>NC_087248.1:6950450-7644200 GCF_037042905.1 Lytechinus pictus | reverse complement strand
TCCTCCTCCCTCTTCTTCTTCTTCCTCTCCTCCTCCCTCTTCTTCTTCTTTTTCTTCTTACTCCTGTACTTTCCAGCTTTTTCCCTATTACCATTTTCCTCCGTTTTTTTTTTTATTTCAATTTCATTTTTGATTATTACCCCTTGTTACTTTTCATCTTCCAATTTCCTTGTTTTCTTATCTTGTCCAAATTAGGCCTTAGTTGAAGTTTCTGCGAACAAAAACTCCTTGTCGGAGGTCCTCCTGAGCATGCGCAGTAGCCAATCAATCATGCAAGCCAGATGGGCGGATGAGTCCCCTCTCCTAACCCTCCCTCATGTCACCCGAGCCATCATCCCTCGTTTCACAATCAGGTATGAAATAGTTATTGATGTGGTACACTAGAGAACCTGAGAGAAGGTGGAGAAGGGGTGCCAGAGTGCACCCCCAACATAATTTTGATGTCTTATTTGGGGAGTCATATTAAATTTTTGGTTGTTGCATATTCCCCTATCCTTTTTGTCACCAATTGTCATTTTTAAACAAATGCAAGAATTGGCTTAACAGTCGCATCGAAATTTGACGATTTCTGGAAAAAACTCCCTGGATTGTTTTGCGATCAATCGACACACCCTAACTCTACATTGCACCCCCCCCCCCTTTCTGTTCACTGGCATACAGATGGGGATAGAACACAAAAGTTACACAACCTAAAAAAAAAGGGGGAATTAAGAAAATGAAAGGAAAAGGGGTAAAATACAATATTGATTGTTGAATATTATGTCCAAAACTATTGCAAGATAATGTTTTCATCTTTAAAAAGGCTAAGTTTCCTTGGGACCTTTTTCCAAATACGCCATGCCGGGTTCGCCTCAAACTTTTGCCTCATCAAATGTCACTGCTTCTTTTCACTCAGAAAACTGGATAGAGTGATTCGAAATGATGAATTGCTGAGTGAGGTCATCAGTAAATGTGAAGGAAGTAAAGAAGTTCTTCAGGAGATGCTCCAGAGAGATCTTGATCCACTTCAAATCGAAGAGGTGATAACTTATGATGATGACAATAATAATAACTATAATAATAACAACAATAATAATAATAATAAAATAATAATATTGATGATAATATAGCAATCATCATCATCATCATGAAGACAATAAAAATATGTGATAGCAGTGATAATGAAAGAAATAATGTGATAAGGATAATTGCAATAATATAGATTATAACACTATTGTAGGTCTTCATAACTGTGGGCATTATTGTTTGAATTTTAATTTGTAATTATTTTCTTTTTTTAACTAAAGTATCTCATGTCACATTTTCTATCAACAAGTTTTTTATGTTAATTTCTTTTTGTTATCAAGTGCAAATTGCTTGGCTATCTCCATGAGTTGTGACAAAAACTTTTAAAAATCAAAATATTGAAACAGTACTTTTCATATTTACATTAGATCTGGAGTGTTCTTAGGAAGTTACCTACAATCAGAATGGATATATCTATCAGTGACGAACCAACCAATACACCATTCAGAAGGCATGGGTCTAGGCCACTTCCTACGTCTAGTAAGTATAAACAAGATGGGTCAATGATGTAACATATTTTCAGAAGATTGCAAAATACATTTCCACTTGAATCTTCACAGTTGTTTTCATGGAATACTTAATGAATGAAGGGTTGCAAGATAAATGTTGTGTGATTATTGTGTATCACCAAGTCTATTTTAGCATTTTTTGTTCATGCCCTGAAAGGCACTGATCAAGGATGTGCCCAAGGGGTGGCCCAACTGAAGACAAGCCAATACAAAAATGGGTCCCTAAAAAGGCATTACCCCTTCCTCCCTGGATCACTGACTGCGCCCTTAACAACATTCTTCCGTCACTTATTTTTCAAAAACAGTAAATAAAGAGAGGTTAAGCACCATAACAACGACAGCTGAGGCAGGCCAAGGGTACATCATTCACGTCAACCTAAGACAACAGAATAAGGGAGCTAAGGTATAAAAATAAACCTTCAAAATTCAGACAAAATATATTGTTAATCAATAAATAATTGTTAAGCAAGCACAAATGGTGATTGAACGCCTTTTCGGTAATTACAGATCATGATTTTTTATTTATTGTAAAGAACTTAAGGAAAACAAGAAGATTACAGATAAGATGATGGTATTCTAATTTGTAAAACTTAATAAGATTCTCAGACTGTGTTATCATTATCATTTTTAATGCTGTTTTTATTATTATTGCTTTCATTGCTTTTATTATTTTTATTATTAGTAGTATTATTATTATTGTCATTATTATTAGCATTAGTATCATTATTATTATTATCATCCTGACGTCATTATCATCATCATTATTATCCTGCCAGTGTGATTGTGATCATTTTCAATATTAGTCTTTGTTATAATTGTATTTAATATAATAATTGCTATAATAATAAAATTGCATTGAATAAGAAAAGGCTTGAAAATTTGAGCATGTCTTTATCAGTGCCATTTCTAGATTTTGTAGTACCACACAGCGTTCATTCGTATTTTTATCATTATTATCATCACTCTCATCATTAATATTAATATCACCACTATATAGAGGATGTCTCATACCCCAAGATACCCTAAGCAGAGGGAGGTCGGATGGTGGGTGGTGCTCGGTGAAACAAGCACCAACAGCATCCTGGCTTGGAAGAGAATTGAACACATCTTTGGTAGGACTAGCGTTGCCCTTCCATTCAAGTTGCCCGAAAGAAAAGGTACCATTCTTTCAAGTTATTTATGATGCAGTTTTGCAGATAGTTAAAGCATAGTATGATGGGGGTATGTTAGAGAAGATATTATTTTCAGTGCTACGTTTACCTCATTTTTAAAATTATTTTGATATAATGATAATGAGTTATACAATTTCGATGTGTTAATAATTAGTAGTACAGTACTTAAATACAATAAAACAAATTTGCCACAAGCCTAATTCAATTTACGATACATACGTATAGGAATTACTTCTACATTATGCAGAGAATTGTCAACATATTTAATTAAGTGGTGTAATTCTTTTGCTGATGAGTAATTAAAAATAATGGAACTATTAAGAAAAAATCTTTAATAACGTAATGATGAAACACAAATTACGTATAGAAATAAATCTGATCATCTGGACTAATACTGGTTTTAAACGGAGAACAGTTTCACGTCCGATCGGGACGCTTCTTCAGCTCGTCTGAACTGGCGGGAAATCGTCGTTGCCGCTTGATGGCGACGCACAATTGATGTTATTGTCTTTGATATTTCGATGAATTTTTCGGATTATCGGGGTTGTAATCATGAAACAAATACCCTTTAATTATGATGTGTTCTATATGGCACACTGAAATGGACACAAAATTACAGTAATGAAAATGCTTCTGTTCCTTTTCAGATACCATACAATGCTCTCTTCACCTTGTCAGTGACTGCTATATTGGTATCGACAGTGAAATCCAGATACCATTCCAGGTGAAGTCATTTTGAATCTACACTGATTTCATATGTACATGGACACCACATAAAGAATGATGAGAAGGCTCGGAGCAGGTTCTTAATCGGTCTACCCCCGCCCGTCCAGCTCGCATCCCTCCCCCTCTGCCATTGTAACAAGATTTGTATATATAATTTATTGTTTTTCTTTCAAGAACTCAAAGGGAGACCGTTTGTCATATTTCTAGTAAAGACTGCTTTAAATCGAGACAGAACGAATTTTTCTTTGGGTTGGAGAGTATTTCATTGATAGGAAACATAGAAAGGGTAAAGGGGAAGCCTATTAACATAATTCTGTAAGTTTCGTCAGGAACCTTTATGGTACTTGTAAACAAGAAAGAAGGAATGTTACTGATGCCTTCCTTTTTGGATTTGATTTCATTCTCCATCAGAGTGCAACTGAAGAGAACGTAAGGAATTTCAATCTCTTTCACATGTTTTCAATATCCCAATGAATCACACTCTGACACGTATCTAGTAGACCTACCCCATTTTTACTTTCTTAAGAAGTAATTCTTATGTTGATAATATATCCATAAAACCTTATAACTTTCCTCTCTATACAGGACAAGTTATACATGTGCATGCCATTTATTTTGGTGTAGATTTTTTTCGCTGCACTCTAGAAATTTACCACCCTAGAAGTCAACCAGCGGCATGCCAATTTTCTTAAAGCAGAGAGTTTTTCCATTTTCCTGGTTTTACGTCCGAAATATATACTCAACAATAATCTTCATTACTTGTTCCCTCGGAGAGGATCTTTAAGTATATACAAACAAGTTATTATGCTCTCTATTGCTATGGTGTGAGTCACACTAACGAACTGGCTTCAATCCAACTGATTATATTTAGCCAGAATTGAGTCAGTTTGGAATTAGAGATTGACTCAAATATCAACTCTTAACTTAATGAATTGAATTGAATTTAAATTTTATTGAATTTAAATTATTGGAACATCACTGGCATCTGCCAATATTCTGTTCAAAACAAAAAAGTAAAACAAAACATATATACAATTTGAGGAACATTAGAGGAAAAGCAAAATAACGAAAGGTAGGCCTATAACAAATTATTGAAGACAAATTATTTTGAATGATATGTAACGGTTATATACATCTGTGAATATAATTATGATACTGACATTTGTATATTATCGATAACTGTTAATATTATGATTACTATCACTATTTTTATGATTTGTATTTTTATTTATTGGAATATATGTATATAGGGCCTGTAGCACTTGCTGAAATCGTCAATATACAGCATTCAATGTACTATGTATTCAATCATTGATCCAAGTTTTAAGCTATCATCGTGCTAGTGCCATTTGAAAAGACATAATTCCTCATTACCTGGCCCCTCAGAAGGGATCTGAAGCCGTCAGTCCTCTTGAGTAGTAGGCCTAGTTAGGTCAAATGACCAGAAATTTGTGCAATCTCTCATTGGAAATGTATATTTTTGCATGAGTGGATGTACTCTTCATGTAATGTTTTGAATGTTCTACAATTGTTTTGAGAGATTCCCATTATAACAATGAATGAATTCAATTAATTGTAATCAAACATATTCAGGATTATTGATAAACCAAAAATGCATTTGATTTCCATAGTAATAAAAATAGTGAAATTGGCTTGCATCCAATTATATCTGGTATGTCAGTATTGGTTTCAAAAATGTAAGTTGTTTGTTTATTAAGTCAAAAATAGTAGTTTAGTATCTGGTAATAAATTTGTTCATTTTGTTGAATGAATTATGGGAGAACTGCTGGACATTTTTAATGATTTATTTCTGGTTACCAATCAGTGAATTGTATCACACTGTGTTATCCTTTTTATTGAAGTTTATTGTGAGTGTAGATTTCGTTTTGTACTTGAAATTCTGTGAATTCATGTTAAAAGGCTACTATTATAAGAGAGGTTTTATAAACATTCATATACATGTATGATCTGTTGTATACTAGTACCATGCATAACCCAGACAGACAAATTTGATGTATTTGGTCGAAAAATTACCAACTGTAACCAATAAGAGATGGTTAAAAGTCATGACCAACTATTTAAAATAAAATAAAAACTCCAGGGGCCCGCAACACAAAGCTTAGCAATTATCGTATAACATTTTTCTACGATTGATTGCATTGACTACAGTGTACAATCAATCATAAAAATAATGCTGCAGTTAATTGCTAATCGCTTTGTGTTACGGAGCCCAGGTTATTAATATTACCCAATTATCGATTTAAAAGAAGGACAAAGTGATTATTTCTTCTTTTTTCTATACAATTAGGTAAATTGTACATGGCTTGTCCTGTCTCAAATTTCATTGTACCTAAATATATTCCATAATATCATAATCATGTTTGGCGTTCTTAGCTATTTAGTCAAAATAAGTGTTAATATCCAAATGACTTAAATGCATTTGCTGATTGTTGGCAATCCTCTTAAATGCACATTCCAAGTTACAGGAATTGAAAATATTTCATGGGCAGTTGTGGTTATAGTTAAGAGTTGAACTCTGGATTGAAGTATCATCTAACAGATTTATTTTGAATCTCAAATTATTTAATCTAAAATGGTTTGAATTCAAATCGGAACTAAATTCACGATTTAAATCTCAAGCCACTGTTTGACTGCCTGGTCACCAGCCTCAGACGATCTGTATTGATCTCAAATCTAAAAAAAAAAAAAATTAGAGATTTTGGTGGCGAACAGTAGGCTAAATCAATGCATAATTATATAAATCAGACCTCTATTTTTTTATTGATCATTATTCATACCCATTTTAGCGAATATTAACATGTGCAATATTTTATCCTGTTTTTAAGAGAGTATCCCAATTTTTATTCCATATAGAATAATGGTTTGGAAAACCGAAAGTTCTACCAACATTGCTCAAAGTTTGTTTTGTTTTAAGTACATAATTATATTAACCTATTTTATAATATCCATATAACTTTTTTTATTATGTGGAAGTATAAATTTAATGGAATTATTGACAACCTTCCCTTAACCTAAGAAATAACTTTATACGTACATGAGGTTTTAATGAAGTTCAAATGAACTTTTAAACGGATTAAAAAGAGTTGCATTCATTGAAACATTTTTAGAAACATATCTATTTCCATTTTGTCTCTCCTCTTCTGGAAATTATGAATTATGGCATAAAGTTTAACCCTATCCTTTGATCATGCGTAATTCATTTATACTCATGAAAAGCTCCTATACGATGTTGTGATGTACTAGTATATAATTTGTCTCTCATTGCTGCTGCTGCTGTATTGTTAAGGAGGAAACAGTAATTTTTGCGCCTTGGAATAGATCATTTCGGCGTAGGCGGCGCCATACTAATGTAAATTGTCATATATAGTTATTATTAATGTGTGACATCTATGTCCAAATTAATATCATATACCAAATTCGGAAATAAATGGACTTTTTTCTTTTAATGTATTACAAGTTCTTTTTATTTTCTTCTTTATTTGGGGGAAGTGGGGTAATGACAAACACCTTTCTGATCAGAGCGATAGCAAGAATCAAAGTGAGCCTTATTCCAAAAATAGTACATAATTTGATAAAAACACACCATATATTGACTGTAACAACGTCTTTATTCAACATCAAGCATTCCTTTATAATTTATAGTACAAAACGCAGATTTTCGGGATTACCCCCGCACTTCCGGGCCACAGGGTAATCGCGAACGCCATTCGTGGAAACATAAACAAGTAAAGATATGTAATTTTGATTCTTTTCGATTATTCTTTAATCGGAAGAGACAAGTCAAAAGATCACTGAATCGGATGCCAGACAACATTCTGTGTTACGGCTATTATGTCGTGACAGCAGGAACCTCACCTCTCCTAGGAGATATTAAGGTGTTCGAGATTACCCAGCGTTCGTGATTACCCCACTCTTCAGGTGCCATGAGCCTAATTACATCAGGAGGGCTAAAGATATTCGTTCGACCCAACCCATTCGAAATTTTTCAATTTGATATTGCTGATTGACAAAAATGTATGAATATGATTCAAAATCTAACACTGATTCTAGAAATGGTAACTACTGAACTTCCTTTGCCCAAATTGGGAAGATATATCAATGATTTGGCACTATTTTTTGACTGGCGGAAGAATTGGGGCTATTTTACCGTTTCAGTTGATGAATTTGATCCCATCATAGTTATCTTCATAAATGGCGATTTATTTTTAAAATGAGCTGGCTACGATACCCTTCTCTGGTCAGATATGGAATGTCAGATATATATCCTATCCAAAGGTAGTAAACATTCGACCCTCTAATTTCACATTTATTTTTTATGAATTTTTGTTAAGTGCCATTTTAACACACAAGTCTATGGGGAATGTTTTACGCGCGTGAGACCTATAAGTAATACAGGCGAATTCCCTATAGTGGATGGAATACCTGCCAAAACTCCTCTGAAGCAAACAATTTCTAAGTGATATCAATATGTTTAGTCATCAAGTGGTGCAAAAAATGGATTTAATGGCTTAGCAAGGCTATATCAGGTAAAGTTAGTAGGTATGTGTATGTAAGCCTAGGAATGCATATAGACTGGTCAATGAGAGTCTAGGCCTCTTTATGTTCTGATTCATCATTGGTTTGTGCTAGTGTATGATCACCTACTTAATGTTAGAAAGACCTTTACAAATTGCTCATGTTAAAATTGTTCTTTGGAATGGGGTAGAGAGCTAGAGATAGAACTTTCTGAACTTTACTGAAGAGAACTAGAGTGGTACCTTCAAGAAGGTATTTAGAAAAAGGCACAGAGTATTAAGGTAAGGTATCTAATAGTGCTCAACTAAGGAGGGAGGGGGGGGTGGCTGTGTGATCCAATCTTATTCTAGCCCCCCCCCCCCCCTCTTTATAAGCCATGACATCTATAAAATTATCTTTCTTTCTCTCTCCTCTTTCTATCTATTTATGTATCTCTTTCTTCTTACATCTGATAGGCAATAGCCCTAGGAAGATTTTGATATAATAGTTCAAATGCAAATGTACTAAAGTAATATAATATGTTCTCATTCTTTTATTGTTTCCTCATTCAATCTCATGTATATCTGGTAATTATGTTTGGGGCAGTTCTGGTATCCTGATATCTACACCAAATTTACATACACCTTTATATTACAAGGAGAATAGGGGCCTATATTGTCATTGCATTCACTGTTGGGCTATATGCAGGAAGGATATGTATACATCCATATATAGTGAATATAACATGTATGAGCAGCACATTAAAATGGGTCATTGCATAGAAAATACGCATTTTCAATGTATTTCTTTGTGCTAGTGTAAGTGTACAGATATAAAAGAATAGCAAAGTAGCTATTTAAAAAAATAAAATTCATAGGTCATATAATATAGGTGCCATGAGCCTAATTACATCAGGAGGGCTAAAGATATTCGTTCGACCCAACCCATTCGAAATTTTTCAATTTGATATTGCTGATTGACAAAAATGTATGAATATGATTCAAAATCTAACACTGATTCTAGAAATGGTAACTACTGAACTTCCTTTGCCCAAATTGGGAAGATATATCAATGATTTGGCACTATTTTTTGACTGGCGGAAGAATTGGGGCTATTTTACCGTTTCAGTTGATGAATTTGATCCCATCATAGTTATCTTCATAAATGGCGATTTATTTTTAAAATGAGCTGGCTACGATACCCTTCTCTGGTCAGATATGGAATGTCAGATATATATCCTATCCAAAGGTAGTAAACATTCGACCCTCTAATTTCACATTTATTTTTTATGAATTTTTGTTAAGTGCCATTTTAACACACAAGTCTATGGGGAATGTTTTACGCGCGTGAGACCTTCATTCTTCAATGAAGGAAACGTAAAAAAGCGAAAATCTGTCATACGCATTTTCCCCGATTATTCTTTAATCGGAAGAGACCAGTCAACAGATCCGTGCATAGGATGCCAAACAACATTCTGTGTTACGGCTATTATGCCGTGACAGCAGAACCTCACCTCTCCTATAGATATTAAGGTGTTCGGGATTACCCCGCGTTCGTGATTACCCAACTCTTCCCTATCAGTAAAAGGAAAAATTAAATCAACCTCAAGCAGATTCTTCAAAAATATAGAATTGGTGTCTCATAAGAAATAATTAGTAATGCAAGTTTTGTGCGTCTATGTTTCTAAGAATTTGTTTCTTTGGTTTGAGCCAATACTTCATTTGTTTAATTGTTGGTTTGCTTATTGTCTATGTGCATTACACTTCGTCTTGCTTTTTTCGTGCTTCGTGTTTATTATTTTTGTTTCATTTTGTTTATTTTTGCTCATAAGCCTAATCAACCGTGCCTTTCTTCCCGCTGTCATTTCTTGGGATGATATAGGTAGGTGTTTGGGTTTCTGGGATATGTAAATGTGTGTGTGGGTAGGTGGGTGGGTGCGTAGTTGTGTATGTGGGTGTGCTAGTGCAAATTTGTGTCTGAGCTATATGTGAAAACAAGAGAGGGTGTATGGTCTATGGAAATGGGTTAGGGTGTGTGTGTGTGTGGAGGGTGCGTGTGTGTGGGTGTGCTAGTGCAAATTTGTGTGTGAGCCCGTATGTGAAAACAAGAGAGGGTGTATGGTCTATGGAAATTGGTTAGGTGTGTGTGTGTGTGATGGGGTGAGGGTGTGTGGGCTTGAATATGATTTCTGGGATATGGAAATGTGCAGTGTGTGAGGGTGCATATTATGTGTGGGTGTGATAGTGTGTATTCTTGTGTGGAAGTATATGAAAATAAGAGAGGGGGCATGTTGGCTCATATTGTAGAATGGGTGCGTGTGCGTGGCAAATTGCCAATTCGTCCACTCACCACATGGTCTACCTTCATGAGGGTCTAATGCTATTTCGTCCAATCATCACTTCGTCAAATCACCAGTTTGTCTATTAATATTGCGTCTAATAACCAATTAGTCTAATACACATTTTCTTTTCCTTCATTTTGCACAATTAACACTTTAGTATAATTAGACCAAATGGTATATGGACTAATGGCTATTGGACCAACTGGTTATTAGACGGAATGGCATTAGACTAAATGAAAGAAGACCATGTGGTGAGTGGACGAACTGATGGTAGAACAAATGATAGTAGACGAGTTGGCAACTGGACGAATTGGCATTAGACGAATTTGAAATAAACCGTGTGTGTGGACTTAAATATGCATGGGAGGGTGTTCGTACTAGAGCAAGTATGTGGGAGGATATGAGAGGAAGTTGGCGTATAGAGTGTGAGGGCGGGTATGAAAATGGATTAGAACCAGACTCCAAGTCAGAGCGAAAAACAACGTCCAAAGATGCCTACTAAATTCCTCAATATAAATTTAATCCTAGTGGTCAATTCAAGAATATTAACGCGATTGCATTCTATTTTCACTTTCAATTTTCGATCTTTCAATATTTAAGTATTATTTACACTTTGTCTCACAGCCCATATACCCTGAAATCAAGTTCCATCATATTCAATGGAGAGAATTATTAAATTAATAAATGAGTAAATATTTTTGTGATATACATGCATATACCAGATCGATACACTTATCAAGCAGTGAAGTCTTATGGGCAATTTCATAAAATATGTACGTCCAACCCCCTATATGTGGGACCTTCGTGATTTTTTTTTTCTCTGATTTCTTGTTCTTTTGACAGTCTGTAATTTTCTCTAATTGACCATGACTTGGTCAGTTAACGAAGTGAAGGCTTGAAAAAAAATGGGGGTCGGACGTACACAAAGGTTGATCATTTTATGGAATTGCCCTTATTCTTCATGAATGTGCATTTTTATGTTATTATGTAAGCCTGTCGAAAGCATTCATTGGCGGACCCCTGACCGAACGGTTGAACACTAAACATAGAGAGCAATGCATTTATTCATTACATTTCTTTGTCTCCCAAGTTATATTGTGGGCCTCCTGTATATGTTTTAAAGACTGAGCGAAGCTTTTGTATATATTAAAATGTTTATTTACAAAAAAATACATAAAAATAAACATGTAGGCCTATTGTTTGTTTTAATGTCAAAGATTCAACCCGGCAACCACACATTTATGAAGAGTATACGTTTTGATATAAGGCCATGAGCATGATAAGTAGGAGCGTCAGATTTTTGCGTTGTTAAAATTATGCAAAATTTTGCAAATTCAAGCATTTTGACGGATTTAAAAACGAGTTCACATGGCATTATTTTGATGATTGAAAATTATCATTCATTTTTTGAGAAGCTTGGAGGAAAGTGGAATGTTTGCAGAGGCCAAGGCTCCGAATAGTACGTGTGCCCCCCCCCCCCCATTAATTGTGGGATACGCAAGTTTGTTTGTTTGTTTAACTAATTTTATCCACTGTTAAAAACAATATATGATAGTTGCCCGCAATCAGCATTATCTGCTTTACAGCAAGGCTTCGATATAAAGAAAATAAAGGAATACAAAAGGTATAAAAAGAAAACATTAAAAAAAAACACAATAAAAATAATTAGATCGTGTGTTCAAGCAATCCTAATGAAGGAATAGAAGAAGGCAACAGACATAATGCCTGAAATTAAAGTATTTATGTTTAAAAGTTTAATAGGCCTTGAAATAAGAAACAAACATCAGATAAGAAGGTTCATAATATAGGCCTACATATACACATGTGAAAATATAGGCCTATTGTGCAATGATTTTGGAGGGTATAAATAGGCTTTGTACAAAATTTAGAAGTAGTTGACACTTTCCGTCCCGCGAAAATCTGACAAGCTTTGAAAAAGGTTATCTCCACTGATATATAATCGATATTTTTTCTTTCAGGAAAGGGGCCAGTCAAGCGAAGAAATAAAAAAGGGGTAAAACTCATTTTATTCATTCATTCATTTAATGGTTTATTCAATAGACATGTATCGCAGTAAAAAAATGAATTACACATGCTCGGTATCTATTGCAACATGAATGGTAAAATAAATACATAGACAATCAAAACTATTGACATATACGTGTAAACTTTGCACATTAAATTATTGATAAAGATGAATAATATAACAGAAGAATGCATGTAATAAATTGATCAAATCATTCATGATACTTAAACTCTTAAAACGCGAGAAATTAATGGTTATTAAAACGAATTAACAATTGCTAAACATGTGGATTAAACGTTTAAGAATTTTCAAATTATTTCAATTAAGATTTGTAATATTTATTCAGCACACGTGCAAGATTAGGGAGGGCACTGTTTCTAAATCTGTTTTTCTTCTGTTTTTCTTGCATTTTGAATTCATGATTATAGTGTTTACATTTCGAAGAAAATTATTCTTTCTATGAGCAGGTAACCAAGGCTGACATAATTTTTTTTTTCAAAAGAAATAGCAAAATCTTAAGTAATTTTCCCTCTCCGGGATAGGAGATTTGATAAACCTAGCTCTACCAATGCATCATCATAGGAACTTTAGTTTGATCCAAGAATTATTCGACAAGCTCTTTTTTGTATAGATTCCAAATCATTTCCTGTATGCTAGTTAGACCTGAATAAAAGAGAGGTACACAGTACTCCAAAACGAGTCTTGTGAAGCCAGTAGTAACATTAACTATCTCACAAACAGGTATAGGTTGTAGGTTTTTAATCTACATTTTTTGATAGATTTTTTTTTTTACATAATCATTCCAGTTAGGTCTGCTAGGATCACGCCAATTATCTTGACTACATTAACCAGGGGCCGCGGAACGGTTTTCAAGGTGGGGGGGGGGGGGCTGAGCCACTGAAGAGGGGGGCTGACCATGCAAAAAAAATCACAATCATATGGTTATTTTTACGTTTATGTACACGGTTTTGGAAAAAAACCGTTTATGTAGGGCCTATATTTCAAAATGTGAAATACACAGTGGACTAAAAACATTGGGTCAAAACTTAAGAACCTTATACAATTAGAATCAAGAGTATATTTCCATGCTTCCATTCAGTGGAGGATCCGGGGAGTACATCCGGCCAGTGCCCCCCACCCCCCCCCCCCCCCCTTTGAGAGGCATAATCATTACATAATCGTTACATGCATTTTTGCGTGTTAGGCACATCAACAAAGGCGATGCAAGATAAAACAGAATTGCAAGATAAAACAGATAGATGTCATTTGGACCAAATTTTTTTGGATGATTTCTTACTTTTTCAAAATATATTAACCGGACTATCCAGAAAACGATTTCAACCGATTTGTACTGCGTATTCATTTAAGATTGTCCCATTGTCACACTCTGTGCAAAAAAATATGAAAATAATGAATTTTCATTAAAAAAATCCAAGAGGGCCGCCAAAGATATCAATTTTGAACCCCATGGGACACTATTTTGCAAAGGGAACATCAAGATTCATTAACTAGACACTTCAGGAAATACAAAAACGTTGATTGAAAATATATTATGATGGTGCACAGGAACTCCCATTTCCGACTCGACTACAATAATGCAGTCATACATGGTATAGGTTCGTTGTTGAAACCTACACTGAAAAAGTAGCCTATAGACTGCCCAGGGGTAATCAATCTTTGCTGAAATCATTTATTTATCAGCAGAGACATAATGAAGATGAAAATATGTTGTTTGGAAGATTTGATATCATGCAAAATGCAGGAAACATCCATAAAGTAGGCATATCGTTCGCATACCTCAGCTAAATGGTGAAAATAGGCCCAAAACGCACGATTTCTATGTACGCACCATATTGAAAAGGGGGCTGAATTCACAGTCTATTTGATGAAGATTTTGATGAAGAGAACGATATTATGCTTGACAGGAAATATATAAAATAAAGTACACTAAAAAAGAAAATCAATTTCTAAATTGATTTTCGACAATTTTTGATGCAAGAAATCTCCCAAACTAATGATATGCAAATTTCATGACGTAATTTGCATATGTAAACAACAATATCTGTTCGTGAAATTTTGCATGTCTCTTTTGCACTACTTGAACAATATATTTTGAAAGTTTCACACAAAACAAGCATGGTTTGGCTGAGATATTCTCCCTTGACTTCATGCTATGTGTAGAATGTCTACAAAATTGTGAAATAGGGCAATTTTGTAGTGACGTCATATATTACGTCATTTCGGCGGGAAGACCACGGATAAAACCCGACAGCAATGTATTTTTGTAAACTTCAGGGTCCATGCCATCCAGCTATGGGGTCATTTGCTTGTCCGGCTTTCGGTTGAATAAACCTCCTGGGCTGCCGGACTATATCTTTATTCACCAACCACAGAGTTAGTTCCAATCTTACTAAACCCGTTTCACGAAAGGCTTCCTAACTAGAATATCTTGATATCGATACCATCGGTAAAAAGAGCAGACGAGACGTAGCCTTAGTCACAAAATAGCATAATTTTCCAAAAGAAAAATTATGACAAAATTGCAAATATTGTGATGAATTGGGAAATACATCTTTTCAAAATAATAGCACAGGTAAATTATGCATCATACATACTTAGACCATGAAGACTGGAGCATTCAATTGCTGAGAAAATGGAATTATGAATAATTTATTTCATGACTAAAAAATCACATGTGGACGTTGAGATGGGTACCCCCGGGATATCCAATTCTAATAGTTTACGAAAGTAGACCATAACGGTTTACTTTGTAAAATAATAATTGCAGAGACAGGTGAAATACTAATAACTAATATGTTAATTGAATTGGATATGGGGCCTATCGTAATCAAATAATATAATTATCGGCCTATAATAATACTGCTGTATGGTCAAGATGCATGATCAACACACTATATACTGCATATTGAGCTGTAGCCCTAATGATCTATTTAATATAACACACTATACTTTCATTCATATTTCAGGTACTGACATTGCTTGTTCTGCAGTGGCGTACCTAGGATTTTCCACAGGGGGGGGGGCAAATTTGTCCGCCAAAAAATTTGACAAGCACAAAATAAAGGTCTTCAACCACAAACATGACAAATAAAGGATTTCGTCCGCCATAAAAAAATTTGACAAGCAAAAAAAAAAAAAAAAAAAAGGTCTTCAAGACTCGTCAGGGGGGCAGGAATATGTCCCTTGCATGGGTTGTGACTCGTCAGGGGGGCAGTCTGCCCCTCTGCCCCCCCCCCCCGTAGGTACGCTAGTGTTGTTCTGACGTTTTCAGAAATCTGATGGAAGTAAATTATTGGCAAACCCATCCCTCCCTGTCTTCGGCCGTTTCCTAATGTTCTCGTTTTAGGAATCCCTGGCAAACTGCGATTGCCCAATTATCAGCAGTTCACCTACAAGCCCAGATAGTATTTGGCAATACTTGTAACGTCGGTGTCTGACATCGAGTCTGATGAGCAATTGGGATTCCCCACTTTGATAGTCTTTGCTCGGAAGACCGCACATGATAGTGGGATTTTTATTTTCTCTACAGTGTCTCTGTCTCGTATCCATTCCGAATCCGCTACCATAGTATAAGATTGGAAAAATTGAATTAGCAGCACTACAAAAAGATGATAATGATGATGAATGGTGATCGCGATTGTGGCGATAAAAGCTTCACTTCTTTAACAATCGTTGTCAGCAAATTTGTAGCATCATAGTTAGACTTCAGTTGTTGTTTTTTTTTGGGGGGGTCATATTTGTTGCATAGGCCTAATATTTGCATTGTATCTTAGTATCTAAAGCATGTCCCTGAGAACGATTATTTTTTTACTGGTGGTGCTGATGTAATGTGTATAAGCAAAAAAAAAGGGGGGTCACTAAAAATAAATTGGCCCAGAGAAATTTGAAAAGCAAAAAAGGGGGGTTCACTAAAAATGGAGGTAATTTTGGATACATTTTTTCATTATTACACATCTTCCAGATTACCTGGGGTGCTGCTCAGAGAGAATAATACACGCAGCACCCCCGCTTCCCAGGGCCATGATCTAAAGTTTTGTGAGAGAGCGGAGCGACCAGTAAAACACTATCCAGGCATTACTGTATGTGTATAATTTATTAAGAAGTATGTAGGCTTATAGTTTTGTTTATATTCTGGTTTGAAAAAGAAATTGTTGAAAATTTTCGATTCCTGGAATCTATTCTTGAACCTTAAAAAAACCCAGAAATTCCTGAAAATCAAGAGAAAAGGATTCCGCTGGTTTAAGAAGAGAGACGCCCGAACAATGATCTCTTTTGTTTGTCAGCGGTAGCTCCGGACGGCAAGGGACGTCAATAAAGCTTATTCGGGAAAATATACGTGATAGAAAATGCACGACTACCCAATTTTTCTTAAAATTTTGGTTAAGTTTGACTTTTACTTTGATATTCTCCTCGCTCACCTTGCTTGCTATATATATTTAGAAGTATAAGCAAAAAAGAATCGGCACAGAAAATGACCAACTTATAGTGACTCACTATTACCATTCAAATAATATCGCTATTGTTTTCACTCACCGAGTTTACTATTATATGTATATAATGCATTCCCCCCCCCCCCTCATGATCCGTGCATCAGCCCATCATAACGAATGCACCGCAGCATAAATCAATCAAGCTTGCGAACATTATACCTGTTGCTATGTCTGGCAAAAACAACTTTTGCTCGAAACTATCATTACAATTTGGATAAGTTAGTTAATATCCATTTCCCAATTTCAACTATAAGACAATCGTAATAATACGTAATCTGTATCAATGATGATGAAAAACAACCTGTCACTCTTTTGCATTCATTTTCCTTGAGTCTAAAAAGGAAAGACTAGGAATGAGCGTAAATGATATGTGGAAATCCACACCATTACACTGAGCACGATAAACCGAAGTATTTTCTTTGTTCTTCAAGTTATTGCTGCCTTTGTCGTGATGCGTTGAAGTATTACTACTTACTAACTGCAGGCCATGAGGAATTTATTTTCTCTTTTTGGAAAAACTTTCGCCTAATAAGAAAGAAGCATGGTAAGAATATTATTACAATATTTCTTTTCGCAATTTACGTGTTCTAGTCTACGTTTCCATTATCATATGGAATAAAAATATAATTGTGGTATAAATCCTAAAGTTTTAAAGAAAGTAACCTAATTTAACCTTTATCTTTGGGGTTTTTTTTAATATGTTAATTGCATAATTCATGTAGTTAAATTTTCATAAAATATCATTCTAAAAGCTCTCGAGTTGGGAATCGCATTGCAATTTTGTCTCAGACAACCAGATGTCGACTATATAGAGAAATATAGAGAAATATTTAGAGTAACATAAATGCAGGAAAATAATTAGTTAAAGCTGTCGTTGATATCACGTTGGAAAAAAAACACTCAATCAGTCTTCTAAATCAGAGCTGGATATGTAAATGGAATTAATCAACTACTGCATACAACCTGAAATGTACAGACAACATTATATTACGAGAGGTGTTTTGTACCCAATTTCCACTACGGTATCTTCTTAATTATTATCATTATATATACGGCTGTGATCAATATATGTTTTTGTGTATTCAAATCAACTTAATTAGCTACTGACATCACAAAGTTATGAGAGTAATATTAGTAAAGTACATTTGCCCTGCGCAAAAAACATAGTTAGGCAAATTATCTTGGGCCCTTGGGGATGGTTACGGGTCCAAGTGACGTACCTCCCCCCAGGTTCGCTCTTTTCTTGCGTAGAATATCGAAAAAGAGGAGAGTATGGCGAGTTTAGAAAGGGTATGGAAAAATTATGTTGGTCGGACTTTTGAGCTTGTTGTTCTGAGGAGTTTTTTAAGGCGGTGTTTATTATTCCGGTCTATTAGGCCCCTTGCCCCGACTTCTACGGCGTAGAATGACACCATGTACCCCTTTTCTTTGATATCCCTGACGATTGACTCATACTTTGTGACTTTCCTTTGGTGTGCATCATCGATGTGGGTTTCAAATGGGATTGTTAATTCGGTGATAATTATCTCTTTCTGATCTTCCCGTAAAATTACTAGATCTGGGGCCCGTTTCTCAACACCGTCATAAGTGTAACTTCTTGACTAACTCGGAGATAGTGAGCTACTTGTCCGCTAACCGTTTCACAAAGCCCTCTTTACCAAGATCGGGTACAACAACCTCACCAAATATTTATGACACCTCCGAACCTGTCGTAACTTCT
The DNA here is from genome assembly GCF_037042905.1 of Lytechinus pictus. Taxonomy (NCBI): domain Eukaryota; kingdom Metazoa; phylum Echinodermata; class Echinoidea; order Temnopleuroida; family Toxopneustidae; genus Lytechinus; species Lytechinus pictus. The sequence continues at coordinate 7,625,615 of NC_087248.1, read as the reverse complement.
TTCTTAATGACGTAGTGGCATCACATGGGTAGACTATGACAAGCAAAAGTGCCTAGATATTTGAAAATAACAATCTTACGTAATCAATCATAGAGGTTAAAATTACATCACAAAACAAGTGGGATAATGCATTCAATGATAATTCTAATAAAAAGAAACTATAAAAACTGTTGGTAAAACGCCACATAACCATTCAGTTTGAAATAGTAAAACGACTTAATCGATAAAGATTCTACCACGTCAGGCCATCCATAAGTGGACTCGTATTTGTCGTTTTCAAACCCCTATTAACATTTGGATAAATTCTATCTCTAATTTATGCATAGAATTTGTCAAATCGTATGTTTCAGTTTCAAAGATTTATTTTTGCTTTTGTTAAACTATATTTTGATGATGTTTGGAATCGTAGAAGGGCGTATAATTGTCATCATTTTACAAAGAAAACCGTTATGGTTTACTTTCGCAAACTATTAAAATTCTATGTCCCGGGGGTACCCATCTCAACGTCCACATGTGATTTTCTAGTCATGAAATGATTTATTCATAATTTGATTTTCTCAGCAATTGAATGCTCCAATCTTCATGGTCTAAGTATGTATGATGCTTAATTTACATGTGCTATCATTTTGAAAAGATGTATTTCCCAATTCATCACAATATTTGCAATTTTGTCATAATTTTTCTTTTTGAAAATCATGCTAGTTTGTGACTAAGGCTACGTCTCGTCTGCTCTTTTTACCGATAGTATCGATATCAAGGTATTCTAGTTAGGAAGCCTTTCGAGAAACAGGTTTAGTAAGATTGGAACTATCACCGTGGTTGGTGGATAAAGATATGACTAACTTGTCCAGGTGTTGAGAAACGACCCCCAGGGCGCAAAGTGGTTGTGAGAATGTGGGGTGGTACGGTGCCCCCGGCGATTGATTGCCCTTCTAAATCAGTATAAATATTCCCGTTAGTCAGATTTTCAAGAAATGTTTTATGCATGAACCTCAAAATGTTATTATGACGCCACTCATATCTCTCAAGGAAGACTGGGCAGTTTGAGAGTATATGATGGAGGGTGCCTGTGGTACCAGGGCAGAATATACATTTATCATTTAGGCGTTTACCCCAGGTATGCAAGTTTGTATAAGAGGGTAAAGAGTCAATACATGCATTAACAACAAAACTTGAAAAAGATTGAAAAGAAGGGCAAAATAAGCTAATGCTTTGTCTATTAAGAACAAATACAATTTTAGTTCAGAATCAAATATATAAAATAAAGTCCCTTGCACGTATCGGTCTACAAATCAAAATCTATTGTATTGGCTCAAGAAAATATGAAACAACAAATCTCATGAAATGCTCAAGCATATATCAATTCAATTCAAATAGACATTAATGTTCTTCCATTTCATTACATTTTTCGTAAACATTAACACATACAATATCAATTTATTATGAAGAATATACAAATGTACATGTTAATTGGGCTTAAAGAAGAAGGTGTATACCCTAATAGCTGAGCCTTATGGCGGGATACGCCTATAGACAAAAATACAATACAATGAACTATACAATGCAATAAACAATATAAATACATATTCTAGATAACCTCTGGATCTGTCAGATAACTCTTCCAATCTGGTCTGGTCGATCTTGAGCCCTTGATGACGATCTCCTTCATATTCTCAAATGGGGGATCATTGATTGTTTGTGAATGACGGGTAGCCACAACAATTTTATTTTTACAATTACCAAGTAATACTTGGTAGAAATATTGACCAAACATTAGTGAAAATGTGAGATTGGCCAAAACAGGAATATTAATGTTGTGTTGATTGCTGGATAACGAAATCATATCCCTGGTTGGATCTATATCATTTCCAGGGGCGGATCCAGGAGGGGGCCGAGCCGGCCCCGGCCCCCCCCCCCTATTTTTTGACAACATGCAGAAAAAGTGTACTATAGGAAAAACACTAAAGAAAAGTAGGAAAGAGGTATCATACCCAGGATGTGTAATTTACAACCTCGTAACGGCCGGCCCGACCCCGAAAGGAAACAAGAAAAGGGTGAGGGGAAGAATTGGAAAAAGAACTTTATATAAAAAATTTCGCTCGCGCTTCGCGCTCGCATTGCCTGTGCCAATGACTCCCATTCAAGAGGATTAAATGACACTTATATATCCAGATCTGAAATCAATTTGTACACAATATTTTAGCTCGCACATCAAGCTTTAATTATTTTGTTTGTTTTACACAAATTGTTTATATCAATATTTTCAGCTCGCGCTGCGCGCTCGCATTGTTTGATTTGTGAGTTACCTATCCTCTTTGGAAATTCTTACCAAAATTTGTCAAAATGCTCCTTTATCATGTCAGTATATAAAAGAATTGAGCTTGTGCTTCGCGCTCGCATTTAATTGTTTGAGACACACAGCTTTTTCTGTATTTAAATAAAAACGCGCTTAGACTGTCCAGTTTTCAGGTCGGAATATCAAAAATTATGAGCTCGCGCTTCGCACTCTCATTATTTAATTAGTGATACTTGTATCCTCTTCATTAATCACTAAAAACAGTCCTAATTGAGTCCCTTTTCACGTTACTATGATAAAATTTCAGCTCGCGCTTCGCGCTCGCATTGTTTAGTTGGATACTTATCTTTTTCATGATTATAAAATCTCCTCAGAATCCTCAGGTCTCAGGACATAAGATATCAAAGAATTTGAGCTCGCGCTTCGCGCTCGCATTATATATTAAGACCACATGAGATACCTTATCTTGTTTATAACAATAAAAACTAACATATACTTAAAACTTCAGTCTCTAGTTAGGACTACCCCCTGAACCCCCCCCCCCAAAAAAAAAAAAAAAAATCAGATTATAGCGGCCAATCGAGAAAAATGTTGATGAAAATATTTTTCGGCCCCCCCCCCCCTATTGGCGAAAGCTGGATCCGCCCCTGATTTCATAACCAACATCATAACAGATCCACATACGAAAACAAAGTTCAGACATCAATTTGAAGACTCACTCGTCAGTGCATTTTGATATACGTGTTCTATATCTTTGTCCTGTATTATGTTCCATACTCTCAATTTTATATTCTCTTCTCTAAATTTTCACCTCTTTCATGTATTTATCATGACTATTATGGACATTGGTCAAAGAAAGTTGGTCAATAGACCTCCGAGTCGATCCTTGACCAAAACAATCTTCTGCCTCCTATAGAGTTTACTGGAGCAAAAGCTGATTTGAATAGGAAGTCTATAAAGTTAACGTTGTGTCATGCCATGGCTTTTTAGGAAGAACAGGGGCCCGTATCACAAAACTTAGCAATGATCGTAGAACATTTTTTTACGATGGATTGCATTGACTACAATGTACAATCAATCGTGAAAATCAAGCGTACGATCAATCGCTAACCTTTGTGTTACGGAACCCAGGTCATTGTAAGTGAAAGAAAGAAAATGATGAGTATACTGTTTGAGAACAGAAGAACCACAAAACTTGCTGTGATTATGATGATTTTCAATTTACAATTGGATTATAAATGAATGAAGGCTTTCTTTGAATTATGATTTGAGCATGTAACAGTTTTTGCTCATGCCCTTATGATAATAATAATAATAAATAATATGCATTCGTATAGCGCAAACACTATTTCTATATATTCTATTGCGCTGCAAGAGCTTCCTAGGTGCTGTACATACTATTGGGATAGATAGGTTTTTAATTTTAAGTTGAAATATCATATGAAATATATTTCCTTGATATCAAAACGAAATATGAACTTTGGATAAATCAATGTAATATGCATTGAAGTTCCTTTAGCTACTGGACCTTAGTTTTTCAATAAAATTCTCTGCAAAATACTGTTGGGCAATTCCATAAAATATGTACGTCCGACCCCCTATACGTGGGACCTTCATGAAATTTTCTGTCTCTGATTTCTGGTTCTTTTGAAAGTCTGTAATGCTCTCAAATGACCATGACTTGGTCAGTTTATGAAGTGAAGTAAAACTTGAGAAAAATGGGGGTCGGACGTACAAAAAGGTTGATTATTTTATGGAATTGCCCTGTTGCATAAAGGGTCGTTTAATAAACAATGTGGCCTGGGCTTAACCGGCGAAATAGACGATTAATAGCCCTACACTCACATCCGTGCATGAGTAAACATTACGCACGGCGCGCCCGAAATACCCCCGATTACCAAGTGTCAAGGCCATGATCATTTGAGAGTTGTGTGTCTGGAGAGTTAAGGTCTAGTCAAGTACGTGTTCAGCAGCAACAGGCAGGACCTCCAGACCGTGCTGGACACCATTCATCCAATAATAACGTTCTAAAAATAAAATGATTTAAAAAGAATACTTTTATTATCAATCTCACATTAAATTAATTGAAAAGATATTTTGTAATTAAGTTTACTGCAACATAATTATATAGGATATTATGACGTAATGCACAACTTGATTCATTCATTGCCGCAGCTATTATACTTGGCTTACTTTGACAAAAATCGCCTCACAATTACCTCCTGATTATCCAAGAACGAACATTTACCACATTAAAAAAACTCGTATTATTTGATAGAAGATACTCTTTCAGGATTATGAAAGCTTTGTGTTCATGACTTTTTTTCATTCCATTAACGATTTTTAGATGTATTATTTCATTACTCATTCGTTATACATATGATACATATTCACAGTTAAGTTATATAACACTCCTAAAAAAAAGAATAATTCATCATTGTCTACAATCACATGTCATATGAATACCTTTGGGTACCGCCCCTCCCCCAATCCGAACTGCCAAAGACTATCAGAAAATTACTGACATGCGACAGTTTGATTCAGGACTCTTGATAGTCGCAAACCCTAGAGCACCGAAAGGGACAAGGGAAGGGCATCGTGCCCCCCCCCCCCCCCCGATGGATTTTCGATGAACTATTTATATTTTTGTGGGATGGGGGTTATCAAAAATCTTGCCAATCGTTCGTATCGAAAACTTTGTTGACCTTTACTTCTATTATTCATTTTATTCTTAAAATTGGCCCCTTACGATTTTTTCCATAGGCAGTAGGTCCTTGGCATACACATGCAACGAAATGTAACAGTTAGTGCCTATATGTGATTATAAGTTTGATTATTTGCGTCTTCTATAGGATGGTGCTTATTCTTACGACTACGGCGATGACGACGGCGATTACGATGCTTTGAAGGCAACACAATTTGTTCCCTTTGATGGTAATCAATTTGGCCATCAGAGTGCAAGATATGATGACGACGAAGGTGGCGTGCAGGACAATGACAACCTTGGAAATGATGACGTGCTATGTGAAGCCTTCATGGAAGATATGTACGAGGGCGATGGCAATGATGATCTCCAGTGTCTGCAAATTTGGGAGTAGGTTGATGAAGCTGTTGCTGCCACTTTATCTATTTCCACTTGGCATACATGTAGACTATTTGTCAATCAAACTAATTTTATTTTGCCTAATTTCGTATGATATAATTTTGTTTTCATGAAAGAGTAGCACGATTCATACTTGATACTTGATGTAGTAATCCCTTTGGCAGCTCATACAGAAGCTATACTGGGATGATGATATATCCACTGTTAAACTATATATCCACTATTAAACAAAACTGATGATAGACCAAATCAAATGAGGTTGTTTTGATGGAAAGTTAAAGTACACAAAGTGAGACAAAAATGATGGCAAAGACAAAGTGAAAACAAAATTAAAACAGGTGGAATTTCGACGAGTTGATTTCAGGAGAAATGGTTTTTAAAAAAGTTGCGAGCGTGCGAAGCGCGCGAGGAAAATTTCGATATTTTTATTACAAAAATCCAATTTAATTAGATTTTGACATAATATTCAAAGAATAATATACATATCACCCTTCTCTCTTTCGTTTTTATTTCTTTCCTCTCTTTTTTTTCATGGTCGTTAAAAAATTGTACGCCACTGGATTTGTTGATCAATTTTGACCAGTCTCCGGTAAAAATGAGATGTTTCGTAAAAAAATGACTTGTTTCTATCAATTTTGATTAGTTTATGTAGTATTGAAAAGACCATCATTATCATGTTACAGCGATGCTTTGCACCTGGATGACTTTGGGGACGCCTTGCCCGATGACGGCTTAGATGACTATGTCTATGATGAATTCGCCGATGGTTCCTTTACCACTAATGTTGTGGCAGGATCCTTGGTAATTAATAATAATAATATATATCATTTATGAGGCGGCGAGTTATCTAGTTGCCTAGTCCATGTAGTCAATGGCGCACTATATATTACTATATATGACTGTAGATTTACCATAGTTTGAACATGAACCTAAGGAAGTGATAAGATAATAATAATAATAGTAATTGTGGTGGTGGTGGTGGTGATGCTGCTGCCTCTGATGGTGATGACGGTGAGGGTGATGATGATTAATGATGATGATGATGGTGATGGTGGTGAAAATGATGGTAATGATGATAGATATTGTATAATTATTATTCAAGATTTTGTTTTACTATATATAATATAATTTTTCGACATCGTTGTCGTCATCATGAACATCATCATGTACCTATTTTTTGTTGTCATGATCTTCTGCTACCTCTAGGTGAAATTACCAAGAGGCAGCACACACGTGAATCAAACACAGTCCGAAGAAGTCCCCATTCCTCCAAGTGACAATGCTCCTTTGTGTGATGATAAACTAGTGAAGATATCCAGCCTTGACCAGGTGAGTCTCATAGGCTTCCCAAGAGTAAAATTAGATGCAGTTTGAACCCTTCGCCTTCGAAATGTTAATTTTGTGTTTGTTCTTTGATTCTTATTAAATCTTTCTCTAACGAATAGAATTAAACTCAGATCGCCGAATTTGATAAAGTGTTGAATTCGATTCCAGGATAAAGCCGCTTCTAAAAAGTCATCTACTTACAATTTGTAAGAAATGACTTCTCTGGAATGGCTCTTGCGGATGTAAGCTGTAACTAATCAGTTTCTAAAACCATTGGGACAGTAAACGATATTGGTATTTCAAACTAACAGAGGATTGTTATTCTCTTTTTATTCTTTTATCCAAATCAAACAAAGAGGGGGGTCGGGGTAGAGTCCCTCCTTCCGTAAGCAAATATCATATGAAATATATTTCCTTGATATTCAAACGAAATGAACATCATCATGTAACTATTTTTGTTGACATGTATTTTTGCTACATTTAGGTGAAATTACCAAGAGGCAGTACACACGTTGATAAAACACAGTCCGAAGAAGTCCCCATTCCTCCAAGTGACAATACTCCTTTGTGTGATGATAAACCAGTGAAGATATCCAGCCTTGACCAGGTGAGTCTCATAAGCTTCCCAAGAGTAAAATTAGATGCAGTTTGAACTCTTCGCCTTCGAAATGTTAATTTTGTGTTTGTTCTTTGATTCTTATTAAATCTTTCTCTAAAGAATAGAATTAAACTCAAATCGCCGGATTCGATAAAGTGTTGAATTCGATTCCAGGATAAAGCTTCTTCTAGAAAGTCATCTACTTACAATTTGTAAGAAATGACTTCTCTTGAATGGCTCTTGCGGATGTAAGCTGTAACTAAACAGTTTCTAAAACCATCGGGACAGTCAACGATATTGGTATTTCAAACTAACAGAGGATTGTTATTCTCTTTTTATTCTTTTATCCAAATCAAACAGAGAGGGGGGTCGGGGTAGAGTCCCTCCTTCCATAAGCAAATATCATATGAATTTCCTTGAGCTACTGGACCTTAGTTTTTTAATAAAACTCTCTGCAAAATACCATTAAAAAAATAAAATTATTAAAAAATGACTTTTATTATAAATTCTCACATTAAATTAAATGAAAAGATATTTTGTAATGAAGTTTACTGCAACATAATTATGTAAGATATTAAGAAGTAATGTTATGTAGTATGTATTTAACTTCCTTGTTATCATTTCAGTCATTCACCTTCACTTGTTTACAAACTCCCCCAATGTCATCTAAGAATCTCCAAGCCCCCAATACCATTTAACTCCTAAATCTTGACCATAAAAATACCAACCCTCAGTGACGTCAGCTAACTTCAAGGAACAAAAGTTCTAAGAAGTATGACTCACACTTCCAGCCCCAATCACTTGCACAGAGCATCACCACACCCCTTATACCAGAGAAAGTTTGATAGACAATTATATGTAGACCAATCAGATCAAGTTTAGATCACTCCCACCTTAAATTGTTACACCCCAGAACTAATGATATAAATAAGACTTCTTGATTATTAGAGATATAGAATATTAGACCCACACTCATCCATATAGACTGACTGACTTCAAGACTTAGACGTCCATCCAATATTATTTTAACTTCAGAATTTAATCTTATACTTCGAAATAGTTATATTCATCGTCTCCTGTTTTATCTAAATCTTCGTTGATATCTTCATGTACTTCGAATTGTAAACTGTAGCTGATAATTGATTATTAAATACCCTGTGATTTTAAACTGTATAACTTTCTCCAAAGTTTCTTTAACACGACAGTAATGCACAACTGGATTCATTCATTGCCGCAGCTATTTTACCTGGCTTACTTTGACAAAAATCGCCTCACAACTACCTCCTGATTATCCAAGAACAAACATTTACCACATTAAAAAAACTCGTATTATTTGATAGAAGATACTTTTTGTGTTCATGACTTTTTTTCATTCCATTAACGATTTTTAGATGTATTATTTCATTACTCATTCGTTATACATATGATACATATTCTCAGTTAAGTTATTTAACACTCCTGAAACCAGAATAATTCATCATTGTCTACAATCACGTATCATATAAATACCTTTGGGTACCGCCCCTCCCCCAATCCGAACTGCCAAAGACTAAACAGAAAATTACTGACATGCGACAGTTTGATTCAGGACTCTTGATAGTCGCAAACCCTAGAGCACCGAAAGGGACAAGGGAAGGGCATTGTGCCCCCATGGCATTGTGCCCCCATGGAATTTCGATGATCTATTTATATTTTTTGTGGGATGGGGGTTATCAGAAATCTTGTCAATTGTTCGTTTTGAAAACTTTGTTGACCTTTACCTTTTTTATTCATTTTATAAAATTGGCCCCTTTTTTCCATAGGCATCGGGTCATTGGCCTACATGCAACGAAATGTAACAGTTAGTGCCTCTATGTGATGATAAGTTTGATTATTTGTGTATTCTATAGGATGGTGCTTATTCTTACGACCACGACGATGATGACGATGCTTTGAAGGCAACACAATTTGTTCCCTTTGATGGTAATCAATTTGGCCATCAGAGTGCAAGATATGATGACGACGAAGGTGCGGGCGAAGGTGGCGTGCAGGACAATGACTGCCTTAGAGAAGACGACGCGCTATATGAAGCCCTCATGGAAGAGATGTACGAGGGCGATGGCGATGATGATTACAAAGAATTGGAATTCGATCTCCAGTGTCTGCAAATTGGGGAGTAGGTTGATGAAGCTGTTGCTGCCACTTTATCTATTTCCACTTGACATACATGCAGACTATTTATCAATTAAACTATTTTCATTTTGCCTAATGACAGTTTTGCTTTTCACATTTTGTATGACATCATGTTGTTTTCATAAAATAGTAGCACGATTAATATATCCACTATTAAACAAACTGATCATAGACCAAATCAAATGCGGTTGTTTTGATGAAAAGTTATAGTACAAAAAGTGAGACAAAACTAATGGCAAAGACAAAGTGAAAACAAAATTAAAACAGGTGGAATTTCGACGGGATAATTTTAGGCGAAATGGTAATATTGATTAGTTCAGTGGCGTGATGGGAAAAAAAGTTTGAGGGGGCCAAATATGGCGCATCGGGCAATTATTTTTTTTTAAGTTGCGAGCATGCGAAACGCACGAGCAAAATTTTCGATATTCATATTACAAAAAAGAAATCAAATTTTGTGATAGATTTTGACATAATATTCAGAGAATAATATATGTCACCCTTCTCTCTTTCGTTTCTTCTTCCTCTTTTTTTCTTGGTCGTTAAAATTTTGTACGCCACGAACTGGAGTAGTTGATCAATTTTGACTAGTCTCCGGTAAAAATGAGATGTTTCGTAAAAAAATGACTTGTTTCTATCAAATTTGATTAGTTTATGTATCAATATTAAAAAGACCATCATTATCATATTACAGCGATGCTGTCCACCTGGATGACTTTGCGGACGCCTTGCCCGATGACGGCTTAGATGACTATGTCTATGATGAATTCGCCGATGGTTCATTTACCACTAAATTCGTGGCAGGATCCTTGGTAATTATTAATAATAATAATAATAATAATATAAAGCATTTATGAGGCGGAGACTTATCTAGTTGCCTATTCAGTGGCGCACTATGTATTACACCTCTTTATGATTGTAGATTTACCGTAGTTCAAGGATATGATGATGATTGAAATGATATCAGGAATTAACAACATGAACCTAAGGAAGTGGTAAAATAATGATATTGTTGTGGTGGTGGTGGTGGTGGTGGTGGTGATGCTGCTACTGATTGTGAGGGTGATGATGATGAAGATGATGATGACGATGAAGATGATGATGACGATGATGATGATGATGATAAGATAATGTTGAATATGATGATAGATATTGCATGATATTGTATAATTATTATTCAAGATTTTGTTTTACTATATATAATATGATTCTTCGACACCGTTGTCATCATCATGAACATCATCATGTAACTATTTTTTGTTGTCATGATCTTCTGCTTCCTCTAGGTGAAATTACCAAGAGGCAGCACACACGTGAATAAAACACAGTCCGAAGAAGTCACCATTCCTCCAAGTGACAATGCTCCTTTGTGTGATGATAAACCAGTGAAGATATCCAGCCTTGACCAGGTGAGTCTCATAGGCTTTCCAAGAGTAAAATGAGATGCAGTTTGACCTCTTCGCCGTCGAAATGTTAATTTTGTGTTTGTTCTTTGATTCTTATTAAATCTTTCTCTAACGAATAGAATTAAACTCAGATCGCCGAATTCGCTAAAGTGTTGAATTCGATTAGCTGCTTCTAGAAAGTCATCCATTTTCAAATTTGTAAGAAATGACTTCTCTGGAATGGCTCTTGCGGATGTATGCTGTAACTAATCAGATTCTAAAACCATCGGGACAGTCAACGACATTGGTATTTCAAACTAACAGAGCATGATAATAATCCAATAGGCATTTATATTGCGCTATCTATCTAGAAATAATCTATTCCGAGGTGCATTGTTATCATGGTTATTATTATTACTCCAGCTTTAGCTCAAGCACCCTTCCAGCACTGCAGTGCATATAAGGAATTAATCCTGCCGGGTACCCATTCACCTAGCCTGGATTGAGTGCAGACAATGCAGGTTAATTTCTTGCTGAAGGAAAACGCGCCATGGTTGGGATTCAAACCCTCGTCCCTCTGATTACGAGACGAGATTCGTAACCACTAGACCACGTCGCCTCCACGATCCTCATTTCAATGTTCATTTAATTCACTCTCCACTGTTTTTGGTTTTTTTTTTTTTTGGCTGCCAGGTTGGGCAACTAGCTTTCAAAGGAATGAAGACTCTAAATCGTATCCAATCGGTGGTCTATGACACGGCATACAACAAGAGTGAGAACCTTCTCATATGTGCCCCTACGGGTGCAGGAAAGACCAACATTGCCATGTTGACTATCCTCCATGAAGCTCGGAAGCATCTGGATGTACGAGGTGCCGTCAAACACAATGAATTTAAGGTGAGAGGTCACCAACAAATCCTTATCATCCAGTGGAATGGCAACCGGAGTTTGTAGGCCAAACGCAATGTACAACCTGGATAGACCTAGATCTTTCAATACCAAACAGCAGAAAATATTTGTTGTTTTTTTATAGCTTTTACTGGCAAATATTTTTTAACATCTGAAATTTTATATGATTGGCGAAGTGCAAAATGTCAGCCCTTTCAATGATTTTAAACATAATCCGTGAAATATTCATGATGTAGGCTTGCTCCATGTGTCAGAGTTCACTTTCACTCACTACCAAGAGGCCCATTATTGAGACACAAACATGTAAAAGTAATCACCTTGGTTTGCTAGTAGTGCACTATCTTCACGTTCTGTGACAGTTTATTCAAAAACACAATTTCAATTTTTAAGTTACAATTGTATTATGATTGCTACTGAAAGAAATACAAGCCAACCAACATCAAACTTTAGAACGTGAACGTACCCCTGAAAATATATTAATTCTGTTGCAATTTTTCCTCACAAAGGTCGTCTACGTAGCTCCCATGAAGGCCCTTGCCGCGGAGATGACGCGCACCTTTGGATCTCGTCTAAAACATCTAGGTCTCTCAGTACGGGAACTAACAGGGGATATGCAGCTCACCAAGAAGGAAATGATGGATACCCATGTAAGTGTGGCAAATAACTATTGTTAAATTGATTAGCCAAGTGAAAATTTATCGTACTTTTTAATAACAGTCTGCGAAACGGACGTCCAGAGCATTGTCTTTAAAACCAATACTCGTGTCAAGTTCCTCAGTCATGTCTGTTAGTAGCCACTAGGGCAGTAGGGCTACATATATGACTGAGGGATGAATGCAACTTTGGGGCTTAGAGAACTTTCTTTGGGTCAAAATATACATTTGGTTTGTATTGTAATTATAGCATAGAAATTGTCATCTCTTCGTTATTTGGGGAAATTGCCAGGCAATAACTGTATATAGCCTTGCAACTATCCTGATCATTTCAGAGACTTCCAGTGGTGGAAGATGATGTAGTTATATCTACCATGTATGCCTGTATCTAATTGTCTTTAGATGTTGGTGACGACCCCCGAGAAGTGGGATGTGGTGACCAGAAAGAGTGTCGGGGATGTGGCCCTGACCCAGCTCGTTAAACTCCTCATCATCGATGAGGTCCACCTCCTCCATGAGGATCGCGGTGCCGTCATCGAAAGTCTCGTCGCAAGAACACTTCGACAGGTAATGACTGGGAACCAAGGGCTTAAAGCCATTTTTGCAATACAGGAAAAGTATGTTGATGTTGTCAACATTAAATGAAACGGCACAATCACTCAAGGCCTGGACAGCATTTAGGGAAAGAAATTGTCGGATGGTCTATCTGGCAAAATCTGTTTCATTCTACCGTACAATATTATACACTCGTGCCTCTAAGCCGATCACAACAAAGGGACACTGTCAGATCTATAGATGACATGTTGGAGGATGACAGATGTTGATGACGCACTCCCCAGCCGTCCTCTAGGGCCAAGAGACAATTGCAAAATTAGTAATCGGCATTCCTTTCGCCACTTGTCAAGACATTCTTTCCCTTGTCATTTCTAATTGCCTCCTGGCGTTTGAGAGCATGCAGGGGGATCTTGGAGAGAATTTCATCAATATTTGTCGGATCTGACAACTTTACTTCATTTTGATTTAGAAGCAAAGGTGTCTGACTGTTTTTCTGGTAACTGTCGGATAAAACATACGACAATTAAGTTTCTTCTTGAAACGCATTCCAAGATTTATTTAACAAAACTTTGACAAACAAAAAAATCGAATGAAATATTACCTACATATGCATACGTCAACAATATCTATTTTCAATCAATGATCCTGCTAGAAGCCATATTTTGATAGTTAGATCTTCCGTCTCTGTTTCAGTTGTAGTAGATTAATAAATTGTTTTAGGTGGTGGTAACATCTTTTTACTTTTAATGACTTTTTTATTATTGATGTAATTAAGGTTGATGACCAGGATCCCAAGGGGTGAATACCATTTCCCTGCCCCTAGTTATACCATGATGAGGGTTAATAAAACATTCAAAGATTCAATGTACATTTTGTATGTTTCCAGGTGGAATCCTACCAGAACAACATCCGGATAGTTGGGCTGTCTGCAACCTTGCCCAACTACAAAGACGTTGCTAAGTTTCTCCACGTCAATCTCAACACCGGATTGTTCTACTTTGATGGCCGATTCAGACCAGTGCCCCTTCAACAGACGTACATAGGTGTGTTGAAACCTGATCTCGGCGGGTTTACCGAACAACGCACAAGAATGGACGGCGTCTGCTATGAGAAAGTTCGTGACCTTGTTGATAAGGGTCATCAGGTAAAACTGAAATATGAATGTGGAATATCATTCAATATGATGAGAGTCTGATCATGTATTTAAAACAAATAACTCTCATCTTATAGATGTACACTATGCATTTTCATAACATGTTTACACTATTCATATTAGATCTTATCTACAAGCCATGAAAAATTATTAACAAATAACGGTGATCGCTAAAAAGTTTAGCTCTTGTTTTAAATGATTCTTACCATAGATATTCAAATAAAATAACATGGTAAGTTACCTGCATTGCCTTTTTTTGTACACAACATTTCAAACACCTACCACTGCGACATACCCACTCTCTCACCCACACCCACCCTATACACCACGGCCCCGGGTGTGGTATACATGTCATTAAGAACACCTTGTAATAATATCCCACCGCTGCCACCATATACTAAATTTGACATTCGGAGAATGTTTTATGAAGCAGTTGCAAGCTCCCATGTGATTGGCTGAAAGCAACTTTGTCAACAAATCCCCTGCGAGTAGCTCCATGAAAAGCGAGTTACGGTTTACCAGGGCCTCTCTTTACGAATATCGGAACGGCATAACACATAAGACAAAGACATCGCTGTTGAAATACCAGAGGAAATCTTTAACAAAATAACATGATTTAGTCGTTTGTAACGTCATGATTGTGTAACTTGCGAGTAGCTTTATCATGTTTATGAAACAACCCATATATTTCCTCTACTCTAATTGGTCTACAGGTTATGGTGTTCGTGTTTGCTAGGAACGCTACGGTGAAATCCGCCAATGACCTTCTGGACAGAGCAAGACTCCACAATTACACCGAAATGTTCAAAGCTGAAGAGAACGAGGAGTTTAATGCTGCTCGCGAAGAGGTACATGTACTATATACGGATTCGTGAAAATCACAAAGATATGACATAAATAAATTCGGTCTGAGAGTGACCAACCGTATCATATGGACCCTATCCATCTCTGGTGTCACCAAAACTAAGCAAACAAAGTGCGTTTGTATATCAACAACAACCCCATCCCTCTCCCTCTTCTGTTTTATCGTCTATGCCTTTATTTGGTTGTTATCGAGTTTGTGCTTTGGTAATCATGGCCTCGAGTAGGATTGCTACTTTAAAAACCATTACAGTATTGATCAGCATATACATTGGTGCTAAAAAGTTAGTGAACCCCACCAGAAAATGCACTCATTTTTGTCGAGTGTTGAATGGCGAGCCTTGAGAAACAAACTTCATTGAATGTAATATCACCTGACTTCACAATTAAATATCAAAAGATGGCAGAACTTGAATACTTTTAGATAATTGTGTTCGTTTTCCGGTGGGATTCTCTAACTTTTTAGCACCACTGTATAGTAACAAAGATATAAGCCCCTCATAATCGAAATAAGAATTGTTTTATTTTAACTTCAGGTGCAGAAATCCCGTAACATGCAGTTGAAGGATTTGTTCGATTCGGGGTTTTCCATCCACCATGCCGGCATGCTTAGGCAGGACAGGAACTTGGTTGAACGCTACTTTGCTGCAGGGCTTATCAAGGTTCTCTGCTGTACATCTACCCTTGCATGGGGAGTCAACCTTCCAGCCCATGCAGTCATTATCAAGGTATGTGCAGCGGCAGATCCGTGGCAAGTGACGTTATCAGTATTAAGAGCAGGAAGACTTTAATTTTTCTGTCCTTCAAAGAAAACTAAATAGGCTAGGGGTCTATCCATGAACTTGTTCATTAGTTACGCATATATTGACAAACGACTTGTGACCCTTTCTTGTAGTAAGTGAATTGCCAAAAAATATCATTGGTGACGATTTAATTCCTAG
The DNA here is from genome assembly GCF_037042905.1 of Lytechinus pictus. Classification (NCBI taxonomy): domain Eukaryota; kingdom Metazoa; phylum Echinodermata; class Echinoidea; order Temnopleuroida; family Toxopneustidae; genus Lytechinus; species Lytechinus pictus. The sequence goes on along the minus strand of NC_087248.1, from coordinate 7,609,666 downwards.
TGGAAGGTCACCAGTCATATATAATCAACATCTTCCATTAACTCCGTAATTTTGCCCATTCAGCTCTGATCATTTGTCAGGAATGATATCCAATTTAGTTTCGTAAGATCGGTCGATGGGCCTATTGGTTTAAGGAGCAATGAATCCTCATCACATAGCAAAGTGATTCCTACTGTAAGTCTATTAAAATATTTTCAATCATTTCTAGGGCACACAATTCTACAACCCTGATAAGTCTAAGTTTCAGGATATCGGAATCCTGGATGTCCTGCAGATCTTTGGCAGGGCAGGGCGCCCTCAATACGATACGTTTGGAGAGGGGTACATCATCACTACTTATGACAAACTTGTCCACTATCTGAAGCTCATGATGGATCAAACACCGATAGAGAGTCAGTTCATCAAGCGTCTGGAGGACAATCTCAATGCAGAGGTATTTACAAATAAAATGTCCTTTATAAGGCGAACGAAAGACTACCTTAATTGCTTGTTTTTGGTAATCAGTAAGATTGTCAGGATTACCATTGCAAACTAACTTTGAAAAATATTGAACAAACATTCAGATCATAACCAGCATTTTGAAGTATTGATTAAAGGGATGCTTCGGGCTGAGAATAATACGATTTAAACGGATGAAGAATAATCAGACAAACAAAACACTGAAAATGTGATCAAAATCGGACTAGGATTAACAAAGTTATGGTATTTCAAAGATTTGCATTATTCCGGTGAAACAGTTCTAGACATGGCTTCATGAATATTCAATGAGCAACTTGATGATGCATTATCCCCACTTGTTCTTTTGTATTTTATTATATCAAATTAGGTTTATTCAAAAAAATTCTGCCAAAAGCTATAAAAAAATTGGATTGACGACTGATTTAGTGCATTAGAAATTCATTGCTGCAACTTATTTCATTATAAAGGAGACACATTATTCACACACGTATGGAAAGAATGATACTAATATGATTTCATGTAATTACATAAGAAAATGAAAGTGGGGATGTGATATCAGCCCACCTCATGAATATTCATGATGACGTGCATATAATTCAATAACTTTGTTATTTGTAATCCGATTTTGATGAACTTTTCAGCATTTTGCTTTGTGAATTTTACTCTACAGTGTATTAATTTAGATATCAATATTTTCATCCCGGGGTACCCCTTTAAGACTTTTGTCGAAATGATTGGTTTTCCTTATTTGATCCTTTCAGAATTATTTTAACCTGTATCCGTGTGGATTAACTATTTTCAATCTAGAGTAGATGTTTAACTAGTCCGCCTAGGATGGAACCAGGATACTTTTTGAAAGATGGGGGAACAAGTTAGCACGGGGAAAGTATAATTTATCGTTAGAATGAAGATAAGGATCTTGAATGATTCCCCTTCGAGCCATATATTTTGACAATATTCTTATTTCTAGTAGTTTTTGCTTTTCCTTGTATTCATTTTCCATTTTATTTCTATTATCAACAGAAGGCTCATGATTAAATATGATAATATCTTGTAATATAATGCTGAAGTATTGCATACAAAGTTTGAGAAAGAAAAGGCACATTGGTTTCAATCGTTGGTGGCACTATGGGGTGTGCAAAACAGGTCAGCTTTTGTTTAATTTATAAAAGAAGAAGGAGAGAGAAAAAGTACTGTTAAATTGTTCATCCTTAAAACAAAACACATGGTAGATATGATGTCTATCTTGGACCCAATTCTCCTGCTTTCATCGTGATTGGCATGGTGTATCAAACCTTTAGTATTCACTTAGCATAAATTATATTCAAATTCTTTAGGTTGTTCTTGGCACTGTGAGTAACGTGAAGGAAGCAGTTCGATGGCTCAGTTACACATACATGCATGTGAGAAAGCTGGCAACTAATAAGCTTTTGACAAGGGTAAGTGTTTATGATTTAATATTTTTACGATTAGTATCTATAGCCTCTGTAATAACGATTCGTTTTGCCCATTATTATGAACCTATGATACACTGGTCAGCGATATCATACTGGATATAAATGCTACAATGAATAGTATTAGTATCAGCAGCAGCAGTAGATGTAATAGTAGAAAAGAATAGAAGAGTAGCCAATGTAGAAATATTTGCAGTAACAATAGATGTATATTAGTATAATAGTATTCATTATGATAGCAATGCTTGATTTCGTAAGTAAAATGCAAATAGAATTAGGCCTATTTATATTCGATTTTAAAGTAGTCATGAAGTATTGTGCAACATTGTGCGTAGCCATATCGTAGGGATACTATTGGTAGTAGAAATTTTAAGGGTAATAGCAGTATAGTAAAAAGAAGTGTTAGTAACTATAGTAGTGGAATTAACAGTAATAGTCGTAGTATAGGTACTAGTAGCAACAGTAGTAGTTGTGGTTATAGTAGTAGTTGTAGTAATATTAGCAGTAGTTGTAGTAGTAGTAGTAGTAGTAGTATTGGTAGTAGTAGTAGTAGTAGGAGTAGGAGGAGTAGTAGAAGTAGTAGTAGTAGTAGTAGTAGTAGTAGTAGTAGTAGTAGCAGTAGTAGAAGTGGTGGTGGTGGTGGTAGTAGTAGTAGTAGTACGTACGTACGTAGTAGTAGTAATAGTAGAATTTGATTTGATTTGATTTGATTTTTATTCACCAACGATAACAACATATTTACAGATGTTTACATATTACATTATTATGTCATGCATATAAATATTACAGAAATGAAACATACATGTATATGTTAAGAGCTGATAAAAGGGACCAGAAAATAGCACAAGTGCTAGTCGAGCCTGGCCCCTACACATATTAGTAATATAGGCGAATATTGAACTTTAAAGTATGTTTTTTTTTAAAACACAACAAAAACAACAACTACAAAAAAACAAAATAAAATTATGAGTGTAACATTTTATGTTATATACAGAGCAATATGATAAGTTATTGATTTAATAAATGATTTTGTAATGAATTCCTGAAATCGTTTCTGGATACTTTTAGTTTGATGGCTAATGGTACATTATTCCAGTAATCACTTCCTAAGAAAGATAGAGAGAATTGTCCTTGAGTAGTCCGTAATTTTGGTAAATGTACTTGTCGACCTTCTTTTTGTCTTGTTGGGTATCTATGCTCTATTACATCGCAATAATCTACTAAAGAGTGAGGTAAGTTATTATTACCCAGGTCATACATGAAGGTACATATAGATAAATTGTGCATTTCAAATACATTTAGGATCTTTAAATTCTGAAATAATACACGTGTATGAGCTCGCCACTCACTGAATGTGATGGCACGTACTGCCATTTTTTGGGTGTAAAATATACAATTTAAGCTACTCTTGTAAGTACTCCCCCACACCTCGATTCCATAACTTATGTGTGGCTCTATGAATGCCTTGTATAATAATACTAATGTATATTTTGGTACAAAATGTCGCAACCGAAATATAATTCCTACTCTTTTACGTATACATGAATTAACTATTCTAATATGGTTCTTCCAAGTTAGATGTTTATCTAATGTTATACCTACAAAAGTTGCTTCATTAACCTCTTCAATCTCCTCTCCGGCTATTTCCAATTTACCAGCTAGTCTAATATTTTTCCTTCTGCTACCAATCAACATGAATTTCGTTTTCATAGAGTTGATAGTAAGCTTGTTTGCAACACACCATTCTTGTATTTTATTTATGTTAATATTGACTTCATTTACATCAATTTCATCTTGTCCAGCTGGGAAGGTATGAAATAGATTAGAATCGTCTGCAAATAATCTGAAATTGAAATAATTAGAAACAGATGGTAGATCGTTTATATACAGTAAAAATAATGTTGGTCCTAGAACCGAACCTTGAGGAACACCGCATGTGATTTCCATTTTCTTAGAGACTGTCTCTTCATATTGAACAAACTGATATCTTCCTCTAAGATAGTCTTCGAACCATTTAAGCGGGAGACCGCGTATTCCATAGTGAGAGAGTTTGTTGATTAAGACATTATGATTGATCGTATCAAATGCTTTTTTGAAGTCAATGAATATCCCAAGTGTAGCTTTACTCTCATCAATTGCTTTTAAGAGAGTGTTGGACAAATTTATTAATGACAACTTAGTACTGTACTTCTTACGAAAACCATACTGGTGGTGGTAAAAAGCATTGTTTGTTTCTAAAAACTGTACTAATCGCCCGTTTGCTACTTTTTCGAAAACCTTTCCGAGCACTGGCAAAACAGATATTGGTCTATAGTTTCCAGGTTCATCTTTTGGTCCCTTTTTGTGGATAGGCGTAACTTTTACTATTTTCATTTCATCTGGTACCCTCCCACATTCTAAAGATAAATTAAAGATATATGCCAGGACACCTGAAATGTAAACAGCACTATCTCTTAACAATCGTGCTGGTAAATTATCATGACCACAAGCTTTCTTTTCATCTAGAGTTACAAGATGATTAAAAACCTCATCCTCAGTCACAGGTTTCCAAAATAAAGAATTGTTAACTCTTGCCCCTAAGTAACGTCTATGTGACACATTTTCATTTGGCAAAGTATCTGCTAGATTCGGACCAATATTTACAAAGTAGTTATTGAATTCATTGACAATATCATTTATAGATGTAATGAGGTTATTGTCTCCATTGACCTTTTTGATAAGCCTGTCTACTTCAACAACCCTTGAATTTTTTTCTTTCCAACCAATAATTCATTAATGATTTCCCATGTCTTACTCGTGTTACATCGGTTTTCATATAGTAAATTGGTGTAATAAGTACGTTTTGCATTCTTTAAAATCGTAGTGAGCAAGTTTCTATATTTTTTATATTTCTTCACAATATCTTCATTGTAGTTTGTCTTTAGGACTTTTGCATATAACTTCTGTTTAACACGTATTGATTTAATTATTCCTGTAGTTATCCAGACCTTCTTTTTGATATCTTTCTTTTTTCCAATTTGTTTAGTTTTCATAGGTGCATGTTTGTTACATATATATGAGAAAGACTTGCAAAACGTAGAGTATGCAATATTTACATCATGGCAGTTTAATACCTCTTCCCAGTTGAAGACAGAAAGGTCTTCTTTAAACTGTTCAATATTGAATTTTCTGTAGCATCGATAGGTAATTTTCTTTTGATTTGAACATAACTTAGCCATGTTCTTGAATACTACAAACACTGGAAAATGGTCAGAGATATCAGTATGTATGACCCCTGAATGAGTTTCAACAGTATCAACATTTGAATAAATGTGATCTATTAAAGTTGAAGAGTCCTTGGTTACTCTTGTCGGTGATTTTATTAATTGTTCTAAACCCACACATTGTAGAGAAGAAGTGAAGTCATCAGCTATGTCTTCTATACTTAAAATATTCACATTAAAATCACCTAACAGTACACACTTACGTTTATCTACCTTAATTGTTTGTAGTATATCTAACAGACTATCTTGGAATTCTTTTACATTTGTATTTGGTTTTCTATATATCACGGCTATGATTATCTTTAGCTCATCAGTAATATTAACTTGTAACCACAGAGATTCTGCATGGGCAATGTCATAACTTAAGCGAGTATATTTCAAATTTGATTTAATATAGGCTCCGACTCCTCCTCCTCTCAAATCATCCTTGCGACCATCTACTTCAAGAGTATACCCTTGTAAATTTAAAACAGAGGTATTAGACGCATTCCAGACTTCTGATAAGCCAATTATATCAAATTTAGTATTCATACTATCTTCATACAACAGTCTAAGGTTATCAATATTTTTCACTAAAGAGCGTATATTTATGTGGGTTAATTTCAAAGATAGGGATGTCTCAAAATTTAGGACTTTGTCAATATTACATGGTAATAACTCGTAAGAAATATTTGTATCATCCATTATTCATATTATCAGACATATTTATCAGACATATGCAGGCTAGTCAAGTTATTACTCCATATAATGTAGCTTGAAGTTTTGGTAGTTGATAGTGTCCAAGCCAACATCGAAGAGATCGTCCGGAGAAGCGATCGTCTTGTAACTGTCATCCGTGAGCTTACATACAATGTTCCCGTTATGCGTACTCACTCTCTTCACAAGAGGACTTGCTTTTGCTGTCTTTAGGACAGCAAATCTCATGGGGGTAATATCCTCATTGATGTATACACCATCCATGCTGCTATCCCATTTTAGTTTGAAACGGCCAGCATGGATGGCATCTCTCTTGCTCCTTGACACAAGGCGAACCAGAATCTGCCTCACCTTCCCTTCTGATTTTCTCCCTATGCGATGGCAGGTAGAAAGGTCCTCTTTCTTGATGGTTACTCCAGCTTTTGCTGCACATTGAATAACTTTGCTCTTAAGCTTCTCCTCACTTTCCTCCTTTTCTGCACCTTGCTCACTCTCCTCTTCTGTCTCCTCTTCCTCCTTCACACCTGTGATGCGGAGATTGTCCCATTAGTAGTAGAAGTAGTAGTAGTAGTTGTTGTTGTTGTTGTTGTTGTTGTTTTTGTAGAAGTAGCCACAACATCATTATTAGAAGATGTAATAGAAGGGAAAAAAGAAGTAGAAGCGGAAGTAGTAATAGTAGCAGTAGCAGGAGAATTTTTAATATGATAATTATTTTTGTTTTATTAACTTATGAAAATAAATATATCTCGAATATTAAAAAGAAGTATTAGTATCAATATTAATATTAATTATGATAGCAATGCTTGATTTTCTAGGAGAGTGCAAAATGAAAAAAATAATTAATTCTATCTAGAGTAGATGTTAAAATAGTAATGTAGTATTTGGCCCCGTTTTTAAGGAACCATGTCATATTGATAGGCCTACTAATAGAAGAACTTTAATTTGTATATTCCATAGCCTTATCACTTTCCTGATTATTTTGTCAAACTATTCTTTCAGTTCATTGCCTTGTTAACACGGAATGGCCGATTAATCGTTCCCATTGTTCTAATCTTTCTTTTCTTTCAAATTTTTATTCTTTTTTAAGGGTGACCCTGATATGTCGAGGTACCGTGAGCAGCTCATAAAGGACTCGGCACAGGCCCTGCACCGTGCCAAGATGGTTGTTTACTACAAAGACTGTGGCACTTTGGACTACACAGAGATCGGGCGAATCGCAAGCCATTTCTACATAAAGCAAGCCACCATCATGCTTTTCAATGCCTCTTTGGAGTTGTGCCGAACACGTGGAGAGATACTCAAGTTGGTGGCAAAGGCTGCGGAGTTCAAACAAGTAAAGGTATGTCGTGGAGTAAACTGTGATAAAAGTGTGATATAGATAGATATACATGATTTTTGTCTCACCTGCATAGCAGAGTGAGACTATAGGCGCCGCTTTTCTGAGGGCGGCGGCGTCAACACCAAATCTTAACCTAAGGTTAAGTTTTTGAAATGACAGCATAACTTAGAAAGTATATGGACCTAGTTCATGAAACTTGACCATAAGGTTAATCAAGTATTACTAAACATTCTGCCTGAGTTTCAGGTCACATGATCAAGGTCAAAGGTCATTTAGGGTCAATGAACTTAGACCATGTTGGGGAATCACCATCAAAATCTTAACCTAAGGTCAAGTTTTTGAAGTGATCATCATAACTTAAAAAAGATATGGACCTAGTTCATGAAACTTGGACATAAGGTTAATCAAGTATTACTAAACATCCTGCTTGAGTTTCATGTCACATGACCAAGGTCAAAGGTCATTTAGGGTCAATGAACTTTGGCCAAATTGGGGGTATTTGTTGAATTACCATCATAACTTTGAAAGTTTATTGGTCTAGTTCATAAAACTTGGACATAAGAGTAATCAAGTATCACTGAACATTTTGTGCGAATTTCAGGTCACATGACAAACATCAAAGGTCAATGAACTTTGGCCATAATGGGGTATCTGTTGAATTACCATCATAACTTTAAAAGTTTATGGATCTGATTCATGAAACTTGGCCATAAAAAAAATCAAGTATCTTGAACATCCCGTCTGAGTTTCAGGTCACATGACCAAGTTCAAAGGTCATTTAAGGTCAATGAACTTTGGCCATGTTGGGGGTATTTGTTGAATTACCATCATATCTCTGTAAGTGTATTGGTCTAGTTCATAAAACGTGGACATAAGAGTAACCAAGTATCACTGAACATCTTGTGCGAGTTTCAGGTCACATGACCAAGGACAAAGGTCAATGGACTTTGGCCATGTTGGGATTATTTGTTGAATTACCATCATAACTGTATTATATTGGTGGTCGCATGTCATAAGGTGGTCCAATTTCGCGATCGAACAGGGTAAAAATGTTCAAAAAAGTTATATTTTTATATGTTATAGGTATTACCATTCTTCAAGTAATGAAAGAGGATTTTATCCTAAAATACCTCTATTTTTTTCTTAAAATGACTAATTTATATCTAGTTAATACATTGAAATCAATGTTAATTTGTATTTTCAAATGCGTTTTTCTCAAATTGGACCTTCTGCACATAGAATGGTGTAAAAAATTAATGCTACATTGGATTTTATCCTAAAATACCTCTATTTTTTCTTAAAATGACTAATTTATATCTAATTAATACATTGAAATCAATGTAAATTTGTATTTTCAAATGCGTTTTTCTCAAATTGGACCTTCTGCACATAGAATGGTGTAAAAAATGTATGCTACATTGGATCACCCTAGTATTTTGCAGTTGTAGTATTTGAAAATCAATGCTTACATGTATTACAACAGAAAATGATAATCTGTTATTGCATGCATATTAATTTTACAGCTAATTTGAACGATGTTTAATTTTGCAATTTTTTTTCCAAAAAGGTGACTCTCACCCTTACTTGCCTTGCAAATTCACTACCCCATGAATAGAAAAAGGTTTCTTGCAATGATACAAGACTTAAAAATAATGAAGTTTGAAAAATAAATAATTAACATTTTTTTGCTAAAATTTACTAATTAGATAGGTTGCAGATTGGAGCTAACATGTATATGTAGCTAATTCTTGAATATTTTCAAAGTTGTCAAATTTGAATAAAACTTAGTTGTTCTTTAAATTTAAACTGACAAGAAATATGAGACTGACAGTCTGTATACATGTATATATGACATAATAGAATATATTATGGCATAATAAAACATGTTTCAGTTATTTAAGTTAATTAACTTAACATAATTTACCTGCATGCCTATACATTTTTTATGAAGGTACATCAACTTAAAAAAGTGATACCTTGAGTCTTTAAATAATTCTAAAGTGAAATTAGACCTATTCTATATTGAAATTTAAAAAAATAAGGGGGAAAAAGGTTTTTTAATGTATATATAGGCTAACTTTTTCCTACTTAATCAAGTATATTAATTAGGCAGATCATTAATAATGTAACTGTGTTGGGACATTGAAATAGTCCCAAAAGTTTGTTTTTGACAATAAATCAACTTTATTTTGTTTAAGTAGTGACATTCAACTCAACAAATGCTTTAAATTAACACAAATCATGAGTTAAGCATCACATTTCAACATTTTATCATTTTCCGCATCCACCGGCTCCGCCACCCCTGTAACTTCAAACTTAATGTGCTGTGGTTTTGTTGCTGACATTGTATTGATCTAATTTAAAATAATGTATTTAGCCTATAGTTCTAGCTTCAAAATGAGACCTTACACAACAAATTTGGCCATGGAGCTGTGATGTAGAGCAATTTATCCACACCACTGCGTGAAAATTTGTTCATACGCCACCCTTTTTGCATACCCAACTTATGAAATGCGACCTGGTCTAGTTCATAAAACTTGGACATAAGAGTCATCAAGTATCACTGAAAATCTCATGCGAGTTTCAGGTCACATGACCAAAGTCAAAGGTCATTTAAGGTCATTGAACTTTGGCCATTTTAGAGTTTATTATTAGATTGCTGTCAAAACTTATAGATATAGATATATACAGTATATAGATATAGTGTATAAAATGTGGATATAGGGGTAATCAAGTATCACTGACAAGTTTTAGGTCACATGATCAAGGTCAAACGTTAATAAACATAGTATTGTATCATTATATGAATGGTGTTTTTTGTGAATTATGTTATAGTAGTTTTCAAAGTCAGCACTGCTGCTATATTGAATCGCGTGATGCAGGTGAGACTGCCAGAGGCATTCCACTTGTTTATTTCCCTCATCCCTAACAAATGCACATCATTTCTCGTTCATTTAGCAGACAGTTATAAAGTATACGAAATCAACACTATATCACAAACTTAAAATGAACACTTGTCAGAACATGCTAAGGAAACAAAAATGGGCACTGACCCCCCCCCCCCCCCCAAAAAAAAAAAAAAAAAATGGGCATTTATCATTCATCAAAATAATGGGAAACCATGAGACATGTTGCTGTTTTTTTGCATTACAATTAGGTTCGGAAAGAAGAAGAGAAAGAACTTGAACAACATAGGAACTATGACTGTGAGGTCCACGTGAGCTCGGTCAAGGATTCGCCTGGCAAGGTCAATGTTCTTTTGCAGACTTATATCAGTGGAGGAATCTTGTCTTGCTTTTCTCTAGTGTCGGATACAAACCATGTCGCACAGGTACGGTTTTGTTTACGGCGATATTAATCGAGTCGATTCGATATGAATGCATGATAAAATGTCAAAGGCCAGTTTCAATGATATGCACACTGTCCAAGCAGGTAATGAAATTAACAGAATGTATTTCACTATGAACAATGAAATGAATCTATATAACTAAGCCTATTGCCGCAGTCACAAAGGCGAAACTGACTCAAGATTGACAGAATCTATCTACGGTATGTCCAATGACGTACCATTGGTTGGTTTGGATTCAGTTTCATTGGTGTGACTTCATCATATAGGATGTTAAGTATTTGATATAATCAGAGAAACTATCAGAGACTTGATTGTAACGATGTATGGTATCTATATGGAATGGATATTTATCACTCGATTACTATAAACGCTTTATACCATGTTTACAGAGTAAGCCTAAGCATTGGAATAATCAATAAAACCATGTAAGATGACCTACCATTGATTAAGAAAATACATATCGCAGAAGCAGCAGCAACATATGAAGTAGCAGTAGAAGTAGTAGTAGTAGTAGTAGTAATAGTAGTAATAGTAGTAGTAGTAGTGGTAGTAGTAGTAGTAGTAGTAGTAGTAGTAGTAGTAGTAGTAGTAGAAGTAGTAGTAGTAGTAGTAGTAGTAGTAGTAATAGTAGTCGTAGTAGTAGTAATAGTAGTAGTAGTAATAGTAGTAGTAGTAGTAGTAGTAGTAGTAATAGTAGTAGTAGTAGTAGTAGTAGTAGAAGTAGTAGTAGTAGTAGTAGTAGTAGTAGTAGTAGTAGTAGTAGTAGTAGTAGTAGTAGTAGTAGTAGAAGTAGAAGTAGTAGTAGGAGCAGTAATAGTAGTAGTAGTAGTCGTCATAGTATCATGAACAAAGTAGAGAAGAAGTAGAAAACTGCTTGGAAGATTCATTTACTAGTATTTTACCTCAATTACAAATTTCTTCTTCAGAACTCAGCCAGGATCATGCGAGCATTATTTGAGATAGCCCTTCACGAATGGCGCCCTCAGTTAGCGTCCAACGTTCTCACCCTGACCAAATGCATTGATCAACAAATGTGGTCTTCAAAGAATCCTCTACGCCAGCTGCAATCGCGTGATTGTAATAGACTTCTCAATGTCGCAGGAGACACCTTTGATAATAGCCGACTTGCTACCATGACTCCCGAACAAATAGGTGTGCATTGTAAATTATGATAGTCTAGAATGAATGGCATTAAAAGTAATCATTTCGATATTATTTCTAATTGAAGAATAGTTGATAATGTTAACTGAAAGACCATTCCATCTACTAGTATCTCTTTGTTTTGATTCGGTTTATTTGATGTATATAATCATCAATGCATTAATACTTTTATTAGTATTTTTGTTTGTTATTACACGAGGCACATCTTTACAAACCATTCGTCGTATTTTTCTTTCAGTACAAAGGTGGAACACTAACTTTTTTTTATATGAGGTTGACCCTGACTCCCCATCTGATGTTTTATTTATTTGTTTCATGTAGGTGACATAGTTCATGAGTTCGAACATAAAGTCAGCAAAGCAGAACGCATTGCCATCGGAACACGAATCAAGCAGGATACCAAGCAGTTCCCCCGTCTACTCCTAGACGCTATTGTCCAGCCTCTTTCAACAACCGTCCTCCAGATCCGTTTGAAGGTCACGCCCGATTTCGTGTGGAACGACAGGCTCCAAGGCTACGGGATGACCAACTGGTGGCTGTGGATTGAGGATTCATCCGCGGACATCATGTACCATCACGAGTTCTTCAGCATCACCAGGCAACAGGTTAGAAATAGGTCTGGGTGGTGCTTCGAAAAGTATAACTCCAAGCTATGCCTTGTCACTAAAGGCGCGTCCCCTTGGCATTATCTGGGAAGCGTTTTATCCACATTTCTGTCCGACAAGTTGACAGATCTGACAACTTTCCTTGATTTTGATCGGCCGAGAGCAACGGTTACTAGAGTAACTGTTGGTTAAAACGGGACTTGTCGGATGAAACGTCCGACAAGTCCTTTCATGAAACGATCCTAAGATCAATGTGATTATGCGATAAACCACCTGCAACTAAGAAGTAAAGATCTTAAAGGTCTTAAGCCTTGCTCAATTCTTTGTGTAGCTTCCACTGGAGTAAGGCATGACATGGGTAACACAAGAGGGGCCGGGTATCTGTCCTTTGGACATCCCTGATAGTAATTTGGTTATAATTGAAAGTATTTACAGAATACACTGCCAATCAAAGAGTTAATTATCCCTCCTATATTACAATCTCCGGGCATTTGTGCTTTTTAATTCCATTCAGCATGAATGTATGATGAGGCAATAAGGCAGTGACAGAACAGTTGGTTCGACTGCACGCACTGAAGAATATCAAGACTCCACATTATAATATGTATAGTTTTAAGATCTATGAAACAAAAAATATCACTCGGCATGCTCAGGGTCGTTTTATTCCTCGATTCATTCCCTCACCTACTTAAACCCCATTCGACAAACTTTGTCATTGTCTCATATAGGTCCTTGACACAGAAGAGCAAGAAATTACAATGACCATACCTGTTTCTACGTCGGAAAGGCTTCCCGCCGAGATCAACGTAAAAGTGGTATCTGATTCATGGCTTGGCGCAGAGACCAACCTGCCTTTGTCCCTCACTACAGTTGTTCTTCCTAGAGAAAAACTCTCAAAATTCAATGGTAATTTAAGCTTCAGATTTTAAGGAAAATAGCGATGATTCATGATGAATTTTTGTAGACTTCAACAGATCTATGAAACAAAAAAAATGTGATAAAGAAAATTCCAAACAGAAAATAAGGCAAAAATGTTTCATCCATAAAGTAAAAATAGAGTTGATCCCTAATAGCTCTCTCTCTCTCTCTCTCTCTTCTTATGTGTAGTGTTTCGTCAACTAACACCGGGAGAGGGGCCGAAGGTCCTGCCCAAGACAACCCTCCAGAATTTTCAACATCAGCAGATGTTTCCTTTTGACAATTTCAACCGTTTCCAGGTAACAAAACATTTAGGAAACATAATTATTGTGAATAGGGTAATGCTATCCAGTAATTTGATATCTACCTTAGATCTGTCAACAGAACAATGCTTTCCAAGAATTTGGTATTCCCTACTGCAAAACCAGAAAATAGCCTTGAACTCGGAAATGATGACTCTTTCGACATTTACTCATCAGAGTAATAACGCATGAATGAACAGAACGCTAAATAGAACAACCGTCATTCAGAGTCCACTGTTTCTTGTGGTTCTGTTTTCCGATTTCCATTCTCCTAAACGAAAGCTTTTTAAATCTAGGTATTTCAAAGTAAGGAATCAATAGAGGAACTGATATAGGATGATGATGCTGTCAAGGATATGATGTTGACCAGCAGATGGGTGTATGTTTAAATCTTTATATCACTTTTGTTTGATAATTTAAGTTTAATTTGTGGACATCGCCTTGTTCAAAATACACCAAATAGGATTTGAAACTTGATTACATTAGGTATTTGATGATTATCAATACATTGTTATATTTTCAACCATCTTGGTCGACATGCAACGGAGGTTATCATCAAGCTTGCATCTTTGCAAAGAGATGTTTTACAATAACTGACATATTTTTTTCCTATTTTCCATCGGTATTGAATGACATACAGACAGTACTCTTTAGCCAGCTGTACACGAATGTAGATAGCAGTGTGTTGATTGGTGCTTCGGGTGGAGTGGGTAAGGTTGTGGCCATCGAACTAGCCATCTTAGGTGCCTTCAATGCCGAACCCGACACCAAGGTGAATTGATGAGTATTCAAGTATAACATGGGAAATTATAATTATTTTTTTCGCGACATTGATACTCTGATTAGATTTTGAAATTTATGAGACATCTTGAACGCCATGAGTATGCACTTACCTTGAGGTGGATAACATCCTTGTACAAGAAGTCGATCCATCATCATAATCATTATCATCATCATCATCACCGTCATCATCATCGTTTTCGTCCTCGTTACCGTCATCATAATCATAATTTTTATAATTCTTTCCACCAACATCCCTCTAACCACCATGGCTCCATTACCATCAGTATCACAATCATCGTTGTCTTCATCATTACTCTATCAGCACTATTATTGCAGTCATCATAATCTTTGTGCATTATAGCAATACATTTTACATGTTGGTTCTAGTAGAGGCGTAGCCATTGGCGGCGGAAGCCAAAAAAATAAAGGGGGTCCAGCTGAAATTTTTATCGACACGTGTAAAAAATTGACAAGCAAAAAAAAGGGTTATTAGGGGGGCGTAGGAAACAAAATTGAAAAGCAAAAAAAAAAAAGGTCATCAACTAAAAATTTAATTATGGGGGGACCGTCCCCCCCCCCACCTCAAATTTAGGGGGGACCTACCCCCCGTCCTCCCCCCCCGCTTCCGCCGCCTATGGGCGTAGCATGAGAGATGCCGTGTTAAAATCATTCAAGTGCCAATGGTGCAAAGAAATAATAAAATATTGTTATAAACACAATCTGTTAAATTCAAACATGTTACTGACTGTTGTAAAATATTATTTAACACTGCATTAACAATGTGATTATAAGCAGGAGTTAAGTTATGTAAACCAATATTCCAATCTATCTATAGGTTGTCTACATAGCCCCCCTGAAACCTCTCCTACGGCGTCGCTTCAAAGACTGGCGAGCACGGTTTGGCGATATCCTTGGGAAGAAGTAAGTTTAGATTTTAGTATTGAGTCTTATCTTTTGATAGACTGTTCTGTATTTTTTTCCAAAATAGATATATGATTATATATGTATTAAAAAAATAATATATAAACACTTGTAAAACTCCATCCAAATGGAAAAGTAAAAACATGGAAATAAATTGTAATAATATGATAGTAATATTTAAAATTGAGGCAATGATGAGGGAAAGAGAAGGAATGAAGAAAGAGAGTAAGGAAAGAAGGAAGAGAAAAGGGAGGGTTTACGCGCACTGGAGACCTTTGTAAGGTGAAATGCGCTATACAAAACCATTCTATTATTGTTAGTAGTAGTAGTAGTACTCAGTGGTGGACAAAGCATTGGAGGGGCACAGCATTGTTCACAAACAATTCAGTGCCCCTCCAATGCTTTGTCTCCTCCAGGTCACGGTCCGCCACTGGTAGTACTAGTAGTAGTATCATTGTTATTATTATTATTGTTATTATTATTATTATTATTATCATCATTATAATTATTATTATTTTAATTATCATAATCATTATTATTAGTAGTATTAAGGTAATTATTATCATTATTATTATTATCATCATCATCATCATCATAAAGACCATCCTTATGTTGAGAAAATATAGGTGAAGGAGCATGCAAAAGGTGGTGAGACTTGAGAATATAAATAAATAAGATGATCGTTGTAGGTAATGTTTTTTTTTTTTACTTGAATAACAGACTATAATCAATTCAATTATCTTTTGTAGGATCTACATGTTGAATGGTGATCTCATTTCTGACATCAACACAATCAGGAGAGCAGACATTATTCTGACTACCCCTGAGAAGTGGGATGCTGTCTGCCGGAGAGGACATACTATCGAATCCGTCTCTCTCCTCATTCTGGATCAACTTCAGTTTCTTGGTATGTAAAACTATCACCATTATAGTCACCATTATTATTATCCTTGTCATCTTTACCATGATGATTATCATCAATCACTATAATTATCATCAACCTTTTCATCATCATTATCCTCGCTATCATCGTCATCATCGTCGTCATCATCATCCTCGTTATCATCATCCACGTTATCATCATCAACATCTTAATATTCATTCTCATCACTATTACCATCATCATTATCATCATTCACGTTATCATCGTCATCATCATTAACATCATCCTCATCACCACCATCATCGTCATCATCACTACCACTATCATCAACATCTTCGTCATCCTTATCGATATTGATATTTTTCATTGCTATTTGAAGAAAAAGACAAAATCTAAAATTGTAGTAGATTTTGTTATGATCTTTTAATATGATTGTTACAAAAATTGACTGATTGTTATGAGAGGAATATCTAATCAATTATGTCATATCAAAATAAAAATGCCGTCTCAGAATTTCAATGTTGTAAACTAATAAACAGATCAATGATATACCTATGAATACTCAATCTATTTTCACTTCTTTAGATATGGTTGCGAATTTCATGTTGTGTTTAAATGCCTTGATTGAAAATTAACATTTTATTTCATCCAGCATCTAACAGTGGCTCATCGCTAGAAGCCATGGTAACTCGTATAAAGATGAGATCATCCAAACTCCGTATTATGGCTCTTTCCACTCCGATGGCAAACTCCAATGATGTTGCAGAATGGCTTGATGTTAAACAGGTATAAAAAAAAGTTATCAAACAGATCAACGAATTCGGGTTGTCATTTAGTTCTGATACCCTTAAGAACGTAGGTGTCCCTTTGCAATTTTTGATATTAGCTATATGCAGCTCAAGATTTGCGACAGTAATATAGGTCTTATCCCTCAATGATCTTGCGACTACAGGCCTGCTATTTTCCCCCAGTCTTAGTTGAAATAGTAGGACTTAAATCTCAAGATCACTTAGAGGGAATTATTTTTACTATTCCCCTTATGATAAGTTAATATTTGCATATTATACACTTGTCTTTCAAACTCTATAATAATGATTGCTTTTACTAATCACCTTTTCATATCAGGGTTCCTCGTTTAACTTCAAGCCGACGGAAAGGCCTGTTCCTCTCCAGATAGTCATTCTTGGATTCTCTGGCAAGTACTACCACACTCGAGCTGCTGCTATGAATAAGCCGATATATCTGGGTAATTGAAGATTGAAGCTCTTACATTAATTGCTCCGATTTTTGGGGTGTTAGATGTAAATAGAAATGATCGTGTTTGAAAGAAGCCTGAGAAAATACTGAAATTGATAAAGGTACAACAACGCAACATGTGGATATGAAAATATAATCCCGGGAATATTACTTAAGTTGAAAGTTTAGTACGTGTGTGAGTGGGTGTGAGTTTGAGTGCGTGATCCCGTGCGGGAGGAGGCACCGTGGCCCAGTGGTCTAAGGCGCCTGACTGCACGTGGAAAGTCCGGGGTTCGATCTCCGGCCTATGCCCGTGGCCAATGACTTTAATTGGCAATGCCCCTTTATCATGCGTTCAAATAAATAGAAATGTTTAACGCATTATTGGTAACTAGGTGTGCACTTTTTTGTTTGTTTTAAGTGGTTGTGTTCGTGTATATTTTTGCGTGTGTTTGGGGGTGTGTATATGTAAAAGTGTGGGTGGGTGTGTGCACTAGCGTACCTACGGGGGGCAGTCTGCCCCCCCCCCCTGACGAGCCACAACCCATGCAAAGGACGTATCCATGCCCCCCCCCCCTGACGAGCTTGAAAGACCTTTTTTTGCCCCCCCCCCCCCCCCCACCCTGACGAGCTTGAAGACCTCTTTTTTTTTTTTTTTTTTTTTTTTTTGTTGTTGCTTGGTTATCAATTTTTTCCTGATACGAAATCCTTTATTTGTGATTAAAGACCTTTTTTTTTGCTTGTCAAATTTTTGGCGGACGGTTTTGCCCCCCCCCCCCCTGTGGAAAATCCTAGGTACGCCACTGGGTGTGTGTGTGTGTGTGTGTGATAGCGGGCGTCTCTATTTTCGTGCGAATACCTCTTCATAATTTGATTATAGAGGAATAGAGAGAGGATAAGCCTACCTGTGCACATACACGACAACATAATTCCTATAATATACTAAGCACTTTGTTATGATTTATTTTCATTAGGCCCCTTTTTTACTTTCTGATTTATTTTCATGTATAGAAATCAAGGCAATCTCCAAAAAGAAGCCTGCCATTGTGTTTGTAGCTTCAAAGAAACATACTTCAGCCACAGCCTTTGAACTTATCGCTTTCCTTCGATCTGAGAAGAATCCAAAAATGTGGCTCCATGATATGACACCAGAAGAGGTAGATCTCAACTTTTTTATATGAGAATTATTGCCTACATTTTAGTATATTTTGTCTTTATTGTTCCGAAATATAGGCCCTCAAAATGACCAATAACATCAGTTCAATTTATCAAAATATATGTCGAATGTTACCAGAATCGTTACAAGGGTGTGCTGTGACACCAAGCATTGGTTTATTATATCTTTAAATTGAACATCATGAGAGTATTTTGACCTCATGTAACTTATTCCATCAGTTTTGACCTATGAGGGCCATTTTGGGCACTTTAGACATAACTGACCAGTCGCGCAGTTTTACATTCATTGTGTTGTGCAAATACGTAAGAACTTAAGGTCTCCAGCGTGTTTTATCTTCTTCCCTTATAAAATGGGAATGCATTCAAATGTCCATTTTGTGTAGAATTTTATGCTGATTCCAAATGTATCACTGTAAATGACCCTATTTAACAGCTTATGGTGATTTTGGCCACTTATGGTCCTCAAAATGACCAATAACATCAGTTTAATTTATCCAAAAATACTTCGAATGTTACCAGAATCGTTACAAGGGTGTGCTGTGACACCAAATATTGGTGTATTAATTCTTTAAATTGAACATCTCAAAAGATGAGTATTTTGACCTCATGTAACTTATCCCATCAGTTTTGAACTATGAGGGTCATTTTGAGGACTTTAGACATTACTGACCATTCGCGCAGTTTTGCATAATAAACTGTTCAAATAGGCAGGAATTTGAGGTCTTTAGTGTGTATTATTTTCCTCCTTATAATATGGGAATGCATTTAAGGTCTATCTTGTGTAGAATTTTGTGGTTATTAAAAATGAATCAGTCTTATTGACCGTATTTAAAATATTTTGGTTATTTTGGCTTCTTTTATCCAATAATACTTCAAATGTTACCAGAATCATTACAAGGGTGTGCTGTGACACATAACACTGGTGTATGAATCCTTGAAATTTAGCATCCCCAAAGTATTTTTACTACCTTGGTCATTTTGTCCACCTTGACCCCGGGCTTGACCCCTGCCCAATGTGTGTGTTAATTCACCCTATAGCGAACATGATGAGGATAGATTCAGGATTGCGTTAATATTAGCATCAGTTATTGTTAAATGGGGAAAGTTTGAAAGCTTTTGGGTGAAAATCAATACAATGATTTCATATAGTCCAGTGTTATTGGCCTAACTATTGGACCCTGTGGTCCTTTTGACCACGTTTTACTCAGTGACCAGTTACCACTCATACTTTGATGAAAAAAAATGCTTAAATGTTGGTCAGTGTCATTATCAGCATGAACCACCAATAATCGGTGAAGAGTGTTGATAAATGTGATGAAATCCTTTACATCGAGTATACATAAGGTTGTTTGACCACGCACTGTGGTTATTTACTATTAGTAATGTTATATTGAAATCAATAAGTATTTTGTCACTTATTATGATTGATTATAATACATCTTATTATCAATAAAGAGCGACAACAACATTTGAATCCGATTTGATACATTCAAATGTTATTGGTCATTGTTGGGACCAAAAGTGACCAAAATGAGCACTAGCTCATAAAGGAATTAATCTACTTCATAAAGTTTAGAAATATGTCCTAACATTGAATTATGCTAAAATGTCTCATTCCTGAATTTGCCTCCCCATGTATGTGAAGTTTCCATTTATAGCTACATTGTGGTCAAGGTGGCTAAAATCATGAAAATGACCACAGTGCATGGTCAAACAACGTTATGAAAACTCGATGTAAAGGATTTCATCACATTTATCAACACTCTTCACCGATTATTGGTAGATCATGCTGATAATGACACTGACCAACATTTAAGCATTTTTTTTTATCATCAAGCATTAGTGGTCACTGGTCATTGAGGAAAAAGTGGTCAAAAGGACCACAGGACCAATAGTTAGGCTAATAACACTGGACTATATGAAATCATTGTATTGATTTTCACCCAAAAGCTTTCAAACTTTCCCCATTTAACAATAACTGATGCTAATATTAACGCAATCCTGAATCTATCCTCATCATGATCGCTATAGGGTGAATTAACACACACATTGGGCAGGGGTCAAGCCCGGGGGATAAGGTGGACAAAATGACCAAGGTAGTAAAAATACTTTGGGTATGCTCAATTTCAAGGATTCATACACTAGTGTTATGTGTTACAGCATACCCTTGTAATGATTCTGGTAACATTTGAATTATTATTGGATTATCTATGTTATTAGTCATTTTGGGGCCAAAAAGAGGCCAAAATGACCAAAAGATTATAAATAGGGTCAATAAGACTGATTTATTTTTAATAACCATAAAATCTACACGCATTCCCATCATATAAGGGATGAAAATAATACACACCAAAGACCTCAAATTCCTGCCTATTTGAACAGTTTATTATGCAAAACTGCGCGAATGGTCAGTAATGTCTAAAGTACTCAAAATGACCCTCATAGGTCAAAACTGATGGGATAAGTTACATGAGGTCAAAATACTCAGCTTTTGAGATGTTCAATTTAAAGAATTAATACACCAATATTTGGTGTCACAGCACACCCTTGTAACGATTCTGGTAACATTCAAAGTATTTTTGGATAAATTAAACTGATGTTATTGGTCATTTTGAGGGCCATTAGTGGCCAAATTACCATAAGCTGTTAAAGAGAAATTCCAGTAGTTGCAGTAAACACTGATTTCATGAGAAAGTCTGTAAAACCAGGCTTAATTGTCAGTATATCATCGAGGATCTAGATCTGGTACAGTTACATAAACTGAACTTTGTGAAATCTTGAAATCTACGCTGAAAAATGTTCAGACTGAACTTCCCCAACACAGATAAGCGCACGTGGGACTGTGTATGATTATTGCTTTGGGCGTCGGGCCCGACGCTCTACCCGAATCCTGTGCTTAATTGCTGATTTCTCAGCAATTACACAATTTCTTCCAGAATCCTTTGGCACATGCGTTTTATTTATACAAACAGACACTTTGGTGGTCATTTCATTGGATTCTGTACGAACTCATTTTGATATCGTTACCAAAACTAGCATTTACCTTTAAATAGGGTCATTTACAGTGATACATTTCGAATCAGCACAAAATTCTACACAAAATGGACCTTTGAATGCATTCCCATTTTATAAGGGAAGAAGATAAAACATGCTGGAGACCTAAGTTCTTACGTATCTGCACATGCAGTACATGAATGTATTAAAACCGCGCTACTGGTCAGTTATGTCTAAAGTGCCCAAAATGGCCCTCATAGGTCATAACTATTGAAATAAGTTACATGAGGTCAAAATACTCTCATGATGTTCATTTTAAAGATATAATAAACCAATGCTTGGTGTCACAGCACACCCTTGTAACGATTCTGGTAACATTCGACATATATTTTGATAAATTGAACTGATGTTATTGGTCATTTTGAGGGCCATAAGTGGCCAAAATGACCATAACCTTTTGAATAGGGTCATTAAGAGTGATATATTTGGAATCAGCATAAAATTCTACACAGGATAGACCTTTAAATGCAATCCCATTTAGAAGATACATGCTGAAGACCTCAAATTCCTGTCGATTTGCAGTTTATTATGCAGAATTGCGCGAATGGTCAGTTATGTCTGAAGTATCCAAAATGACCTTCATAGGTCAAAACCGATGTAATAAGTTACATGAGGTCAACATAATTTTGAGATGTTCAATTTAAGGATTAATACACCAATGTTAAGTGTCACAGCACACCCTTGTAAAGATTCTGGAAACATTCGAAGTATTTTGGATAAATTGAACTTGTATTATTGGTCATTTTGAGGGACATAAATGACCAAAATGACCACAAGCTTTTAAATAGGGTCATTGAGACTGATATATTTGGAATCAGCATAAAATTCTACACAGGATAGACCTTTAAATGCAATCCCATTTAGAAGATACATGCTGAAGACCTCAAATTCCTGTCGATTTGCACAGTTTATTATGCAGAATTGCGCGAATGGTCAGTTATGTCTAAACTACCAAAAATGACCTTCATAGGTCAAAACTGATGGAATAAGTTACACGAGGTCAAAATAAATTTGAGATATTCAATTTAAGGATTAATACATCAATGTTAGGTGTCACAGCACACCCTTGTAACGATTCTGGAAACATTCGAAGTATTTTTGGATAAATTTAACTTGTATTATTGGTCATTTTGAGGGACATAACTGAGCAGAATGACCATAAGCTTTTGAAAAGGGTCATCAAGACTGATATATTTGGAATCAGCATAAAACTCTACACAAGAAGGACCTTTGAATGCATTACCATTTAATAAGGGAAGAAGATAATACATGCTTCAGACCTCAATTTCCTGCCTATTTGAACAGTTTATAATGCATAACTGCGCGAATGGTCAGTTTATGTCTGAAGTACCCAAAATGACCGTCATATGTCAAAACTGACAAAATAAATTATATGAGGTTGATTGTTATGATCCAGCGCACATTTTAAACATAAATGTGGATTACTAAAGACATCCAATCTTTGTTCTGATCAATGTTTGTAACACATTTCGGACAAAAAAAATCATGAAAATTGTCATTTTTGGTCAAAACATGGCAAAAATGACCACTTCTAGTGTGATTTGGAAAATGAAACCACTTTATTTGGAATCTGGGTGCATTTTTGCTTAGGATAGACACTTTTAATTGGATGTGGTTACAAAAGCATTCTGTTAAGGGACCATTTTCCAAAGAGTGGTCAAATTTGTCATAAGACTGACATTTTTGGAATCAGCACACAATTTTACCCCGGATAAGCCTGTCAAACCTTCCCCACCAAAAATTCTGAATAAAGCCCCCCATCTCCTAGACTATTTCCTCATATAGACAGAATTCAGTGTATGGAACCCTCGCCCCCCCCCCCTCACCTTCTCCTCTCTTTTTTTCTCTCTCTCTCTTTCTCTCTCTCTCGCTTCATATATGTTCATCAAAAAAATATCATCATGTGTGTTTATTTGTCTTTTCCCATCACATTCAATGAACTATCACGTTTACCTCAACCTTATTTAAAGAATGCAACAACGCAATAAGGCGCAGATACTCATACCTGAATGGCAGCGCCCTAAATTAGCCAAAACAACGTAAACATTCATTAAAGTAGCAAATTCTATTGTACGAATATATTTATGAAACCTTATTTACAAACATCTTCCCTGATTATAATCAAGTGTCTTAATACTTTAGTATAGGCTATAGTAAATTTTGATTATTAATATTGTTCTTCAGATTGCTGATGTATGCAAGGATATCACAGATGACAACCTGAAACTCTCCCTAACCTTTGGGGTCGGTATCCACCATACCAGTCTCTCTATAGATGATAGAAGAACGGTAGAACAGCTTTACCGAGCAAAACACATACAGGTATCGTGATCATGGTGATGGGGAGGAGGATACTTTGATGACGATGATGACCATGATGATGACGACGATGATGATGACGATGATGATGATGATGGTGATGATGATAATGGTGGTGGTGGTGGTAGTGATGATGACGATGATAATGATGATGATAATGATGATTAGAGGAGGAGAGTGATAATGATGGTGATGGTTATGATGGTGATGATGATGGTGGTGGTGGTGATAATAGTGATAGTGATTAGAGGCGAAATATAATGATGATAATGATTATTATGATTATGATTTTAGGAAGATGATGTTGATAATGATTAGAGGAGTCGAAGAATGTTCGTGATGATGATAATGGTGATGATGATGGTGGTGGCAGTGATGAAAATGATGGCGATGATGATGATGATGGTGGTGGTGGTGGTGGTAGTAGTGATGATAGTGATGTTGATGATAGAGAAGGAGAGTGATAATGACGATAAAAATATTGATTATGATGAAGATGATGATAATGATGATAATTATGACGATGGTGATATTGGTGGTGGCAGTGGTGATGGAAGTTCTGGTACTTATGGTGATGGTGATTTGTATGTTCTTATGATATAGAAAGCTAGCTAAGGGAAATAATTTCTATTAGAAAAAACAATTAATGGAATATATAATAAGAAGGTAAATAACTCCGAATTTTCAGTTTGAATGTGATGACCTTTATGGCAATTGGTGGTTATTCACTAAAATAACAAAATAACTGAAAAGGAACTTCTTTTTATTAATATTGGTAAATGATGAAGTACTGGCAATATACGTAATTCTTTGACAGAAATAGGGTAAATTGCATATTCATGATATATGAAGAATGATACGTGCATGATGGCTGCCCTAGCTGCAGAAAAAATGAAATAATTCACATAATAAATTCACAATAAATCTTTCGATAAATTAATGTTTGTCTATTGATATTTTGAAAAAGTATTCCAGTGATATCGTTTCTCCGCCTACGTCAGGGGAGCATTTCATGAAACAAATACTCTGTGATTTTCACTGCATTGTTATAAGCTACTGAAATCCTTGCATCTGATTGGCTAAGAACAAATTTGCCAGTGAAAATCACTTATAAGAGAATTCATGAAACACCTCACAGGTACTTGTAGCAACCAAGAACCTGGCATGGGCGACAGATCTGCGTGCTCGTTTTGTTGTTGTCAAGGGAACGGAGCAATACGATGCCAAGAGTGAGAGATACGCAAACATGCCTGTGACAGGTAACAAATTATTTCTAATACTAGCGGGGAAACATGATGCTCCTTAAATCACTCTTTGTCAATGTTGGCTTGTCTTGTTAACTATTCATTAATTGGTATTCTTTGTGTTTTTCATGGTGTACTGTAAATAAACTTTAAGTCAGTTTTTGTATTATTATTATTATCATATCATGATCACCATTATTATTATTATTATTATTATCATCATTATCATTATTATTATTATTATATATTGTTGTTATTATTGTTATCATTATTATCATTAATATCATTATGATTATTTTTATCATTATTATTTCTATTTATTATTATAATAATAATTATTATTATTATTAGTAATAGTAGTAGTAGTAGTAGTTGTAGTAGTAGTAGTAGTAGTAGTTGTAGTAGTCGTAGTAGTCGTAGTAGTAAGTAGTAAGTAGTAGTAGTAGAAGTAGTAGTATCAATATTCCGATTCTCCTTACCATGATCTCTTTCTTCTGATCAGATATACTTCAGATGGTTGGTCGTACAGGACGTCACTCTGGTGATTCTAGAGGTTCAGCTATGGTACTGGTCCACGATGTGAAGGAACACTACTACAACAGTGTGCTAAAAGAATCGGCTGTAGCCATCGAATCAGGGTAAGTCTGTTTCACAAACTCGAGAAAATCAAACGCAACTTGACTTTCAGCCAATTCTGCAACTGATGAAAAAAATAGAAATAGAAATCATAAATAGAAATTCTCCGAAAATTCAGTTTGTCCAATTGATTGTGGGCCCGGTAGCCAAAATAGGTAGCGCCAGATCAAATAAGAAAGGCATATCAAGGACTTGTCATTTTTTTTTTTTATTATAGGAGTTGAAACCAAGTTACATACAAGTCAACAGGGCCTCCGTTATTGGTGAAAAAGAATATTTTGAACATGGTGTAAGTAAATAATATGCCTATAAACTTCCAGGCAGTCTTATGTGAAATTGAAACCACTTAACCCAAACAGAGAAAATGGAGAAAGTGATATTTATCATTGATCAAATATTCTTAAACAGGTATACACCCAAGACAATTATACTCAACGATTATCCAATGTGATACCACAAACTAAATTAAACATTTCTTCTAAGGTGCAATAGCTACATGTGAGTTATTTTTGAGCAGTTGTACAGGATACAGAAAGATGTCTCAGGTAAGGAATAAACAATTATTTACTAATGTATTTCCTCTCAAATTTGACGATGTTTGGTGTTTGTTGCAGGCATTCTCTTGACTCCCTGGCAAGTCATGTTAATGCAGAGATAGCAGATGGAAAGATCGCATCTGTGAGGGATGTTGAAAGATACCTCAAGAAAACGTTCTCCTATAGCAGACTCTCTTCCAACCCAAGGTAATCTCATTCGCTCATTAGAGGCTTTCTAAAGTTATTGTATTCAACTCAAGTATAGTTGCTGTATCGGTTAAAGATATTCACGGCTTATTTACAAGGTTATCCGTCAGTGACAACAATCTTTCATAAAATGTAGATACGAAAATAAATGTTAATGTCATAAAACCTGTAATTCAAGGAACGAAAATAAGCTTATTTGTCAAGTTTTCAGAATTTAGTACATACAAAGGTTTCATGAGGTTTCATGTGCTGCACTCAACCCAGGTGAGGTAAATGGGTACCGGTAGGAAGCAATTCCTTAAAAAGCTGTGTGCGCTATGAACGCCTAGCTTAGCCGGGTAATATAGGAGCGCCTTGAGCACCTAGCAAGGTGGATATGTGCGCAATATAAATACCCTATATTATTATTATTATTATGATCAAAATATCAACAGCAAACGCACACTCAACTTTTTGGTCTTTCGAATGTAAAGGTGAAAAGCAAATACTTAAGGAAGGGACCTCCAAGATATTAAAAGTGGTCTTCCGTACTAATATTCCTTCATTCTTTCTCATTCCTTCTTTGTATTTGGATCTGTCTGTCTCTCTCCCACCCTCCCTCAATCCCTCCCTCCCTCGATCCCTCTCTCCGTCCCTCCCACCCTCCCTCTCTCCCACCCTCCCTTAATCCCTCCCTCCCTCAATCTCTCCCTCTCTCCTACCCTCCCTCCCTCTCTCCCACCCCCCCCTTAATCCCTCAATCCCTCCCTCCCTCTCTCCCACCCTCCCTCAATCCCTCCCTCTCTCCCACCCTCCCTTAATCCCTCCCTCCCTCAATCCCTCCCTCCCTCTCTCCCACCCTCCCTCCCTCAATTCCGCCCTCCCTCTCTCCCACCCTCCCTCAATCCCTCCCTCCCTCTCTCCCACCCTCCCTTAATCCCTCCCTCCCTCGACCCCTCCCTCACTCTCACTATAGCTTCTACGGTGTGGAAGACTCCCACACCGCTACCATCAGATCATTCTGCTCAACCATGGCTGAGGAAATCTTGATGAAACTCATGGATGCTGAGTGTATCAATACTAAGGTATGTCTATATGTCTTCTCGTTCTCATTTACGCTTTATTGAACTACTAAAATCGTATGCCACAATTGGCCGAAGTCTACTCTTCCTGGATTTATAGGCCTGGCACATTCTTCAACATCTGTGGGCCTGCTTCATAAAGATTTACAACTATAGTAACTTTGCCATATTTACTGTGATGACGGGGCTCAATTACAGCCATTCAAAATTTAGGTTCCCATAGTAGATCTAGTTACCATAATGGAAAAGATACCATGGTTTTAAGTTTTAATTTATGAAACGGTCCTGATGTTCATTTTTTGTTATTGTTAGCATTTTTGCTGATGAAAGTCTTTCATTTACTCTTTTTATATCAGGAGATAAACGTCTAAATGTGCAGAAATTCAGGAAATGTTCATACTGTAAATACTAGCTATTACATTTTCTGTTCTTCCTATTTTAGTCTGCTCCTGGCGGTACTACCTGCGAGCCAACAGCGCTGGGGAAAATAGCAGCAGAACACTATGTACAACCAAAAACAGTACTGAAGTTCAGACGCTCAACAAGACCCACATCCTTGCCTGACTGTCTCAAAGTCTTATCGGTGAGTTCACTCTCTAAAGGCCCAGTAGATGTGATGGCAGTGGGACTATTCATATACATTTCCTTTATTGATTACGGCCTATGTGATTATTTTGTCTTTGCTAGAATGTTGCTTTTTTGCCCCTGTCCCCTTTGATATATAATTTCAGGGATAATTCATCTTCATCAGCTCGTCTTGAAAGTGTTGCTGATAAAGATAACTTTTTCACTTTTCATTATCTTTCTCTTCCTTCTCTTCACAGGAAGCCGAAGAGTTTTCAGGGACTCCAGTGCGTACAGATGAAGCTACCTCAAACAGGTGAATAGAACTACAAACCTAATTCTTGGAGTCAAAAGGATTCAGGCCTGTATCAGGTGGGGGGGTCTCAGGGGCACATACCCCTTTGGCCCAAAATTTTGTAACGAATCTTTCCTAAATTTTGGAATAAAAGAGGAAAATGTGTATTTTTAGTAAAGCTTTTTAGAAAAAAAATATTGACATTCGGTTCCTCCCCTTGAAATCCTCGACCCCTGATCCTAAATTATAAATTGAAACACACCAGATCTGCTGTATTTGGCAGATGTGTTTGTTTTAAAATAAATTAGTAGTAGTAGTAGTAGTAGTAGTAGTAGTAGTAGTAGTAGTAGAAGCAGCAGCAGCAGCAGCAGTAGTAGTAGTAGTTGTAGTAGTAGTAGTAGTAGTAGCAGTAGTAGTAGTAGTAGTAGTAGTAGTAGTAGTAGTAGTAGTAGTAGTAGTAGTAGGCCTAGTAGTAGGAGTAGTAGTAGTTGTAGTAGTTGTAGTAGTAGTAGTAGAAGTAGAAGTAGTAGTAGTAGTAGTAGTACTAATAGTGGTACCAAAAAGTGATAGTTTTTTGAGAAAATATAATTTCATTCATTTTTTAACAAACATTTGGAAATGTCACAAATGTGTCATCACAAATCAAAATAATGATAACTTCTTTAATCTTTGATGGATTTCTTCATTAGTTCATCAGTATTTTCATTTTTTGCTATTTTACAATAACTAATTCTTCAGGGTGCACTTCCCTTTTTAAATTTGTATTGCCCTCTATCAAATTTACATGTTGCAACCTCGTCTTCAGTAGATGTTGAAGTAGTAATAAACAGACTCATGATAAAAAATGTTGATTGCGTCGTCTCTTTTAAGTTAGGTTCCCCTGTTTAACCAATTAATGTGTCTGCTTTAAGCCCATCTCAAAGCATTGGTATTGGAATTTTATTTAACTATTTCCGTCTTACAGATATTTTAGTGGCCATTTTATCTTTTTTGTACTGTTTATTGTCTCTTTGATTTGAAAATTGAACTTTTTACGGCTCTATCATTTTGTAGGCCTTATGTATTATTCTTTCAGTTGCCAAATCAATGCCATAATTACCACCCAAGTCCACGTTTGAGAATTTGTCATAATGGGATCTCTAAATTCATATTATATATATACACAACAAAAAAAGTAAGTCCCCCCTTCAACAAACATCAATAATTTCCGAACCAATGCGAGTTTTTAATATATGTTTACATGAGCGTGTAGGTCATTTTATAGGCTACCCTCTAAGTAAATGTTATGGACGTATTTTACGTCATGCTTCAGTGACCACCGTCAGAAGGCAAAAATGTCACTTTTCAAAAGTCACAAACCAAATATCATGACTTTGATTCCATTTTTATTGGAACTAATTCCACATTCTCATCATGAAAAATAGTCAGAAGGCTTGTAAAAGGTACTTTCTAAAAGACGATACAACATTTCTGGCTAAATTTCACGGTTGAATGAACACAAGTCCAAATTTGCTATAATTGGATTTTTTACACATTTCTATCAATAAAAATGATAGAATATGATGACAGTTATTTTTGGGAAGAGTATCTTCAACAATATTCATTGTTTCACGGTTTAATGAACATTTATTGAAAACAAAAGATACGATTTTCAAATATCATAGGCAAGTATTGTTTCATTTTGGTAACTGAAAATGATCTTTTCTCAACTTTTTGTTATGTTCATGACCAATTAACATGCTTCAATGTTTCAAAGGCGTTTAATTAAACATTCACGCTTGACTGAAAATGTGGAATGTGATTAACTCTTTTTTACGTTATTGGAAAAAATGCAATTTGTAACTATGGATATCTATCACAAACCTCCTTGCATGGTTCATTTGATTTGATTTTTATGAAAATCCCGATGTTTAATGCATCAGTGAGCACACAATATTCGAAAATTATGCAAATGAGAAGAAACTTCAAGGCCCTGGCCCCACTCTGTGCCGTATCAAAATGGTTATTTTGGTGTGCGCACATTTTGGATAGTGTTACACTGAAGCCATGTGCGAAGTTTCATGAAATAACTGTTGGCAGAAGTAACAAAAACCGTCCATAAAACAAACCCTCATTTCATATTTGTTAAAATGTTGACTTCCTCTCTCATAGACTTGTGTACATTATGGATGCATATGTTTAAGAATAAGTAACCCCCTATTCAATGTGGTGGAACTTTTTTTCAAGGCTGTCTTTAGCAATGTCATTTGGCAGTAATGTTTATCAACCTATGGGCAGAATTCTGTGCAAAAATGAAATCGATTTTTTTATTTATGGATGAGTGAGCACACATCAAAGTGGGAAATTGGGTATTTTCAATGTCACAGACCCATTTTGAATGGTAATAAAGTGAATATTGGGGTCAGATTCGGTTTCAAATGTGACTTTAATTGCTGTTGTTTTTATCATCCATCATTTCTATCACCACACACTTTCCGAAGTTTTAAAATTTTCATGGTTGAGCGAGCACATTCGAAAACTTAGGAATGAATACTCTTTATACTGCATAAATGTATTTTTTCTTACAAATTCTCATGATCAGTTTAATTTATGGGCAAATCAGTGGTGGATCCAGAATTTTAAAATGGGGGAGGGGCCTATAATCGGGGGAGCCACCAACATTTTCAAATTTTAACATGATCTAGCAAGTTGTAGAGGATACTACCATAACCCCCTTTGATGATACGTCACTATACAGGGGCCGCGGAACGGTTTTCAAAGTGGGGGGGGGGGGCTGACCATGCAAAAAATCACAATCGTATGGTCATTTTTACATTTTTGTACATGCTTTTGGCCCCCCGCGGCCCCTGCATTATTGTGCTCACTCAACCATGAACATACGATATCAAAATTGTGTGTGGAGTGGCTAAATGATGGATAGTAAAACAGCATTAACACCATAAAATTCACCTAAAAACAACTTTTGCCCAGCTTTGTATTTGCACAATCTGAAAAACGACTCTTGTGACTTTCAAAAATGGTCATTTTTAATTCAATCTTTAATTACTCATGCATGACTCAACTGATCAATCCCATTTTTCCCCATTGGTTGCTTAATGAGTGTAGAAAACCACCTACGAAATATCATATCTCAAAATAATTCCGTTCAAAAGTTACAGCAATTTGATTTAGGGGGGACTTACTTTTTTTGTTGTGTATATATATGTAATATATATATATATATATATATATATATATATATATATTATGAAAGAAATGGATGAAGAGAAGATGTTCTCTCCATCCATTTCTTTCACAAAATATTTAAAAACAAAAGAGTTGCCAAAGCTGTCGTACATGTATAATTTCACACATTTATATATATTTATATATACATATTATAGGGACCTGGCTTTTTGAATAAGAGAACGTCACCTTTACGATATATGTTTTTTTTCTATTTAATCTTTCTTTTTGTCTGACAATGAATTTCAAAAAATGAATAAAATAAAGATTATAAAACAAAACTCAATACAACCTTAATTGATTTTCATAATCACTACAATCAATTTACATGAACTTATTTCATATTTTCGCAGTTAAATCATACCCTTTGAATGACATTGCATTTTGCTTTTATTTCTACAGAACACTTTGTTACTCCTTGCCACGCTTTAGCTCATCAAGTTTTTTAGGGATTACTAGTGCTCACTCCAAGGCTTATCTGTTACTACAAGCCCATGTAGCCCGGGCAGATCTCCCATCCAAGGACTACACGATAGATACAAGGACCATCATGGATCGCATTGGCATGCTCATAGATGTAAATATTCAAGATTATGATCTTTTTTTTATTTTGTTCCGATATTTGTCAATTTTAGATTTCTGATTCAATTTACGAACCATTTCATTATCTTTTGAGGGCCTGTTCCTTTCCGTTTTATTCATCTTCTTCTTCTCCTCCTCCTCCTCTTTGTTCTTTCATTCTTTTTGTTTGTTTTTCTCTTTCTTTCTTTCTTTCTTCCTCCTTCTCCTTCTTTTTCTCCTCTTCCTCTTCTTCTTTTCTTTTTCTTACTCCTGTACTTTCCAGCTTCTTCTTCTTCTTACTCCTATACTTTTCAGCTTCTTCCCTATTACAATTTTCCCTCCGTTTTCTTTTTTATTCCAATTTCATTTTTTATTACTACCCCTTGTTTCTTTTGATCCTCAAAATTCTTTATTTTCTTATCTTGTCCAAATTAGGCCTTAGTTGAAGTTTCTGCGAACACAAACTCATTGTCGGAGATCCTCCTGAGCATGCGCAGTAGCCAGTCAATCATGCAAGCCAGATGGGCGGATGAGTCCCCTCTCCTAACCCTCCCTCATATCACCCCAGCCATCATCCCTCGTTTCACCATCAGGTATGAAATAGTTATTGATGTGGTACACTAGATAACCTGAGAGAAGGTGGAGAAGGGGTGCCAGAGTGCACCCCCGGATATCATTTTGATGTCTTATTTGGGGGGTCATCTTAAATTTTTGGTCCCTCCTGAGGGTTATAAATATCATCTGGGAAGCGTTTCATGTAACAATTTGACACGGTTTCTATTCGAACAATATTATATAAGCTACTGGAATCCTTGCATCTGATTGGTTAAGAGAAATTTTGTCATTGAAAATCACTGACCTGAGAGAAAAATTGTTCGTTGTAAGATGAAAAGGTAATGGTGATGAGGGTGATGATAATGATGGTAGTGGTAATGATGATGATGATGGTTGTGGTGGTGGTAGTAATGATAGTGATGATTTGAAGGTCGAGAATGATGATGATGAAGATGATGATGATGATGATGATGATGATGATGATAACGATGGCTGGAATGATGGTGATGATGATAATGGGGTGGTGGTGATGAACACTGGAGGTGATGATGGTGGTGATGATCATGACAATGATGACGATGATGATCATGATGATGGTGGTGGTGGTGGTGGTGGTGACAACGTTAATGAAAGGCGTAATTATTAGACAGTGATGTTGCCATTGATGAATTCACATTGTCATTATAAACATCCTCTTCATATCCATACCGGTTGTTGCATATTCCCCTATCCTTTTTGTCACCAAGCGCCATTTTTAAACAAGAATTGGCTAACAATTGCATCGAAACTTGACAATTTCTAGAAAAGTAACTCCCTGGATTGTTTTGCGGTCAATGGACACACCCTAACTCTCTACAATGCGCCCCCCCCCCCTTCCGTTCACAGGCGTACAGATGGGGATGGAAGACAAAAGTTCAACAACCTAAAAAAAAGGAGAGAATTAAGAAAATGAAAGGAAAATGGGTAAAATACCATATTGATTGTTGAATATCATGTCCAAATTATCGAAAAATAATATTTTCATTTACAAAAACCCTAAGTTTCCTCGGGACCTTTTTCCAAATACGCCATGCCGGGTTCGCCTCGAAAGTTTTAGCTCATTAAATGTCACTGCTTCTTTTCACTCAGAAAACTGGATAGATTGATTCGAAATGATGAATTGCTGAGTGAGCTCATCAGTACATGTGAAGGAAGTAAAGAAGTTCTTCAGGAGATGCTCCAGAATGATCTTGATCCACTTCAAATCGAAGAGGTGATAACTTATGATGATGACAATAATAACAACTATAATAATAATAACAATAATAATAATAATAATGTTGATGATAATATAGCAATCATCATCATCATCATCATGAAGACAATAAAAATATGTGATAGCAGTGATAATGAAAGTAATAATGTGATAAGGATAATTGCAATAATAGGGATTATAACACTATTGTAGGTCTTCACAACTGTTGGCATTATTGTTTGAATTTTAATTTGTAATTATTTTCTTTTTTTAACTAAAGTATCTCATGTCACATTTTCTATCAACAAGTTTTTTATGTTAATTTCTTTTTGTTATCAAGTGCAAATTGTTTGGCTATCTCTATGAGTTGTGACAAAAACTTTTAAAAATCAAAATCTCAAAACCGTACTTTCATATCTACCTTAGATCTGGAGTGTTCTTGTGAAGTTACCTACGATCAGAATGGATATTTCTATCAGTGACGAATCAACCAATACACCATCCAGAAGGCATGGGACTTGGCCACTTCCTATGTCTAGTAAGTATTAACAAGATAGGTCAATGATATAATATTTTTTAGAAGATTGCAAAATATCTTTCCAATCGAATCCCCACAGTTGTTTTCATGGAATACTTATATATATCATCTTTATTCGCCAAATAATATACATGTAACATAATATGTGGCACTTCTATAAAAAAAAGAGAGAAAAAAAAATTGTACACAATAAATCACAATTGATAAAATATAGGGAGAGAAGACGGATTGAATTGAAGCCAAAAAATACATAGGAATTTAATCAACTGACCCACTTCTTCCCTTGTTAACGTGTTGCAGGGTTGCGGGTGAATGAAGGGTTTCAAGATAAATGTTGTGTGGTTATTATTGTATCACCAAGTCTATTTCAGCATTTTTTTTGTATGCCCTGAAAGGGACTGATCATGGATGCACCCAAGGAGGTGGCCCAATTGAAGACAAGCCAATAAAAAAGGGGTCGTTAAAAAGGGCTTTGCCCCCTCCTCCCTGGATCACTGCCTGCGCCCTTAACTTCATTTTTCTCTCACTTTTTTTTTCAACAACAGTAAATAAAGAGAGATTAAGCACCATAACAACGACAGCTGAGGCAGACCAAGGGTACATCATTCACGTCAACCTAAGACAACAGAATAAGGGAGCTAAGGTATAAAAACAAACCTTCAAAATTCAGACAAAATATTTTGTTAATCAATAAATAATAATAAAGCACAAATGGTGATTCAATGCCTTTTTGGTAATTACAGATCATGATTTTTTCTTATCTATGAATTGTAAAGAACTGAAGGAAAACAAGAAAATCACAGATAATATGATGGTATTTTACTTTGCAAAAAATACTAAGATTCTGAGAATGTATTATCATTATCATTTTTATTGTTGTTGTAATTATTATTATTGCTTTTATTATTTTCATTATTATTATTAGCATTATTAGCATTATTATTATCATAATCATCATCATTATCATGTTAGCGTGATTGTGATCATTTTCAGTATAAGTCTTTGCTATAATTGTATTTAATATAATAATAATTGTCATAATAATAAAATTGCACTAAATAAGAAAATGCCCGAAAATTTGAGCATGTCTTTATCAGCGCCATTTCTAGATTTTGTAGTACCACACAGCGTTCATTCGTATTTTTATCATTATTATCATCACTCTCATCATCAATATTAATATCACCACTATATAGAGGATGTCTCATACCCCAAGATACCCTAAGCAGAGGGAGGTCGGATGGTGGGTGGTGCTCGGTGAAAAAAGCACCAACAGTATCCTGGCTTGGAAGAGAATTGACCACATCTTTGGTAGGACTAGCGTTGCCCTTCCCTTCAAGTTGCCCGAAAGAAAAGGTACCATTCTTTCAAGTTATTTATGATGCAGTTTTGCAGATAGTTAAAGCATAGTATGATGGGGGTATGTTAGAGAAGATATTATTTTCAGTGCTACGTTTACCTCATTTTTAAAATTATTTTGATATAATGATAATGAGTTATACAATTTCGATGTGTTAATAATTAGTAGTACAGTACTTAAATACAATAAAACAAATTTGCCACAAGCCTAATTCAATTTACGATACATACGTATAGGAATTACTTCTACATTATGCAGAGAATTGTCAACATATTTAATTAAGTGGTGTAATTCTTTTGCTGATGAGTAATTAAAAATAATGGAACTATTAAGAAAAAATCTTTAATAACGTAATGATGAAACACAAATTACGTATAGAAATAAATCTGATCATCTGGACTAATACTGGTTTTAAAAGGAGAACAGTTTCACGTCCGATCGGGACGCTTCTTCAGCTTGTCTGTACTGGCGGGAAATCGTCGTTGCCGCTTGATGGCGACGCACAATCGATGTTATTGTCTTTGAGATTTCAAGGAATTTTTCGGATTATCAGGGTTGTAATCATGAAACAAATACCCTTTAATTATGATGTGTTATATATGGCATGCTGAAATGGACACAAAATTACAGTAATGAAAAATGCTTCTGTTCCTTTACAGATACCACACAATGCTCTCTTCATCTTGTAAGTGACTGCTATATTGGTATCGACAGTGAAATCCAAATACCATTCCAGGTGAATTCATTGTGAATCTACACTGATTTCATATGTACATGGACACCACATAAAGAATGCTGAGAAGGCTCGGAGCAGGTTCTTAATCGGTCTGCCCCCGCCGTCCAGCTCCCCCTCTGCCATTGTAACAAGATTTGTATATATGATTTATTGTTTTTCTTTCGAGAACTCAAAGGGAGACCGTTTGTCATATTTCTAGTAAAGACTGCTTTAAATCGAGACAGAACAAATTTTTCTTTTGGTTGGAGAGTATTTCATTGATAGGAAACATAGAAAGAGTAAAGGGGAGGCCTATTAACACAATTCTCTAAGTTTCGTCAGGAACCTTTATGGTACTTGTTAATAAGAAATAATGAATGTTACTGATGCCTTCCTTTTTGGATTTGATTTCATTCTCTATCCGAGTGCAACTGAAGAGAACGTAAGGAATTTCAATCTCTTTCACATGTTTTCAATATCCCAATGAATCACACTCTGACACGTATCTAGTAGACCTACTCCATTTTTACTTTCTTAAGAAGAAATTCTTATGTTGATAATATATCTATAAAACCTTATAACTTTCCTCTCTATACAGGACAAGTTATACATGTGCATGCCACTTATTTTGGTGTAGATTTTTTTCACTGCACTCTAGAAATTTACCACCCTAGAAGTCAACCAGCGGCATGCCAATTTTCTCAAAGCAGAGTTTTTTTTCCATTTTCCTGGTTTTACGTCCGAAATATATACTCAACAATAATCTTCATTACTTGTTCCCTCGGAGAGGATCTTTAAGTATATACAAACAAATTACTATACTCTCTATTGCTATAGTGTGAGTCACACTAACGAACTGGCTTCAATCCAACTGATTATATTTAGCCAGAATTGTGTCAGTTTGCCGGTGTGATATGGAATTAGAGATTGACTCAAAGATCAACTCTTAACTTAATGAATTGAATTGAATTTAAATCTTATTGAATTTAAATTATTGGAACATCACTGGCAACTGCCAATATTCTGTTCAAAACAAAAAAGTAAAACAAAACATATATACAATTTAAGGAACATTTGAGGAAAAGCAAAATAACACAAGGTAGGCCTGTAACAAATTATAGAATAGAAATGATTTTGAATGAAATGTAACGTACATATACATCTATGAATATAAATTATGATACTGACATTTGTATAGTATCGATAACTGTTAATATTATAATTACTATCACTATTTGTATTATTCTTATTTTTCTTTATTGGAATGTACGTAGGGCCTGTCGCACTTCTGAAATTGTCAATTTGCAGCATTCAATGTATTTGATGTATTCAATCGTTGGTCCAAGTTGTAAGCTATCATTGTGCTAGTGCCATTTGAAGACATACTTCCTCATTACCTGGCCCCTCAGAAGGGATCTGAAGCCATCAGTCCTCTTGAGTAGTAGGCGTAGTTAAGTCAAATTACCAGAAATTTGGTCTAATTGGAAATGTGTGTTTGCATGAATGGATGTACTCTTTATGTAGTATTTTGAATGTTCTAAAATTGTTTTGAGAGAATCTATTACAGTGAGTTAATTCAATTAACTTGAATACAATATTTATATCCATGATTATTGATAACTAAAATACATTTGATTATCATGTAATAAAAATGGTCGAATTAGCTTGCATCCAATTATATCTGGTATGTGAGTATTGGTTTCAAAAATGTAAGTTGTTTGTTTAAGTTAAAAAAAATAGTAGTTTGGTATCTGGTAATAAATTTGTTCATTTTGTTGAATGAATTATGGGAGAACTGCTGGGCAGTTTTAATGATATTACTTCTGGTTACCAATCAGTGAATTCTATCACATTATTGAAGTTTATTGTGATTGTAGATTTCGTTTTGTACTTGAAATTTTGTGAATTCATGTTAAAAGGCTACTATTATAAGATATGTTTTATATACATGTATGATCTGTCGTATAGTACCATGCATAACCCAGACAGACAAATTTGATGTATTTGGTCGAAAAATTACCAACTGTTTGACCAATAAGAGATGGTTAAAAGCCATGATCAACTATTTTAAAAAACACCAGGGGCCCGCAACACAAAGCTTAGCAATGATCGTATAACATTTTTTCTACGATTGATTGCATTGACTACAGTGTACAATCAATCATAAAAATCAAGCTGCAGTTAATTGCTAACCTTTGTGTTACGGAGCCCAGGTCATTAATATTACCCAATTATTGATTTTAAAGAAGGACGAAGTGATTATTCCTTCTTTTTTCTATGCAATTATGTATATTGTTCATGTCTTACTTTCATTGTACCTAAATCTAAATATATTCTATAAATCATAATCATGTTTAGCATTCTTAGCTATTTAGTCAAAATAAGTGTTAATGTGTTAATATCCAAATGACTTTAATGTATTTGCTGATTGTTGGCAATCCTCTTAAATGCACATTCCAAGTTACACGAATTGAAAATAGTTCTTGGGCAGTTGTGGATATAGTTAAAAGTTGAACTGTGGATTGAAGTATCATCTAACAGATTTATTTTGAATCTCAAATTATTTAATCTAAAATGATTTGAATTCAAATCGGAACTAAATTCACGATTTAAATCTCAAGCCACTGTTTGACTGCATGGTCACCAGCCTCAGACGATCTGTATTGATCTCAAATCTATAAAAATTTATAATTAGAGATTTTGGTGACGAACAGTAGGCTAAATCAATGCATAATTATATAAATCAGACCTCTATTTTTTTTATTGATCATTATTCATACCCATTTTAGCGAATATTAACATGTGCAATATTTTATCCTGTTTTTAAGAGAGTATCCCAATTTTTTTATTCCATATAGAATAATGGTTTGGAAAACCGAAAGTTCTACCAACATTGCTCAAAGTTTGTTTTGTTTTAAGTACATAATTATATTAACCTATTTTATAATATTTATATAACTTTTTTTATTATGTGGAAGTATAAATTTAATGGAATTATTGACAACCTTCCCTTAACCTATATAAGAAATAACTTTATATGTACATGAGGTTTTAATGAAGTTCAAATGAACTTTTAAACGGATTAAAAAGAGTAGCATTCATTGAAACATTTTTAGAAACATATCTATTTCCGATTTGTCTCTCCTCTTCTGGAAATTATGAATTATGGCAAAAAGATTAACCCTATCTTTTGATCATGCGTAATTCATTTATACTCATGAAAAGCTCATATACGATGTTGTGATGTATTAGTATATAATTTGTCTCTCATTGCTGTATTGTTAAGGAGGAAACAGTTATTTTGCGCCTTGGAGTAGATCATTCCGACAGAGTCGGCGCCATACTAATGCATATTATCATAGTTATTATTATTAATGTGTGACATCTATGTCTAAATGAATATCATATACAGAATTCGGAAATAAATGGATTTTTTTTCTTTTAAAGGATTACAAGTTCTTTTTGTTTTCTTCTTTATTATCAGTAAAATGAAAATTAAATCAACCTCAAGCCGATTCTTCAAAAGTATAGTATTCTTGGCTTATAAGAGATAAACAGTAATGCAAGTGCTCAGCGTCTCTGTGAGAAAGTGTTTCTTTTGTTTGAGCCAATACTTAATTTGTTTGATTGTTGGTTTGCTTATTGTTAATGTGTATGTTTTTATTTTATAAAATTGGCGGAGCAAAAAAAGGAGAAAGAAGAAAAGGAAAGAAACAAAGAAAGAGAAGGGGAAAGACAGAAGGAAAAAAGAAGAGGAAAATAAGAGGAGGAAGACGAATGAATAAAATAATGCTGTGGGAAGACTTGCAAAATAAAAAAATCTTCCATGTTACTAAATAACATTTTCGATCGCGCTTCCGCTCGAATTTCCTGTTCGATGAGATTTATATCTTGCTCAATAGGCTGATATGGAGCTGATATCAAGTTTTGAAGTCAATATACAAAACATATTTCATCTCGGACATCGAGCTTTCATTATTTTTTCCATTTACAGATTTAATGTACTCTGTAAAATGTCCGTTAATATGGCGTACATATCAACATTTTAAGCTCACGCTGCGTGGTCGCATTATCTGAATTGCCAAGTTCCTATTGTCTTCGTGTAGTCCATAAAGTTCTCAAAATATCCATTTTCAGATGTGACTGTCAAAACGTAGGCCTATAAGCTAGCGCTACGCGCTCGCATTTGATTGATGAGTACTCTATCAATTCTATATATTAAGCAAACATAAACCTTAGGCCTTTTCATTACATTTTATTTAAAAATATTCAGCTAGCGATTTGCGCTCGCATTAATTGTTAAAAATGTATTAACCACTGAAATGCGTATTCATAATTGCAAAATGCTTCAAATTTCTAGTTTTCAAGCCTTAAAAACAACAACTTCCACGCTGTCATTACGCATATTAGATAAACAAATAGGAAAATAACATTTTCATGAATTCCTGATAACTAAATTGGGTCTTTTCAGAATGGAATATCGACAAGCTTAGAAATAGGAAGATAGTCACCATTTTCATATGATGAAAAAATGTCCTTAGAATGTCCCGGTGTTTTGTTAAAATAATAACCAAAAAAAATCAGATGGCGCTTCGCGCTCGCATCATTCATTAAGCGTGATCCACATCCACTTCACAATTTTCCTACTCAGTACTTGAAATAGTTTTTCTTAATTGACCCTTCTCAGATCGTAATATCAAATGTTTTCAGCTCGCGCTTGCATTATTGATCTTCATGATTATAAAAATGTATTCAGAATGCCAAGATTCTAGGTCTAAATCTAAAACATGCGCGCGTATGTTTATTGAGATAGCCTGCATGTTCTTTATTTAAAATATGCTTATCCAATTTCAGATCAGAATATCAATAATTACAATGTATCTGCTCGCACTTCACACTCGCATCATCAATGATACCCAATTAACCATATCCTATTCATAATTTACAAAATATGAATAGAGTGTCCCGCTTTTAGGTCTAAAATCTCAATTTTTTTTCGCGCTCGCATCAATTATTGTTTAGTTATATACCTATCCCATTTATGATTACAAAAAGTGCATAGAATGTCCTTTTTTTAGGTCGAAATGCCAAAAGGTTTTAGCTCGCGCTTCGCGCGCGCATTATTGAAATATGTACCGTATTCGT
Source organism: Lytechinus pictus (assembly GCF_037042905.1). NCBI lineage: Eukaryota > Metazoa > Echinodermata > Echinoidea > Temnopleuroida > Toxopneustidae > Lytechinus > Lytechinus pictus. The sequence continues at coordinate 7,567,851 of NC_087248.1, read as the reverse complement.
GGGTAGCTGTAAACAGTCCTTAACAGGTCTGTTTCTGATCATGCTAGAACATTTATTAAAAATGTCTGCTCGCGCTTCGCGTTTGCAGTAATTATCTAGTTACATACGCATCTTGTTCAGGATCACAAACAGTGCCCAGAATGTTCAATTTTCAGGACAAATTAAATGAAAGATTAAAAAAAAATCGATCGCACTTCGCGCTCGCACTTTTTATATAGTGCTTATGAGATTATTTCATATTTAGGTTGTTTTATAAGAATAAAGCTAAGAAGTGATTGATCGGGGAAAATATAAGTGAAGATAATTTCGGGCCCCATCCCCAATCGGATCTGCCCTTGTGACATAGTATATGTAAAAAAAATGTCAAACCCCCCCCCCCCCCCAGTGCCCCCCAGGAAAAAAATCCTAGCTACGCCACTGGGTAACGTCTTCACGCTGTCATTTCTTGGGATGATATAGGTAGGTGCTTTGGTTTCTGTAAATGTGTGTGGGTGCGTGGGTGGGTGCGTAGTGTATGTGGGTGTGCTAGTGCAAATTTGTGTGTGAGCTCTATGTGACAACAAAAGAGGGTGTATGGTCTATGGAAATGGGTTTGGTGTGTGTGCGTGAGGGTATGTGTGTGAGTGTGGGAGGGTGCGTGTGTGTGGGTGTGCTAGTGCAAATTCTTGTGTGAGCTGTATGTGAAAACAAGAGAGGGTGCATATCTATAGAAATGGGTTAGGGTGTGTGTGTGTGCTTGAGGGTGTGTGTGTGAGGGTGTGTGTGCTTGATTAGGATTTCTGGGATATGGAAATGTCCCGGGGGGTCACTCTCCACATGGACTGCTACCCACCCGTGTCTGACAACCTCAGAAATGCACCCTAAATGGCGTAACCCATGAGAAAAGCCACCCTAAGTGGCGTGAACAGGGAAATCCCCTAATTTGATACCCTATAGTGAGTGCGTGATGTCATCAGTCCTCTCATTTGCATACTGGCCAGGATGTGCATATAACTGCTGTTTGAAATTAAGCGAAACTTTAAAATGTCATAGCTTTCTTATTTTACATCCGATTTTGATGAAATTTTTCAGTGTTATGATTGTTGAATTGTTCTCTTTTTATTCAAATCAACTTTTTGTCGGGGTGGACTTGTCCTTTAAATATTGAAAGATCGAAAAATTGAAAGTGAAAATAGAATGTAATCGCATTAATATACTTGAAGTGACCACTAGGATTAAATTTATCTTATTGAGGAATTCAGAAGGCGTCTTTGGACGTTGTTTTTCGCTCTTGGAGTCTGCATACCCACCCTCACACACTACGCCAACATCCTCTCATATCCTCCCATCTATACTTGCTCTCGCACGAACACTCTCCCACATTTAAGTCCACACACCCCCCCTCACACACACGGTTTATTTCAAATTCGTCTAATGCCAATTCGTCCAGTTGCCAACTCGTCTACTATCTAATTTTGGTCTACCATCAGTTCGTCCACTCACCACATGGTCTACTTTCATTTAGTCTAATGCCATTTGGTCTAATAACCAGTTGGTCCAATAGCCATTTAGTCCATATACCATTTAGTCTAATTAAACTAAAGTGTTAATTTTGCAAAATGAAGGAAAAGAAAATGGGTATTAGACTAACTGGTTATTAGACGAAATGTTAATAGACGAACTGGTGATTTGACGAAGTGATAATTGGACCAAATGGTTGTTAGACGAAGTGTTAATGGACGGAATGTTATTAGACTAAATGAAGGTAGACCATGTGGTGAGTGGACGAGTTGGCAATTTACCACACACACGCACCCACACAAACCCATTCATTTCCTTTGACAATATGAGCCAACATGCACCCTCTCTTATTTTCATATACTTCAACAAAAAAAATACGCACTAACACACCCACACATACGCACCCTCACACACTACACATTTCCCCCGGAGGTTCACTCTTCACATGACTTGCTACGCACCCGCGTCCAGAAAAAGCGTCGAAAAGGGTCCCATTTCAGGCACTCGGGCGGCGTCGACGTCTTTGGCAAAAAGGGTTGCATTTCAGCACCATTCGCTGTGGGTGTTCCAGTGGTTCTGACTCTCGCCTTTGAAACAGAGGGTCGTGGGTTCGAATCCTAGCCATGGTGTGTTTTTCTTCAGCAAGAAATGTATCCACACTGTGCCGCACTCGACCCAGGTGAGGTGAATGGGTACCCGGCAGGATTAATTCCTTGCATGCACTGAGCGCCGGTGATGGTAGCTAGAGCTAAAGCCGTGGTAATAATAGCAGCGCTTTGTATCCTTAGGCAAAAAGCGCTTTATAAATCCAGCTATTATTATTATCATTATTATTAAATCGCCGATAAGGGTAGCCTTTGCTTTCTCCCTTCACGCCATTTAGGGTTGCTAAATTGGTTATAAAAATTACGCCATTTGGGGGTGCAAATTTGGGCAAATTTGAGGAGACCTAAAGCCATAAACACCATGAAGGGCGATTTTAAGGGATACAAAATAATCCTCGCGGCCAGCGCAGCACTTGATTTACCCACGTACAGTATATTACACCCGGCTCTATACTAGGCAACACGCGTTACCCACTCGCCCACAGGTATAACATCGATTTTGATGTTTACGCCACTAGGCTGTGATTAAATAAAATAAAAGAATACAAAGGTTATACAAAGAAAACATTAAAAAAGTCCAATCAAAATAATTAGAACGTGTGTCCAAGCAGTCCTAATGAAGGAATAGAAGAAGGCAACAGACATATGCCTAAAATTAAAATGTTTATGTTTTAAAAGTTTAATAGGCCTTGAAATAAGAAGCAAACAGTTTAGAAGGTTCATGATATAGGCCTACATAATAAACATGTGAAAATATAGACCTATTAGTAGACTTGTTAACTGCAAAAAAAGGGATGAACGCTGCATTTTTTAGTACAAATGTCCCACTTGGCACAAATGTTCCTTGAGTAAAAAGAAAAGGATTCATCCAAAGAGACACGCTGTATCTATGCAAATAAGCAAGTAATTTGCATAAATTTGCATATTAGGTCGACATAGTGAAAACAGGTATTTAAGAATATATATTTAACCAGAACTGCCCTAAAATTGGAAATAAACACTTAGGGTAAGAAAGGGAAGAAAATTGACATAAAATGATTGGGATATCCTTGTTTATTATTACCTAATTTACATAAATTATGCAAATTATAATTTTTTAAACAGAGTATTTTTCATGAATCCTGAACTGTTTTATAAATAACAGCAATTAATACACAATGTCAACATTCTACATGAAAGAGAATATATTAGCGAAAACATCGATATGCTTCATGACAGTATTTAGTGTCTTAATTTGCTTAGAAAGAGGGCAAATATGTCAAAATGTATGACGTGATATTGCGCTAAAACGAGACCAAAACAACCTCTATGTCACAGTCACACTCACGAACGGGACAATAAAGCGATCAATGGTATGTCATTCGAGATAACACAATCTCAACACAATAGTTTCCATCGGCTTCTCGGATCGCTTTTGTTGGTGTGTCTGCCACACCGTAATCTATGGTATATACGGGCAAAATGCATTTCGGTATCGGTGAAATACTATTAATTTTGTTTTATTTGTTTCTAATTTGTTTCTCTTGGAAAATTTACAGGAGACATTGCTTTGCAGGTTCCTGCTTTAATGAAGCTCTGGCACATGAATCATGACGAATGTACCCCCACCTTAATCCATATTTTAACTTTGTTAAAATATATATCTTTTGGAGACCCCGAAGTGGCAAAACTGCATTCCCCCGCGGCATTCCCGCTACTTTACAAAACCAGTTTGATTTGTATTATCGACTTTGATAAGACGGATTTATGAGACATCAGTTAACATGTTTCCTGAAGATAGTTTTTTTTTTTATTTAAGCCTACGTCCACGGGAGCCCTCCAAATTTACCCCATCCCCTCTCTGTATTTCGACACTAAATAAAAAAAAAAATATCGTGTTTTAAAGCCACCGGCAAGGCAAATTGCGTTTTTGGTATAATAGAGCAACTTTTGTATCTATATTTCATATTTATCTATATTAATATTTTTATCATTATTAATATTATTATTATCATTATCATTACTATTATTATTGTTATTATTATTATTATTGTTGTTCTGCAGGTTGTAATAATGCTCAGTAAAGGATATAACCCAACAGGAGCATGCCTTATTAGGATACCCTTTCCCCTTTTTGTTTTATTTATTCAAAAATAGTTTATTGTCTTTAGAACTCTTAAAATATTACTTTTGTTTGTATTGATATCTTGGAATAAAAAATATTGTTACAATTGACATGTAGAAGAGCTGTGGTACATAGAAGAAAAGCCACACGTAAGCTCTGAAATACTCAAACCCCTTTATTGATTCCACTCTATGTTAAATTTAAATATTTTTAGAGCCAATTCGGAAGAAAGATTTATTTCTACTACACACAGTAAAGCCTCTTTGCGTTCTCCTCTTGAAAAAAAAAAACATAGAAGGCATTATTTTATATCTCATAAAATAAGTTCGTGTACATGACGGTGGCCTGTTGAAGTTGCCCAACCCTTTATTTTGTTTTGACAATATATATTTAGAATATCGTCTAAATGAAGCCCTCATCTGGAAAAGGGCACTTATTAAAGGCAGCATCTACATTATATAGAGGAGGTCCTGGTACTTGGAAGCGGGGGCTGAAGCACCCGCAAGATTTTCCGGAAGGGGGGGGGTGCTGCGTGTGTTATTTTCCATAGACAGCACCCCCTGGAATTCCGGCAGATGTGAAAAAACGAAAAAAAAAGAAACGTTACCAAAAAAACTTCATTTTGTAGTGCAATTTTTTTTGTTTATCAGTGCTTGTTAAATGTCTTGATGTAAATTTGAAAAGCAAAAAAGGTTCAATGTAAAATTTTGGTCCCAAGAATTTTAACAAGCTTCAAAGTTAACATAGAGTGGAATCAATAAAGGGCTGTTTGACTGTTCTTCAATGTACCACAGCTCCTCTACATGTCAGTTGCAGAGTATTTTCTCCTCAATCTATTCCAAGATATCAATACAAACAAAAGTAATCTTTTAAAAGTTCTAAAGACAATAAACTATTTTTTAATACATAAAACCAAAAAGGGAAAGGGTATCCTATATAGGCATGATCCTGTTGGGTTATAGCCTTTACTGTGCTAGAGCACTATTACAAACGGCAGAACAATAAAAAAAAAAATAATAATAATAATAATAGTAATAATAATAATAATATTAATAATAACTATAATAATATCAATAATGATGAATGTAAATATAAAGATATAGATATAAAAGTTGCTTTATTATACCAAAAACGCAATTTGCCTTGCCGATGGCTTTTAAACACGATATTTTTTATTTAAAGTGGAAATACGGAGATGGGATGGGGTAAATTCGGAGGGCTCCCGTGGGCGTAGGCTTAAATAAAAAAAAAACTTTCTTCAGGAAACATGTTAACTGATGTCTCATACATCTGTCTTTTCCAAGTCGATTAGACAAGTCAAACTGGTTTCGTAAAGTGGCGGGAATGCTGGGGGATGCAGTTTTGCCACTTCGGGGTCTCCAAAAGATATATATTTTAATAAAGTTAAAATATGGATTGAGGTATGATACATTCGTCATGATTCATGTGCCAGAGTTTCATTAAAGCAGTAACCTGCAAAGCAATGTCTCCTGTAAATTTTCCAAGAGAAACAAATTAGAAACAAATAAAACAAAATTAATAGTGTTTTACCGATACCGAAATGCATTTTGTCCGTATGTATCATAGATTACGGTGTGGCAGACACACCAACGAAAGCGATACGAGAAGCCGATGGAAGCTTTTGTGTTGGGATTGCTTTATCTCGAATGACATACCATCCTGACCATTGATCGCTTTATTGTCCCATTCGTGAGTGTGACTGTTGTTTTGGTCTCGTTTTTGCGCAATATCACGTCATACATTTTGACATATTTGCCCTCTTTCTCAGCAAATTAAGACACTAATACTGTCATGAAGCATATCGATGTTTTCGCTAATATATTCTCTTTCATGTAGAATGTTGACATTTGTGTATTAGTTGCTGTTTTTTTAAAACAGTTCAGGATTCATGAAAAAATACTCTGTTTTAAATTATAATTTGCATAATTTATGTAAATTAGGTAATATTAAACAAGGATATCCCAATTATTTTATGACAATTTTCTTCCCTTTCTTACCTTAAGTGTTTATTTCCAATTTTAGGGCAGTTCTGGTTAAATATATATTCTTAAATACTTGTTTTCACTATATCGACATAATATGCAAATTTATGCAAATTACTTGCTTATTTGCATAGATACAGCGTGTCTCTTTGGATGAATCTTTTTCTTTTGACTCAAGGAACATTTGTGCCAAGTGGGACATTTGTACTCAAAAATGCAGCGTTCAACCTCTTAACAAGTCTACTATATTGTGAAATGAGTTTAGAGGGTATAAAAAGGCTTTGTACAAAATTTAGTAGCTGACATTTTTTGTCCCGAAAATCTGACAAGCTTTGAAAAAGGTCATGATCTCCACTATTTAATCGATAGTTGTTGTTTTTTTCTCCCAGGAAAGGGGCTAGTCAAGCGAAGAAATAAAAAAGGGGTAAAACTCATTTTATTCATTCATTCATTTAATGGTTTATTCAGTAGGCATGTATCGCAGTAAAAAAAAATAATTACACATGCTCGGTATCTATTGCAACATACATGGTAAAATAAATACATAGGCAATTAAAATTATTGACAAACATGTAAACTTTGCACATTAATTATTGATAAAGATAAATAAAATAACAGAAGAATGCATGTAATAAATTGATCAAATTATTAATGATACTGAAACTCTAAAACGCGAGAAATTAATGGTTATTAAAATGAATTGCTAAGCATGTGGATTAAACGTTTAAGAATTTTCAGATTAATTCAATTAAGATTTGTAATATTCATTCAGCACACGTGCAAGATTAGGGAGGGCACTGTTTCTAAATATGTTTTCTTGCATTTGAATTAATGATTATAGTGTTTGTATTTCGAAGAAAATTATTATTTCTTTGAGGAGGTAATTACCAAGACTGACATATTTTTTTTCAAAAGAAATAGCAAAATCATAAGTAAGTTTTTCTCTCCAGGATAGGAGGGTTGATAAACCTAGCTCTACCAATGCATCTGTAGTTTGATCCAAGAATTATTCGACAAGCTATTTTTGGTATAGATTCTAAATCATTTTCTGTCTGCTATAGACTTGAATAAAAAGAGAGGTACACACTACACAGTACTCCAAAACGGGTCTTATGAAGCCAGAACAAACTATAACCAGATCACAAACAGGTATAGGTTTTAGGTTTTTAATCTACGTAAATGTCATGAATATGTTGCTTTTTTTTTTAATATATACTTTTTTGATAGATTATTTTTTTACATAACCATTCCATTTAGGTCTGCTATATAGGATCTTTATTATCTTGACTACATTAACCAGGGGCCGCGGAACGGTTTTCAAAGGGCTGACCATGCGAAAGAATCACAATCATATGGTAATTTTTGCGTTTATGTACACGGTTTTGGAAAAACCGATGTGCCCCCCCCCCCCCTTTCAGAGGCATAATCAAATTTTTAATGTAAATATTCCATTCGTACACAAAATATCCCCAACCCCCCCCCCCCCCCCCTTTGATAGTCACAGCACGTGTATTATTAAAATGGGAATATGTCGTCCATACACAAGTGAGGACCTTTGCTCTTTTTTTTCTTGTTATTATCCTCGAGAAAATGTGCCCCCCCCCCCCTTGGAAAATCCAGGATCCGCCCCTGCTTATGTCTATTTTCATAATTTGAGGTTTTATTTTTAGGGCGAGCTGATCATTTGGATCAAATCCATACTCTATGAATAGCGACCTCTATCGAATATTTTGAGCAGAAGAAAATACCGATGTTTTGGTGATCGTGAGCGAGCATGCATACGATGCACCGGGTGGGCGTATGTTGATGTGTGTAGTTTGGCATGCTAGGATTGCTAGCGCCATATATGCAGTATGTATGCGCAGTAAGTGTGCTCTTACTGTGGGAACTGGCTGGCTGACTGAAAACATAAAAAATGGAGCTGGATTCAGAAGGGATTAACTCGCAGGAGGAATTAATTATATGTGATGAAACTGTCCGGAATGATGATTATGAAGTGGAGAAAATCACTGGAATGCGTTTGGTGAAGGTAAGTCAACTCAGATTCTAAAGTTTCTTGTTTGTGAGCTCAACCCGTAAAACGGGCCGTAGTACCAGTCGGCTCACTCAGCCTCAGGTACTAGGTTGTTTTGAAATGCAGCAATCGCTGTGGTACTGGTAGTGCCGGCCCAGGCCTAGTGCCTAGTGGGCTGTGGAGTAGCACGGGAGGAGCGTCGGGTGTCCGGACACTTTAAAATTTTGAAGCCTTATTTTTTGTCTTTGGATTGCACTAAAAATATGAATTCAATATTTGTAGTCATCTTCTATTTTGTTCTCTATGACTATGATATTTCCTAACATTTTGTACTAAAAATTGATAAAAATTCGCTTGTAATTTTTTCCAAATGACTTTCGAGTTTTCTAATTCTAAATCTAAGTTTCTAAAATTGATCATCATCATCATCCGTTAAAGTACAGTCCACCAGGTTGGTGTATCATCGTACTTATAGAATTATGCAGGAGTATGTACAGTGCTGTGGAAGATCTATTCTACGTACACGTGCGGTTTAAAAAAAAAAAATTAAAAAAAAATCAGCGTAGTCTTGGCGCAATTGGATTTTCTGCACCTCAGCCTTGAAGCTGGCTACTGAAGTGCAGTTAACTGTAATGGCAGGGAGAACATTTCACAGTCTAATGGCATCATGAATAAAAGTTTTCTGATAAGTAACAGTGCGAGCATGTGGGACGTGTTTTGTAACCTTATCTGATGACCACGAAGCGAAGTGGAAGTAGCAGCCTGGTTGAGGTACTGTACCTTTGGTACATCAACAATTGTGTTTACCAAGCGATAAACCATCACATCCTTGAACTGGGCTCTTCTCTCTTCAAGGGTGGGCCACTGTAGCTGTCGTAGCATATCGGTGACACTACTAGTGCGACGATGGTCTCCCATGGTGAATCTAGCATATCGTCCAGACACACAACAACTCTACGCCACTCACACTAGTAGTAGTACTAATACCGTACGAGGTAATAGAAATAATATAATAATCAGAAATAAGACCCGTGAACAGAAATCATACAAGCCACCTTCTTGACAAATAGCCTGAAAAAAGTCCAAATTCTAAATGGATTCTCAAATCTGAACCCGGATCCCCACACAGTCAGTACTAGAGGCGCTGGTCAGAAAATTGGGTCGGGATTGTCCCAGTTTACAGGGACTGTCTCAGTTTTCAAAGATTTCTCCACACAAGAAATCTAGGAAAGTTCATTCACACCCGAAAAAAAATAATTAATTTTTTTTCCTGAATCTAATGCAGTTCTTGTATGAAAATTGGAATGTATCCTGGTTTAGGGTATCCCAATAATAAATGAAATTTCTGTTTAAAGGGTGTGCATATCTGGGGTACCTGCACAAAATCTGTGTTGTTTAGGCCTTGGGGGGTGTCCTAGTGAAGAGACAAGAAAAGGATGAGATGAAGATTAAAAGGTGAAATTAAGATAGAGAAAGATTAGAAGACAAGATTAGGACACGAATAAGAGGAAGATGAAAGATGAGGTTAAGAATATGGGAAAGAGACGGGGGTAGGATAAAGAGGGGGATATTAAGAGGAAGGGAGAATGGAAGAGGAAATAGATGAAGAGATGGATGAGATTAACATCTATGAGGATAAAAAAGGAAGATGTAGATGCTATAAAGGCCAAATTGAGGATAAGAGGGAGTACAATAGATTAAAGATAAGATGGAGATAAATATGAGCATGAGGGGAAGGTGAGAGTCTGAAAGATGGTATGAATTAAGCCTATGAATATGAGGAAAGATGAGAATGAGAAAGGGGAAAATGAAAGAATATATAAGGATAAAAAGGAGAAGGGAAAGAGGGAAGATGCAATAATATAGTAGCTCAAAATCAAAACAAAGATAAAAGATAAAGCTTTACCAGAGAGGTAGTGTAATGAAGAGAATAATAAGGGGGAAATGTAAATAATGAGCATGTAAGAGAACATCAAATGAAAATGAGGAAAAAGATGGGATGAAGATAAAAAGGAGAATATACAGTGATTGCAAAACACTAAAAGCCCAAATCCACAAGGTGTTTTCAATATGGTACAAATTACAAAATCATGGACACAGCAGATTTTGTGTACACAATTTACACTTATTTCATTGTGTTCTCTAGTCTTAGAAAAGTCCAATTAAGTGCGTGCTTTTGGAAAAGGGCAATTATATCATGCTTGAATGAAGCACGATATTTGAGAAATCTGTATATGTATATGGTTTTGTACCATCATGATGGTACATGTAGTATGGTACAATTATGTACAGTTGAAACCACCTTTATAAATTATTTGTCTAACAAGTCCTTTTGATAATCATTGATATCTTGGTGCCTCATTATCTACTCTCTTTTTATTCATTTGTTTGGTAATATTATCCCATTCTGTTTTTGGTTATTTTACCAAAGATAAAATGCTTGATTCTTGAAAATATGCGTTCCTGTATAAATTATTATTGGGATGTTACCTTTTACAAGTCCAGCTCAAGAAGGGAAGCCTGAGGGCTACATGTACATTAATTTATTTTACTTTTACTTTGCCCAGGCAAACTTGACTTGCACTATCATTCTTGTTCCTTCTATCTTTGTACTCATGTAAATTGCTTGTAACTTGATCTTTGTTGAAATACCTGAAAATAATGATAATGTCCAGTATTGTCTTTAGAATTTTAAAGTTAATGAATCGTTATTTCATTCTTGCTGTACAGGGGAAACTATGGTTCCGTGTGCGATGGAAAGGTTACGGTGCGGACATGGCTACGTGGGAGCCAAGAGGAAATCTCAACCACTGCGAAGAACTCCTGGAAGATTACGTCTCCAAAGTACAAGCAAAAAAGTACAAGCAGAAAAAGAGGGTAAGTTTAAACTTCAACCTATGATTTAACACTGTACCTTATGATTTATCCTACACCTAACCCTAAACCTGACACCCAGGGGGGGGGGCACTTCCATCGGCGATTGGATACATGTGTGACTATGGGTTTCGAAGAGCATCCTAAACAAATATTTTCCATGTTCTGAAAATGCACCCCTTAACAAGTATTGCCGTGTGAAACTGTAGCCTTGACGACAAGTATTGGAAACAAAACGGTACCCTTGACAAGTATTCCCCTGAATTGACCCCCTAAACAAGTACAATATCTTAATTGTTATGTCATGGACATCCGCTTTACCTTTACTTTCGATGTTAGCTGGATTAATCTCGAGATTGCAATCTCAAGTCACTGAATTATCCCGCTATTTTGCAGGTGCGGCATAATGCATCGATGCCTCGCTTGCGCACGAATCGCTCTTGCGATAGTGGAGACGGGGTTTGTTGAATATCGAGATTAATCGCGAAGAGGGCTGCTCGGGCTAAAATCTCAAGATTGAGCAAACTCGGGCGGGTGCAGCACCGCCTCATGTTTCATTCTGATACTCTTTTTCAGTTCATATAATTTCAGCCTGGAGTGCGAGTATTAAACAAATTTGAACAATACATGTTTGATGTACACTTTACAGGCCTACTCACCTTCATTGTTTGTGGGGAGTCCCACGCACATAGCATTCTAGCCTTAATCTAGAGTACAAATGTAAAAGATCTGGGGAAGTGTTTCATGAAATGAATGGTGATTTTCACTGACTGATTGCTCTGGTCCAATTATTAGATGCAAGGATTTTGGTAGCTTATAACAGTAATGAATTTGTGAAATGCTGCCCAGATTTGTAATGTATTCATTGAACATCATCTTGGTTCTTGACACGTTGAAAAGCGTTGCTTTCGTCCTTCAAGGGTATCATAGCTTTTGAAATATCGCTTCCTGAAGACCAGAGTGCAATATAGTGGAATGTGCGAAGATCGCTTCCTGAAGACCAGAGTGCAATAGTGGAAACAATAATACATAAACCACCTCTAGAATCAAAGACCCCGTTCTCATTACACTTTCTAAAACTAATACTGGAAACCGATTCAGGAAACCAGTTTGGAAGATCAATTTGCTAGTGTTCCCACTTGATCACACGAAAGTGGCATTCAAAATCACTTCACGTAAAGGGATCTTGTTGCTATGGAAACGCTCTCAGTGGGGTGAAATGTTTCGTGCGAAATTCGAAACTGCATCATAGGCATTCTACACACAGTGTGTAGAGTAGCGCGCTCAAAATGTGCGAAGATCGCTTCCTGAAGAACGGTTGTGTCCTCACACTAAAACCAGTTAACGAGGCAAAGCGATCCTGAAAACTATATGTACATTTCGAGGTGATTTTATTAACCGGTTTGGAAGCTCGCTTCCAAGATTGCTTCGACCGTTCTCATTACAAGTTAAACTAGTTTCCACTAAACTTGTTTCCAGTAAACTAGTTTTAGGACGGTTGTGAGAACAGTGTCAAAAAATACATGATTTCCCTGTATAAATGTTGGAGCTGTGAGTTTTGCTAATGAAGACAAAGAGTAATTAAAAGTACTTATAACCGGCACATTAATGGCCATGATAACTGTTTCTTGATTTTATTATTACACTTTGTCACTTTCCAATTGTAGTTTTATTGGAAGTCACCTGATTCAAGTTAATCAAGTGTCAATGTTCATTTGGTGTGACCTTCAGGTCATTAAATTTAGATCAAACTCAAAGGTCATTTAAGGTGAAGGGACTCAAATCATGCTGTGATATCAACATGAACATTTTGAAATTATACAGCCTGTATTCCATGTATTAACCAGAATATAATGGGTATTTTTTAAAGTATCAGCCATTCTGTGAGCAGAATTTCATGTATCTTGGTCGAGGTCAAAGGTCCTCTGTGTACTGATAACTATTCTCGAGAAAATACCCAGTAGGCCTAATACAACTCGTGTAGCTTTTTAGAATGCTGTCTTTACAAAGGCAAGCCAATAATTTAGCTTATTACATGTGCTTTACATATATGTCAGAGAATGAACTCCTGCTTCCCTGCTTATGACTCTTCTGACCCCCCCCCCCCTCCCAATAGCAAATGAATGAGATATTGTCAGTAGGCCTTGAGAAAAGGCACAAAATGTGACATACAATAAAGTATACAATACTGGACCCTATGCTAGTTCTGCATGGTAATACAGTTCAATGCACAATGGTCATGATGGTTGGGTCAGGTTTGTGCGCTAATGGGTCCGTTCACTCCGCTGTGTACTGATATGAAACCAGAAAAGGGCAACTCTGATTTATACATGTACATGTACTATAATTATTGATGGAAATGACCCCATGGTCAGACACAATAATGGTACATGCTAAACCTTCTTTGAGTTTGATATGTTTCTTTCATTTACACCTGGATATCTAGCCTTTATTTCCCTTGAACTTTCCATGTTCAGTGTGTGCTTGAAGATCACACTACAGACAGTACATGTAGTTTGCAATGTCAGACCCTCTTTGGAACCGACTAAAGAAACATACATGTTTGATGAATAAACCAGAATATTTTACAGGCAACAAATTTCCAAATGCATTGGGTCAGAGAAAACATTTTGGCCAGCCAAAACTTTGGGGCAGGGAAAGAAACTGTGCACATCCAACAGTCCAGTTTTGCCCCAGTTTTAATATAGGAAGTTATCGTTCCCAAAACTAATAAAGAGGGATACTAAAAAAAGTGTGGTCAGTGCACGCAAAGTGTGCCAACACGTACAGAGCGCACATAGATTCTCCCCTCCCTCGCGGAGCCCAAAGTTTTTGATATCTCACCAAATTCAAATCAAAAGAAGAAGTCTCTTGCATCTCCAGTACCCTTATCAACTCGAATTCAAGTGACTTGCTCTGATTAAATAAAAATTGTTTTCAAAAGAAATTATGAGCGCTCCATATATGGGATGAGATTGAGGAATTTGAAATAATTCCTCTTACCACGCGAAGTGCGGAAGCTAAAACGTTTTATTAAAGATGAGAACAGAAATGGTATTCCTTGGTCACATCAGATTTGATTGTGAAAACTTTAGCCACATTACCTTTCTTTAACTCGCAAAACAGAAAAGAAGACGGGAGGAAATGCAGGAAGGAAATATTCATTCCTGCAAACCCGAAGATTCCGATGTCTCATCAAATTCAAATCAAAAGAACAAAAAGCCGAAATTTTGTGGTCATTGAAGCAATTAAATAAATACTTTTCATACTCTTTACACCCACATAATTTCAGGCAAGAATATACAATTCTCATAGGGAAGTGGAAAAAATGCAGTAGAAAAAAAGATGCGGGAAACCAAGGGGAAAGGCAATTTTGATATTTATCTCGCGCAGAGCGTGGAAGCAAAATTTTGTATGAAGAGAGAGACGATGGTCTCGTTGAGGTTTTTATTCTTTTAACAAAAAATTAATAAACAATAAAGCTATAACCTTCTTCCCTTTTCTCCCTTCTCTTTTTTCTCCTCCCCCTTCTTTTTTTCTTTTTGGGGGCGGCGACTGCCCCCATACCCCCCCCCCCCCCCCCGCTACATGTACGCTCCTGATAAGTCTGACTTCAGCTCGGCTTTGCAATCCTTAATAACAGTATTTTTAATCCTGTAAAGGGTAGCCTGGAACTTTTCACCACTCCTTAAATGTTTCCTATCAAACACAATGGCCCGAATTCACAAAGTTGGTTTTTAAAATCATTGGTTGAACTATTTGAAGAGTCATTAATTCAAAACAGTGGACTCATGAATAAAAATAGCGTGGATAACCATGGTAACAGGCGTCAATTTGGCGCACTGTAACAATAGCGCGCATCAGCATTGGACATTTTTTAATCTATATGCGGTAAATATGTGTAATTTATACAGAAAATCTGCATACTACATGTAGTAAACCATGGGTTCAACGGATGGTTTTAAAAACCACCTTTGTGAATTCAGGCCATTGTTTTTGATAGGAAACTTTTTTGGGGTGGTGAAAAGCTTTCATCCAACCCAAATGTGAAAGACTTTGGTAGATTTTTAAAATTTTGATCTACTGTAGATATTACTGTGCTCTGCTCAAGAGATTTATGCTCAGGCAACTATTAAAAATGAAAATGAATTTGGTGGATTCATCTTTAAAAATGAGACTGATATTTTGCAATCTGTCTCATAATTCCTTTAGCAGGCCTATATTTTAATTTCCAATTATATTTTCTGAAGTACATATACATGCAGTTTTGCTTCATTCTTTTGGCTTCTGAATGTCTAGTGGACAGCTATTGATGGACTTTGATCCATTATTAAAGTGATCAATCCTTTGCCAAGCCTGCATTGGATCATGGTCTATTGTTGAAATGACTGCAGGAAATGTTATCCTTGCATCCACTCTTGTCAGTGATATTCTATGTTTCAAGATAATTCCTCCATTTCAATCTCCCCAACCTCCTGTTTATTTGAGGAATTCAGAAACAAAGAGGCTGTTCTCACTCAGTTCCTTAAACTAGTTTAGTGGAAACTAGTTTAGTGGAAACTAGTTTAACGCTAAGTGAGAACGGTCGAAGCGCTCTTGGAAGCGCTCTTCCAAACCAGTTTGGAAGACCACCTCACGATGTAGTTTTCAAGATCGCTTCGCATCGGAAAAGTGGTTTTAGCGTAAGTGAGGACACAACCGTTCTTCGGGAAGCGATCTTCGCACATTTTGAGCGCGCTACTCCACACGACAGGTGTAGAATGCCTATGCTGTGGTTTCGAATTTCGCGCGAAACGTGTCACCCCACTGAGAGCGTTTCCATAGCAACAAGAGCGCTTTACGTGAAGTGATTTTGAAAACCACTTTCGTGTGATCAAGTGAGAACGCTAGCAAAGCGATCTTCCAAACTGGCTTTCTGAACCGGTTCCCAGTAAACTAGTTTTAGGAACGTAGTGAGAACAGCCTCAAACTCAACTTGCGGAGAGAGCTACATTGTAGCTACCTTCCCTAACATAAATTTTGAGCTAGCGGCTAGCTACATGTACATGTAGTCACTTTCTAGATGTTGACCATCATGTAGCTAGATATTAAAGCTAATAGGCTAGTACACGCAAAGAAACAATCAAGTATAAATCTGTATGCTCATTAAAAAAAAGATAACCGTACTTGATTGTTTCTCTGCGTGTACAGTATAGTTTGCTACATGTAGCTTGCAATCACTATGCGGTGCTGCACCAGCTCGAGTTTGCTCAGTCTCAAGATTTTAGCTCTATCATCCCTTTTCGAGATTAATCTCGAGATTCAAGAACCCCAATCTCCACCAGCGCAAGGAGAGCAATTTGTGCTCAAATGAGGCATCGATGCATTGTGGTCTGACGCCGTGAATAAATAATCCCCACTCGAACCTTAAGTGCGTCTGCACCTGCGAATTAGTTGGATAATTCATAAATAGAGCGCTATTTTGCAAATAATCATTTCATTCTCCAGATTAGTCCATCGAACTAATGCGATGATTGCGTCTCCATTACAAATAATCTTGAGATTGTTCAGATCAGGTTAATTTGCCAGATCAGAAATAGTGTTATTTGAAAACTCGGGCTGGTGCAGAATTCCTTACTGTTAGTCACTAGTACAGTTTGCAGCACACTTAAATTTCTGTAGATGTGCAGGAATCCAGTATGGTGGTTTAATCAGACCTACATGTATTACATCTTGCCACGCAATCCCCTTCACACAATTTATAAATTTTGTGAAAAAGTGCAATTTAGAAATGTTGAAATAGTTCTTGAGTGTTATGCTTGTTTGAATTTTCTTTTTCGTACAGATCATTTTGTTTGTGTTGGGATGGATTTTGATGAATCATTTGTTAGCTAATTGCTATTGTGCCAAATTTGGTTGATTGAGGTTGCCATTTCTTTATTCATCATTATCAGCCTGTTTTGCAAGACTAGCGTGAAAGAGGACACCATCTGACATCACCCCAAGAGAGATATCACTAACCTGGGGAAAACCCCTAATGACTGTACTAGCATCCCAACAAACAGAAGGCATATTCAAACCCGTAGGATTACAAAAAAGGAGCCTACCTAGGCTGACATGTACTTGTAGGCTACGTACCCGTAAACCATTAAAACTCGCTCAGGCCCCTTTACACAATTCAAATATCGCTGCATCCTTGGAAATAATCTCCAGCAAATTTTCTTGTAATTTTCGGAAGTGCCTTTTTTTTTATGGTATTCTCTTTTGGGAATATTTCAATTAGGCCTACATGTACATTGTTTTGAACAACTTGCGAAATTTCACATACATGTACATGTATTTTCTTCCTGATTGGGGAGGTGTGACTAGTCACATTTAATAGTACCCTTGACTATATACCGGAATCTGCCTGTTGTTGTAGACACCGTTCTCATTATACTTTCTAAAAGCTGGTCTACTGGAAACCGGTTCAGGAAACCATTTTGGAAGATCGCTTTGCTAGCCTTCCCATTTGATCATCCGAAAATAGTTTTCAAAACCACTTCACGTAAAATATGGGAACACTCAGTGGGGTGACATGTTTCGCGCGAAATTTGAAACCGCAGTGTAGGCATGTCACATACAGTGTGTGGAGTAGCGCGCTCGAAATGTGAGATCACTTCCCAAAGAACAGTTGTGTCCTCACGCTAAAACCAGTTTAACGAGGCAAAGCGATGGTTCAAACTACATCGCGAGGTGGTTCTCTGAACCAGTTTGGAAGATTGCTTCCAAGACCGCTTCGACCGTTCTCATTACATGTTAAACTAGTTACCACTATTAGTTTTAGGACGGTAGTGAGAACGGTGTCATAGGGTTCTGATAATATATTTCCTATTCTTGTGATTCTGTTAAAGTACAAGGTGACTGCAGCACTATCCATGCTGATAAATCTAATTTGATTTGAAAAATTTCTGCATTTGTTTATTTTGGCTTTTTCACAATATTGACCTTCTACATGTATTTCAACAGCCAGCAATATGAGATACAACATTAAAGGGCTACACCAGGCTGAAAGTACCGGTAATATGATTTGAACAGATAAAGTAAAATAATAATGAGAAAACACTGAAAATTTCATCAAAATTGGACAAGGAATATAGACATTTGTTATTTTGATTAAACTGTTCTAAGCATGTCTTTAAGAATGTGCAATGAGCAAGCTGATGATGCCATATCCCCTCTTCTTCTCTTGTATTTTATTTCATAAAATTCACATTTTGTTCTCAAAGAATTAAAAAATTGTACTGATTTAATAAAGATGATACTTCAAGAAAAAAATTATACACTCACATGAAAATAGTGAATAATTATGATTTACTGTAACATAACATGGCTGAGCTGGTAAAACCTTGTATCTCAAAACTAAAAAAAAATTGAAGGCAGCTCAGAAAAGGCTGTATTTTAAAAATATAGCAATGGTGGCAGTCTCTGGAAACGGTCTCCTGATACCTGTGAAGAACTCTTTCCAGGCAAAAGAAGGTTGGTACTATAACTCTAGGAGCTTATTTCTGAGCTGTCATCAAAATACTTAAATTGAGAGATACAAGGTTTCATTAGCCCTGCCACATACCATGTAGATAAGAAAAAGGAAGGTTGACTGGAGACATGGCATCATCAGCCCATCTATTGCATATTTCATGCATACTTTGCATAAAATCAAATGATGATGTGTACAGTCATGTATATAGATTCATTGTAATTGTTTCCATACTAAACATGAAAATTCAATAACTTTACAATTAGATTTTGAAAAAATTGCTCTGTGACATTTACTCTATTTTGTATTTGAAGCCTGGATATTACTTGCTACACTAGTTAAATAGACCTAGATGACTTCTTATAAATTACATGTATCAATCCATTGCCTATGCTGTATGTTGGCATGTCCAGCTTTTATACATGTTTAATCGTTATTCTTTTCGTAATCACCCAGACCTCTGAATTATTTCAAGGCTATGCATATAAAGTGATTTTCCTATTGCAGATATAGTGAACCCAATCTTTTATGTGTGTGTCAAAATATAATTATATATGTATAATTACCTGTAGCTTAAAGTACGCTGGCGTGGTATATTCATACTAACAGCATTGATCATACACTTCATGAAAGAAGATTTACATGTATTCAAGGCATTTAAAGGTCAAGTCCACCCCAGAAAATTGTTGATTTGAATAAATAGAGAAAAATGAAACTAGCACAACACTGAAAATTTCATCAAAATCGGATGTAAAATAAGAAAGTTATGACATTTTTAAGTTTCGCTTATTTTTCACAAAACAGTGATATGCACAACTAGGTGAGTCAGTCGATGATGTCCATCACTCACTATTTCTTTTGTTTTTTATTGTTTGAATTCTACAATATTTCATTTTTTACAAATTTGACAATAAGGACCAACTTGACTGAACCATATACATGTAGTATTAAACAATGCTAATTCCACATGTTCAGGGAGGAGTTAATCGTTGTTTCACTTGGCAATGAGGAGAAAATTCGAATATTTCATATAATAAAATACTAAAGAAAAACTTTAAAATGTCATAACTTTCTTATTTTACATCCGATTTTAATGAAATTTTCAGCATTTTGCTAGTTTGATTTTTGTCTATTTATTCAAATCAACATTTTTGTGGGGTGAACTTGACCTTTAAGTAACCTAAACAAGGCTCACAAATTATTTTATATAGTGAGACATGTCATGCAGGCACCATATGTGTACGGTAAATAATTCTACCAGTCCCCAGATTTGAAAACCATTTTGCCTGCTACAAGGTTTCTGTGTGTTTGATGCATTAGCGCGAGTCAGTGGTCATAGAACACAGAGCTACACACTGTCGCACGATCATACACAAGTGAAAAGATACATGTATGGATAAAAGATTATGATTGATGCATTAAAGCTTTTTAATTACTGTGGGTGTACATGTGAATGGATGGCAGTATATTACACGTCTTCCAGGCTTTTAGCTTTTCAGAGCATTATAAACTCACTGATCGATTATTATTAAATTTCTGGCTGCTTGTCATCCCATTTGTTTACAGTAGGCATCTTAAAATGGTGTGTGATATTTACTCTCCCATTCCCTTTTTTCATCTCTCATACCACCATTATTATATTCCCACAGTTCGTATTTACATATTGGCCCAACGGAGAGAGATATTGAGTAATTCCTGTATTTTTTTAAAAAGTATATGTACATGAATGCATAACTAATCAGGAACTAGGCCTACATGTATATGTAGTGCTTTTATCCAACTGTACATTTTTTCTAACTTGTCAAGAATAATTGAACTCCAGTTGGGAAGGAGGTGTTTGTTTTTAATCATATAAATTATGAAGTGAAGACCTATAATTCCATGTATATTGAAAAATAACACAAATGATATGGTAGTCAGCCATATTTTGCCATTTTCCCCTGCCATTCACAGACATTAATTGAATTATGAAACTTTGGGTCGGGCAATCACGTATGTACCCGACCATTAGACAAAAGGCCCACCTAAATTCCTGAAACGTTAAACCTGATTTTTGTGAAAATTAAAGCGTAATTCTTGAATGGTCAGGTAAACTGGACCCAACGTTTCTGGAATTTAGGTGTCGTTTTCTTGAATGGTCGGGTTTGCGCAATTGCCCGACCTGAAGCGACAGCCCGATGTAATGACACAAGCCATCTCGACAGAAGTCTAGCACAAATAGATCTTGGAATGGGAGCTTCATTCCACAAGTCCCGGTCAGAGCCATTAGGCTGCAAATTGAGACCACTTTTATCTATAAAAAGGATGTGTATCGCAAACTAATCTGGCTGTTCCACTGTCATGACTTTGATTAATGGGTACATGTACTTCTCATGCCATAAAAGGTTGTCACTATGGCAGCTTTAGAAATGGAATTGCTGTTAGAGAGCATTATGTGCATGATTTTCCATGCATGAATTGTTCTCTTTTTCATTGAGGATGTGTTGTGGGGGGAGGGGGAAGTGTCACCTAGTGTAAAGAGGTTGGAGAGAAGATGAATTATGGAGATGGTCTTTAAATTACAGCTCTTCATTGCTATTAATGGTACATGTTAAGACCACTCTAATAAAAGAAAAAAATTACTGGTATTTTAGTTGTAGGAAATGGTAGATATAAAATATGTCCTCTCCATATCTACATGTATTTTTTATGTTGGAGGATATTTTGATCCTCGTTTAGGATTCATTATATCTCTAATGCTCTTCCAAACTAAATATGATTTTAAAAAACAGAAACATGTGGTTGTTTTATAAAGCTGTTTGTAAAGTTACGCAAAACTTCATGCATGACTAGAATATGTTCTTAGGTGCTATGTCAGCTTCATATGGATCATCTAATGCAAGAAAGGGTCACCGGTCGTGCATTAAGTCATTCATGTTATAATTTACGAACAGCTTTATGAATCACCCGCCAGATGAAGTGGTCCGGCTGAGCCTTTTGTAATCATTCTGCTATCATTCTATCTTCTTTTGTATCTTTCAGAGGCAAATACAGTCTGCCTTGATCCAGTCCATAAAGAAAGACCAGAAGGAGGATGATACCAATGTCACTCTGGGGGTCAGTCATGTTGTCAAGAGCAAGGTGCAATTCAACGGAACTATCATGAGAAAAAAATTGATCAAAAAGTTCATCTCAAAGCCAAATAAGTTCTCCAATCAAGTGGTAAGTGGCCTCAAAATGCGTGTTTTGTCGAAAACCATTCTGTCTGTGGTTATAAATCCTAGTAATACATCAATTTAAAATTGTCTAATAAAATAACCTACCTATAATGAATCAAAATTTAATCATCAGAAAGAATAACGGTTTCAATAATGTTTTTTTTTTAAATATCAATGCCCACTACATGTTTGTAGGATTAGAATGCTAAATGATACCCAAGTGTTGTTCACATTATCAACCTTTTATCAAAGCTTTAGACAGGCTTTTTAATTACAATCATTCATATTTTCGTACAGAACCAGAAGAAATGGTCGCTGAATGAAAACCCATTGGATTTGGTCAGTTTGAAGACGCCAGAGGAGTTGCCGTTGGAGATATCAAATGTTGAAGTGCCAATGAAAGGAAGGATGAAAAGAAGGGGAAGGGGAAGACCAAAGAAGAAAACCACCAAGATGCCTGATCTTCAGCCACAGACAGAATTTAGTTTAAACAAACAAACCTGCCTTGAGACTGAATCCCAGTTAGGTCTGGACAGCCAAACTTGCCTTCAGCCACAAACTCAGTTATGTCCCAACAGAGAAACTAGCCCTCAGCAAGAAACTTACCTTAAGTCCAAGACTCGGTTGTGTCCCGATGACACAGAAGCTTGCCTTCAGTCCCAAACTCGGTTGTGTTCAGTCAAAGAAACTCGCATTCGGCCAGGGTCCAGGTTGTGTTCGGACAGTGAAACTCGCCCTCAGCCAATAACGCAGCCATGCCCAGATATTGAAACTTGCCTTCAACCCACATCTGAGCAATGTCCGGAGATCGAAGCCCGCCTGCAGCCTCAATCGCAGCCGTGTCCGGACAGAGAGCCTCTGGAAACTGTAGACGACATTATTCTGCTTGAGGACAATTCAGTATCGCAAAAGAAACATGACTCTGTAGTTAAAAGGGGCAGAGGAAGACCCCCAAAGAAAAAGAAGCGGAAAGAGTTACATGAAGATTTGTGCAGCCGAAAGAATCCAACGAACATTCGTAGGAAAAGAGGAAGACCAAAGAAAGCTGTAGCAGGTGGTAGGGTTACCAAGGCAAAGACTTATGAACATTACAATGGACAAATCAAATTGAAGAAAGTGGTCATTAGAGAGGTTGGTCCTTTCTTTTTTATCTTCAAAACAATCATGTTTGTAGATGTTGTATGTCTGTTTCATATTACTTGTTGTTTGCTTTCCTACAGTTCAGTTATATAATGCTCATTGCATTTATTGTAGAAACAAATACTAAAAGAAAATTATGAATGAAAAGTACATACATAAATGACAAATAGTTAACTATTAAGAAGAATATTGTTTCCTTTGAAATAGAAACTCTTTAGTAAGACTTACACTTTTTAAAACTTTTTAAAACCCTTTGAAATAGATTTAATAACAAGATTTGTGACAATGATAAAGGCATTTAAGATATCATGTGCATAATAGGAATTTCTGGTAATAACCATTCATTCTTTCTTATTGCAACTCAACCTAAATCCATTTTGGGCTAATATTGTATTCACCTTTATGTACATGTACTCATATACCCAATCTACATGTACGTCATTTCCCTGCTTAAAACTGCATGAATCCTCATAATTATTCACAATATTTGTTGCATTTAGTCTTTAAAGGGATGCTCTGGGCTGAAGAAATTTATATCTCAATAAATAGAGTAAAATTCACAGAGCAGAATGCTGAAAATCTGATCAAAATCGGATAACAAATAACGAAATTATTGAATTTTCAAGATTTGCATTATTCCGGCAAAAAATTTCTAGGCATGTCTTCATGAATATTCATTAGGTGGGCTGATGATGTCATATCCCCACTTGTTCTTTTGTATTTTATGATATGAAATTAGGTTTATTCAAAAAATTCTACCAAGAACTAAAACAATTGGATTGACAACTGATTAAGTGCATTATGTAACTTCTGAAGGTTTCCATGGCGAAGAAGAATAGTGTAGTAGGTTTCACGGTACACCGTATATCTTTCTTGTGCAAGTGTCGATCCCGAAAAGGACCAACACTTGCCCAAGAAAGATACATGGTGTACCATGATACTTAAATGCATTAGTTGCTGCAACTTTATTTCATCACGATGGAGACACATCATTTACACATGTATGAAAAAATGAAACGATTTCATGTAACAACTTAAGAAAAGGGAAAGTGGGGGTGTGACATCATTGGTTCCCCTAATGAATATTCATGATGATGTGCATATAACTGTTTCCAAAAAGTATTGCTTAATTTTAAAATTAAATAACTTTGTTATTTGTTATCTGATTTTGATGAAATTTTCAGCATTTTGCTCTGTGAATTTTACTATATTTATTTACATGTAAATATCTTCAGCCCGGAGCATAATGCTGTTACAATTTACTATTCCTTGACATGTATATTTGATTATCTTTGTTTCCCTTTTTCTGTGTTTATCCCTTATCAGCTGAGAAGTTTAAAGGCTCTCTTGGAGTTTCAAAGGCAGATCAGCGATGAGGAGAAAGAGAACAAGACAAACACCTATAGCAACAAGGAAGAAGTGGTTCCGTCCACCTTGGAGCACAGGCATGTCCTTGCCTCAGAATACCGCAACCGATTCTTCATCCGTATAAAGACTGGAAGCTTCAAGGACCAATCCACGAAGCGCAGGAGGAAACGTAAAGAAGATAAGGAAAAGAGGAAGAAGAAAAGAGAATCTCGTCGGAAGGTGGGGCGGACTGAAAGTCATAAAGGAAAGAAGGAGCTCTCAGATGTCAAGGAGATATGTTGCGGGGTAGAGGAAGATGGGAAGGAGGATTGTCCTTTTCCGGAAGTGGTGGAAATAAGTTCTTCGTCTGAAGCAGGGGAAGGTGAGGAAGAGAGCGCTGAATCACTAGTGGACACACCATCTCAATATGGATATGATGACTTGATTGATTTCAGTAAGGAAAATAGTATGGCAGACAAAAACAAGGGAGATGACACCATTTCTGCAGATGTGCAAGAGGTAACTGAGAAAGAGAACATCTGCACTGATAATATTTTAGAAGATGTGATGACAGTCAGGCCTGAGAATTTGGTAGGAGATGACAAAGAGGTGCAGGAAACTGAAGAGGCTGATGACGAGGAAGCAGCAGCAGCAGCTGATGATGAATCATCATCTCTTGTCATTCCATTTGATGAGGAAGAGGAGGAGTCTTCATCCTTGATCATTGCCGACGACTGCATTGAAGATGACGATGATGATGATGATGACCTAACAGAATTTGACGATGGGAGGGAGAAATGTCCGGATTCTAAAGCCATCTCAAGAGAAACTGTCAAGGAAGGGGAATGGCATGGAGTACTTGATTTGACAAGAGCTGGTAAAGAGCAGTTTAAGAAAACCAAACATCAGAAGAGCATTGAAGATCCTGACTCTGATGAATTCATATTTGAGAACAGTGGCAGTGAAACTTCAGAGACCCCACAGATATTAGAAGAAGAAGAAAACAGCCTAAGAATGTCCGCCAATGAGTTTAGGAAAGAGGATAGTAAGAGGGAATTATATGTTGAGGATGAAAGCCATTATGAAAGCCAAGAAGACATCACTGATGAAGGAGAGGAGGATGCTATGCGATCACTGGAACCCATGGATTTAACATTTGCAGGGGACAGTGGAGAAATGGTTGAAAATGGAGAGACCTTCATGGGTGAAAGTGCGGAAAAAACAAACTTTGAGAAATCAGAGAGTGAGGTGAATTCTGAGCCACCAGTCCGAATGGAAATGGACAATACAGAGAAGCCACTGAATGTGATGGCTGAAGATGTTGGCGACATAAGACCAATAAGAGCCAGCAGAATCCAAGTCTTAGACAAATGTATGGAAGAGGAAGATTTGAAACTTGAAATGAAGACTTCTGAAATATTTTTGAAAACAAGAAAAGATAAAGGAAATCATGAGGAAGAAAAGGAAGAGGCAAATGAAAGGATAATAGTAGATAAATGCAGTGGCTATATAGATCTTGAAACTAGAAATGACCAATTTGAACCACAATTACCAGCATTAGGTGAAAGTGAGAAGATGAGAGATTCGAAGAAAATAGATGAGAACAAGAAAACAGAATCTGGGTCGGAATGCCTTGCAACCTCAAATGAACATACTCTTCAAGAGAATTCTGATGTCATCATGATGGATTCTGAATTAGGGGAAGACAAAAGGGATGGTATTGAAAATAACGGTGAAACTTGTGATATCCAGATGGAAGAAGATTGCAAATATAATGATCTCAGAACAGATGCAAACATTGACCTGCGTAACCCTCCAGTTGCAGAGCTTGTGAAGGAAGCTGAGAATGAACTGGTGTCGTTATCAATAGGTCCTCCGAAAACACTGGAAGACAACCAAGCTACCAGAACAGTGATTAGTCCATTAATATCTCCAAAGAATGATGGAGAAGCATTTGTTGTCAGAAGGAAAGAAGAAAGTTATGATGACCCCATGGAAATGCAACAGAAAGGCCTGTCAGAAACAAAAGAACTTGACAAGGTGTACCGGGAAGCTGGCAAGGAAGTTGAATCAGATGTGCTTGATTCCAATCAAAGTTCAGAACAGAAGGAAATAGAGGATGGAAAGAGGAATGATGTTGATGCGAAGGAAGAGACCAATAATATGAGGGTGCCACAGGGGATAGTGCTGTCTAAAACTGAAGAGCAGGAGAGGACTCATCTGGAAGATACAAAACAAGAGTCAGACATGGCCAATCCCAAGGAAAGCGGAGAAGTGGTGCAGGATAGAGAAAGAAAGGATGCTGGAAGGGAAGAAGAGAACAATGATGTCCCTTCTGAGTCTCAAGGGATGGAACTGTCTGAAACCAAAGAACAGGACAGGACTCATCAGGAAGATGTCAAGCAAGATGAATCAGACCTGGAAGATCTTAAAGAGATTGAAGGAATTGAGGTGGTACAAGACGGAGAAATAAAGGATGCTGGAAGAAAAGGGGAGAATGGTGATGACCTGTTTGAGCCTCAAGGTATACAGCTGCCTGAAACCAAAGAGCTGGAAAGGACTCGTCAGGAAGATAACAGGCAATATGAAACAAACGAGGCAGATCTCAAAGAAAGTGCAGAAATTGAGGTTGTGCAGGATAAAGAAAGGAAGAATGCTGAAAGCAAAGAAAAGAATGATGATGACCCGTTTGAGCCCCAAGGTGAATCGCTATCTGAAACCAAAGAGCATGACAGGACTCATCTGGAAGAAACCAGGCAAGATGAATTTAACATGGCTGATCTGAAAAAAACTGCAGGAAAGGAGAAAATAGTCGAAGAGATGGAGGAGGTGAAAACTGCAGGTGTCTCCCAAACCACTAAAGGAGGTGGCAATGAAGCAGATAAAAGAGAAGGGGGAGAAGATCATGAAAAGATTGTTGCAATTGGTTCAAGCGATGCAGATGACCACAAAGAAGTTTGTGATGAAAATATAAAGGAAACCAAGGGGATGGGAGAATTAGAGGATGTGAAATACAAAGACGAGGACAGAGAAAAGCAGAGCCTAGATCTTGAAAAGTCCCTAGCAATACTTTCAATTAGAGAAAATGAAGATGAGAAGAAAGAAGATTCTGATGGAGAAACAATGGAAACCAAAGTCGAAGGAAGTGAACAAGATCATGAAATGATTGCAGCAGTACATTCAATACAAGAGGAGAGTAAAATAGAATATTTTGAGGAGGAAATGCACGGTACCAGCAAGAAGAGGGATGTTTATAGTATTAACAGTACAGATGAGGATGATAAAAATCAAAACAGGGATCGTGAACAAATGAATGCAGTCTTGCCTACGTCCATAAATAGTGCTGGAAATGAAGAATTTGGTACTGACCATATTAGTAAACATACAGAGCTTGATGTGCCTCAAGGTGACATTGAAATTTTGGAATCTGCATCCAAGATATCAAATGAGAGGGAAACTGGAGAAGGTGAAAACCAAAAAGTAGAGTGTAATGAAGAAATGGAGGATTCCAATGAGGAAAGAGAGATCGAAGGTTTGAAAAGTGAAGAACAAGTCACTAGTGATGATAAGAGCGAATGGGATTCTGAAGAGATAAATAAACAAGTGTTACCATCTTCAGGAAGTAACGAGATAGAAGGAAATGCTCAGGCTGAAGAAACCGACCTTGAAACGGCTGCTGCTGTAAAAACAATAGAGAGGGAGTTGGGAATAGTTGAAGAGGTTGACCATCAGAGGGAAAAGTCGCCTCAAAGATATGACAAGATGAATCCTGAAATATCACAAGCAGAGGAAACAGAAGAATGTGATGGTAGAGATAAAGAACAAAGGAGGGTGGATGATGAAGAAATGGAATTAGAAATGAAAGATACCCATGGCATTGCAGAAAAAGACATGCCAAAGGTGGAAGCATCGGTGAGTGAGGAAAACATGTTGCATCAAAGTGACAACCAAAACCTAGTGCCAGAATTGAAAACGATAAAGGAAGTGGAACCTGAGCAAATGGATGATGTAAGACAGGAAAATGGGAAAGAAATCGTAGATCAGAAAAAGGACGAACAGGAAAAGGGAGTGAGGATTCCTGAAGCAACATCTGCCAAGACTGGAAAGAAGTCAGATACTATGGCAAACAGTGTAGTGGAGATGGAAGAAACAGAAGAAAGTCAAATAGATGCCAAAACAATGGCTGAAGGCAAAGACATGACTGGATTTCAAGAAGGGGATGCTGTTGTTCGGGAGAATGATAAACCTGAGGAAGAAATGATGAAGACAAACTCAGAAGAGAATCTGATGGATCAGGGAATCAAAGAAGGGGATATAAAATGCTTGATTACTGAAGAAGAAACCACAGTGACTGCTGCCATTAGAAACGGTGCAGATAACGGGTGTATATTGGAGAAGGAAACACCTGACCTTTCAGTAAAAGACAAAAGAGACCTAGGAATTGGCAAGGTAGAACTCAATTTCGAGAAAGTTGTGAAGTTGGTGGAATCTGAAGTCTCAAAGGCTACCTATGTACATGAAGAAAAAGTGGAGGAGACTAATGAACAGGACAAACTGGACAAAGCTGAGAAGGCTCAGAGTACAGAAATATCAACAGGAGAAGGCAATCTCCATGCATGTGAGGAGAAAAGAAGAAATGGGGAATCTAGGCCAAATGATTATGTTAAAAACATCGGAGTTGCATCAAAAGATGATCACATGGAGATGAAAAGAGTAGACAAAGAAACTATCAGTGATGTTGACACCAGGCTTGCAAATGACCATTTGAAGAGAAGGAGCTCTGAGGAGAATCTGACTGGCAGGACTCATGATAAAGTGGAAGATAAGGGAGATACACACCGGAATAATGAAATGAGCGAGGATGAAGCTGTTGCGAGTTCGTGCCATGGGGATGACATGGAAAGTATGAATGAAGGATTGACAGCTGACAAAGAAAATAAGTGTGACAAAAACAACAGAATTCCATCTCCAAATGAAGCAACAGAGGCACGGGACATAACCAGTGGAAATACAGGCCATGTTCAAGAAGCTGCTCTCAAGGACAAAGTGGAAGTCTTCAAGAGTAAAGCACTTTGGAACTCTGATGATGCACTTGATTTACATGTTAGCCTAAAAGAGAGAATAGAAGTATCAGGGAAGACAACTGCTGACAATCCTTGTAGCAACCTGGATGACACCCTAGACAAAGTGGACCTTCATGAAAGCAAAGACGGTGATACCAGTACAAAAGAAAGAACGAAAACCACAGTAGAAGAAGAACTTGAGGAAGGTGAATTACCAGAAGATGATGAGGAGGATATCATTGAGGGTACAGATGGTGACAAAGAAGAAGGAGAGATAACAGAAGATATTGAGGATCTAAAAGATGAAAGAACAAGAACTGTTGAAATTGAAGATACAACTCCAGTAGTATCAGACAAGACAAAGGTGCATAGGCATAACTCACAACAGGTGAGGAGAAGAAGTCAAGAAGCTATCGACATTAAAAAGATCAACTCAGATCATCAAACAACTCATTGTGATGTACAACAAAACTCCAAAACAACTGTGAGAAGTGCAATTGGTTTCAATAAAGAAAGGTCCTATTCAACAAAAGACCATCGAAGATCAACAAACTCAGAGCCTAGTAATGCCATTCCAATTGATGAGGATGATGAAATTGAAGTATTGGAAACTAACTTTTCAAGGAAACTAGACAAAAGCAATAATGGAATTAACTCTTTGGAAAGTGATGTTTACATTGTTCATGAAGAACCAGCCAAACCAGGAGTAAGACTGCGCAGCCACAGAAGGAAAAGCACTGAACAAGCAAAAAATAGGACAGCTAAATCGAGCCAAAACTGTAAAACACTGTCCACAAACTTTGGAAGTGGGCTGAAAAAGGTATCACCTATTTCTAATTCACATGTCAGTAAGGGAGACAAAGATGGAAATATTGCAAGGAAAGTGGTGCATGGTGTGAAAGCTCACTTACACCAGGCTTCTAATGGCCCTAAAGAACTTGTCAAGAGTAGAGAATCTGTGGAAGAAAAGAACAGCACTTGCCAGAATCAGGTCTTCCGACCCAAAGATTCTGTAAGCAGTGATAGACAAGATTACCTGTTCAATAGGATAGAAGTAGGCAGTGGTGACGCAGGTACGTATGCTGGTAAAGGTGGAACAAAAAGGAAGAGCGATGAAGAAGATGATAGTGACAGCGGGTTCCAGAGTCGTCCAAAGAAGAAACATGCAGGAAAGTCTGTCTGGCAGATGGTTCAAAGAAAAGAAAAGAAGCCAGATGAGCCTGTCTTTGAAGGCAACACCAAAATCAACCGTCAGAAGATTGTCATCAAGATCTCCAAGAAACTCTTGTCAGATCAACCTGAGACCAATGAGCCACAGAACATCACCAAAAGGAAGGAGCCGGAGAAGTCATCAAGTAGACACAGCTGGAACGAAGGGGAAAAGATGGAGGTAACTGATAGAGATGAAGGATATCGAGAAAGAAGGATGACTAATAGGGTGGAGGATGAACCAAAGGAGAAGCGAGAGAAGGCACAGGTGAATGGAAGAGGTGGAAAGACTGGATCATCATCATCAGAGGCTTCGAGGAGATCGTCATCACTTCCCAACACAAAACAGGTGAGTTCTTGTCCACATGCAAAATGCCCATATATATTTTCTTTGCCCACAATCCAGCTCAATAAAATGATACTGCATGTTGAATGTAGTACAATTAATGAAAATGACCATCTAAACCAGAAAATACTTTGATATACTTTTATTTACTATATTGAACCTAGATCCGAAATAGGATTTTTGTTTGCAATGTTACCTAAAAGATAATGATAGATTGTATGTGAATGAAACATTAATTCCAGTGGTTGTGATCATCCCAAAACTGATCTTGAGCACAATAAAAAATAATGATGACCCAAATATTATGTAATACTTTCAATTTTATGCAATACTTTAAGTTGAGTAAACTTCAAACTTTGTTTTCTCCTTATTTTTTTAAGCTCTCTCTGAATATCTTCTACATTCAGTCAAGTACTTGTGTGGGCTATTGTTGATCAAGTTTGACAAGTCACGTGTCATTTTCAGGCTCAATGAATTCTTAAAATTCATTTTTTGGTGACATACTGTTGGTCTTAGGTGACAGGTGACATGCACAATAGCATAGAGTCCCTAGTTTTTCGCATTATGGAAAATTGAAAAATTTCATAGGATTCAGAAAGAAAACAGTATTCATCGAAATTCTGATATTTCAGTAAAAAAATAAAGAAAAAATACATAAAGAGAAAATGCTTTGATAATTATGAAAATCAAAGTGAAAAATCGGCCCATCAACTAACTGTGTTTGCAATGTTTAGCATGAGGTAAGTAAGCCTATCTGTATGGAACTTCAATATTTTTGAGATTTTATCTATTTACATTTGCTCTATATCTTGTGCATGTAGGACAACAAAGAACATGGAATTGGTAGTTCGAGAAAATTGAAAACTGGGATCTCTAATTTAACAGTATTTAAACAGAGAAAGGGGCAAATTGAGAATTATTGTTTGAATGTTAGAACAGTCATTTGTCATTTTAGTGATATTATATACTGCTGTCCCACATGTGACAAAAGGAAGCAACTCTGATTTTTTTCAAAATTAGCTTTTAGCTTGATTTGGGATATTTTCCATATATGCTCGACATTATGCTGAAGGGATTGGAGTCACATAGCCCCTAATTTCTTCAATACAGACGTTTCAAGAGCAAATCACTATAATTATTTCCACATAAAACAATGCCACATTTTCCTCCTTTTCTAAAAAAAAAAACTCATTCTAAACTCATTTTGCCATGGTACGGCAGTATACATATTATAGTGATAGATAATGAGAGCTGCATTTCCATTATGACGATGTAATTTGAACATTTATCATTTTAGCAGAAAAATGGAAACCACTTCAAGTGTTGCCTTTATCTACATGTAGACAGCAACTACCAGCATAAGTGATACATTGCAAAATTTATTATTTTTAAAAGATTTTATTTTGTTTGCTCCTAAAACTGTTTTCGGCATACAGGCAAAATGTTATTTATACCTGTACTAATGTAGTTGCAGATTTAGAGAGTGCAGTTGAAATCAATGCCAAATGTCAACCTATAGTCATAGAGATCTAGATTTGGTAGATTTACTAACTTTTGTAAAATATTAAATCCCAGCTATAAAAAAAAAAAAATCACAGCATTGTTAATGCTTGGAAAAAGACGCTGGGCTAACAATGCTTACTTTGCTAATTTCTCAGCAAGTAGACATTTTCTACCAAAATCATTTTGTTGCATACATGTAGATTCTGTTCAAATTCATTTTGAGATTTTTAACACAAATAGGCCTTGGTTGCATACAATCAGAAACCAAACATACATGTACATGTACACTGTAATATGGATGGAAGATTCATAGGAAAATGATGAGTCATTTGCATTAAAGATTTTAATTTTCTTTCTAGCTGCCCTATTTTATGATTAATAGTACTCAATTGCCAGTTACAAGCTACAGTTACAATGTAAGCTTCTGAAATCATTCTTCATCCGACAATCACTCTGATCAGTTCTATAAAAAGTTCCTGGTGTTGACAGCTCTCAAAAACTCAGAATATATCAAACACAATGAGGATCAAAGGTAAAGACCTACATGTATGGAGAAAATATCAATTTTCATTTAATAGTTAAAGCAAAAATTGAGTCATCACAGTGAGCTATTTTTTCCGAAAAAGGCTTTAAAATATCAAGCCATATTTACCACATGCATACGTTTCCTCTACCCTCACTCAAACATCTGTATCATCTGCATGCTATTGATTATCGATTGTCCACCATGTCACGTGACATGCAGATATTCCAATACTCTGGATCAACAAAACATGTGCTCATGCATTGTTTAAAAACGTTGTTAATACATGGTATATGAACTGCTATGAGAGGCATTGTCAGGCTGAATAGGAATTTACCACCTGTGATGTACATGTATGTGGAGTTGGGTTCATGATAGCATTGTGTTGGTATAGTATAGTACTAACATGTTCAGGGGGTTATTATTTTGTGGGAATGTTACATACCCCTCACACACGTACATGTACATGTATGCCCCCTACTTGCATCTTCCATATTTTTGCTTTATTGTGAATAATATTTCATTCATTTTGTCATTGTTTGAAAAAAACAGTCCTTGGATGTGGTCAAAATCCAATGCAATATCAAACATTTGTATTCAGATTTGAAGAATTAACTGAATTGTCTGTGTCTCTCAAAGTTGTCCCATTTACCAGTCTCTAATTTTTTTAGATAATGAGCTATCATGGTACATGTATCACAAAATGAAAAATAAAATCCACCACATACTTAGCCCTCCTAAAGAGCTTTTTAGTGTGTTTATCTCAAGATTTGTTTATATTCAGATGGTTTGTGAAAATTGACATTTATTTATAACTGTGCATTATTTGTTTTTTTTACTCAGGATAACAATATAAATGATACTAATCTGAAGAATGGGAGAGAAAGTAAGACCAACTCAAAATCGATGTCCAGTGATCTTCTCAAAGACTTAAAGAAACTCAAAGCACATGGGGTAAGAATGGATTTTGTTCTTTTATCTCTCTTTACACTCCAAGAAAGCTGCCAACTCATCATATTTTGAAGAAATCCTTGTACATTTTTACCTTCAAAATAAATAATGTGAATCAGATTCTTTTTGTTCTCTGTGTCTCAAGTGAGAAATCATTTCATTTGATGTGAAAATTGTTCTGTTCATATATGTTATGGGATTGTCTATCATAGCATTGCTCAGATGACATAACGTTGTTCTCCAAATTGACGAAATAATACTCTTTGTTATCTATGACTAGATTAAGGACCTTTCCAAATCTCTGCTCTCTACAGAGTTTTTGCAAAAATAAAATTAAAGGGAAGACTTTCTTGTTGGACTTGGGTGTTATCACACCCATACCCATAAACATCATTTTATCACCACATGAGTAATTATTTGGGTTTGGGCAGAAATCCCGAGATGTCAGATGTCGGACACAACTGCCCGAGTGGACAATTCCCAAGGCAAACAGTTTGCCTGGAAAGACACCCCCCCCCCCCCCCATGACTTGAAAGATGTCTTTAGGGCCGTCTGCACCATCCCGAGTTTTCAAATTAGCGCGCTATTTCTGATCCGGCAAATTATCCCGATCTGAAAAATCTCGAGATAGTTGGCGGTGGAGACGCAATTATCGCGCTTGTTCGTAGGATTAATCTCGAGATTGCAATCCCAAGTCAACTCGGGTTTATTTGCAACGAATTATCCCGCTAAGTCGTCGGTGCAGACGCACTCGAGATTGGACTCAGGGTAATTTATTCATGACGTCAGTCCATAATGCAATTCGCGTTCCACTTCCGCCTTGGTCAAAACATAAACACGTGCGAAAGTCAACTTTATACATGCGAATAGCGTTCATCAATTGCCTAATAAGCAACGATGGTGTCCCACCAGTGAATGGATTTTGGGAGAGACCAGACCGAAGGGGGAGGCGCTCATTGACGATGGTCATATTCAATAACAACACTGACAGCAGTGTTGTCTTATTCCTTTGAGCAAATAGCATTTCTTTCCTCCTTCTCTCCCTCTCTCTCTCTCTCTGTCGTTGCCTCCTACTCCGCCATCATATGAAACGAAGAATACATCACTTCTTCACTCGCTGAGCTGAGAGGATTGTTGCATAACACCGGTCGAATTCGGCGAAAGTGCTAGTGAGAGGAGTACATTGCTTGCATATCGCGGGAAGTTATTCAAAAGCGCGGCCCGTTGAAACTCCAAGATCCGAAAGTGCGCATGCTCGTAACATCGGGCTTGTTGCCTCGCTCGAGCAGGAATCGCTCTTCTTGCGATGGTGGAGACGGGGTTTCTTGAATCTCGAGATTAATCGCGAAGTGGGCCGATTGGGCTAAAATCTCGAGATTGAGCAAACTCGGGATGGTGCAGCACCACCTAATGAAGCAGTTGCAATTTAGGTCACCTCTTTGGGGACATATATTCTGAGATGGTCTCCTCTAGGGTCCTGTAACACAATAAGTGATTAATCGCCAATGATTTTCATGATTAATTGTACTTTGTAGTCAATGCAGTCAATCATAGACAAATGTTCTACGATCATTGCTAAGCTTTGTGTTACGGGCCCCTGTTGAGATTGTTCTAGGAGAATGTCTTGTAGAAGGTCTTGTAGAAGAGTTGTCCTGTCTTGAGAGCTTTCATGTTATGTCACACCAGCAAAATCACACAGGGCCCTGTCTTACAAAGAGTTACGATTGATCTAATCAACCCCAACTATGGAAAGCCAGCAACACCCGCATCTAAAATGCATGTTTGTTCAAAATATTTTCTAGATATGATGTATATTGCATAAAATCATTGTTTTGCTGATAATTTTATGTGTACACCTTTGTTTACAAAGTACATTTTGCAAATTTCTTGTAGAAAAAATTATGACACTGATGGATTTCCATAGAGTTATGATTGATTGGATCACTCGTAACTCTTTATAAGACAGGGCCCAGATCGATGAAGAGTATTTTATTATTTTCAATGACATACTATGATTCATTTTTGGGGTCAGTTCTTTTGGTATGATTGGGGCATTAGGCTTGTTTAAGAAAATGAGCTCTGTGATATTAACCAAGAAAACCTTTGATTCTTCTTCTTAGATCAAACAAGGTGACCTACCATGGGTCAAGGACCTCCTAGGAACTAAACATGTTGCATGCCTGTCTGAGGTATGTGCTGCCCTTACCAAGTTTATGGACAGCAAGGATCATAAAATCAATCTTGTCGTTGAGATGGGATTCTGCCCTGTGTTGGTCAATCTTCTCAGGTGAGGAATGAATTTGTTGGGATGTGTTCATCATGGGGGTATTTCACAAAGTCTTCAGTGGTATATTATACAGATATTGCCTTTCTAGAGTATGAATATAACATTTCCTCTCCCTGACATAGTTATATTTTTCCCCAAGGAATAATATTTTGCCCGAATCGTGCAGGGCTGAGGGAAAATATTCTCCAGAGGGAAAAATATAGCTTTGGAGGGGAGTTGAAATGTTATTAAAAAGAAAGACCAGGCAATAAATGTTATATTATATAGTCTGTGGATTTGCCATCAAAAATTGCATTCATCATCTGGCTCTATGATTAACCCGAAATTCTTGCTACAGCTCTGATCCATCTACGTCTTATTAGAAAAAATTTTGAAAATACAGCAAGCGCATTCTTCATGCAATCGACGCGTTAACACTAGTGCGAGCATCAAATAAACTAACTGATTACGCAACTTGTAAGCAGCGAGTGATGTCACTTTCGTGAATACAACCTTCAATTGACAATACAACGCAGTTATATTCACTGAGGTGACGTCAAAACCTAGAATATAAAAAATGCAATCCTTGCAGGTATGGTCACGCGATGGCGTATTGACCTATCACTGATTCGAATCTACACAACCTATGTAATATAAGGCATCATCGCATTGGTCAGATTATATTCAGGGGATGCGCACCAACATGTTTTCATCAATGATATTTTAATAGGCATTTGTGCTTAATGACCATGTCTCAGTCACAACTGACTGAGTGAAACACCACAGATGTCTTTTCAGTGATTTCTACTGTTAAATTTGTGTTTGGCCAATTAGGTGCAAATAATTTCAGTAGTGACACTATGGACAATGATTTCTGATAACTTTATTGTAGGAGCTTAATAATTTGGTATTATCTCCCGACCCCCTTGTGGGGGGATGTAAAATGTCTGATTCTGCATATTATACTTGATATTATATTCTTTAGTGTCCTGATACTTCACACAAACTCCCATACGTATCTTCAATGGTGGTGGTCATTTTCCCTGACTGCTATGAATACATGAATATATGTGCAAGTTGCAACTGTAAGAATGATGACTTGATGTCCTCTCCAAATTACCTGGTAATAAGGATGAATGCCTCAAGGCATTCATCGCCTTGGTTTCAGACCCAACTTGGCGAGATTATGAAACCACTGTCCAACTTACTGAGTTTGATATTGCGCCTCAAGTAATCTATTTGTTTTCAATAAATACATTTGTTTTTATTTCCTTGTCAGGAGTGAATCGTCAGAAGTGATTTCAAGTGCTCTCTTGGCAGTCAGCCATATAGTATCAGGGAATGACTATCAAACACAGGTTTGTAGTTTGGTTTTTACGTCAAGGGAAACCCCACCATTAAAGCCGATTCTAATGAATGGAAGCAAGGATTTAAAGGAACAAGACAAAGAAATTTTGATGAAAAAATGTGGTTGCAGATATGAAATGCTGGATTCTTTTTCTCATTTGTGAAAAAAAGTGTTGCTGTTCCTTAATGTACATGCAAGCCCACCTTTTATTAGTGGGTTTAAGATTTTTGAAAACCTTCACATTTCCTATGAAGATGATCATTTAGCATACATTGACCCTGAATATAAAAGTTTTACGATTTGTGTTTTTATATATTTTTTATTATATTTATTATATACATGAAAATATGAAATATTTATTGATCATTTAATTTCCATACATTGCCGAATTGGACTGCATGATGTTACGTATTTGACAGAATGATTTGGCATTAACTTCTGTAATTTTTGTGTGCAGTCCTTCATATTCATTTCTGTGTACGGTACCTTTTCTTGTTTAGGCTGTCCTGGAGTGTTCTCCATTACCATTGTTCTGTAACTTCCTGAGCCGTCATAAACACGATGTCACACTCAGGAAAGAGGCATGCCTTGCTCTCTCTAACATCACAGCTGGCACCAGTCAACAAATACAGGTATATATCATCATTAGTAGTTTTGTAACAAACACTTTTGTCTGTCTATGACTCTAGCAGTATTGTCTGCAAGAATTGCAACTGTTTGGTTTCAATATTAATCTTATAACTCTTTTATTTGTTGTGATTATTAACTTTGTAAGATAGATTCAGAACAAGAAACTAAAATTGGTCTGTCCAGTGTTTTTATCTATAAAAGTTAAAATGCTAGGTGCCTGTGAGTTCCTCTCAGCTTTAATATTCCACCACTAAACCATTAGTCACAAAATTGGCATTCTTTGTTAAAATATTTTGTTAAATGGCAGATTTTTAGTTTTGATATCATACATAACATGCTATGTTTTGATTAAGAATTATTCTCTGAAATAATACTGGGAACATGAGAAAGTTATGCAGAATGTGTTCCGGAAAAAGGGCATCTAATTGGAGCGTTGCAAGGACTTGGAACCGATTGAAAGTCAATTTTAGGTTCTATAATCAGTCACAAGACTTTTCATTAATTCCAAGTTTGCAATTGATTGCTGGTCTTGCATCAACAACAAAAAATTGGTTTGCTTCAGTTTAGATTGGTCTTTGTGAATTGGCATTTTTTCTTGCAACACCCTTAGTATCAATCATGCAGACCTGGGCCCTGTCTTACAAAGATTTGCAATCGATTCAAATCAAACTAAAAAATTTGGGCTGATCTGGGCCTCGTTTTACAAAGAGTTACGATTGATCCGATCAATCGCAACTATGGACGACCAGCAACGTCAACATATATTATGTACGTTTGTTCAAAATATTTTCTAGCTATGATGTATATTCATGCATTCATTGTTTTCTTGAAAATTCACTGTGCTTCTCTTTGGTTACAAAGGACATTGTGCAATTTTCCTGTAGAAAAAATTATGACCCTGGTGGATTTCCATGGAGTTACGATTGATTGGATCAATCAAATCGTATCTCTACGACGGGGCCCAGAATTGCTATCACTTGACTACAGAATTTGAGATCAATCTCAGTTTGAGTTTAATTTTAATCTATCCTAACTCTTTGTGTAAGATGTCCCTAGATTGCATTTAGTACCATTTTGTAATTTTTGTTTGTCTCCATCTTTCATAGCATCTTGTGAACGATGGTCTGTTTCCAGTCTTGCTCAGTGCCATGCAGCATGATGAGTTCCAGGTCATGTATGAAGCTACATGGGCAGTCGCTAATGCAACAGTCAATGGCTCACCAGAGCAGATTAGGTAACTTCAAATTGATCACCTCACATCATGTGTGTGTGTGTTGTGTTTGTACTTGATACTGTATATGTGAGCATAGGAAGGTACATGTTTGTTATTTGTCATTAGGTAGGTGGAAAGTAGGGATGGATGGGTAGAAAGATGGATGGATGGATTGATAGATAAGAGGGATGATAGGGATGACAAAAATGAATGGAACATTTGATTGATAGATATTGGGAGAAAGATTGAAGAAATTAATAAGTAGACAGTCAGATAGACAGACAATAAATAAATGGACAGAAAGACAGGCAGACGTACTGACAGACAGACAAACATACTGATTGATGGACGGACAGACAGACAGACAGATAGATAGATAGATCTAGACAAATTAATAGAAACAAAAATAGATAGTTACAAAGATAGAAAAATAGATAGATATGGATTGATGGATTATATAGATAGATGGATAGAAAAAATGATGACATGATGAATTTATTTTTCTTTCCAGGTACATAGTAAAGCAGGGTTTCTTCCAAGCTTTCTCTGAGATTCTTAAACACGACGATGACACACTGATCCAGATTGCGCTTGATGCCATGTACAACGTTCTCAAACTAGATACCAAACACAAGAAAGTTGGCAAAACCACTCCCTATTGCCGACAGGTCAAAGAATTTGGAGGTGAGTTTGATTGCTACCGAATGAGGTTATTAATATGTAGTTTTCTATATTTTTTTTCTCCCTAATCAGTCACTTTGTAATTAAATCATCTATAAAATGAATGTAGTGGCCATTTTTGTCAACTTTTTTTATATCCTCATAAAATATGTAATTTAAACTGAAAATTTTCCGATCTTTTCCTAAAGTAATCGAAATAAAATTACAGAAAAAGGAGGAGATATTCTGGGTAATGATAAGAAATAATTTTGCTACGTGTTTAAAAAAGGGATTGCAAGTAACACAAATTTTGTATATTTCCATTTTCGTAAATGTCTCATATTATTTCATGTATTACAGTATTGGTGACTTGCAACCACGAAAAGGCCTCAAACATTCTTATTATCTTTTCTCGTTACATTATTGATATGAATATAACTTTCCTGTTGGGAGCAAGTAAAAATCTTTGAATGCTCTTTTTTTTCCATTCCCTTTTTGCCCATATAGGCTTGCAAAGAATCAGAAATGTTCGACTGAGCGGTTCGACCGTTGTCAAGAAGAAGGCTTACAACATGCTGACTACTTTCTTCCCAGACTTCTAACAATGATTTCATACTCATTGGCCATCTCAGGTGATAGCGCAGCATTGCTTCATGGATAGAACCTGTCTGTGCCTTTGCAGAAAACTCTTAGCACCCGCTCTACAGCATCTTGCAAAGTTCTGCATTCTTAGAGATCAGACGTTATTGGTCTTGAAGAGCAGATTGTGGAAATAATTGATGCAACGGAAACCATTGGTCCAAGAAAAATCTGTTGCCATTTTCTAAGGTTTGCATTCCAGTGTGGGGTAGAGAGAAAGCTGGGAATAAGCGACAGGGTTTGCAGATCAGAGGGAATTCCAGGTATAATCTATGGCCAATCTGCAGGATAGTTTTCAGGGGTTTGGAGACCTACATGTATGTGGGACAAAAGGAAGCCCAGGTTACTCTGCTGCATATCTACAGGACACTTCTGTAGGGTTTTCAGATCTATGTAAACCCAGGTATAGTGTGTAGCCAATCTGCGGGACAGTTTTCTAGGATTTGTAAACCTACATGTATATGGAGCAGGGAAATCCAGTAACAATCTTCTGCTAATCCGCAGGACACTTTTCTAGGATTGTAAGACCAAGGAAATCCCACTTCTGTCGGGCCTTTAAGTAGCAATATGTTGCTCTGTTTGGTACGCTTGCTGTCATGATATTCATCACAAGTGTACTTTCTATGTTTTCTGAAACTTGATGATTGTATCTTGTTGCATCAGTGGTCTTCTACAGGATCTTGCTCTCTTTGATCGCTTACAGCATCTTCGCTCGCATGGTTTTCATGTTTCATTGTCTTCTCTCATGTCAAGTACTTTATCAAGCATAACGTTATAGGAGGACCCAATTGCAACATCGTCCCACTTGAAGTTGGTGTTGGTGATGTCGGGTAATCCTTCAAAATTAATAAGGCAACGTCAATCTTATCATAATTATATTCTTCTCTTGGACATTCCCCATTCTGTGCTATCCGACATCACTTGGAAATGCCATTTGAGTTGTTTAAGGTGTACTTTTCATGGGGCTCTCGTAAACAAGAAATGTTTGCTTCAGTCTATATGCCTTGGTTGGAATATGACCTGTTATCAAGGACAGCCTCCCTCCTGGCTTTAATCCACCTAGAGCTCTGCTTGTACCATGACAAGCATGTATCAAGTCATTCTTTACTGGAAGAAGTGTATGCAGTTGATCACTCTATGCCTTATGTAAAGTGATTACATGTATGTAACACTGAAGTCATTGATCTTGTGTGTTTTGTATGTAGAACGTGAAAGGAACGGTCTTGAAAAATATGGTGTTGGTGCTTTGAGTATCTAACGTGTCAAGTGGTGTTTTTTTACATATTGTGATTGTATGTAACAGTTTACCTCACTATATTGCACATTAGATGAGAAAGGCATTATAGTTTCAAGGCTGCTTATAGTTGATGAACGGAATTAGAAAGTGCACCGTAGTGTAATTTATTCTTGCATTTCATTTTGTTTTGTCATTAATTATTGACTACCTTATGGGATTAATGGGCTATATCTAACCGATTTTGATCAATCGATGACATTGTATCACTTCACAGATAAATCAGAGTGAGCTGTTACAAGTCCATTGCTAAAAAAATATGTGAATTAAATTAGTGGTATACAGTAATGGTTTTGTTAATTTGTCAGGATTTTTCCCCCTACTTGATATGCCAACAATTATGAGGTCATGCGAAACTTGATGAATACTTTCATGACTCGTCCTGCTGGTATACTTTACAAGGCAGTTTATTTAATTGTGATTGAAGTTGGGATTTCTATTTCTGAAAACAAAAATATAGTATACCCCCTTAGGAGAACACCCACTTATTTTAAACAATCACAAGGTGATTATTAATTCTTTAATTTTGGAATTTTGCATTCTCTGATTGCAGCTGATATAGAAGTACTATTTGATAGTACATTTAAATCTCTGATCAATTAGAAACTAAATGATCGTATTATATAATTGATAGTAAAAGCTCCTTGTATTAAAATGTGTGATGTAGGTATAAAGTATTACGTGCTTACCCATACCAATAATACTCTTGTTCTTTCAGATGTATTGATAATATCATATAAGAAATATATCTATATCTTTCTAGATATTTTTACCAGAGTTTAGAGGATATTTTACAATAGTATAAATGTATATCAAATAACAATTGGGTCTACGATTTATATATTTTGTTTGTGTGTGAATATATTGAATCACTTTACGGTATCATAAGATAGAAATATGAACATATCAGTACTCTAATTTTATTCTAATGTTTAAAAGCAACACTTATATACGCAATCTTCTAGTAAAAAGTAAAAAAGTAAACATAATTGGTGCTCATAAAGTGCGTAATCATTTAAAACTGCTATATGATGTACAGTTCTGCCCAGTGGCATGTTGCTACGTCAGGACTGGCACATACTCATGAAGTGGAACAATATTCATAAGTAG
The DNA here is from genome assembly GCF_037042905.1 of Lytechinus pictus. Taxonomy (NCBI): domain Eukaryota; kingdom Metazoa; phylum Echinodermata; class Echinoidea; order Temnopleuroida; family Toxopneustidae; genus Lytechinus; species Lytechinus pictus. The sequence continues at coordinate 7,524,817 of NC_087248.1, read as the reverse complement.
GTATAGGGACCTATTTGTTGTTAAAAAGTTATATCCCACAAAGATGCTCAGACTTATCTATGAAAAAGACTTTAGTTATTCAGCTTCCAAAATCTATGGAGACTGGCTTATAAGGATAACACATTTATATCGTTGAACATTATTATAAAAAAAACTAGACTTAATCAAATCATGATTGAATATGCATTGAACTTTTCCATAAATTGTTTTTTTTTCTGTACTTTGTGTTTTAAATATTGTCAAAAGTTAACTCAATTTAAGAAATATGGAGAGATCTGCATGTATACATTTCAACAAAGCTTTCCTTTTATGAAAACAAATCATTTTTATTTTAGATTTTAATGTCTTAACTCCACTCGAAACTGATATACAGAGTCTTGCCGTGAACCATCTCATTTAAATTGTGCAATTTCCAGCATTATGAATATAAACTCCTTCAACTCAGTCATAATGATAAATAATAAACATGATATGCAACAATTATATTGCACTTGATATCAAATATTTTTAAAAACTTATGTTCCTTATCTCAGCTTAGCAGCATGTAGCCATGTTTTCACACTTTACCAGTGGAAATGTTTGGAATTAGTAATAGTTTAATATCTTTCATAATTCTTTGTGTATGTTGTATGGTAGATAAAAGCTAGTCTGCTGATACAAACCAGTATTGACTGTAAATCAATTTCATTTGTCTCAAAATAAGTCTAGCCCTAGTCCAGACTAGTCCCAATGCTAGTCCTTTCACAAAAGCTATATAAATCAGTAAAATTTACTTTTATGTATATTAGAAAAATAGTGGGGCAAATAGTCCATTGTGTCTCCTTGCCAAAAATTAATACAATTTCAGTTTATCTCTTTTTGGCTATCATACAGGCCACTTTTACCTATGTGGACAAACCAAGTTACTGTATTTGTCTGTTGAAGAGACAGTTTTCTTTAATTTGTTATTTTGTATTCTGTATAGGAGATTTTTGTGTTAATTTGTTTCCATATGGTTTACACATTATTAATCAATTTTGAAGAAAAAAAACGTATTACATGCCTTTCACTATTTTTGCACAAATCAAGGCTCAGAACAAAACACATACTGATGAAATCGCAAGGAATTCTACATGTATTTTACAAATATTTTAATACTGATAGAACATGTGTGTGCACTCAAATAAAAGATATTTCACAAAATCAAAATCAGTATTTTTTCACTACATCTTTATAAAGCTAAACTGGAATTTCAACTGTGTATAGTTTATATTTGAATTCTTTCTGTACATACTTTAGACTGGACATGTACTACATATATGTATTTCCCCAAAAAAGTATAATTCTATACATACAGTGTGCAAGGGTGCGTTTAAGACTGTACATTCCTTTAATCATGTATGCACTAATTTGGTCACAGAGTTATACAATGTTGTAGATTATTTGTGTCGAAAAGAAGAATAGTTTGTCGTGCTTGTTGAATTTTTGGTAATGCATATGGTTGTCGACTTTTGTTGGTATCAGTAGTAAAGTAACCTGTAAATTTTATGTTGGTTTGATTTCTGGCTAGTATAAAGCTTGATAATTAATACAAATTGCAACTTATGTAATATATACTTTTCAGTTTGTCATGCCAGTTTTCATATTGAAATAATAAGCATGACTTCATTCTTCTCCATTGCCCCTTTTTATTTTGTAAAAGGAAATCAAAATAAGCGAGAGGAGAGGCTCAGTTTTCAATTATCACTTTTGTAAATAACTCACAATTAGTTGTAAGTTGTACAGTACTCTTAGTTCTTTCTGGAAAATATTTAACTAGTTCTATTTAATGATTTTTCCCATCTAATTGATCTTCATTTAACTATTTTCTATTTAATGATATTCCCATCCTTCTTTTAATTACCTTATGGAATAAAAGACAAATTGTACTATATTCTAGTAACCTGCTATGTCATTCTAATGTTGTTACCCTATGTGAAGTGAAGATGGAATGTAACAAAAAATAACCCTTTAAATTCAATGCAAAAGTCCATTTTATGTAAATAAGCTCCTTTTTTGTATAAACAATAGATAGATCACCTTGATTCATATAGCATTGATTCGACATGTTATGTTTGTTGGTTAAGGGATATTCTTGTGTGTATTTTCTTATTATCTCTACTTGTTTTTCTTTAAAGTGTGCCTTAGAAAGCTTCTTGTTTGATATTACCTTGGTAAAGAATGTCTCGGATGTTTTGAAGCCCGAGCTACTACTGTCATCAGGCTCAGATCCAGGATTTTCCAAGGGCGGGGGCAGTTTTGTTCAGAAATATTTTAACAAGTAAAAAAAAGTTTTCACTCCCGATTGTGATTAACATCAGGAAAAATTTGACAAGCAGAAATTTGTTGTCCACTAACAGATATGGGGGGGGGGGGTGTCTGACTTCATTCAAACTTTCAACTATCTGCTTTTCTGATTTGCTTTTAATAAAAATCAATTTCTATTGGATTCTTCTATAAAGCAAACTTAAAGCCTACTTTCAAACCTAACATCAACCCTTATCCTAATATTTTATTTATCTTTAGAGAAATTGAGATATGAGCAATAGTTGCGAAGCTCATTGTTATTAGCCTTTTCGTGGATCACATTAGCTAGTGATATTTTATCTTTGATGTTTCAATGTTATAATGGGCTTAAAATATTAAAAGAAAGAGCAGATGCCCTTTTTTCTGATAGTGCAACACATTAGTAGGCAAAGATAGAGAGATTTGAATTTATATGTTTTCACTGTACATATTATTATTTGCACAAAGTGATTTTTATCTTCTCACAAATTTTATACTGTTATATGGTGTACAGATTTACATTGTTGAATTCCAAATGTGTTGGAGATCTGTCTTTTCAATTCCATGTGTGTTTGTATGTGCTTGTACATTCATTAGCACTATAGAGTATGAAAGTCGATCTTAGTGGCAGAATTTTTTAAAATCGACAAGTTTGTGCCAAAGGCCTCCATTTCTCTATTGATGCCCATGTTGTGAATAGATCTCTGTTGCATTTGTGATGTGTACTGTTGACAAACATTACAAATGGCTGTTTTTATGTAGGGTCATATGAACATGTAATAAACCCATCAAGCAGTAGAGACATGGGAAACATGGATAGAGTCAAGAAAAGAGCCAAGCATTGGGTAATACTGTATAAGCCAATATTTTCAAATACAGATATTTTCGCGATTTTGGACTGAGAGGGGAAATTCGTGAGAGCATATTTTCACTATTTTTGTGAATTTTTTTTCATTTTTTTTAAATTGCCTCATTTTGAAGTGGAAATTTTCGCGAGGACTGACTCGTGAAATTCGTGAAAATTAAACCACAGTGAAAATAACCACTGTGTGCTTATGGTAACTTTGCCATTATTATAACCCCTAATGACCGCTGAGCACTGTAAACCTGGCACTGATACCATTGATTACTATGCTAACAGAATTTAAAATTCTTTCTGAAATAGGCCCCTTCTCTGCGCAATGTGTGGGATATTTCATCTACTACCTTTGATTCTTATAGAGAAAATATGTTAAAAAAACAAACCAGTCTGCCTTCCCCGTCAATGTTTTATTTGTAAAATAATGTCAAAACTTTCTACTTTATTTATTTTTTTTTTTGGGGGGGGGGTCAGGCAGAAGGTTGCAAAGGTACAAGGGGTGATCTAACCCCCCCCCCCCCCCATTCTTATCCAAAATAGCCCTCCAAATGATGTCCCAAAAGAGCCCCCCTTGAATTACTATTGTTTGATAAATACATTGTTATTTAGCACAAACAGAAGAAGGAAAAAAATAGCCCCATTCAGAAAATGTTACCATGATATTTCCCTTGCTGGGGCCTCTGAAAATATAATTTGTATGGCACCCACCCCCCCCCCCCTCCCTATATCCCACCCTACCCCCATTTTTAAATAGTTGTACATACACCTTGGTATTGTTTCATGAAATATGTGTAATTGTGTCTGTGTATTGCTACCTGTGATTAATTAAATCCTGAAATATATTGTCAAAAATGATAGAACATTATTGTCTCATGTCCAAATTTCAGTGCGATTTTATAATAAATTTATGGCACTATAAAACGTACATTACTAATTGCCATGCATCAAATGCAATGGTCATGATAAAATAGATATTCATGTTTGTAACTTTATTTTTTTTCAATCTAAGCATATTCCAAATCATAAAAGTATGTATACTGTCTTAGTACATGTTTTTTAATCACATTAACAGTGAACGTGTATGAAAATCCTATTTTTTCTTATGAATCGGCTTTCAATGAACAAATATACTTGACCTTTGAAAACTGAGTTTTATTTTTTCTTAAAATTGTTGCTCAGGTAAAATATCAGACATTAAGTGCAGGTTTTACTTTATGGGTGTTATGCAGTTTTTATCAAGTTCATATTGAAAAGTGTAGAAGAAACATTTTCATTTTTAGTTGAATTGGTGTCCTATGACATTTAAATGTGTTAACCTCTTTTTATTCTACTTCCCTATTTGTAGTCATTGAGTTTATGGTGAATGGCTTTTATAAAATTTCACTTTTTATTCCAATTTTCTATTTCTAGTAGAGTATATGTTAAATAGCCTTCAAAATAGCAATTTTTACTTTTTCTTCTATAACATGAAATTGGTTTCTATGCTGCAATTTTGAGGTGATTTCTATTAATGTCCTTTTCATATCCTTTGTCTTTCTTTTTCATGAAATTTGATGTATATACTTGTAACTTTTCTTGTATACAATGAGTATCCATTTCTGTATATTGAAATTACAGATTGTGCACCAAATAAAAATATCAATAAGCATTGATTTGTGTGTGATAAGTGTTATCATTGCTGAATGATTTTTGCGTTTTAACCTTTAGGGAACACACCACTATTTATTTATCCGTAGGCTCATGTGTTGATAATGAGATTTGATATAATCACCCTAAATATATCAGAATGACTCCCGGGGGGGCCACTTCCATTGACGAGTGGATACCATGCGCGACCATGGGGTCTCGAAAAGCACCCTAAACACATATTTTCCATACTCTGAAAATGCACCCCTTAAGAAGTATTTGTGTGTGAAAACCTACCCTTAACAAGTATGGAAACTAAACAATACTCGTGGCAAGTATTCCCTGAATTGACCCCCGAAACAAGTACAATGATATGTCACTGTCGTCGGTTTTACCTAATTGGGTTTAGTACAGCCCCTGCACCTCCCACATCTCGCGCAAAATCATACTCTAAACACGTAGTGTTGACTATTGGGGCAAAAACTACATCCTTTATAAAACATTTTAGTCTTAATTTTTCACACCCTCGCAAATTTGACCCTAAACACGTAGCTTTCCTAGCGAAAATAGATACCCTTTTTTCATTATTTTAGTGTTTTTGACACCCTTATTACGTTACGTACGTAACGTGCCCCGTCTTGAAAAAGACATCCTTTTTACGTGTTTTTTTGGTCGCGCATGGTATCCACTCGCCAATGAAAGTGGCCCCCCCCCCCCCCCCCCCTGATGACTGGATTATCAAGTGTCAGATTCTGAGCTCAGATATTTTTTAAAGATGTAGTATGACCACATTTCAACTAATACCAGTTGTGGTAACGATCTCAAAATGAGTTCGAACAGAATCCAATGAAATTACCACAAAAGTGTTTGTATGTATAACTAAAAAATATGTGCCAAATAACTCTAAAAGAAAATACAAAGTTGCTGAGAAATGAGCAAAATAAGCATGGTATTCCATCAAATGTCGGGTATTGTTCGAAACAATATTAATACACTGTCCCACATATGCTTTTTTGTGTTAAAGATCATCAGAATTATCGATTTTGAGCTAGGATTTCATGATTTTACAAAGTTAAGTTTTCATTACCAGATGTAGATGTATGATAATAATTTGAAAATGAAACTTGATTTAAAAGACTTTCTCATTTAATAATTGTTTGCTGCAATTATTTCCACTGAAATGTATTCAAATCCTTGAAATGCAACAATCTGTGTGTAGATGTACCACATTCAGTTCATGTAACTGAAAAGGTATACTCCGTTTGGGCTTGCCTTGTCTGGATTTGGGGGGGGGGTAAGGTTATGCCCCTCAGGTAGGCACCACAAGCAGTGATGCCAAGTGCTAATTATTCCTTGTCTTAATTTAAAAGATTTTATACCTTTTTTCAATGAAAATACTGCAGTTCTTTTTACTATGCTGGCATCCCTGCACAGGTTTTATTTTGGTTCGTTTTTGCTTCGGTGTGACTCAGTTTATTGAATCCCTTTTTTTCTGTCCCTAATATCTCCCCCTCCCCCCCCCCATGTTTAAAATATTTTTCCCCACCCCCTTCTCTCTATGATCTATACCATCTCTCTCTCTCTCTCTATCCCTCTCTCTCTCTCTCTCTCTCTCTCTCTATCCACCACCTTTTCATCTGTCACTTTCTCATAAATGATTCAAATACTCTTCCCTCCTAATTCCCTTCCTTGTCTCGTGCACACACATGCATATATTTTCGGAATGAATACTTTGTTCAAATTTGAAATTGCTGTGGACATAAGCTCATGATGAGAGACCCACAGGTCACACTAATTGAGTTCTTTCAAGCCTGGTTGGGGAAAATCCAAAGACATTCAAATATATTTAAAGGACAAGCTCACCCCAACAAAAAGTTGATTTCAATAAAAAGAGAAAAATCAAATCAGCATAGCACTGAAAATTTCATCCAAATAATAATAGCCAGTTTTATATAGCACTTTTCCCAGAACGGCTCAAAGTGCGTTACAGCCTTTTATTAGACATAAGCTAAGAACATTCTGGCATTTTTAATTTTTTCCCATTTTTACGTTATTTACTAATCATAGGCCCCATTGCATAAAAGTTACCATTATGGTAACTTTGTCATCCAATGGTAACTTGCATGGAATCCTTGATTCTGATTGGCTGTTGATCAGCATCACCATGGTAGTTACCATTGGATGGCAAAGCTACCATAATAGTAATTTTTATGCAACAGGGCCCTGGTCGGTATGCAAATGAGGGGACTGATGATGTCGCCCATTCAATATTTATTTTTGTATTTTGTCATATGAAATATTTTAATTTTCTCATTGTCATGTGAAACAAAGTTTTATTCCTTCCTGAACATGTAGAATTGCCATCGTTTTAATATTTTCTGGTTCAGTAAAGTTGGTCCCTATTGTAATATTCGTAAAAATTGAAATTTTCTATTATAGAATATAATTATAAAACAAGAAATAGTGAGGGATCTCATCGACTCTCTTTGCATATCAATGAGTTGTGCATACATGTCATAACTTTCTTATTTTACATCCGATTTTGATGAAATTTTCAGCGATATGTTTGTTTGAATATTCTTTATTGATTCAAATCAACTTTTTCCTGGGGTGGACTTGACCTTTAAATTATTTGGCTTGTGCCCTCCTAGGCACAGATGATGTAAATACAAAAAAATAATATCTTTTCATATTTTTGTTGAATTATTCAATTTATTAAAGAACAAGTGATCACCTGAAGCATTAACTGCTTTAAACCATCAATATCTACAATACATCCATATCTCTACATAAATCCTCATCAGAAAGTCCTAAAACTTGACATTGAATTCCATTCCAGCCACAATGTGTAGGAAGGAATTTAGTGTTTTAATCATGGTCACAAATCCTGAACCGTAACATACTTCCATTGTTTTAATGGTGTACCACACTTTCTCAAAGACTTCAACTTTGGAGTACCATTCTGATCGCTGCTATGGTGCCCGGGCTATATGGTGCATGCCAAATATACAATGGGTTAATTTCAAGTACAGCAATTGTGTTGAGAGTGAGATAAAGGCTGCTGAACCGAGCTCCCAACGCCAACTAGTTTAGAAAGATGATACGATGGTATTATCAACAGCTCATAATGTCGCACCTTTGTCCAACAATCTAAACTCGTGCAAGAAGTCTTGATGATAAAAATTGATGGAATCGGGGAGAAATGCCGAAAATCTCTTTGTAGAGAATGCAAAATTAAAACTTACTTCAGTGGCTCATTGCATAAAACTTTTGCCATAAATTTCTTCTCTTTTTGACATAAAATTTTTTAATGTGTAATTTTTAATGGTATAATTTTGTTTGCCAGAGTTTTTTTATGGCAAAAGTTTTATGCAACAGGTCCCAGGAAACCCAAAGAAGCAACAATTGAGATAACATTGAAATGTATAAAGCGTTGATAACTTCCACTCGACTTAACTTTAAAAACCTAAATTTACTGTGATGTGTTTATTTGGCTCATGATCTTGAGATCACTAACACCAACACAGAAAAATTGAAATAATGGTTTCCCCAATCCATAGGGGTAGGTGATGGTGCATGGGGAAATTACACATAGATCGTCAACACCAGCTGTAACACTCGGTTCTGAAGACGACATTCAACACCAGCGCCCAACATGAACTGCCTTTCCAAAGTCAGCATGTTTTAAAACATCTTAATTAATGCACATGAAAACCTTCACCATAAAATAAAGCAATTTATTGAAAAACATAAAGATGTCTTTATGCAGTAATAATGGTTTAAGATAGCAAACCAGATTGGCTTGATACTCTCATTTAGGCTCTGATATGTGCCTACATTTGTACATTCATCTTCATTTAATATGACATAAAGAAGGTGGTATATTCACATCTTGCATAAATACAATACTACAAAAAGACTTATTTACCTTGCACATGGAACTTGAAAGTTGATTGATATTCAATCTAGATTCTACAAATATATGTAAATGATTTATTTACAAAGACATAATATAACTCAATGTTTCTATTTTGCAGTCCTCTCTAATGCATTTTGTAAATTAATTGAGTGGCATTGTAGGATAAAAAAATGCAACAGGGAGCTGGAAATTATTAGATGAATGAAAATCATATCTTCAAACATGTGTATTGTACATAAATGAATTACATGTATATAATTATAGGTTTTGAAATTAGAAATATCAATTGAGTTGAACTTTAGAAAAACAATGAAAATTTTTTTTTTTCATTTTATAAATTGTAGCAAATTCAGAAACTTGGTTTACACAACATCCGAATAGCATTACATATTTCACCATTTCAAATTCCGGAAGGAAAAGTAAGTGATTTCCACTTTAGAAAGGAAGAGTCCTCAAATCTTCAAGAAAAAAACGCCCTTTGGGGTTGGATTCCCCTTAGATTTATTTCTATATATTGAAATCTAAACTCTTTCCATATGTAATGTATTAATAAAAATAGAAGTATTAATTTCAATTATGAGATTTGAAATAAATATACATGTACCTGTTCATTAAAACCTTTATTGTACTCGTCACACAAGCTCTCACTGTTTGTTACATATCAGCTCATCTCCTCTGTGACATAAAAAAATTTATGAAATATACATGAATATCCTTTTTAGCATCGAGTCTAATGACGCAAGGGTGACGACAATTGCTCCTGCGACATTTGCTCCAGTCTTAATAATTAAGTGGACAAAGGATTAGAGTTAGGATAGTAACAGAGTTTTTGGTTCAGAATAGTGTAAGCACATCGTGCTGCACTCAAACCAGGTGAGGTGAATGGGTACCCAATTCCTCGGATGCTTGAGCGCCAATGGCGGCTCGGCTACAGCCGGGGTAATAATATTTTTATACCAAATGTAAAGCACAGTAGAGTATTTCAATATAGTAGCTGCGCTATATAAATGGTCCATATTAGTAAGATAAGGATTAGGGTTCATTTAGTTTTCAAGGATAGTTTGGCTTAACCTGCAGATTTTCCATCAGAGCAATTGTCGCCAGAGCAAATGTCATGAAACTGACTCATGACCCTTAACCTCAGCAAAACATTAGTACACCATACCATCTCCTCATAAATATTCAATGACTAATAAATTAAATATATGAAAACTATAAACCTGTATATTTTGACATGATAAAACAATAATACTATACATTTTTTTTTTAAAGAGGATATAACCCTTCTTTCAAGACTGCAATAAACATGACATGTAAAGTATTTCACCTGTAAAACACAAAATTTCTAGTTGTGTAAGATTTTCTGTGAATACTTATTCAGACATATAAATAATACATGTAGAGTCATCAAACATATTTTTAGAATTGTTGGGGAGAGGGGCAAAGAGGGGAAGATAACATTTAAAACAACAGGGAAAACAGATTGTGGGAATATCAGGCAGGTAGATGAAATGGTTTAAAAAAATATCCCGTTGATTGAGGAGCAATACCTATTATTCACCAGGGGATCAAACTTTACCACATCTACAACATGATTCGGTATAACCACTAAATGCTGACCAGAAAGTCCAAATATATTCATAATCATGTTTGATTTGTGAATTGAAGTCACTTTGTGAAAATTCTGGGTCAGACCCAGAACAAATTCCAACAGAAATTTTAACCTTTTATCATCCTCCAAAGTCCCTTCTGTAAAATAAAAGAAATCCAAATACAAAAAAGTTTTTCTTTCAAAGTTGGAAAAAAATACCTGTTTTTTAATTTGACTATACTTTTAGTACATAGAAACAAAAGAAATGTAATATTTTTTTGTGTGTGGATCTAGGCAGTGTTATCTTGAACAAAATCTCACTTTGCAGATTATATGAATTTCCAGGGAAATGCTTCACCTTAATCCTCAATCATACTGCTTGATGTGAGGATTCTTGGCCAAAAAGTTCTCATCTCAAAATTTGGACGACAAAAAATCTGAACATTTTTGGAAAGTTTTGTCAATTGGAACAATTTATTCTAAATAGTTGATAATAAATATTTTTTATGTACTTTGATAAGGAATGGTAATGTGCTGCACATAAATGATGAACGTTGAAAGGGGTGGAGGGTTCTGATATACTCAGGGGTGTGAGTGGTCACAAATAAAAAGATCTGAAAAAAGCTGAAGAGTGTTGAAAAAGTCTGAAATAGAAAGAGCTCCCATACTTTTTGTACAGAGGAAAGCCAAAAATAAGCTGAAATTAAGCTGAAAATCAAAACCAAAAAAATCTGAAATCAGATAAAAATCTGATCTCTCACACCCCTGTATATTGCAGGACTCATCTGAAACATTGAAATACAGAATTTTAACTTCAAATTCAGGGTATATTCTGCAACATCTGTTAAAGTAAAACTGATAATCCATTATACTTCATAACAATTAGTGACACCTTGTCATAAAAGACCAAATTATTCCATAGAGAATATTAGAACAGCAATATGAAAAATAACTAAAATCTATGGGCAAGTCAGATATAATAACCAAGACCTCATTAACAACTTTCATAAAGAGAAATTACTTTTTGTATTCCTTCAATCATATAAATCTTCTGTTCTCCCAAATTTGAAGATGAGTCCTCTGAAAGAAAAACAAAACAGGAAAATAAGTTATAAGGGTGGTTTATTTTAAAGGTCTTTGAGAGTTATATATGACTTTTATCCACGATGACTGACCCATTCTTGGAGGTACCAAACCAGGGCCCCATCTTACAAAAAGTTGCGATTGATCAAATCAACCACAACTATAGACAGCCAACAACTTTGACATCTAACATGCATGTTGTTTTTTTTATTTGCTGTATATTCATACATTGTTTTCTTGAAAACTCAGTGTGCTTCTCTTTGTTTACAAAGTACAATGTTCGAATTTCCTGCAAAAATAATTATGACGTTGGTGGATTTCCATACAGTTGAAAATGATTGTATCAATCGTAACTCTTTGTACGATGGGGCCAAAATTCTTTTTCATTTTTATTCCCATCAACTAAAGCAAAATATCTGCTGGGGCCCATCTTACAAAGAGTTGTAATTGATCCGATCAATCGCAAATATGGAAAGCCAGGATAGTCAACATATTGAATGCAGAATTGTTCAGAATTTTTTTCTAGATATGATATTTATTCATAAATTCATTGATTTCTTGGCAATTTGGTGTGTTCTTCTTTGTGTACAAAGGACATTTTGCAAATTTCCTGTAGAAAAAGTTATGACACTGATGGATTTCCATAGAGATATGACTGATTGGATCAATCGTATCTCTTTGTAAGATGGGGCCATAATGTACAAATGTGTAGAGTAAAGAGTTTACAATTTATTAAAAGTGATGAGAAAATTCCCTTCATATATGTTAAAGCAGGAACAAAATTTGGGAACGAGTATCCAGTTTAGCACAATAACAGGTTATCTCTTGAGTATAAAGTAAACTTTCAAACAGCTCTTTGAAAAAAAATATAAGCATGCATGGATAAATATATTAATGCATGTAAAAAAAAATCATAAAATGTATAGTTTGATATAAAATCAATTGAATAAATTAACAAATAAAAGCAATAGTTACATATTCAATTTCAATTTCAATTCAATTTTTATTTCATTTCTATTCAAACATAATACAAAGTAATATAAAACGGATACAATTTTACAGATGAACATTCTTATCTCATAAAAAGAAATAAAAAAGTATAAAAGTGAGCATAAATGGAAACTCTCTTTCCCCTAAAATTTTGCTAATATAACTGAGGTCTAATCACAAGTTTCCCCTAATAATGCAAAGCAAACAATAAAATGTTCAAAAATTTAAGCATACAGAATTTTAAGACAAAATGTATTTGATACAATGTCCTTACCCAATGAAAATCAGGAAATTTTGCAAGAAAACGGCCACACCGGGATAGGCATTTAGAGCGTCTGCAAATGAAAATATATGAAAAGGAAAATCAAAAGCCTAAATATGTATACTTGCCATCATAATTAGCAAACTACTTATTACACCCCTCTTCAAACATCCTGCTATATTATCTTTTGCAAAAGGCCTTTTTTTAACCACATACCAGGGTATGGTATTGAATACCAACCTCAAAATAGTTTCCAGATCCATGCACGTAAACTATACGCACATAAACTATATATATATATATATATATATATATATATATATATATATATATATATATATATATATGGACTACCCAAACATGGAAAATAACAATCCCACATCTCCAGTTACCATGTATAATGGAACTTATAGAGAGCAGAATATGATGTTGAAAATAAAATTTTGTTTTGATTTTATTAATTTGAATTTTCTTACTTTGCCCAAACAACAGAAACTACATTCAATCCAAGAAATGTATAGCCTCTTGATATTAAACAATGTAAATATAAGTAATGACCTGCAATTTAACATAAATCATTTGTGTCAAAGCACTAGCTACAATGATATGTCGTGGGAGAAAAGGAGATTTATCATGGGAGTGCTACTTCTAGGTGATGAAGATTAACTCACCTGGGTTATTCTTGGGATTAACAACGTAGTCTTCAAAAAGGATCCACATTGATGCAATCAACCCAGCAAAAGACAGCACAAATCCAACGAAAAGCCAAATTCTTGCACCTGAAGAAAAAATTTGTAGTTGCACGCAGGTGTTGATCCAGATTTAATAAAAAGGGGACAGAGTTAGTACTGTAGGTTGATTGAAGGGTTCTAACCCCTAAAAAATCTAACAAGCAAGAAACTGGGGAAATGTCCAGCTTGGGGCATTATGCCCTTTCCAGTATAAAATTCAGACTGCTATATGACAGGGAGTGTTTCATCAACATTTCTGTCTGACAAGTTGTCAGATCTGACAACTCTCCTTGATTTTGATTGGCTGAGTATCTATTTTACTATGGTAACTGTCAGATAAACAGGACTCGTCGGACGTTTTATCTGACAGGTTCTGTTTTATCCAACAGTTACCATAGGAAATGTGCTTCTCAGTCAAACAGAATCAAGAAAAGTTGTCAGATCTGGGGAGCATTTCATCAACATTTTTGTCTAACAAGACATCAGATCTGACAACTTTCCTCAATAGGCTGAGAAGCATTTTTACTATAGAAACTGTCTGATAAGATGGGATTTGTCGGATAAAACGTCTGACAAGTCCTTTCATAAACACTCCCCTGATCTGACAACTTGGTCAGACGATAATATGTTGATGAAATGCTCCCAAGGGATGTACAACTGCAAACTACAAAAACGTGGTTCATTATACGGTATAACCAAATTTTATTATTGCAGATATCCCCTCATGCATACAATTATTACAAAAAAATGAAATATATGAACCAAATATTTCATTTTGATGAACACCATCCTTACCAGTTTGTCCCATACATCCTTCATTGTAAGATTCTCCTCTGACCTGCCCACTAGATACTGCGTTTATCCTACAAAAATATGAAAAAAGTAATGAATATGGAGGTAACGGTGGAGGTATAAGGTGGTGGTTGTGGTGGTGATAAGCAGAATGTGAAACAATTCCAGAGAATGAAAAAAGAAGAGCTAAATACCAAATGTAATACATTTCAAGTTAATTTTGTTCAAACATATTTACGTATAATATTCTTGGTGTCTTGGATATCTTCAACACCAGCTGATCATTCATTCGCAATTATTAAGGTTATTGCCCTCTCGCTTTGGTATTTAACAAATTTCCAAAATCTAGCCCCCTTAAAACTTCTGTCCCAATGGGTCAGATGCATAAAAAGTAGCAATTGCTTTTGCTTGGCTTATGCTTGATTCCGTATGCATAAAAATGAGCGAGCAAATGCATTTGCTAGTAAGTTCAAGCAATCGGTAACTGACTGAGGAAAACATGTTATATGAAAGAAGCAGTAATTTGCACTGCCACGCCTTTGTGTTCGAGTCCTGCCTTTTTTGTGAGTCGTGTTCTTACCAGCGTGACACCGCTATTGTTCAAACCGCTACGATTGCTTTCTGAAGGCAAGAAAACAGTTCAAGCACTAGCAAAGGGTTGTGCATATAAAACAAAGCAATTGCTGAAGCATGATCTTTTGCTTGGCCAGATATTGCTTCTGCTTGAAGCAATTGCTTGCCAGCAATCGCTACTTTTTATGCATCTGACCCATTATCCTGCAAGCACATTTGAAATCTCAGGAAATATTTCTAAATGTCATGAAATCTTAGTTCTTTTCATGGGAAAATAAGTTATTTATCCTGTCAAAACATTGTCCACATATAGACTATGAATGATTTTCTCATAATTACCATATGTGACCTGCCACTCCAAAACCAACCAAAGCCCCAAAAAATAAACTGAGATTTTTATTGAACTTGAAAAACACACATACTAAGCTTTAAAGTGGTATATAACTTTATCAAGAATAACACACACAAGTACTTGATTGAATATAGACGAAATTCAGAGAGAGTTTCAAAGAATGAGGTGAACACATGGTTTGAAATCAAGGGTTCACTCAAGCATGAGATGTGCACACTGTACAATCTCAGTGAAACTTTCAAGAAGTCTGAAGAGAAAATGGTGTCAGAAAACTATTGTATCTTTATGAGAAAAATTAATCTTTCAGACTAATTAGTAAATATAAAACTGTCCCCCTCACAGTCAATATATTTTGGTAGTAATGAGTTATGACCTGGGTTTATCTTAATCTTTATTATGTTTTGTGTCTTTATGCACCTTGTAAATTTCTTTACTTATTGTGATCCCAATTAAGTGATATATTAAGTGATATCAAATCAATTTTTCACTTTTGAAGGCCAAACTACTATTTATGTTAACTTAATATAGAGAAAGTTCCCTGGCATCTTATTTGTTGGTTTAGGGTGGCGGATCAATGAAAGAAGTTCTGAGGCCCGTAACACAAAGCATAAAACAAAACGTAAAAAAAAAGCATAGCAATCATCATACAACACTTGATTACGATTGATTGCATTGACTACAATGTATAATTAAGCATACAATCAATCGCTAACCTTCGTGTTACGGGACCCAGGTCACTACCATATACTTACATGAAGAATGCTATAGTAGACACCACACCGCACGCATGGTAGGCATGCTTCATTTCACTGTTATCTGGAAACACAACAGCAGCATCAATGATCACCCACCATCCTCCAAAGAACTGGAATAAAAATAAACATTCTTGATAATTGGAATGAATTTCTGCTTTTTACTCCCCTGTATAATCTAATTCTCCACTTCTTCACCACTTTCTGTTTTTCTCTCAACCTCACTCAATTTTCTCTTTCTATTTTGAGGACATACCCCCTCTCTCCTCTTCTTCTCTCTCCCTCCTCCCCTTTGCTTATTTATCTCATTCTCAAACTTCTATTTATGAGATACATCTTTAATTGGAGATAAGTTTTGATGTAGAATACTGTAATTACGTTTTTATTCATTTGCTTTGTTATATCTGTATATTCTACTTCATGAATTTTTGTAAATTGACCCTTTCAGCTTGTGCTGCTGGTCAATTTTTATGTGCATATATACCAATGAATAAAAAAAAAAATAATTGAGTCAACTTGTTGCCTTGAAGTCCACACCTTTCCTCACAGTATAAAAAGTACATCTAATTTCAACAACCTTTCTTGACAATGATTGTAAAACGTTCTACATGCAGATTATCTAGAGATAAATTGAAGGGAAAACAAAGATAAGAGGACAATTAATTAATTTAAAAAAAATTTAATCCAATCTTAACATCAAAAGAAGAAAGGGGATAAATGAGAAGGGAGAGAAACTGGAAAAAGAGACAAACTCAAAAAGTAAAAAAAAAAGGAAAGATAAGAAAAGAACAACAACAGGGAGAAGAAAACAATACAAACAGAATAAAAGACAAAAACAAAAGAAAAACTTACAAGAATGCCAGCTGCAATAGAAGAAATAAAGTTGCGTTTCTCAGGTATAGCATCACAGCACTCCGGGCGAGGACACTGCACTGTGTCTAGAAATCCAGACATGATGATGATAGCAACTGAAATACAGTATCTTAGCAGATTCTTCTGTGTAACACCAAAATGAACAACAAATAAAACATATCACATCACATCACAAAGCATAATGCATTATGCTCCATTATAAGTGGTCATCCACTTGCTTCTCTCTCTAATCAGAGAGAGACAAATAGACATTTATGCTTTAGTCTCAACCTTTTGACTCGGGACTGAAAATTTGTCTAATGATAAATAAAGGTGAAAAAATCCCGAAGTCATGAAAGTAGTGGGATTGCCTTTAAAGTAGGCTTGGGTCATAACATCTATTTTGAAAAACGTTTAATCATTAATAATGAATGGGCAGTTCGGGTTAACTGGCAGGGGTACAACAACAACAAAAAAGAAGAAAAATTAAAACTCTTGGCCTTTCCCAAAAGCTGTTGAAATGTCACATTTCATATCTTTATGTCCATGACTTGGCCATCAATTTTACATATTTCCTTAAAATTTGTTTTTATTTAGTAAAACTATCAAGAAAACTAAGAATATTCCCTTCTTTCTTGACTCTGAAATGCCTGAAAGATCATTTTCAGTCACAATCATATCAGGTAACATGAATGTCTACATGTAAGACCACAATAAAACATGCCAAATTCGGCCAGAACAAATTACGATATTCTTAGTTATAGACCAAAACTTTACATTTTGAGCCAAGGAACATGACAAGAAAAAGTCATTGATATTGAACTTAATTATGCATTTGGAGTAATTTTTTACTTGAAAAATAAAAATCCAATCAAGATCAACGTTTTTTTTTTCAAGTCGAGAAAATGAGCCCGAATGCATAAAAAACTTCCCCAACGTTACGCGATGCTCGCGTCCGTAACGTTGGGGAAGTACAATAAGAAACAAGATGGCGGCGTAAACATCGGGCAAGTCTCTTCCGTCTTTTCACAATATTTTTCTCATTTTTTTGATGAATTCTTGTTTAAAAATAACAAGAGCGTAGAAATGTCGGAAATGAAGTTTTATCCCATCAGTAGAGGCGCACGGCCAATATGGGAGACTCTCTCCAATAGGGGAGACAATCTCCCACATTGGAGACTTGCTTTGCAAAAGGACAAAAGAAACAACACCAACAAAAGCATGATTTTTTCCACCCAAAATTTTGTCTCACAGAGGTCAGAAGCCCATTTGTTTTGTGTGTGATTGACAACAAAAATCCTTATCAAAACAAAAGTAAACCGTGAATTTTTAAAGTAGACAGTGAAAAGGGGTAATTTTTTATGAGGAATCTGCTTATTACATTTTTATTTGCCGCCAAGGTTATTTGCAGCAAATGTATTGTAAACAAAGGAAATTGGACTCCAAAACTGGAGACTGTCTCTAAAATTGGATACCAAAATTCTTTACAAAAGTCTCTGATATTGGAGATAATCTCCCACATTGGAGATAGTCTCCAATATTGGCCGTGCGCCTCTACTGGCTTACTGCCCATGTATAGACTATAGTGATGTAGGCCCTACCACTCTAGGCGACACCCCAATACTTACCCGTGCTAATAAACTGGGACTCCACTCACGCGCATTTGGGCCGCCCTAGCTTAGAACTAAGCAATATTATCTAGAAATTGTTACATTGTAGTCATTAAATATGTTCTATTAAATAAATTGATAATGTTTAATCGGTACTCACCGGTTCTTTTGTTGCATTTTCAGACCATTTCTCACAATTCTTCGTAAATATTTGCGGCAAATTTTGTCGCCATAGACAGCTTAGCATCCATCTTTATTGATAAATGGAGCGCCCTTTAAGATAGTTGTTAATGCCGCGGAGAAATCGTGTTCAAGGCGTTCTTTCTGTTTTATTTTTTATATTGAAGATTGTGCATTTGTTGAATAGCGCCGTCTACGTCAGGTATGAGATCGAGTGTATAAATACACTCTTCCAAAATAATTATGATTCCGACCTGGCGCTGTTTAACTTCAATCTCTTTCACCTAAATTAGCGATGAATGCTAGCATTATAAAATATATATTATTAACGTCTGACGAAAAGAATAACCAACCGATCAGCTGACGAGAACGCGAATCACGTGATCTTCATATCAGCTTCGATCGCGAGTCAGAAGAGAAGAGCAGCTGCCCAGAAAATCAGGAAAAAGCCGTGAAAATGTAAGTTCCCCTTCATTTCTTTCATTTTTTTTTGTTGCTAACGATGCATTTACACTATAAAATTATAATTTAAATAAGAGAAAGGAATATAGCTTGTACTTGTGATATAATATATAAATATCCTGTTCTCAGAGATTTCTAACCAAAAATACTACTGATGTCGCCTATGAGGTCCATACATGTAATGTTGGACCTCATTGGTACTAGGACTAGGAGTGCTAGGAGTGGGCCCTACATGAAATTAGAGCTAGGCCTACTCTGTTTTAGTTTTAGAACTAGAAGTAGAACTAGAAATCTCGGGGGCCGGGTGAAAGTTTCAGGTTTTGGGGTCCTTCGTGTAGGTGAATAGGAAGGACTCCCTGGCTTCATTGAGAGTAAGCCTACGTTAGTAAATGATTTTTACTCTCAAGAAGCCGCCTGGCTACCCCCCCCCCCCCCCTAAAAAAAAAAGATAAAAAAGTGGCAACCGCATTCTTAGCGAGAGTCAATTAGACTAGGATTACACAGCTCGAGATCTTCTCCGAAATATAATTTATAAATCCTCTAATCTCAAACAACAACAAATATTAATACTTCTTAAATATAAATGTAATGTCCACCATTGTATCAGTACTATTTCATTGTATTACTACTTACCGATTATCGGCAGAAGTAGTTGTTTTCACAGCAAAAATGAAATCATCAGATATTTTTGGCACTTGCAGTGTATTTATTTCCTATACTGAATTAAACACGAGAGGGCGGTTATCACCTTGGCTCAAGGCCCTATCACTGAACTAGAGATACGTGGAATACGTGTCCCTATTCCCAACGTACACAAAGCCGTGCGGCAACGAAGAGCATCGGACTTCACGCTCGACTGAGCGCGCCGCCATTTTGCTAGGTCAATACTGGCTAGTCGACAAATGCTGCGTGAAGGCAGATGGGAGAAAGGAACGCAAAGAAAGTGTTCCTTGTGCTGTTTAAAGTTTTAGTTTGCTTTGTTACATCATGAACTATATGTTATTGAATACTTTCATAACTGAAAATGTTGATTTAGTCACATTTTTGTATTAAAAAAAATTTAAAGGGGAGTAAACATACAGACATGAAATCATAAAAACTCGACCTTTTTCACGCGCACACTATGACAAAGAAAGGCCCAACAACAAATTTGCTTTCTGAGTAGGCCTACAATTTGTCTGAACAATAAAGGCCTACAAGCTGGTTGCATTTAAAAAAAAATATTTTAACGATTAGAAATCATGTCCCTTTTCTCTAGCTTTTTTTTTAAACCTCCCTTCTCATTCAACTATTCATCTCATCTCATTTTCTCTGATTTTCCTCTTCTGTCCATCTCTCTTATCCTCCCTTTTCTCCATCCCCTTCTATTTTTTCCATTTCTACTTTCATGCCCCTCTCTCTCTTATTTCTCCCCTTTATATCATCGCGATCTCCCTCTTTATTATTTTTCCTTTCTCTTTGGCTTCTTTCTCTCTGATTTTCCTCTTCTTTATCATCTCTCCCTCTCTTACCTTCCCTTTCTATATATCCCCCTTATATCTCTCTTTTATTTCCCCATCTCCCTTATATCAAGCCCTCTTATCTCCCTCTCGTCTCGCCTTTCTCTCCTCACCTTTTTCTCATTCCTCGTCATTTCCCCCTTTCTCTCACTCTCTCTCTCTCTCTTTGATCTTCCTCTACTTTCCATCTCTTCTCGTTGATCGTCTGTTTCTTGTTTTCTCTCCGGCTGCATCTTTACCATTTTGCCTTTCTCATTTCAACTTTCTCTATATAAATTTTGAGTAAATATTCCCTTCCCTCCCTCTCATACTGTTCAATCACACATTCAGAGTGAAAAATTGGATAGAAGTTTGAGGACAAGAAGGTTGTTACTTTTAATGAGCCTTCAAAGTTGGACCTTCGTGTGCTCAGCCATGAAATATCTACTAAGTACAGTGTATATAAAAATGGGCACAATATAATTTGAATTCTTATGAAATTTAATTTGGAAGAGCATGGATGTTGCACGACATGTGCTTATACGTCAATACACCTTTACATAAAGGAAGGGGTGATGGATAAACAAATTCAACTCTAACAAGTTTACTAATTAGAGCACATGCAGATCAGAAAAGCATAGCAATGGTAATTCCATTTAAAAAGTTGTGGCACTAAATTTCGCTTATTTTCACATACCAAATAATTATATGCATATCCTGGTCAGTATATATGAAATATTCCACATGTCAAAAATTGCACAAAAAGACCACTACCTCTTGTCAAATATTTCCAGGGTGACCAGACGTCCCGTATTTTGCTCCTTTGTCCCGGCGTCCCGACAAACCCTTCCCGGGACACCTATATCTGTCCCGTATTTTTAGAATATTGAACAAAATGTAGTTGATACATTTAAAAGTGACGAATTTTCATCAAATAACTTAACAGATGACGAAGCAGAGACAACAATAAATCGATAACTAAACTTTTGCAAAGTTTTGCGGGTGATTTTTATCCTAACCCAATAGGCCTACATTGCAAACGAGCTGGCTTCCTGCCTGTGTGTGGCAGGCTCTATGCATGTAGGATCGGAGCAGATTCTCAATGGTGCAAACAATCTCACATGATAAACAGTTTTTCCACCAAAATAATCGCAAAATCGGCGGGAAATTTTTATGATCATATATTATAGATTCTCAGATTACTGATTTAATAGGAGGAACAAGTTTTTTTAGTTTTCATAACTGGATCTACATGTAGTTGATTTAGCTTTCGTTTTGAGTCTTGTTGTGTAGGATGCCGGCGCTGTTTCCTCTAATTTGTAAGTTGACAATGTTTCACTTTGAAATTTTATTCATTTCTAAACCACTTAGTTTTTCAAAATTTTAAAGATATATATCTAAAAAACACCAAATATATCATTATCATTTCTGTTAGATGATTGGATTGCTTTTGTTTGCATTGAAGTTTGAACTTTTTCCTCTTTCATTTTTATTCTTCATTCTTCTATCCTTCCTGCTTGCTTTTTTTTGTTCCATCTATCTTTTAATATTTCCTACCTTTCTTTCCTGATCCAGTCTGTGTGTTAATTTTCTTTCTTTCCTTCTTTCTCTCATCTGCCCTTTTTATTTACTTCCTTCTCCCTTCCTCACCTTTAATTTCTTTTCGTTTTTTCTCTCCTTCCATTTTTTTTTCATTCTCTGCTCCCTCCAATCTTTCCTCCCTCTCTTTCATTCTTTCTTTCATTCTTTATTCTATTTTTCCTTCTAATTCTTTCTTTCCCTCCCTCCCTTCCTTCCTTCCCCCTTCCTGTTTTCTTCTTTCTAGTCTTTCTTTCAAAGAATGAAAACATTTTTCTTTCCTTCATTCTTTTTTTCCCTTCTTTTTCTTACTTTTTCTTTCTCACCTTTATTTTGTCTGTCACACATCATCCCTTTCTTTCTTTTTCTTTCTTTCTATATTCGATGAATTCAAAGAATAACGGAAACCTTTTTTTCTCTTTTATTCTTTCTTTCATCGTCTTTTTAATTATTCTTACTTTCTTTCATTTTCCCCTTCGTTTTTTTCTTTCTTCTTTCTCATTTCATTTCTTTTCTTTCTCTCCTTCATTCTTTCGTTCACCCTCCCTCCCACCCTCCCTTCCAATTCTTTATAGTTTTTCACAAGTATAATACTGTGTAGCCTTCTTTGATGATCTTTTTTTATCGATTGTCCCGTATTTCATTTTTTGAAATCTGGTCACCCTGATTTAAACCCTTTTTTTAAACTACATGAATTACCAGGTCCCAGTACATTGTGCATATAGAAATATGTTTGTACATGATTGGCTTACTGACATTAAAATACACTTTGCCACACTAAGTACATCAGTATTAATTTTATATTTATAGAGAAAACATATTGCATCTTGCACATACTTTCAATTGCCTTCTACGGCGCGTTCTCGCGAACAATTGACCTAGCAAAATGGCGGCGGTCACGTGACTTATCGAGTTCGCCGGCGATGTTTTGCTTGGGTGAACACGACTTCCACGTATTTCTAGTTCAGTGGGCCCTATCAAGGTTGCGACAACAGGGGTCAAAGGTCAAATTTGAAGGATCCGAATAGTTCCAACCGGGCCTTTTTGTCGACTGCTACCATTGGAAATGCGTGCAAAATGTTGAATCATTTTGTATAATTATATCGGAAATTGACGTTAGAAATTCATTTTAACGCTGCACATTTATATTAATATATTTGCGGCCACCTAAATTTATCAAATTTGTACGATCTTATAACAAAATACGTGAAATATCGTTGATTTGAAAAATGGCAACCGAGTTCGTCGCACGCCGTAAATGCTCACTGCTGCTGTAGCGAGCGGGACGCTGCACTAATTTTCCCCGGAACTGTTGGGCTGGATGTAAGGTTCTGCTGGTCCCTCACCGGTCGTTTGGAGAGCGAGAGCTGAGGTGAGATGTACCGGTATGTCATGTGGTGCCATAAATTACTATATTTACTAGTCCCTAGCTTCATATCCTAAATTCTTATTGTAGATTTTGTGCCGTTGTAAATTTAGCTGAATTTGATTTTTTTTACCAGTGCAGAGTCCAGAGCTGACCACTCAAAAACATGAATGTACTTTGGGATTGGGCATATCTTTTGCTTGTCTTTAGTTTAACGTTAAAGAGAAATTCCAGTAGTTGCAGTTAACACTGCTTTCATGAGAAAGTCTGTAAAACAAGGCTTAATTGTCAGTATATCGACATCGAAGATCTAGATCTGGTACAGTTACATAAACTGAACTTTGTGAAATCTTGAAATCTACGCTGAAAAATGTTCACACTGAAGTTCACCAACACAGATAAGCGCACGTGGGACAGTGTATAATTATTGCTTTGAGCGTCGGGCCCGACGCTCTACCCGAATCCTGTGCTTATTTGCTGATTTCTCAGCAATTACACAATTTCTTCCAGAATCCTTTGGCACATGCGTTTTATTTATACAAACAGACACTTTGGCATGTTTGGTGGTCATTTTATTGGATTCTGTACGAACTCATTTTGGTATCGTTACCAAAACTAGCATTTACCTTTAAGTTTGACTGAGTGGGCCCTTAATTATTTATTTTTTATTTCTGATATTTAAATAGGCCACAGGGCGGCACATATCATCAACTTGGTGGTTTTCCATGTGGCCCTATTAACATAAAAGAAAAGCAATTGTTACTAGAATTAATACTACCATGCAGTGAGTTAAAATAAACATGACAAAATGTACTACACAACAGGCAGAAAATGTATCATGTATGCAAACATGTTCTAAGAAAGATTATTGGTATCCTTAATCGGGAATTACGTTCATTCAATATTAAAATCAACTTTGACAATTTGAATCAAAATTGTGAATTTAGATTTTGAAGATGAAACATGTATTGCCTATTAATTGATGGCAAGTGAGATAAGTGTTGTGCAGAATGCAGATATTCAATTCCACTAACCTTAACAGAATTCAATTTATTTGGGGGCCAATGCATAAAATGAATTTACAACCAGGACTTTACCAAATAGTGAAGTGCTTTATCCACTTTAGATCAAAAGAACATAAAAAAGAAAGTAATTAAATATTTATTCATTTCAATTACCACACAGCACAAGGTTTACTAAATGAGGATAACGCCAGGTTACTTACATGTATATCATAAAATTTTACATTTGATAAGTGGTCTTGTCAGTTGTCACCAGAAAAAGGCTAGTGCTTGTTTCCCCTTATATTCCTATCACTACAGAATTTGTCATAGCGTTCTTAATATTCCTACCCTTTATGCCAGGCCTGCTTTATGCACTGTAAAAACATACCATGGTGTTTGTATTTTATACCACTTCAATGCCTTACATACATGTACCTCAGAGCTCTCGAGATCAACATGCTTTATTTTATTTTCATATATGATACAGGCCAGGGTTATCCTTATAGTTGCCACCGTGATGTAAAACTATTCCGAAGGAAAGTGAAATACCCAAGTAGGCCTAGTACAGTACTAGACCAAAAGCTTTAGTATCTGTATTTGGTTGTTTTGCTGAACTGCGTTGGCTTCTCTCACTTAGTAAAGTGTCAGAAATTGTTAAATAAATCCCCAGAAATGGTTATTCCTGTCTAGCCTAGTACCAATTTGGCTAAAAACTCTTTGTTGTGTACTGGGTGAGTTCAATTCTCACGAGGCATATTCGAACATCATTGACCACCAAGTCGATGATAACCCTAAATGCTTTCATGGTGTCAGTACATAGACAAATGAGTTTAGTAATCCAGTTGGTTTGCATGTAGCTTCCTTTTTTTTAAATATTACTTTCATTTCTGCACTGCCAATACTTTGCACATTTTCTAGACCAAAAATCTTCAATCTCTGTACCATCTAAGATGTTGTTCTGGAAGTTTCCATGGCGATAAAGAATAGTGTAGCAAAAAACATCTGAGATAGTGTAGTAGGTTTCGTGGTCATCATGTATCTTTCTTGGGCAAATGTTGGTCCTGAAAAGGACCACCAAATCTTGACGTTTCGACAAGTGTGTTCTTGTCGTCCTACTCATGCCTTGTGTACTGGAAGCCCTCTCGCTCAGACAGCAAGTTTTGTATGTGCTAGTCCTTACGTGGAGCCACACTTAGAACAAGTTTCATTCGGTCTGTGCCTGCAGACTAAACTAATGCGGCCATGGCACCTCCTCACCCATCCAATGCCATATAAAGTTCATATTGGCATTAAAATACATTTGCTTAATAAAACAACCTCTTTACAACTATCTAAATTAACGCATTATCGTTACATGTACACTAAATAACTGTTTCGGTATCAATGGTGTTGCTCTCAACTGGATCAAGTCATACTTGTCTGATCGGCACCAAAAAGTTGTTATTGATGGTACTGTCTCAGATTCTTTCCCAGTACCTTTTGGCGTGCCCCAGGGCTCACGACTCGGTCCATTGCTTTTTGCATTATACACAAGTAGCCTTATTAATAGCACTCAGAATAATTTTCCTGAAGTTTCTTGTCATTGTTATGCTGATGACACACAATTGTATATATCTTTTAGGCCATCTTCTACCTCTGCAGACACAAGTGTTTCAAGGCTGGAACAATGTATCTGTTTCATTCGTAGCTGGATGCTCAACAATAATCTGAAATTAAATGATAGCAAAAGTGAATTTTTGCTCATCGGCACCTCACAGCAGATCTCTAAAATTAATATCAACTGTATAAAAATTGGAGTATCCAATGTCAAACCATCTGATACTGCAAGGAATTTAGGAGTTTATTTTGATACAAACCTCAATATGGAAACCCAGGTCACGAATGTATGCAAATCAACATATTATCTCCTCTATAACCTTCGGCGCATTCGCAAATACTTTGATCAAGAAAGCATCAAACTGGTGGCACATGCTCTGATTACAAGTAAGCTTGATTACTGCAATGGTTTGTTGTTTGGAATGCCTGATAGTCTCATTTCTAAGTTACAAAGAGTCCAAAATTCATGTGCAAGACTTATCTATCGTGTTCCAAAGTTCAGTTCCACTACACCTCTTCTGAGAGAACTCCACTGGTTGCCTGTACGTCAAAGAATTTCATTCAAAATTCTGTTAATTGTATATAAGTCATTAATCGGTCAAGCCCCACATTACATTACAGAATTACTCAAACTTAAAACCCAATCATACAGTCGAAGCCTGCGAAGTTCCACAGATAAATTATTGTTTCAGATCCCATTTCACAAAACAAAAGTCACACTTGGTGATCGTGCATTTGCACTTGCTGCCCCCAAACTATGGAATAGCCTGCCAATTGATATAAGAAGCTCTCCATCCTTGACTATCTTCAAATCAAAATTAAAAACATATCTCTTTAGTTAAGAAAATATGCTGTGTAGACATAAGTAAAAAGAGCTCTGAACAAGCGCAGCTGAATATATCCATATAAAAGCTGCGCTATATAAATTAATGCTTATTATTATTATTAAATATGAAATAAAAGAAACAAGAGGTAGAGAGTGAGAGCTTGACCCTCATTTTATGCTGTTGCCACCAATGAAAGTTCTTAATTTAAATTTGGAACTTCATGAGAGTCGAACTCATCCAACATTGCACAAAATGCGGTCAGAAGACAGGAGAATGATACATGATGAAAGATTTAAAGGAGAACATTTCAAGGAAATAAGAAAGATTGACTGCACAATGTAGCCCTACATGTATGTAATTAATATAATCACATCTTATTACAATCATGATGGAAATCAAACAATCATACCTACACAGCTTACAGGCTTATCCAGTAGTTCCTGTCATCCAAAACAGATCAATCGGCAGCAATTACATGTAGGGCCTATTTTATTTTCCACAATCAAATTGAAAAAAAATCTACATTTAGATCTAACTTAGATAAGTTTGGTGCATCGATGATTATCTTGTCAACTAAGCATGTATTATCATTGGCTTTCGTAATTACTTAGTTATCACACCATACATATCAACAGAGTAGAGGTCTACATATACATGTATGCTAAATTAGGCCTTTAAAGTTTCTTTGAAAAACTACAAAGAATTGATTTTAATTCCAAACCATTTCAAATTACTTGGCCTAGTGGAAGAAATTTTCGGTCTATATACCCAACCTGTCCGGACATGCAACTAGTGGTACGGTGGGGGCACTTATCCAATATTACAAGGTTGTGATAACATCCATGTGGTCTAACACCACTTTAAAAAAAATGCAGTCCTAAACTACATGTAGTCTAACACCACTTTTATCACAAGGTTGTGATAACCTGTCCTTGTCCGCAGTTTAACCTGTGTGGTGAACAAGATTGTTGATTTTCTATTGATCTAGACTGGATGAATACTTGATTGATATTTTGGAACAGTCAATTTTGACTATACAGTGAATTCATCATCATAAAAAATGCCTTGGCACAAAACTAAATTAAATTCTTGAAATTATAAGTTTTTCTAATAAAAAAGAGATTAAAAAGAGAGTCTGTGGGGATGAAGATCTGCATCAATCTCAGAAGGCCTCACAAAAATATGCTAAAAATTAAAAGTTTTTGAGCGTTCTGGTGAATAAAAAAAGAAGTCTAGAATGAAAACAAATTACTGAATGGATCTGAGTTTTTTTAATGTAAAAAAAGTGATATTTTAAAGACTTTTTGAGTGTGCATTGTACATGTATGTTGCATTGACTCAAGACAGACAGGGTGGTTGCAGAGTGCAAGTGGATGGGGTGCTTCCACTCTTCCAAAAATTCAAGAAATTTTTACTTTTTCCAGGAAAGGTTCCAGAAATGAAAAAATTCCAGGAAATTCAGGAAATCCAAAAATTGCAAGGGGGAGGGGTGGCAAAACCAGCTTGTGCCCCCCCTGGCCCCCAGACCACTTGAGAAGCAAAGTTAAAAATTGTAATGTAGAAATGCAGAAGTGTGCCCCCCCCCCCCTTGAAAGTGAAGACCATTTTCTTTTTGTGTGTTAATTTTTTCCTCAGAAAAATCCTGGATCCGCCAATGATTACAATTAAACAATTAACCGTAGCATCTTTAAAATATTCATGTAATATTTTATAAAGATTTAGATCTAACATTAGATCTTCCTCCGGATCCAGACGTAGGCTCCATCATTGGAGCTTATAATTTTCTGTGCTTGTTATTTCCTTATTTTGTTCCTATTTTTTCAAGAGGACATGATGAACAAAAAATCTTAAATTTCTTGATTTTGGTCACTTCTTGTACCAAATTTAAGCTCACTGTATTAATTATTACATGTATTTTCATTGAAAATCATAATTGAAAATTCCAGGAATTGTCAATGAATTTCAGAAAATTCGGGATTCATTTTCAGGAAATTTGTTTTAGATCTGTGAAAACATTGATGAGGGGTTGGGTGTCTGGCCACTGAAAAATGAATACCCAGTTGTTGTGTGTCCGGACGGTCAATTTTAGAAAGTCGTCTGGAAAAATTTACAAGCAAAGTTTCATCAATTTTTAGTACAAAATGTTAGGGAATATATTACAGAGAACAAAATAGAAGATGATTACAATTATTAAATTCATATTTATAGTATATCCAAAGACAAAAAAGAAGGCTTCAAAAATATAAAGTGTCCGGACACCCGACCCCCATCCTATGTAGAAGTCTAGGCTTGCTGTTTTTTTTTTATCTCACTTGTTTTTTTATTTTTATCTCATTTCTCAGGAAAATAAAGCAAAAAATATAGCTTGAATAATGCTTATCACCATCATTATTTGTTCTTCATTATATTTTCTTCCATTCTGTGCTAAAAAAATCAAAGACATTGCTTGTAAACTTTTCAAAATCGAAAGGAAATACTCATGTGTCCGGACGCCCAACCCGTCGAAACTCAATCAGTCAGTCACAGCGCATATCGGCCTACTGAGCCAGCCGCACTGCCGGCTACGGTTGCCACCCGGGTTGCCAGTCCCATACCGTATCTTTACTGTCATGTTTACGCCTTGGAACTATTAAAAATTAGTAAAAAAGCATGTTGAAAGTCAAAATTATTGCAAACCAATCATATAGAAATGAAGCACATAAAATTACCGTTAAAAACTATCATTTTCTTTTTCTCAACAACAATTTTAATTACCTGAAATTTGCTGTCGAAAAATCTCCCCCATTGACTTTGTACACAAACTTTGGTGAGTTTGGAACTATTCGAAAGCTCCATGAGAAAATGACGGCAACTTCCGGTGTCGCAACCTTGTTTATATAGGGCCTTGCCTTGGCTGCTTGGCCAAATTTCATTCAGTTGTTCAATTTGCAATTTTGCATTGTCTTGATAATAAAGATTGGATGACGATTTGAAATAAACTATGACGATTTTTTTTCACAATGTCAGACCAACATTAAATCTTCTTATATGACAATTGTTTTTTTTTTATTTGGTAGACTCCGGGGTAGTCACTACAAAGGTAAATATGAAAGTTGATGAAAAATAATATAAGTTAATTGGTAAATGCAAAACAAGATAAATATAACCCCGGATTATAACGTCCACGTCATCATATTTATTTTATTTTTGTATATTGTCTTTACTCATGTTGAATAGTTTAAATTTATAGGAAATTTGATCATTCAAAGACTTAAAAATAGATACACAATAGAAATGGGACATTTTATATAAAAGTTAGAAAACATCATATTTTAATATTGATGATTTAATTATTAGTCCTGGAACACTATATCCCCATAGCCACCACCCCCCCCCCCCTTCTTCCGTATCTCGAGGCCTATTTTCAAGATATACACTCTTAAAACAAATCAGTCAAATTGACCAGACCAGTAGTCAGCTGGGTGCAACTGACATGTCTAGTCACATTTCTGACATATAACAGCCAGAAATAACTCTGTTCTTGTACGACTAGACATGGGCGGAAATCTCTCCCAAAAGGTAGGGGGGACACAGGGGCGGAAATTTGTTTCAGCCATATTTTCCCCGATCGGCAGCTCGAAGATGATTTGTTTGTTTCTTTGGAGGGGTAGTCCTCATTAGTCACTTCTTAGCTTTATTCTTATAAATTCATATATAATATCATAATCCTTATTTACATGATGCGAGCGCGAGCTAATTTTTTGGAAATTTTATGTATTTTTTCCTAAAATTTGAACATTGTGGGCAATGTTTGTTATCCTGAAAAAAAATACTACGAACGCAAAGCGCGAGCAGAAATGAACTGATGGAAAAAATACCTGTTAAAGACTGCGTGCAGGTAGCATTTAACAATAAAATAATGCGAGCGCAAAGCGCGAGCTGATTTTTTTAACATTTTCACCTAAAGAATATAAATTCTAAGCGCTTTTTGTAACTCAAGCAGAATAGGAATATAAGCATGATAAGTAGACAATTGATGCGAGCGCGAGATTTAGTCCTATAATATATACTGAACGAGACACTCTATTCATGTTTTGTAAATCATGAAAAGGATGAGTATTAATAATGCGAGCGCAAAGCGCGAGCAGAAAATTTTTATATACGATTTGAGCTGGTACCTGTTGAAAAGGTACCTGTTAAGGACTGCTTGCACTTAGCCATGAAGGCGTTACATATTTCAACAATCAAAAAATGCGAGCGCGAAGCGCGAGCTGAAAATTTTTGAAAATTTCTAAAGAAAGAATGGAAAATTTTAATCAATTTTTGTAATCGTGAACAGGGTAGCTATATAATTCAACAATTGATGCGAGCGCGAAGCGCGAGCAGAAAAAAAATTGAGATTTAGACCTAAAAATGGGTCACTCTGTTCATGTTTTGTAAACAGCCATAGGCTGATCGACAGCTCGAAGATGAAGAGGACTGCTTGCACTTAGCCATGAAGGCGTTACATATTTCAACAATCAAAAAATGCGAGCGCGAAGCGCGAGCTGAAAATTTTTGAAAATTTCTAAAGAAAGAATGGAAAATTTTAATCAATTTTTGTAATCGTGAACAGGGTAGCTATATAATTCAACAATTGATGCGAGCGCGAAGCGCGAGCAGAAAAAAAATTGAGATTTAGACCTAAAAATGGGTCACTCTGTTCATGTTTTGTAAACAGCCATAGGCTGATCGAGGGCTTTTTACCGTGTTTAAATAAAATAAATCAATCAAAATCAATGTTTTGTAAATCATGAAAAGGATGAGTTATAGGGGGTCTTCCTACATTAATAATGCGACCACAAAGCGCTAGCAGAGAATTTTTGATATTGTGATCTGAAACTGGATAATGATTTAAATAGAGAACAAGTTGAGTATTTGAATAAACATGCGCGCGCGTGTTTCATATTTAGACCTAGAATCTAGGCATTCTAAATACATCTTTAATCATGAAAATCATGAAACTTTGATATTCCGATCTGAAAAAAGAGTCAATTACAGCTTTATATTTCAAGCATTTTGTAGGAAAATTGTAAGATGGATATGGATCGCACTTTAAAAAAAGAGCTTAAATTTTCATTATTATTACTTTGAGTTTTGACATAGGACAGGGACATCCTTATGACATGTAATGAAAATGATGACTATCTTCCTATTCCTCTTGCTAAGCGCGAGATGAAACAAAAGGGACAATTTAACTATTAAATTAATATCATATTTATTAATGCCTAATGAGGGCGCGAAATCTGATGATATTATGGCATAAGAACTGGACATTTCACTTTGGTAATTATGAATAGGATGCATCAGTTAATATATTTTTAACCATTAATGCGAGCGCAAATCGCGAGCTAAATTTTTTGATAAACTGTCATGTAAAGGGGATTTTAAGTAGTTTGTTGCATAATCAATATTGAAACATACATAACTCGCCAATCAAAATGCCAGCGTGCAGCGCTAGCTGATACGTCTTGACAATCAGACCTGAAAAGGGATATTTTGACAACTTTATGGAATACACGAAAATAATAGGTACCTGATAAATCAAAATTTGTGAGTGCGCAGCGCAAGCAGCAAATGTTGATAAAATTATTTAAATCATTAAACTGACATTTTTACAGAGCACTTTTTAAAAATCAATTTGTAAATCACACAAAATAATGAAAGTTCGATTTCCGAGGTGAAATATGTTTTGTATATTAATTTACAAACTTGATATTTGAGCTCCATATTGAACAAGATATTTAAATCACCTAACAGGCAATGCGAGCGCGAAGCGCGAGCGAAAATTTTATATAGTGGCACGAAAGATTCTTTTTATTTTTCAAGTCTTCCCCTCATCTTATTTTATGCACTCGTCGTCCTTCTCTTCTTTTCCTCCTCTCTTTTTCCCTCCTTTTTCCTTCCTTCTTTCTTTCCCTTTTTTCTTTTTTGCTCCGCCAATAGGGGGGGGGGGCCCTCGGCCCCCCTAGATCCGCCTATGGGGACAACGGCGGGAAAATTTGACAAGCAAAAAAAAGGTTATCATCCCAAAAGTACGGTCATCTCGTCCCAACTCGTCCCAAAATACATGTTTTATTTCGATTTAGAATGATGCATTTCTTACCATCATAAAAGACAAAAAATAGTAGGGGGGACATTTGATATTGTGTCCCCCCTACTATTTAGAGTAGGGGGGACACGTCCCCCCTGTCCCCCCTGGGATTTCCGCCCATGCGACTAGAATAACAATTGCACACAGCTGACCCTATTAACTAGTCAATTTTTTTTACAGATTTGTTTTTAGAGTTTACATTTCTTTATAAAGCCATTTGCAAATTGCGGTCGACAACTATGTAAGCCAAAAGTGCGTAAGGTACGTCTTGTAATCTGTCATTACAGATTACAAATCTCCAATAAATATTTTGTGATAGACTTATAATTTAAAAAGTAATTTCTCTTCTCTCTTTCCCTTTCTCTGTTTTCTTTTTCTTGGTCGTGATTTTTTTTTGGGGGGGGCCAACGCCCCTAATCCCTGCCCCATCTGTACGCCACATGCACTTTGTCTTTTTTCACAGCAAAGGCTACAAAAGATGCCAAGGCACGAGAAGGGTATATAACTTCCGAAGTTATATACCCTTCCCGTTCCCTGGCATCGAATCGAGAGGCTCCCATGGTAAGAAGTCTCCGATGTGCCAAAATGTATTCAACATGCATGTAACTCAAATTAAAGTTCTCAGGGATATGCATAAAATGAGACCTGATATTGGGTAAATTGCCCTTGTCCATAACTGTTCCAATCCAATTATTGTCAGTGGAAGTAGCAATCACACTAAACATGCCAGTGGCGTACTGTGGGTCACGGCATTGGGGGGGGGGGGGGCACCAGCAAAAATTTTGAGTCAATTAGTGAGCGCGCAAAGCGCGCTCAGTGCTATAGGTATACTGACCTATTAGAAATATTTTAAGGACAGCGCCATTAAACGGATATGTACCTGTATGTCACTGATCAAATAATTTTTGATATTCAGACCTAAAAAGGGACATTATGAGCAAATATTTGTAATCATTATACGTACCTGTCTCGCTAAACAAACAATTAATACGAGCGCGAAGCGCGAGCTGAAATTTTTGTATATATTGACCCTAAACAGGGATATTTTAAGGACTTTATTTTTTTAAGAATCCATTAAGAGTATATACATATCTCACCATAGTCATCTAATGCGAGTGCCAAGCGCCTGCTGATTTTGTTAGAACTACATCTAAACATTTTTTGTAGTCATTGTAATCATGATACGCATCTCACTAATCAAATATTGCGAGCGCAAGCTGAATATTTAGCAATTAAATTTAGACGTGAAGAGGGGCATTCTAAGGCTTGTTTGTATAGGAATTCACTAAAACCATACGTATTTCACTAACCGAATGATGCGAGCGCGAAGCGCCAGCTGAATTTTTTAAATTCAGATTAGAAAAAGGGACATTTTAAAGGAGAATGAAACCCTTGAGACCAGCTGAATCCATATCAAAGAGAAAAATCAAAGAAACATATTGTTGAAAGTTTGAGGAAGATTGAATGAATAATAAGAAAGTTATGAGTATTTTAATATTGAGATCACTAATGCCATGTAGTTCCTACCATTGGCAATGCGACCAAGATCTGTGATGTCACACACGTACAACTCCCTCATTACTTTAGTACTTATATCACTTATATTCTCACTTTTATAGAGTCTATCACAAGGTGAGGTGTTCTCTTTATGAGAGGACAAGTACAGAGGTTTCACAACATTATATCATTGATGAATCGTTTGTCATATGATTAGAATGAGCAAAAAGAAATGTTTTGGGGTATATTTTCAGTGTCCCAAAGGGGAGAGTTGTTCATCTGTGACATCATAGATCTTGGTCGCATTGCCAATTGGAGGATCTCCATAGCATTAGTGATCTCGACATTCAAATGCTCATAACTCTTCTATTGCTAGTCCTATTTTACTCAAACTTTTGTTGATCTTATTCTTTGATTTTTCTGCTTTCACAAAAGCTAACTTGCTCCAAGAGTTTCATTCTCCTTTAAGGACTGATTTTAAGAATTCATGAAGAGCAGGCATATATCACCAATCCAATAATGCGAACGTAAGCACGGACAGGAAATGTTTTATATTAAGACCTTAAAATGGGGCAATCACTTTAAGTAGTCATGAAAAAGAAGCATATGTCACTACATAAAAAATAATAACTCGAAGTGCGAGAAAAAATATATTACATAATTATTATTATAATTACAATGAGCAATAATTTTTTTCCCCGCTACGTTTCTCTCCCTTTCTCCCTCTTTTTCTCCTTTTCCCCGTTTTTTTTTTGGGGGGGGCAGCCGATTGGGGGGGGCACGTGCCCCCCATGCCCCCCGTAGTTACGCCACTGAAACATGCTATAAACTGCATAATATTTTCGACAAAAATTATAATGACTGTGGCGTTAGATGGCGGTATACTTTTGCCGTACGATTGAGAAGTAATTCCAAGTGGTTGTGGATAGGTCGACTATCAAATTTTCCATAGTTTGTTGACGTTTGTCAAAGCTGAAATTTTCTAAGGGACTTTAAAGGAGAAAGAGAAAAAAACAAACACAGTATTCTTTTTTTTATCTAATTTAAAAAATGTGAATAGACACCAAGGACACTGAGAGAAAATAAAAGGTTCGATCCGTAACAACATCATTGGTCAATATACCTGATACCTCTCTTTCTTAGCTGATCCATCCACTATTTTGTAGATTCCGAGAATCCAAATAAAACAGATTCGGCGTGCATAATCATACAAGATTGGGCGCATTAACATTGGCGGCCTGCATCAATTTTAAAGAAAAAGAAGAGAGATAATAGAAATAAGGAATTATGTATTTCCTTTTGGTAAACAAGAGTGAATTTGTGTAAGGGTAGTCTTGGTTATACCACATTATAAATTCAAATCATACATGGGGGGGGGGGCTAGGATCCTCTTTTCACTAAGCCCTCCCCATTGGCGTAAATCCAATCCAAGCAGAGGGGAAATATGGCAATATTAATTAGGTGAAATTCTAACTTTAGGGGGCACCCCCATATCAAGGGCTATAAACGTTTACACTGCAAAAACACCGGTGTTAATTTAACACCAACCTGGTATCTATATCGGGGGGTACGAGCCGAATGTGCCCCCCCCCCCCCCCTGGATCCGCCAGTGCTTCAGTCGTTTAAACCATGGACCTCCTAGGTCCATGTTTAAACTAATTATAATGTACAGTCAATGATCACTTATAAATAAAATAAACTTCAGAAGAAAATGACAACTAAATTACTAATATAGTTCAGACAGGGGCTGATTTAGGATTTTCCAAAGGGGGGGGGCACATTTTCCCGAGGAAAAATTTGACAAGCATAAAGAAAGAAAGAAAAGGTTTTTTTAACCAAAAATTAAGGACATTTCATCCACGAAAAAGTTTGACAAGCAAAAAAAAAAAAAGTCTTCACTTTCAAAAGGGGGGCACACTTTTCATAGACCATCACAGATCACAATAGGGGGCGGATCCAGGATTTTCAAAAAGGGGGGCACACTTTTCATAGGAAAAATTTGACAAGCAAAAAAAAAGGGTCTTCACTTTCAAAAGGGGGCACTGGGCATACTTGTGTTTTTAACGGCATTTTTACATTACAAATTTTAATTGTGCCTCTTAAGGGGGGCACGGTTCGGCTGTGCCCCGCCAATGATCACAATATAAATTCAGGCCTACATGTAAAATTTATTTTTTTAAATGGAAAAGAGAAGTTTGCAATAATCTTTCAGAATATAATCAGAGATGGGCAATTCATATTATCTACAGGCGCGGATCCAGGAGGGGGCCGAGCCGGCCCCGGCCCCCCCTATTTTTTGACAACCTGCAGAAAAAGTGTACTCTTTAACTTGATAGAAATTATGAAAAACAGAAAGAAAAGTAAGAAAGAGGTACTATACCCATGATGTGTAATTTACAGCCTCGTAACGGCCGGCCCGACCCCGAAAGGAAACAAGAAAAAGGTGAGGGAAGAATTGGAAAATAGACTTTATATAAAAAATTTCGCTCGCGCTTCGCGCTCGCATTGCCTGTGTAATGAATCCCATTCAAGAGGATTAAATGGCACTTATATATCCAGTTCTGAAATCAATTTGCACACAATATTTTAGCTCGCACATCAAGCTTTCATTATTTTGTTTGATTTACACAAATTGTTAGTCTATATCACAATTTTCAGCTCGCGCTGCGCGCTCGCATTGTTTGATTTTTGAGTTACCTATCCTCTTTGGAAATTCTTACCGAAATTTGTCAAAATGCTCCTTTGTCATGTCAGTATATCAAAAAATTAAGCTCGTGCTTCGCGCTCGCATTTAATTGTTTGAGACACACAGCTTTGTTCTTTATTAAAATAAAAACGCGCTTAGACTGTCCAGTTTTCAGGTCGGAATATCAAAAATTTTGAGCTCGCGCTTCGCACTCTCATTATTTAATTGGTGATACTTGTAATCCTCTTCATTTATCACTAAAAAAAGTCCTAATTGAATCCCCTTTTCACGTTACTATAATAAAATTTCGACTCGCGCTTCGCGTTCGCATTGTTTAGTTGGATATATACTTATCTTTTTTTCATGATTATAAAATCTCCTCAGAATCTTCAGGTCTAAGGACATAAAATATCAAAGAATTTGAGCTCGCGCTTCGCGCTCGCATTATATATCAAGACCACATGAGATACCTTAACTTGTTTATAACAATAAAAACTAACATATACTTAAAACTTCAGTCTTTAGTTAGGACTACCCCCTGAAAAACCAACAAAAAATCTGATTATATAGCGGCCAATCGAGAAAAATGTTGATGAAAATATTTTTCGGCCCCCCCCCCTATTGGCGAAAGCTGGATCCGCCCCTGATCTAACCTGAAGTATATGACCCCCGACCAATGTAATGTCAAATTTATTACCATATTATTTGAAAGGTATATATGAAACATACAATTAGATTCTGGAATCATTGTACTCGCGTCCACCAGCCTCATAGCTTTTGCCAAATAAACGTAGGATAATTTTTTCATTCTTGTAAAATAGAGCGCGGAGCGGAGCGACCGCACGATAAATTTTGATTGTTTAGAATGCAAACTGTCAATATCTAAGCACATTGACGGCATGTATAAAAACGAATCAACGCAGTAACATCTTGTAATATTTTTTTTATGAATAAAAAAATATTATCTTCTCGTCTTGAAAAGTGTGAGGGCACCCATCCCGGGTGCGCCAGTGGCCTCCATTTACGAGTACTACTCTGTGTTATGTGGGGTTATGTCACTCAACACCAGCTTTATGGGATAAAACCACTAAAATATTCTGGACTTTGCGGGTCCGGGGCACCGTCCCGCCCCCCCCCCCCCCCAATTTCTTTCATTCATATTCTTCTTCTATCATTTCATGCATTGTAATGAAATGTTTTTAAGTCTTTAGGGCCGTGGCTCAATAATTTACCAGTGACATTCATAAGTTCTTAGTGTATGCGAAACATCCGCCTCCGCGCGATAGCCTCCAAATTCCAAAAATTCTAAAGACAGATGGATTGATAAAGCCGCCTCGATCCTCAAGGCCGCCGATCGGCCGAGCGACATTCCTGATTAGGTTCCAACTCTCCCTACTCAAAGGTATTTCCCATGGTTCCACTGGATACCATCCGTGGGAAACAAACTGTGTGTAAAATAAACGTAGGTAATTTGTGTGGATTTTGCACATGTATTGTCTGTGCGGAACAAGGATCGATGGATAGAATGCCGTAATTACGTGGAGGAAATTGCTCCGTTGCACAGTGAAGATCGTTACTTGACTTATTTGGAATCCCGTGGAATCACTTGGATATAATATTTAACGGAAAATTATCTTCTATTGATATTTGAATTCGACGAAAGCGTCAAAATCTTATTCGGAGATGCGAGGAATGTGAGGCTACCTGTTTCAGTGTTTGGCGATCGTGTGGATTTCTGCGTGTCGTACACACACAAGTCGCGTTGTGTGTGGATTCGAGTGAGCGGTGTGTGACACAACAATATGGCCACCGACATCTGCTGTGGAGTGGGAAAACATGCATTGTTTATGTTCCATACTCATCAGGCATCATGAATTTCAGAGCAAACCTGAGAGTAGCTTCTCCCTGGTTTCCCCCGTAAAGATTTTAGGTGCCTCATAGTATTCAGATGTAGATAATGATATTATTTTTAGGTGAGATTTAGGTCCTGTTTTAATCATTTTATTTTTTAAATTGGATCAAAATTGGATGTGCCATTTTTTTTGCCAAATTTATTTTTTCTTATAATGGTGGGCCCCAAGTCTGCGCACCTAACAATTTGAGTTAAGAATAAGATTTAACATGAATTTCTTCTTATTTCACAAAATCTTTCAGTTAATAATGTTCCTTATATTATTGTTAGTAAGTGTACCAAATTTCTCATTAAAAAATGAAAGAAAATATAGGATTTTCTTGAAAAAACCTCGGGCTGTCATTTTCAGATTGAAAAAAAAATGGTATACCGGTACCCAGTTGTTGTGTGTCCGGACAGGTTGTGTGTCCGGACGATCAATTTTAGGAAGTCATTTGAAGAAATTTACAGGCGAAGTTTCATCAATTTTTAGTACAAAATGTAGGAAATATTATAGAGAACAGAATCGAAGATGATTACAACTATTGAATTCATATTTTTAGGGTAATCCAAAGACAAAAAAGAAGGCTTCAAAAATATAAAGTGTCCGGACACCCGATCCCCCATCCTACCGTACCCCATGTCTGCGCACTCATTGACTTTGCACACGATTCGGGGATTTTGTTGAGAAAGGCTGCATTTTGAGGCCGTCACATGAAATGCCCTAAAATTATTATTTTCCCATCATTTAGAGTCGGATTTTTTGTGTGAATACCTGATTATGTATTGCATGTGTAGAGTTCGTGCTCGTTGCGTATTTTCTTTTACTAGAATCGCGCAGATACGCGTGTGCGCAGACAAGGGGGACTGTGCAGACTTGGGGGAACTTGCCATACCGGTACTTAGTCTTAGGCTAAGTAAGGGGGGGGACGGGGGTCTAACTTTTAATGTAGATAAAATGCAGTCATGTCAACAGTTCATGTTTATTTTCTCAGGCCTCAGTGCTTTCACCGTCACAAATGGCCATCATCACGGCCATGGTTATCTATTTGGATTTTGGTAGTCCTAGCCAGACGGCTTCTTGAGAGTAAAAATCATTTACTAACGTAGGCTTACTCTAAACGAAGCCAGGGAGTCCTTCCTATTCATTTGCGTGTACCGCAAAAAACCCTGAAACTTTCGCCCCCGAGATTTCTACTTTCCTTCTAAAAGATCTAGGCCCCTAGCTCTAAATCATGTACATGGGATAAAACTTCATTTCCGACATTTCTACGCTCTCGTTGTTATTTTTAAACAAGAATTCATCAAAAAAAATGAAAAAATATTGTGAAAAGACGGAAGAGACTTGCCCGATGTTTAGGCTGCCATCTTGTTTCTTATTGTACTTCCCCAACGTTACGCGACGCTCGTAAAGTGTAAAGTGAATGGTTGCGTAGGCTTGGCCACCATTTTTGTTCAATCTGAAAATTTCTATGAGATTTTTGGCACACTTACAAGAATATAAGGAACATTAGCAGCTGAAATTTGTTTTTTGAAATCAAAAGAAATTCTTGTTAAATCAGGGCTCCACACTACATGTAAGTGATGTAACCCTTTTTTCTACTGGTCCAACCTGATCATTGACCAGTACATACCCAGTTTTTCCAGTTTTTACTGGACCAAACCTAAACGGTTTAAACCCAACTGGACCGAATACAAAATATTGAAAATTCAATTTAATTTGTGAGCAGTGCCTTTCATTAAAATTTCTGTGTGTACCCACTTGATTTGCTTCACTTACGATTGTTCAACCGTACCCATCCAGATCTAACGAAGTTTCCTCAAATTTTAATTGATGGGAAAGAAATTTATAAAATTCAAAACTAAATCTTACAATGTAGAATAACAGACAAAATATTCCACATGACTATACATGGAGATTAGACTTTTTGTTTAATGCAAAAGATAATCATAAATACCAGATCAAATTTTGCTTCTTGCTGGAAAAAATATGAAGTACCCAAGTGAGCTAGTGAGGTGAATGGGTACCTGGCAGGATTCATTCCTGGATAGCATTCACTCCATGAGTGTCGCGGATGAAGCGGCAGTTTGATTCAAGTATAATTATAGTTTCCCATTGTCTTGTATGGAAAAGCATTGCAAATCCAGCTATCACCTGCTTGAATTTTTTTTAACAGTATTTCTTACATTTTGTTAAAAACCTATGTTTCTTCTATTTATCTTTCTACAGGTCACTGCAGTGCAGTAGTTTCACTCAGCCGCACTGACACATGGATTTATACTCTGGAAATAATATAAAAATTGACTTATATGTAATTTCTCATGCTGCCTGTGGATTAACCTTACACTCACGAGAAGAAGAAGGAAAAAGACTTCATAAGACTTTCGCAGGCTTGTGATAACAGCGTCAAGGGGGCACAATGCAGAAGGGGGCGGCCAACTCCAGGCCGCAGATCTTCGTAGGGAGCCACAAACAAATGCTGCATAACATCTCGGAGAGTCTACGTCACCTCCAGGTCAACCAGTCTAGTGATTCTAGTGGTAGCGGGGCACAACCGCCCATGCCACAAAATGGCAACCATGCCAATGGGAGCAACTCAGTGGGAGGCCAGGGTGCCCAGGGGGATGGGGTACGCCCTGGAGATAAGAGTCGGAGGACATTTGGGGGACACAAAGATAAGCTGGACAGAATTAGAAACAGTCTTCTTCAGGCCCATGAGAATGGATTTGATGGGGAGACAGTAAAGACACAGTATCACCACCAGCAGCCTTCACCTATTCCATATGATGAAGTAACTCAGGTAAGTGTTATTTATTTAATGAGTTATTTAAACCACACTTTCAATTGAACCCTTTTAATAAGATGGTTCAGAGATGACTTAAAAAAAAAAGTCTTGATCATCAAGACATCAACACATTCGACTATTTGACTTCTGTCTCAGTGATCACAGAAAGGTCTGATATAATGAAACTCTTGAAATCATTTAGATTGTATAAAAAAACCTGAAAAATCATACAATCTTACTCTTTATTCTAACTACATACACATGAATGTTACTGTACTTACACATATATATGCAAACCTTTTCCAAGCATTAATATGTAATTCTCCTTCAATGATTCATAATCATTCATGTATGACGACCTGTGTATGACTGATCTTAATTTGAAACTAGGTGAAAAGTAAAGGTTACATTTTTCTTCTCATACATGTATGCATACACGTGACATAGCCAGGATAGGAATTGTTTATTCCAGCATAATTATTCCTTTTAGTTTCCCTTTTTACAGCTGGTGCATAAACATTGGCCTGTGTTGAATTTCTCAACTCTGAATTTATGTACATGTACACTGTAGGTAAAACTCTGTTCTAAAGTTGTGGTTTAACTTTGGCCAATTGTAACACAAAGCACTGACAGTCACAGCAAGGAGATATCATAACTCCTTGGTCACAGTACACATTGAATTTATCAGCGTACAGTGTACATGTGCTTGACACTGAAGTCATGCATAACTGTCCGGGAATTTAAAATGTTCTTCTCCGAATCCCCAATACAATACATGTACATGAGGAAAGAGCACAGTAACATGACAAGCATGACAATAGTTGCAGTTGTACAAAATGTTTTGGGCTTCTCATCATCCTAGGGTTTTAGCACAGAGTTACTGTACACTAACCTACTACTGCACACATACGGATCTGCTATCCTTTAGGCAAGGCTCCACACTCACTTTAATCTTGGTGGCCCAATTACCCGGTAGTCCATCAAAATCATCAATTTCATATTTTTGGTAGCCTGGAAAGCATATTTGGTGGCCCTAAAACAATATAAAACAGTATAAAACATTACAATGTGTAAAAACGTTGGTAGCCCAAGCGGGCCACCAAGTGTGGGCTTTACAGAATTTTGGTGGCCCGACTCTCATTTTTGGTTGCATCGGGCCACTGCGAATGTTGAGCCCTGCTTTTAATAGGCCCTACATGTTTGACGTAATGCCTCTCTGCCATGTCATGTTGTGGCTGGCCCATTTTTTAAATATGAAATTGAAGTAAATAGCAGACCTGACATAAACATTACATACAGTGTATATTTGTACATGTACCAATAAATGCCAAGAGAATGAACAGATTGGATATTTTTAAAATGTACATGATGCTCAGTATACCAACAAGCTTTATAATGCATGAGGCTAGCCTAAGAATCCAAAGACTTAAACATGTATTGATTTTCTTCGACTTTTCTAAGAGTACAAAAATTCCAAGAGGATTAGGATTATCAGATGAGCAATCAGCTAATCTGCTTTTGTTGCAATCTTTTCAAGCAGGAGGTGTTTTTAAGAAAGAATGACAGCTGGATGAGCTGTTTTTACCTTGAATGAAAGAAAGCTGCTTCAGTTATTTTCATATGATGTAAATTTTGTCCATCTGTTCCGTTATTGTTGTCTCCATAAGGAATGAACTATTTTTATTCAATCGTTTATACACTGCACTTGGAATTTAATATTCATGATTATCAGGATGTAAGCAGTTTTCTTACATTTAAAAAAATTACAAGTAAACCTACAATGTACATCATTGTGCAAAGTACAGATATGAATCTTAATTACAATTCTTATACTAAAGTCAATGAGGTAACAGTACTGTACATATATGTACACTAGTCAGAAATTAATTATTTCATTTTCATTGGGCCATTACATGACATGTGCAAAATAGGATTATTTTTTATATGCATACTAAAAATCAAATGATGTGACCACTTCACATAAAAATACAGACTCTACAGAGTATGGTACATTGTAGCACATGTATGGTGTACAAATACATGTACATTGTAAACTGCTTATTGACACAGCAAGATCATATTTGTGTTTGATTAGAGGCATTTAGTTTGATTTGAACATGCACAGTAAAATTTACATACATGTATACAGTATTGCTCGGAATAAAGTTGACGCTTTACCGCGCTGTACCGCGTAAGTCGATGTGAAATCGGGTCGCGCGCGATTACCACCAGCAAATTTCCATCGGCGGGAGTCGCACTCTGAGAGAAATTACCACGGTAATGTACCACGAGATTTTTAATTGAAAATCTCGTGTATTACCGCGATAATACCGCAGAAGGAGGGACGATCTTCTGTCGAGAGATATTGATTTGATAATTAATAAAATGTCACCATTTGGACAACTCACATGGCTCGAATTAGCCCTCCTGACTTGCCGCGATGTCTCTCTCGAAATTACGATGTACAGCAACAACTTATTGCCGTAAGATGCCGTCTCCTCGAAACCCAAACAAAAAAAGATCATAGAGCTGTTGAGCTTGGCGCGAGTGCACAATTTTAATGCAC
This sequence comes from Lytechinus pictus, assembly GCF_037042905.1. Lineage (NCBI taxonomy): Eukaryota > Metazoa > Echinodermata > Echinoidea > Temnopleuroida > Toxopneustidae > Lytechinus > Lytechinus pictus. The sequence continues at coordinate 7,480,492 of NC_087248.1, read as the reverse complement.
GCTCGTGTCATCGCCCTCAAATTTACATCTTTCTGAACTTCGTTGAATGAAAGTCGGGTCGAGATGAGATCACGTACTTTCTGGGATAAGTAGTTAATAGTTATAAGAAAATGGAGCATCCAAGATAAGAATGGACAGAGTCGAGCAAGAGAAGGAGAGAGCGAAAGATACGAGAGACAGATGGAGGGGGAAATGATCAAGAGAGAGAGAGCAAAAGAAAATGGAGAGAAAGGGGGGCGGGGTGGCTAGATTAAGCAAGAGACGCCGAGGCTGGAAAAAACAGACCTATTGTTTATTTCCTTACATTCCTTTATCGTCATTCTCTTACTTTGTTTGCAACCAGAATGATTTAATTTCATCATATTTTCAGTGCATTATTGCCAAACATTCTTCCGCCATTATGATATAAGGAATGATAAACTCCTTTTTTTCTCCCACCACTCGATCCAGTCACACAAACACAGGACGTACAGCCTACAGGGCTTAATTTGATTGCAACACGAATGTCCTTGACTCGATCATGCTTAATTACAATCAGTGTTCTTTTCCCTTGTTTCCTCATATTTTATTTTTTATCGTTTTTGATGTTGATATATTTCCATTTGACCCATGTCTCACTCTTGAATTTCTACTCTATCGCTAGATCAGCTCACTTCTCCCTCGATCCCTACCCTTTTTTTCCACTCCACTCTTCTTAATCCTTTTGAATCCCTTTTTTTGTGTGTATGTGTTTTTTTTTTGTTATGCGACGCTCAATCTGGTGTTTATGAATTAACAAAGAAAAAAAAATTTAAGTGTCAATTTATTGTCACCCGATTGTCATAACCATATATCTTTATCAATTTTTATTAATCTTCATTGTTCGAATGGTAGTTTTCAGAATTGTTTTTATATTCTCTCCTCTCACTGAATCACGTCACCTCTGCTGTCATCTCTTGCTCGCAGTGGCGTACCTAGGATTTTCCAAAGGGGGGGGGGGGTAAATTCGTCAAAAAAATTGACAAGCAAAAGAAAAAGGTCTTCGACCAGAAATAAAAGATATTATACCAGGAAAAATTTTGACAAGAAAAAGAAAAATAAAGGGTTTCAACCACAAATTACGGATTTCATATCAGAAAAAAAATTGACAAAAAAAAAGGTCTTCAAGTTCAAAGGAGCGGGCCATCTGTATCTCGCTCGCTCGTTAGGGGGGGGGCAGGGATATGTCTCTTGCATGGGTCGTGACTCATCAGGGGGGGGCAGTCTGTACCCTCTGCCCCCCCCCCGTAGGTACGCTAATGCTTGCTCGACTCATTTTTTCCCTTATCATTCCTTAGAAACATGCATTTGATTTGATATATAGATGTATATTTGTCAATATAAGTAAAGATTTGGTCTTAACTAAGACCCAACGGTGGATTAGCCTGAAGGCACAAAGATGAACCACTGAAGTCAGACAATGGATCACATTGGCCTGATTAACATCAGGTCAATTAACTGTAAGTATTATATCTTCGGTTATGTTTGCTTACAAATTCGCCCATGTGCACGTACTAACGTCAGGTCTACATCTTTTTAAAATACAGACAGCAAATTAACATTTGCATTGTAATTGTTAATTTGCTGTCTGTATTTTAAAAAATGTAGACCTAACGTTAGTATGTGCATGTTGTAGACTTACTCTTCTTCAGTCCAATGATGCAGGTTTCGTATTTCTTTATGATAGCATATCCAGAATAGAGGTAAATCGGAGCTCTGCACTGTCATTATCATGAGCATGGGTTAGACTAGATCTACAATCCTACTCCTAGTCGATATTCTCAAATAGATCTTTAGTGGTACTAGATCTTTACTAACTTGGTAATAATATGGCGACTGGGCATAAAAAGGATCTGACTGGACATTCACATTATGACAATCGAGTAGAATCAACATTATTAAAATTGCTTGTGCCTTGTGAAGGCTTGTAATTGTAATGTGCTTAACATATCCCTCACTCGTCGATATCTGCATTGCCACAAAGACAAAGTAAGCATATATGGGTATACGATCAACGCTAGGCCTGGGCTTAACTTAAGTCTTGAAGAATTGTACTACTATTAGTACTAGCTAGCTAGCTACCATCACACTGTCACTAGTACGAGAATAGTATACGGTAGCTAAGCTAGGTAGTCATCGTACGGTACACTACGGTACCAGTAGGCGGTACATGTGAGCAGAGGCAGAGAGGACAGTGACAGTGCATATACTTCCGATTTTGTCTCTAAAATGGACGTCCATCATTCAAAAAATACAATACCTGTATCATTTTACCGAAGAGAATGAGTTTAGATTAAGTAACAATCACCGGGATAGCACAAAAAGCACGAAATACTTTCTATTTGGTGATTTTGTTGTAACTTAGTTCAAGCAATCTGATTTTCTTTCGAGCTCGTGCATTTCTGGTACGGTATCTGCAAAAGCATAAACGAGTACTCGCACGAGATGGATTTTTTTCTTTTAATTATAGTATGATTTAGGAGTAAAATAAAATGAATAGATTTATATGCCTAATATCAACGAGAAATACTACAAAAAACAAGTTCTAAGAGGCATAGCGAGAACTTTATAAAGAATGGGAACAAGTACTAAGGAAAATTTTTCTGAAATTGAAAATCCCATTTGAAATCGAAACAAGCAAAATTTTGAACTTTAAAAAAAATGTGAATTTGAGCCGTAGAGGATGGGGGGGGGGGGGGCATAAGCACCCTCCCCCTTTCAATCGAGTCATTAAAATATTTGTTGTGGTAAATATCGGACATACATAAGTGAACTGACCCATGGCCGTATGCAGAAATTTTTCGCGGATAGGGGGGGGGGGGGGGGTGGGCAAGATGCATAAAATAAAAAAAAATTGAAAGGAAGTGAGAAAAGTGACCGAGCTTGTCATTGCGTCTTTCCATTCTGTAAAGGGCAATTGAAGCATTTCGTGCATGCCTTTAATTAATTTTGTAAAAAAAATAAAATATTAAGTTTTCAATATCCCCCCCCCCCCCCCGCTGCATACGGCCATGAACTGACTTTTTTTCGTTTAGGTTTCTTTTTGCTTTTATGTTCAGATTTTTCGTGGAATATATTACCTTTATTTGGGAGTGAAACTCATTTTTTATCAACTTGTAAGATTTTACTGAATAAGCATACAACCCCCCGGGCCCCGTTTAAAAAGCTGGATCCACCCCTAAACTTCAGTAGTGATATGATGTGATTTTTGGGAGCGAATGAGGGAAAACCAAGCAATAAAACAATAATGGAAACAATATGTCCGGAAGTGGCAGTATACTTAAATCAAAAAAAGAAATATATCAAATTAAATGACATTAAATTGCGCAGTACGTTTTTCATGAATGTGTATGAAAAATGATTAAAGTAAAACAATCAGCTAGAAATGTGGAAAGACAAACTTACCTTATTCATTTAATGCACAACATAGTTATAGTTTGAACATCGGGTATAGTCGAGGACGGCCTGGCATCAGCATGGGTGAGGGGGTGGGTTACATGTATTCCTTTTCTTATCAGTCGTTCAAATTTATCCATCATTTGCTTTCATTTAGTCAGTATCAACCTCTCTTGTTCTACACGTACACATACGCCTGCTATATATATATATCTTAATTTCTCTTAATCTCTATTAAGTCAATCCCTTTATGTTATTATTCAATATCAATAGTTCCGGTCCTCTTTTCTTCTATCGCTCTTAATTTTTTGTTGAATATCTTCTACGTCTATCCCTTTATTTTATTCACTATCAATTGTTATTGTCTTATCTTTCATTCTTCTACCGTTCTTGTTCAATCTCTTTTAAGTCTATATACATTTAATTATTTTATTTCTTCAGATCATTCTTTCCTTTCTTCTCTCGCATTTCTCTTTAACTTCAATCGTTCCATCAGTCATACATGTATAATATGACGGTACAAGACTCTTACATTGTTTTATTTCTTCAGTATCAATCTTCCCTATCTAATGTGTACATTATTTTATACAGATATTAGATAAGATCAGGAATGTCTACTCGTATATTAATTACTCTTGAAACGTGGTTGAATTGAACAACCCTATAGCTATATGTGGACTTGACTGGGGTCAATTAATTACACCGTCTGGCGCGTTTTGTGGACAATGAATAGAGGTGTGAAGATTATAGAACAGCTAACAATGAGAAGACTGTAAGTTACACAATGATCTTTTGTGTAACTGTTTGAATAGAACATGTATTAAGCCGGCCCACTGATCAGTGATTAAGCCAGTCTATGATCAATGCCCACCCCCAAATTGTCCAATATAGTCGGCATTTGGGGGCCCGGAGTGATGAGAGTGACGATGATGGCCATGAGAAAAATGATAAGGAGGAAGATGTTGATATTGAAAATCAATTATTTTTTTGTATAAAATCACCTGTTCTTGATAAAAAGAGAAACAATTACAATAAGTCCAGGTCGTCTGTTCTATATAGACGAACAGTACACAGGGCAACATAAAATGAATATAAATAAACAAATTAGCAAGAGATAATATGCACATGGATTAAAACGAGTCAATTCGTAAAAATATATCATTGCAACATTTTATTAATATTACTAAAATACATTAGGGAAATACGTTTTAAATGCTATAAACGTTAAGAAAATGTATTATAGCATTGAGAAAACCATACATTTTATATGATTTTAACATTTCCCTTAAACATTTTCATGTTTTACCAAACATTTTTTTGATATTTTGTCAATGTTTTTTGTGTTCGCTCGGGTTACACGGAAAATGGAGTATATTGGTCAAGCAAAAAAAGTGGAAGGTGGTGACTTGACCTTTTGACGCTTGTATCATATACACACCAAATAATATAAGCCTCGGGTTAAGTTAAACTGGAGTTATCATGTTTATAAGGAAATGTTAACGAATGGAGGGACAGGCGGATACCGAGCGTGATACCAAGTTACGTCTCGTCTTATACGGGCGGGCGTAAAAAGACGATATATTACTTGTAGGGGGAGGCTGTTGCTGGAATGATGGACGGAGAGAAAGGGAACAGAGTAACACAACATGCAAAAAAAATATTTAAGGAAGATACAAGGGGGGGGGGGGGACTGAATAAGATTTTTCAGAAAGTGCTGATGCTAGGCATTTAAAGCAGGGCCACTTGCGGGTATTCTTTTTCCGGGAAGGGGGGGGGGGGGTTCAAGATAGCCGATCGAAGAGAAAAGTGGGCGAAGTAGGAGGAAGAAGACGACGGCTAAGAGAAAGAAATAAAGGATAAAGAAGATAAGGATAAGAGAGAAGCAACAGATGATATGGTGGATGAACGAATGAACATGGTAAAGATAAAGGTAAAGAAAGAAGAACAGGAACAAAAAGAAGTGAAAGACATAAGAAGAATTGAATGAGGAGAATAAATATACAAATGATGATGATGATATTGTTAATTAATATCTTTGGGTATAAAATCAACTGTTATTGATAGCGAAAAAATGAAAAATGATGGGAAGCGAATCATCTTTGAATAAAAGACGTAACCGATAAAATAAACACACAGAATTGATAAACACAAAATGATGGAAAGCAAATCTACTCGTTCTTTGAATAAACAGACGAAACTGATTAAATTAAAACACAGAATTGATGAACAGGAAAATGGAAAGCAAATCTACTCGTGCTCTGAACGTCATAATGATGGAAAGTGAATCTACTCGTTCTTGGAATGAACGATGTAACTGATAAAATAAAAATACAGAATTGTTGAACAGAAAAATGATGGACAGCGTTTCTTCTTTAGATAAAAGACGTAACTGATGAACAATGAAAACAAAACACAGAATTGATGGAACTCAAAAAATGATGGAAAAGGAATCAACTCGTTCTTGCCATGAACGATGTAACTGATAAAATATACAGAATTGAACAGAAAAATGATTGAAAGCGAATCTTCTTTGAATAAAAGACGTAAATGATGAAATTATAAAAAAAAAACTGAATAATGATGAACAGAAATTGGGAAAAACGAATCTACTTTCCTTTGAATGAACGACGTAACTGATAAAATAAAAATACAGAATTAATGAACAGAAAATGATGGAAAGCGAATCTTTGAATAAAAGTCGTCAGTGATGAAAAAAAAACACAGAATATTGATGAACAGAAAATGATGGTTAGCAAATCTAGTAATATCTGTTCCATTCTTAATGGATTTCACATCTCATTGGTTTTTTTATTTTTTTTTTAATGTTCTATAACTATGATTAATTCTAACTTGATTCTAAATCTCTGTTTCATAACTTCATAATAAAACTCAAATCTGAATTATACTCGTCCTTTGAATTAACGTCGTAACTGATTAAATGAAAAAAGGGTCAATCAATGAACAGAAAAATGATGGTAAGCAAATCTACTCGTCCTTTGAATGAACGACGTAACTGATAAAATAAAAATGCTGAATTTATGAACAGAAAAATGATGGAAAGCGAATCTTTGATTAAAAGACGTAAGTGAGGAAATTGAAGAAAAAACAGAATTGATAAACAGAAAATGATGGTTAGCAAATCAACTCGTCCTTTACATGAACGATGTATTACTGATTAAAAAAAACAAAAAAACAATGAACAGAAAATTATGGAAAGCGAATCTTCTTCTTTGAATGATGAATAGAAAAATGATGAAAATACTCGTTCTTTTGAATGAAATACGTACCTGATTAAAATTACAGAATTGAAGAACAAAAGATAAAAAATAAAAGATAGAAAAAGATTATCTACTTGATTTGATTTGACTTTATTTTACATATTTCACAAGTACAAACAAAATTATGAAAAATAATATCAGAAAACTTATGAGAATACAAATCAGACAACAATTAATTCAAATTAAAGAAAATAGCGATTTGGAATTAAAGACAATTTAAAAGAGTGAAATATGAGGGAACCTGCATAAAAAGCAAGACTTGTCCTTTAAACGGAAGACGTCTTTGATAACATAAACACTGAAAAATAAACCATGGAGCTAGCTCCACAAATAAACAGTGGAAAGATAATCTACTCGTCCTTTAAGCCAAAGATGTAACTATAACTGGGTCACTCGGTCAGGAGCTGGGCACATGGATTTCTAGCGGGGACTCGTCTGATGCGCGCGCTTGAGGCAGTTTTTCAACCCGCTGTCTAGCTATTGGGAATTTAGGATTTTCAACCCGCTGTCTATCGGGTTGAATATCTTGAAGTGCAAATGACGGGATGGTGAATTAAAAGAGAATTGGACTAAGTGGGTTTAGCCCGAATGTTGTTAGCCCATCTGATGATTAGACCAAGTGATAATAGACCATCCATCAGTAAACCGACGGGATTGCATCGGGATTGCGTCGTGTTTTGACCAAAAAGTGCCTAGAGTTGAGGCGCAAACTACATGAACAAATAAAGATCAAATCTGAAAAAATCTCGTGTTTTACGTGAGCATTGGGCCTCTCTTCTGCCAGCTGCATGCGTGAAATTGACGCGTGAATTTCACGCGCGAAATCGGCTGGTGGTAATTTTTTGGGTCACGCCTGTCTCGCGGTAGATGCGTGACCCTTCGGAAGGGTGTCAACTTTATTCCGAGCAATACTGTAGCTCAATTAGATTGTAAAATTTCAGTTTACGCTTAATGAATCTGAAATATAAATGAAACTGAGGTAATACATGTACATGTACTACATTAGTCAAATCTATTCTGTACCGTAAAATCAGAAAAACTAAAAGCTGAAAATTTCATCAGAATTGGACAAGGAATAGTTATGTATAATTCCGCAATATTCTGGTGAAAGAGATGTGTGCAAGGGTAAATAAAGCCACATACTAGTAATTTCAATCATCTTTTTAATGCCTGCATAGCAGTAGAAACATTAGATATAGCCGACCTACGTGTACATTTTCCGCTAGAAATATGAGAACTGTTTATTCTCATTTGCATATTAATGAGCATCAAACATTGTTGTCAGGGGGCTTTATTTGCCCCATCAAAATGGGGCAAATGAGGCCCTTTGATTAAAAACCATTTTGTGTTGCTACAACATGTACATGTACAGGTGTATATATTCAAAGTAAAAAAGTTATGTTGGTTTGATATAATCTCTGAACATTTACTTGTAAAATCACAGGATTAATATTCAATTATTTTCCCAAAGGCCCCCATTTAAGGATTTATTTGTTTATCCTATTCCTATCCAATATTATGAGAAAAAATGATTGTTTAATTGTGTTTTCAACTGTCAGTGTCACAGTAATACATGTACATTGTATGTGTTTCTACATCTTTTACCTGAAATGGACACCTTACATGTATAGTGTACAGTACATACATGTACATGTAAGCAAGTGTGGAGATGTCTACAATGAATTTTACCATTTTACCAGATGTATCCAATACAGTGTCAATTATGTTTTAATACAGGGGGCCTCATTTTCTCCATCGGGCATGTGAAGTTTTACAGTGTATGTACATTTGTAGGCTTCCAGTCAGAAAAAAGAGGAAAAGTGGTGAATTTTACTACAGTACTGGCATGTACAACCACGCATTACAAAAGTAAACAATTTCGATAAAATGTAATAAACATTACTGGGTGGGTTCATTACAGTACTTGCCTCTCTCAAGTGGCAATGCTACTTTCAAAATTTTGATTTTGAGGTGCTGCTGCGTTTGCTCCTCCTGGCTATGTGTATCGGGCTATGAGACATTTTCCATGCTCAGACGTGTGCCAAGGAACTGTCTCAAATACCATGCAAACAGCAATCACTTTGACACTGGTACAGTACGTATACTTGTGCAGCTAGCTTAAAACTAATTAGGGACCTTATTTTATACCCCATGGACTCAATTACCCCACTTTTCCCTGCATGTACATGTACATTTAGGGGAGAGTGGGGTAAATAAGGCCATCTTTTAGAATTCCAATTATATATTTTTATACATGTACATATTTTAGCAGATGATGAAACATGATTAGAATAGATGTCTGTACTACATGTAGATCTTGAGTAGACCGATATTACAAACTAACAGATGCTTTACATGTATTTACCCCCACTCTCCCCTATGTCATCTCCCAATTGCCAACTCATTTTTTTGTATTTGATGAGAAATAGAATATGAAATTCTAAATTAATTTTTTCTTTTATTTGTATTTACATGTACATGTAGGCCTGCAATATAATGTACACTCTCATTTCACAGCAGCAGTATCACAATTTCTTTATGATGACACATGCAGAAAGAATGTACTGCAGAACTTTACAGATGGTACAGTGTGTGTACAGTGTGTATGTAGAAACTAGCTGATAGTCTGGGTTTGAGGCTACATGTACTACAGCCCAGGGGAATTGAAAGTGTACATGTACATGTACATTTGTAGGCCTACAAGTAATATAAAGGCATTCACACAAGAAAATAATATTGCACATGTAGATAAGTATTACACTTCAGTGAGTTCAGTCCATGAAGCTACATGTACATGTACATGTACATGTATGTACATTTTGGAGTATCATAAGTATGTACATGTATTTCAGTTTAGAATTTAAGAAAATGTGATATGATTTTTTTTTGTCATGATTTGTTTGGGTGTCTGTGGAAGTTTTATTAGGAAGCACATTTTTTAATTGTTTCTCATAAAATTGAGATTTAATTTTTTTCTGATTAGTAGGCTCCATTTACATGGACACTGTACCACAGCCACTGTTCAGCAAAGTTTGTTTACTTTCTCTATTGTCGATTTAAGTTTGTTATTTTCTTTATATGCTACATGTGCATTCTTAGGCTGTGAATAATGCAAAAGCCACCTGTGCTCATCTGTAATTAGGTCATCCGGTTTTTATGAAGTTATCAATGTTATGTGTTGTAGTTGATTTCACCATTTTAAAGGGATGCTCTGGGCTGAAAATATTAAATAAATAGAGTAAAATTCACAGAGCAAAATGCTGAAAATTTCATCAAAATCGGATGACAATGAATTTTAAAGTTTAGCAATACATGTATACAGTGTATTGTATGCACGTTGTCATGAATATTCAATAGATGGACTGATGATGTCACATCACATCCCTGCTTTCCCTTTTCTTATGTTATGAATGATGAAACCATAATTGTTTCATTTTTCATACATGTGTAAATGATTTGTCTCCCTTGTAATGAAATACATGTACATTAAGTTGCAGCAATGAATATCTAATGCACTTTATCAGCTGTTATACAGAACAATATGAATAAACCTAATTTCATATAAGATAGAAAAGAACAATGGGGGATATGACATTATCGGTTTGCTCATTGAATATTCATGAAGACATGCCTAGAACTGTTGCACCCGAATAATGCAAATCTTTAAAATTCCATAACTTCGCTATTTGTCATCAGATTTTGATGAAATTTTCAGCATTTTGCTCTGTGAATTTTACTCTACATGTAGGCCCCTATTTATTTAGATACAGTGTAAATATTGTTTGCCCAAACTCCAAAGTATCCCTTTAAATCATATTTTCAGCCTGGTGCATTCTGTACTGTATACTGATATTGAAATGTGACTCTGCAGCAATAGGGTAGGGAACATAGTGAAAGTGAAATAACTCTAGCCTCCAGGGAATATGACCCCTTGACCAGGTGGTTGCAGACATGAATTCAAGACCAGGGTCATATCAAGCATTTGACCCTGATAGGCTGATACATGTACAATGTATGCCTACTTTGGTTTTACCTGTTCAATAGCAGTACATGAAAAAAGGCGAGCAATGATTTTACATGTACATGTATGCCTACTTCTTGAAGGATGGAAAAGTTTGCACATACTGTATGGTACAAAACATTTCTCAGTGAGCTCCTTGTGCGTTTGATTTTCTTTGTTATAACACAGTGGCTACATGTACATGTATATGTTTATGGATCTTCTTTTTCTTCTTTTCCTTATCCTCCTCCATTATCTCCCTCCCCTTCTTCTTGTCATCTTCTCTCTTTCTGTCTCTTCCACTGCTTCTTTCATCTGTTTTGTTAGTTCTATTGTTCACTCTCTGACAATAGATCTCCCTTTTGTATTGGCAGTTGTGTAGCTTGGTGAGGGGGGTTGTGTAATTCTTTTCTTTGGAGGCATCAAACAACTTGTAGCTTGGGATTAGTCTGTGTAAATAGACTGTTAGTGTGTCCTCTTGTAGTGAAGATGCTTTAATAGTGCAATGTGCATAATGTACGTTTATACTTTATACATGTTGTACATGTATGTACATATATATATATATATATATATATATATATATATATATATATATATATATATATATATATATATACACTGCAGTCTTACATGTCAGCCTATACAGTGTATGTATTTGTACATGACAACTAGGCCTTTGGTATTTTTTTTACATACTGTTTAATAGTGTTGCAGTGTACTTGGACTGGGAATACATGTAGGCCTACATGTATTTCTTTTCTAACCTCAAAGAAAGTTTATGCCAAAGCCTGCATGATGATATGATTCAATTATTATGACCTACATGTACAGTATGTATTGTACGTAGGGCCTACATGTAGAACCTGTATTTCTTTCATAGTTTCATCAAGTATATTCATTGAGTGATTAATTTACCTATTTGGGGGGGGGGGGGCTTTTACGGATGAAAAGGGTAGGCACTAAATACACTAGAGGAAAGTAAAATAAAAAAAGAGGGCAAAATTAAAGGGGAGAACAGCGTTTAAGCAAAAGACATTATTTCGGCGTAGAGTAATATTTAAAACAAACTTAAGAAGTCATAGTTGTTTCTTCATTTGTCCATTTGTCCGATGCACCTCGGTCCAGCTAGCAGTCAGAAGAAATTTCCTGGTTGGTTGTTCATCCAATGGGTCTCCACGATGTAGACTAGTTTTGGATGAAAGGGGTGCAAACCAAATAGGTTTGATCAAAGTCTTGTGGGTCACCATTGTCAACAAGATAATAGGCCCAGGAAACGTGCCACATTCTTGGCATTCTTGGATCAGGACCACTGATTCCTCTGTGTGTGCTCTCTGAGCGTGCTGGGAGTTTGTGTCTGGTTGTGATGTAAAGTGGGTAGAAAATAAAAGACCCATGAGGTCATAGGATTAGTAAGGTTTGATCTTCTGCCCATTTATTGAGAGTGCATTTTGTAATATCATGATTGTAAATAGAATATTCCCCTGATTATAATTGTACTACGACTTTTAAGTGATTACATAATTGGACACACGCACCTGAGATACATCTACATAATACATGCAATTTAAGCCTACATGTACATGAGCATGTAGGTCTTTACTTGCATGTTTTTTTTTATGACGATAATGATGATTTTGAAGATGATGATGGTGATGAAGGTGATGATTATTGATTGATTGATTGATTGAGTGGTTTTATTTCTCATATGATGATGATGATGATAAAAAAATGATGACAAATTGACAATGATGACTAGTCCTATATGTACATAAATCATCAGTCATCATTGTAATTAAATAAAGAATACAGTGATTGTGGTTGAGGAAAGTTAAATTATTTTTCAAATCAAAGGTTACAGTAGGCCTACTCTTTTTATCACTCTGCTATATGTACATACTTGTAGGTGTATGTTAAATTGCTAAATATTGTAGAATATTATTTGTGGAAGATCTTGGGTTGATTCTGGGAAAGATTGTGGCCCGAATGCCATTTGGGCTGTGTAAAGGGCGAATGCACCTATTACCCTTGAATTGTTATTACGGTTTCTACTTTTTATGCTTTTTATGCATTCTAATTCATAGGTTTAAAAGAATAAGATTTCTTGTGCCCTCGCTGTTTTAAGCAACTGCAATGCAATGCAATACATGTACATGTGGGCCTTGCAATTTGGCATCACATTGGAGAGTCATGATGTACATGTACATGTATTATATGCCTACTCTGTAAATCATGTGCAGTACTGCATCATACAGTACACTACACTACACTTGACTTTCATATATTACATTGGAAAGAAGTCCATGGCATTCTCCAAATGTTTGGAAGTGGGTCACAGGCATATGTGAAAAAGCTATGGCGGAGTGGTAACAACAGAGAGTCTGCAGACGCAGGATCTGGTCTGTGCGCATTCCGGGGATTCCCATTGCATGTTTCAGCGCCGGGAAATCAATGCCCCCACAGCCCCCTAGCAAATTCCGATGGGGTTTCTTGCTGGCTTGAGTGGCATAGGGCTCTATCGTTCAAATCTTTAGCTCTTGAAAGGTTAACAAAGTTTTTTTTAATGATAATAATTCTCGTATTACATTAGACCTACATTGTACATGTTCATCTGTACACTGTACTCTGTAGGCATTTTTCTGTAACCCCCCCCCCCCCTCTCTTGACAGAGCATACATGTAATCTCATATTCTACAGTACATACATGTATTTCTAAACATTAATTTTGAAAATAATATGCATCGATGAATGTACACCATGACTGCACGCTCCGGTTGGGAATTTTGAAAACTAAACATAATTAAAATTTACAGAAAATTAAACTAAAAGTCTACGAAATTCTACAATTTCACTTCAGATATTGCAAAAGTGTTCCCATCATCTTAATTCTTAAATGCATTTAATTTCAATATAATAATTCATGAAATTTGCTCATACAACCTAAACTGATCATGATCGGCCATTGATGTAGTCAACAACACCCTCAACTTTACAAGTTCCATAGACATAGGACCCACCTCTCAAAAACTGATAAATAATGGAAGGCTAATTCCTGCCTACCCTAATGGGCAGTGCTCAAGCATGAATAGTTTTTCCCTTTTTTTTTGGGGGGGGGGGTGTCATTTGAGAGTTTATTTTATTGACTTTCTTTATAAGCTATCCCTCCATAGTGGTATTATTTTTAATAGTTGGCAACCATTTCAAAAGAGAATAGATTCAATAGGGGGTCTTTTTTGGTGATGAACTGTAAATGTTGGGGTTACCAGCATAATGTACATAGGTGATTCCACGGTAACTCGCATTACACAAGTTTGTATGTGTCTTTTCTAATACCTGGTGCTGTCAGTTTTACAGGGATGAGTCTTTCAAGTTTATACTGTCAATTTATCTTAACATCCGAGGCTTTAAAACAATACATACACATATAGAAAGGTTGTACAGTGTATGATGTACAGTATACATGTACATGAATTGTGGACGAGTGACTTTCCAAAAATCGGTCAGTCGCATTACACAAAAAGGACATGAAAAAAAAGTGACTGAATTCTTTTTGATAGTTCTTTCAAATCAAAAGAATTTTACCAATTTCAATACTGTACCTGCAAAACATAGCAGTCTCAAATAAGACATTGGCATTGGGAGGTAACTTTGAGTTTCTTTTGTAGATACAAAAACGCTGGTCAGTCGCATTACGGTCTGTCGCATTACACTTTGTCCAGCACCACAAATTTGACATTTTTAACCCTTCCTGCAACTTATATTAAAAAAATTTCTTTTGATATCATGATATAAACTGATGACCTTCAGATTATCCAACTGAAAGTTTTACAAAACAAGCAATAGTTTTCTGTTAAATAGAAATTCAGTTAAAAAGTATATGTAGTCCCATGCATATAATTTTTTTGCATGGTTCAGATTCTCCTTTAAGGAGATGTCTAAGAAAAAAATTTGAGGCTTATTTTGATCACCTTTGTATTTATGAACTTCCATATGAGTTTTTTTAAAGAAAATTTTGATCCAGATTTGAAATAGAGTCAATTAAAATTTTTGGAAAGTGTCTGCTTTAATACATGTATCGCCCACATACATGTTTAGTTGTGAACTTGTGATTGATTTTATGTGTTCAATTGCAACCATATTCCACAGTGCAGTACTTCCATCTTCAAAAACAGTATATTTTATCAAGGACCAGTTATTTGGAACTCAATCCCTTCTGACATTCAATCAAGCAATCATTGGGCAACTTTCTTTGGTTTTGATCGGCTGAGATGCATCATTGTAACTGTGGTAGTGAATTGCAATGGACTATTCATAAGCTGATGATTCTGAAATGTTGTTAAATGGTTGTTTTGATATTCCAAACATGGAGTAGTGTGTGTAACTGAAAGGTCCTACATGTATATCAAACAGCTGTTGGATTGAATTGGTAACTGTGTATTAAACATTTGACAAGTCCTTTCATGAAACTCTGGCTCTCCCTGATCAGTAATCACCTGTGTTATGTATTTTTTCAACCCATCATTCAGTTTATAATAGCATCATTACATGATCAATGTTTTGATGGCGTCAAGTTCAACTACATGTACAATGTACATGTACATGATGTTTATACTTATAGTAGAATTTACTTTTCTCCTATTTTGCTGTTCCCTAGCAGGAAGTTGGATTGAAAGTCTCCCAGCTCTCCAGGCTGTATCAACAGCAACAGCAGCCTAAGGGCCCTGACTCCCCAGATAGTAGCATCAGAGACAGTAGTAGCTATGCCAGCAGTACAGACAGTTCCTCAATCAGCAACGGCAGTGGTTTCCGCTCCATCCCAGCAGGTGATGATAAATAATGATTTTGAAAACTGTATAATTCCGGAGGCGAAAATTATGAAGATATAGAGCCCTGATATTAACCTGGGGGTGTTTCACAAAGATTTAAGTATGTTTTAAGTCACACTTAAATGCTGATGCATACATGTACAAGAAGATATGCAACGCAGAATTTTATTAATCAATACTACTGCAGTAGTGCGCGTCCTCTTCGCATGATCTGACCAATGCGGTCATGCCTTTTATACTGCATGCAATAGACATTTAAGTGCGACTAGTCTAAGTCATACTTAAATCTTTATGAAACACCACCCCAGGCAGGGCTTTGTTAACAAAGATGACTAATGTTACCTTAATCAATTCAAACACTGTACATCTCAGTAACATCGACAAAAGTAACTTCAACCTGACCAATGGTATGTATGTATATATGCCACTGGAAATAACGTAATAACATTGTTCAAATCCAGAGTGTGCCATAGTAAATCTAGTAATGATATAACTATCGATCTAGGTTAAAAGCTATTTTGGCAGTCTGATGATTTGATATGATATGATGCTGTTTCGTATATCAATAGACCCTTGTAGAAAAATAAAGAAATAATGGAGAATTTAATCAATAATAGATATGAAAAAATATTGCTTGATTAGACAAAGCACAGCAATAATTACACAGAAACATGAAATGGTACAACTTTACTTATTAGAGAAATCATCACAACATTATATGACACTCGTCTTGAGGTTTTACAAGTAATTATCGAAGTACAGTACATGTATGTAAAGGGTTATATTTTTGTTTGTTTAAATAAGTTAACTGAAATTGTGAGCGCTTTGGGCCAAGTGGCAAAAGCGCGTTATAAATATTGAGTATTATAATTATAATTATTTTATTTCCTTGCCACAGGTTATGGGTTGAAGCGGAAATCTAGCTACGATGATAGAGGACAGCCAATGCTACAGTCCAACACACCTGGGGAGACCTTGCAACATCCATCACCCTACGGTCAGCAGACTTCCCGTCAACAGATCTACTTAGCAAGTGGTGGTGACAATGCCCGCAGTCTTTCATCCGTATCTTCAAACAACTCCTTCAGTGATGGCAGGACTTCTTCCATTCAACAGCAGCAGCAGCCACAGACTGCTTATACAGGCCGTTCGTACAACTCCACGATGGCCCATGGGGACAGTTTGGTAACGAACGCGCAGGCAATGCCTTATGTGAAAGCTGTTGCTCCTGGGGGTGACAGTAGACTTCAACCGCAATGGAATGCAATGAATTACAGTGGTTATTCTGGACATTCAAGAGATAGTAGCGGACAAATTCATATAACGGCTAGTAGGGCGCCATCAAGTAATCTGCAAAGCACAAACCCTAATAGGTCTGGTGCACCTATGGAAAGGACAAATCTAGCAAATAGGCTACATGTAGGTAAGAATGGTGATGTGATTTACCAGTCGTATGTGAATCCAAATAGAGACAGTTCAGGGTATAAGTCTAGCCTGACTATGAATAGGGTGCCAGGGGCAGCTGATACTGGTTATAACCAGTTAACAATCAATCCAGAGGACAGAACTATCAAACGTCAAACTGTTATCACAATCTCGACGACATCGTCAACGACATACTCGACGGGAAAGACGTTTACCGTATCAGATCCTATGTCATCACACAATCCGCCTCCTTATCCTCAAGGAAGGACTTATAATGTTCAAGCCGCAACGGCAGCTGCACAAGGTCAAAGCATTCCCCAGTCCAATGGATACGACTTGGGACAAAGACATGGAACAATGACGCATGCCACCTATGCAGGGCAAGGTACACATGTGTCCAGTCAGTTGGCAGTTTCGCGTAATCCACCAACTGGTTTGAATGCGGCCTACAATGGACAGGGTACCAACATGTCAAATCACCTAAATGTACAACCTAGTCCCACACCTACAGAGCAACATCGAAGCTGTGCTCATATAATGATATTACCCGCAGACAATCAGCCTAGCATTTACAGTCCAGATATGATAAGTGCTATGATTAATAAAACTCAGCCTCCCCCAAGTTATGAATTCAGTACCCAAAATCGGCAGACCCCAAATTCAATTCAGACTCAAGCAGGTCATGTCGGTGGGCCTCAGCAAAGAGGAGGCACACCGACCATGACTCAATCGCAGTACAATACAGCAAGACTCACTCCGCAGAATAGTCAGGGTCCTAGCAATAGTAGTACTGTATTCAAGCCAATCCCATCACAGATGGGAGGCAACGTGGTACAGATTCAAACCCAACTCCCGCAACATCATCAGCCTCAGCCGGCAGTTGTGACAATTAGTCGTATAGAACCAAACAATGATTTACCAGGAAATAGCAAACCACCGCCACCATACAGGCCGGCAGCTACTGTGCAGAATGTGGAGATGAAGGCCAAAGACTTGCATCTCAATGTTCCAGTTGCTGCTGCAGTAAGTTCAACTGCCGTACCAGGGCCTGGTTACTCCTCACCACCTTTTCTTCAGTCCGTTAGCAGTACCCCAGTTGCAAAACCTGTCCTTCAGAAAGCCCATGGACCTGATCAGCCGCCACCTGCAAGAGGTCCATCACCAGACACGATCAGCACTCAAAGCACTAGCACACAGAGCTCTTCCGCAAGATCAGAATCCCCTCTTGTCAGACCTCCATCTCTTATTTCAGAGATTTCAGATGGTTGTGATTTGGAGAGTGCATCTAGCGATTCCCAGCCGCTCGAGAAGAGCAGGATCGAATCTCCTGTGCCTGAGCGTCGGAACAAGGGTAGGCATAAGGAACGGTATGAGCCTCGTGTCAGGGTCTACAGACCGGAAGCCTATAAGTTTTACATGGAGCAACACGTTGAGAATATTCTCAAGTCGCATCGGCAAAGAATCAAAAGGCGGATGCAACTTGAGCAGGAGATGCAGCGTGTTGATCTCACCCCAGGGGATCGCGACCAGATGAGGCGGATGCTTTTCCAGAAGGAGTCCAACTACCTCCGCCTCAAGCGTGCCAAGATGAACAAATCCATGTTCAAGAAAATCAAAACCCTTGGCATTGGAGCCTTCGGTGAAGTGGCTCTTGCCAGGAAAGTTGACACCAATGCCTTGTACGCTGTGAAGAAGCTACGGAAACTAGACGTCATACAGCGTAACCAGGCAGGCCATGTGAAAGCGGAGCGGGATATCCTGGCAGAAGCGGACAACGAGTGGGTAGTCAAACTATACTACTCCTTTCAAGACAAGGAAAACTTGTACTTTGTGATGGATTACATCCCAGGAGGTGACTTGATGAGCCTCTTGATTCGCCTTGAGATCTTTGAGGAGGACCTTGCAAGATTCTACATTGCGGAATTGGTCCTGGCCATAGAAAGTGTGCATAAGATGGACTTCATCCATCGAGACATCAAACCAGATAACATCCTGATTGATAGAGATGGTCACATCAAGCTCACTGACTTTGGCCTCTGTACTGGCTTCAGATGGACCCATGACTCCAAATACTATCAGAAACGTGAGTTTAATCATTTTATACCTTGCTTTCTTTCAAGATGGAACAATGCTACACAAATGTCCATTTGATGTAATAAAAAATGTCTATTTAAAGTAGCCTGCTGAATTTGTATTATCATTTTCTAAAGTCCCTGTAGCCAAATGCTGTAATGTATTATTGCTAATAATATCCAATTGTGAATATGTTTCATACATTTATTTACCAATATCCAAAGATCAACCCCCCCCCCAAAAAAAAAAATGCCCCTGACATTATACTGCCAATGACATGTGACATGAGAAAACATTCTTTGTTCTTTACAATCAAACAAGTGTTCCTGTCATCACACCAGTCAGATTAAGTTTTCAGTGGTAAAGTGACATAAAATGCATTATCACTCTACTGCATAACATTCTGCAACACGAAACATGGTTTACATCACTGATTGAAACGAATTAATGAAATTCCATTGACATGACAAATTTATTTTCATTATAGCTGAAGTAGACCCAGAGTACCAACTTTCACACAGCTGAAGTTCCTTTGAACTCGGTGGTACTTTAATACTGTCTTCAATACACTTTAATCACGTAACTTCAAGAGTGAATATTTGATGCAACTGCTCTTGACAATTCAGCTATCGTTCTACCATTACTTTTAATCCTACGCTACAGCTGGCCACAATAGAACGGACAGTATGGAGCCCTTTGACACCATGGACCGAGGGAAATGTGGGTGCAGTCACCACCATTTTGATGCCAAAGATAAGGAGCATGACCGTTCCTCTCATGACAAGCGCCCTCTGAAGACCCTTGAGAGGAGAAAGAAGCGTGAGCAGGAGCGATGCAAGGCCCACTCCCTGGTTGGAACCCCCAATTACATCGCCCCTGAGGTTCTTATCAGAACAGGTAAGGCTTTATTAACCCATGGAATTTTTAAGACATTCATTTTCACAGCTCTGGGTCCAGATTATCATATACATGTAAATACTAGTTCAGCTTCAGTATACTGCAGTTCGTGTAATCTCTCTGTCAAATAAATGCTTTCACATTACTTAAATTTGAACTCGGTGTAATGGCTCTCTATCAAGAAACAAGATAATTGTTAAGATTTTGTTGCTCGTTTTTCATTGCATTCACAGATCACTACCTTAATGCAATCTGTTGTCCATCAATTATTCCATGCCCAGAAGGTCTCGACACTCATTAACATCTGGTTCCCTCGTAATTCTACAAGTCTTAAAAAAACTTTGGGGAAAAGATCCTGTGCTCATGCATTTCTATGTAATAGCCTCCTGAAGACATCAGAAACTATATCTATATTGAGTCTTCTCAAAACCTTTCTATTTACTGCTTTATGCACCTTCAGCACTTAATAGAGTGGTTTTAGTGGCTTATTTATAGGTCCCATTTTCATTATTTTTGCTTTGCAGGGTATACCCAGCTGTGTGATTGGTGGAGTGTGGGTGTCATCTTGTACGAGATGTTGGTTGGTCAACCCCCGTTCCATGCAGACTCGCCTGCCGAGACCCAGTTTAAGGTATGTAATTTGTGCATTTTATAATATACACGCCATCACCGATGCTCATTATCACAAGCGGCTTGTGGGTCAATCACTTTTTTCTGAGACATACAAGATAGTACTGGCCCTGAAAGAGGATTGAAAAATCAAATCAATATTTAAGTGTGCGATGAATCCCAATAGCAGGCACGGATAAGGATTAGTCAGGAGAACTTCCAACTGAATGCCTTGCAATCAAATTTCTACATAGATAGTGTAATACAAATTGCTATTAATATGTAGATAGGTACTGTATGAAATGTTTTTTCCCCTCCCCCCAAAAAAAACAATAAATAAATAAATAAATAAAAATAATGAATGAAGAAATAAACGAACAAAAAAAAAATTGTCTCCCTAAAGAAAAGACCTTTCAAGATGTTAAGAATCAAATCAACAGACACCCCTAGTTTATTTCCTACGCAACTCTGTATATTACCTTTTTTTTACACTAGAAGCAGGAAGTCGATTCTTATCCCAACATTTGATTGTATTCTGTGAAACAGGTTATAAACTGGAAGCAATACCTTCACATCCCGTCCCAAGCCAAGCTCAGCCGCGATGCCTCTGATTTCATCCGCCGACTCTGCACAGGACCAGAGGAGCGCCTGGGCAAAAACGGTGTCCTAGACATCAAATCGCATCCGTTCTTCCAGACCATAGACTTTGACTCCAACATCCGCAAGATGAAAGCCCCCTACATCCCCACCGTCCGCCACCCGACGGATACCTCCAACTTCGATCCCGTCTCGCCGAATAAGCTAGGCTCCAACTCCAGCACAGACAGCTGGGACAGCAACCCTACCGAAGAGGAGAATCATCGGCAGCAGACGGATCATGCCTTCTTCGAGTTCACCTTCCGGAGGTTCTTCGATGACAATGGACATCCGTACCCGCTGCCCATCGACATTGACTCGCCGCCTGGACCTGGTGAGATGGAGAGATCTGAAGGGGACGGAGCAGCCGCTCAGAGCAGCACCGACTTGCAAGACATGGACTATGTCTGATAAAAATGAACAACAGTTCATTTCCTTCATACAAGATGACAGCATTTGACATGCTGTGCCTCGTTTGAATTGTCTTTTCGTGTTTTCTGTTGTATGGTATGTTTTCATTAGAATTTCCTTCCCCTCAAAGGGGTCATAATCTTGTTGGTTATGATTATCTTGACTTTCATGATTTTCAGCTGCACCGTAAATATGAAAAATGTAGTGAATTAAAAAGTTTAATATGCCAGTGTCAGAAATTTCACCTAAAGATCCATGTGAAAGTGGATTAAAGGCCTCACAATTTAATGCAATTGCAGTAGATCCTTTTGATAACTTCCTTCGAGCACATGTGGGTATATATATTACTCGATTAATACTTAAAACCTCGCCTCTGAAATTTATATTGATGATCATTCTAAATCCTAGACCGTGTTTTGTATGTATTTTTTTCAGCCCTTTGGTTAGAGCTACATTACACACCTTTATTGGTTGTTTTTTTTTAGAGGGAAACCAAAACATATTCAGTTGCGTGACCTCCATGCACATCCAAGATGGAATGTGGTGACATTCAACACGCTTGAATTGTCAGACCACGATCCTTGTCTAGGTAGTGTTCACACGGGGAGTTATAGCACTCTGAATTATGTTTTTAATTGACATTTCCGACATATTTGTGATTGGATTACTAAGGTGTGAGGGTTTCTCTGTGGGTTTAAAGATTTTGATGTGAATGAATTGAATTTATTCATTCCTACAATTTGATGACATGCACAGTGTATTTGAGATGTTCACGGCTGTCCAGCTCTTGTTGCTGATGCTATGCTTTGTTCTAATGGCCTTCTTAATTAACATTCTTTTTTTTTACTTTTTTTTTTTTTTTTTTTGGGGGGGGGGGGCATGTTTAAAGGTGTAATTGTCCATTATTACGCATCATTCATGTTTCCAAAGCAACAAATATCAAAGGGCTATGCTTATCCTTATTACAGGTGCCTACATAAACCTGTATTATGGGTGACATCAAGAGATGAGAGCATACATTCACACAGTAGATTACAGGCATTAGGCATACCATTGCTATCAGCTTTAATGTGTGTATGTGTAGGAGGACACCATTGTCATGGTACATTCCGACATGCCTGGAATAATTGATATTTAAAGACAAGAGTTGAAGAGGTCGGGAAGTAAGTCACCATGCCGAGTGCAGGGATAGTCATCTTACAAAACAAGACATGGTATGCATAGATATAAGAGCTAGAAGGCCGTTAAAGCAAATTCATATTGTTGGTTATGCATTATAGGGTTTCGGGTTTACCAAAGAGGTTATATATTAAAGGAGGCAAATTCCTTTATATTAGGTAAACGATATCAAGACATAGCATATATTAAAATGAAACGAGCTAGAAGGTCATTATGGAAATTTACATTGTTTGTAATTGCATTGTAGGACTCAAGTTTACTGAAGACACTAAATACATATAAAGCGGGCAAATCCCTTTTAAAATAAGAATTTGGTTAATGATATCATTACATGACATTCAAGAGAAATAAAAGTGGAAACATTGTGAAAGGTTATTGTTAGTATTGGTATTACGGCATTATGAGGTCTGAACATTAAATGTGAACTTTTTACTGAAAGAGTTTAATGTCGAAAGGGGGCAAGTCCCTTTTTAAGAAAATTTTGTTGATATTATAAATTATTTCCTCTATTTGGAAATATTTACATTTTTGGAGTTTTAATAAAATTCTATTACTCTGTCACTCCTGATATATGTTGGTTGATGGGATAAACAATTACAGAATTGCTTCCCTCCCAAGAATTGTCACTAAAGAGAAAGTATTCAGCTCATCATTAGTTTTGAAGATTAATGCCAAGTAAGATATTATAGTTTGTCGGATCCATGTTGCTCGTGGGCTACCCAAATATCATTTCAGGGTGAGGGTTTAAAGGGCATTATTATAAACCTACACAGATGTACTTTTATTGTAATTAGGAGGGGAGTTCTCTTCTTGGCTTGAACGTCAGAGTATGTCTCATTGGCACCCCCCCCCCCCCCCCACTTTCCCCAGTTAAAGGTAAATTCCAGTTCTGGTAACGATCTCAAAATGATTTTTTACAGAATCTAATATAATGACCACCCAAGTGTCTGTTTCTATGAATAAAAAATATGTGCCAAAGGATTCTGGAAGAAATTGTGTAATTGCTGAGAAATAAGCAAAATAAGCGCGGATTCGGTCACTTCCGTCGGGTCTTTATTCCAGCAATAATAATACACTGTCCCACGTGTGCCTATCTGTGTTGGCGATCTTCAGTGTGATCGTATTTCAGCTTAGATTTTATGATTTCACAAAGTTCAGTTTATGTAACTGTACCAGATCTAGATCCACGATGATATAGTCATACTTAACCTTGGTTTTACAGACTTTCTCACGAAATTAGTGTTTTACTGCAACTACTGTAATTTAGCTTTAAAATCTCACCAATTAAGCAAAAACAACAATGTCGAAGACTTGATGCTTGTTTAACCAAGTGAGATAAAATCAATGCAATTTACTGCCTCTGTTTCATCAAGGATTAATGGGAACATTAGTTGAGTGCAAAGTCCATTTCGATTAACATTCTTTGCCTGAAAACAAGGCAGATAAATAAACAGAACCTGCTCGTACTTGTTGCTTTTATTGGAAGTGAATGCTTGGGGTTTAATTGTCTAGGTTTCATAAAGCTGTGTGTAAAGTTGCACACAACTTTAAACATGACAGGAACATGTTCTTAAGTGCTAAGTCAGCTACATAGGGTTACATGTATATCATTCATTTAGGACAAGAAAGGATCACCAGTCGCGTTTAAAGTCAATTTTAACTTTATGAAACACCCACCAGTGTAGATGTGTTTTAAAACCCATCGTACTTGAGGTTAAGTTTCAGAGAAAATTATGTATTCAAAAGTATTCTTCATACATGAATTCACGTAGTAATGTATTCTCATTACTGTAGTTGTGTTTTTAAATTATGTTGAGTCAGAATTCAGGTGTATACTGATACTAAATAAATGAAATAATTCAGTTCAGATGCAAGTGAGGTAGAGTTCTCATTGTGAAGGAATATATGTATTCAGACAATTCTTGTGCTGGAAGTTGAGCTAGATTTGATGGGCATATACTCAAATTCTATTGAATTTTGTGTTTTGAGGTTAATCAAAAGGAGGAGCCGTGGTGTAGTGGTTCTGACTCTCGCCTTGTAAACAGAGGGTCGTGTGTTCGAATCCCACCGCGGTCTGGCGTCCTTTGGCAAGGCGTTAATCCACACTTTGCCACTCTCGACCCAGGTGCTAAAATGGGTACCCGGTAGGATGTGAAAGTCATTGTAGCTTGTCCAGTACTGTGTGCGCCTCACCGGCGACTGACTGGAATACTCCCCAGGGAGTGGAGGATGTGCACACATTGTGTGCGGGAATGACTGATTGAATCCGATGACCGGGGTAATAATAATATATCTGTAAAGCGCTTAGACACGTCGTTCCGATGTATTAATCGCTATATAAAAAACGGATTATTATTATTAATGTGCATTAACAATGGTTTGCCCCTCCAATCTCTTATCAGAACATTTTTGTGTCACTGCTGTCCATATGTCACTGAACAGTCATAGTGCGCTTGAGCAATTACCCTCTGGTGTAAATGGGGGGGGGGTGAGTTTCATTCAACACAGACTGTCCCTAGTAGTTGTAATGGATTATACACTATGCAGTACTTGTTAACAGTCACTAATCAAGAGGTAAATTATTGAAACCCTTTATTTGAATACAAGGTCAAAAGGCACATGCCTACCTTTACTCCATGATATATCATTTTGGGCATATGTTGAAAACAGTTGTGTGGTATTGAATGGGTTAATGAATTGATGGTAATCTCTATCGAACAACATCACTATTTGTGTCCATCATCTTTAAGTACAAATAATCGTGTTTTGTCAGAACTTGGCAATTTCATAGCAAGATTTTAATGTAATTATGAATAAGACCGTTAGGAAGATGAGATATCCATTAAAAAAAAAAAACTGCTTGAACTGATGATCAAAAGGCCTTTTTTTACCAGATCCCATTCACACTGCAGATAAATTTTGCGTTCTTGTATGTTTTTGTGTCTCGTAATAGTTGTTTCAGTTTTGCAATTTGGCTGTAGTCACAATCTTAAATCAGAGTGTACTACTTTGCTCATCCTACTCTGCCCCAAATTTTTCCTTTGATGGCTAAAAAAAAAATCAAATAACTCATAATTTTGGGTGTAACCTTCATTTTAGGAATGCAAGGAATTTATTAGAATACAGCCACCAAAATGCTTCAGAGCTTATATGTGTGCATCATAATTTGATTCTAATTTACTTGAACACGAGGCAAATTTTTTGTGTTGCACGTTTATTTTGTTAGTTTCATGTACGAGTGTGTTGGGTCGTTTGAGATTAATATTGATGATTGGGGCAAATTTATTTCTGAATATTAGTGGATACTGATTGTTTTTGTGTGTTTAATTTTAATCTGGTAGCTTTCCATGGGAAATTTGAAGTGTAAAGATTAAGCTTGCACAAATAATCTCTTCTAAATTCTTGACTTTTAATGTAAAATTCAGTGACCCAAAGTTCTTTGAATATGAGAAGTAATTTATTTTTAAATCCTTACTTTTTCATCAGTTTTTTGTTCGAGATATGCAGAATCTGCCAGTGCAAAAACTTCAAGGTTTATCCTTAATTTTACCTATTCTCCTTTTCGGTGAGAATCTTCTAGGAAAACCATTCCTGACTTAAATACTCTCGGCAGTCATAAAACTGTTATTTTGTTGGTTTTTCTTTTATGTAGATCTCAACCATTGATTATCATGAAATCATGAGTCATAAATTGGAAATATTGCACCCTATTTGTGTCAGTGCACAATTTAGTTTGAAATGCTCCTTTAATATATTACTTACTTTATTAGTGGAATCCTATGGTTCTTTCCTTGCCGAGTCCTCTTTTCCCTCCATTCCTTTTCTCTTTCCATATTCACTCTTTTATGTCTTCTATATTCAATTTTCTTTTATATCTACCCCCTCCTTTAAGCATATCAATCATATTTGTATATCTACTCTGTTCTTCCCTCCTCTTTCCTTTACAAGGGAGGGTTTCATGGCAACAAATACTGATTTTCACTGACAAATTTGTTCTGAGCCAATCAGATGCAAGGATTTTGGTAGCTTATAACAGTGAAAATCACTATTTGCTTTCATGAAATGCTCCCCTACCCCCCCCCCTTCAATTTCTCTGTATTGCATCTCTTTTCAATTCTGCATCTTTTTGCAATGTCTCTCTTTTACTTTTTTTTGTGTCTCTCTGTACTTCCTTTAACATTTCTTTCAATCTAGAAATAAACTCATTGACAGATCTTTCTCTTTCCTTGTACAGCATAAATGCTGCTTGTTCATCAATGTGTGTTCAATTTCCCTTTATATAGGCCTTCCTTAGCACTCGGAGTGTTTCTATTCTATGTACAAGTAACATTTTTGAAAGCTTAAAGTTCTTGAAAGTATATTCAATTTTGATAACAAATGAAGGATTTAAAAAAAGATGAAATCTTTGCTGAAACTAACTAAAAAAATGTACAATAATACTGAGCCAAAGATTTTCATGTTTTATAGCGATATGTAATTATGAATATATTTAAGAAAATTTCGCCAGAGGCCAAGAAGATCAGTACATACTACTTTTGTCAATAATGTAGAGTTTGTAGAATAAAATAATGAGAGTTTATATTTGTGAAATGTTGAGAACGCCTTGTAAATGTTTTTTTTTAAGTATTCCTAACCCTGGTAGATCTAGCTCCTATCATGACCAAAAAAGGAGAAAATAAATGTATATTTCTATGAAGATATATACATATTTCCCTTGCATAATATGAGCGTGATAGGGGTAAAGATGTGTTATATAATTGTGAGCCCCCTGCATATATGGTGTTTTATATAATTCAAACTATATGTGCATAATAAAGTTTCTGGGGTCATAAATTGTATATGTGAATATTAGATGACCAAGACATGTTTTGTGTACATGCAAAGGAATTAAAATCAACATGTCTATTGAAAGTATATTTACATCTGTGTTGTATTTTTTTCATTTGTGTTGTGTGGAAGGAGAAGTTAAAAGTCTTTTTTTTGGGGGGGGAGGGGGCAGGAATGGTAAAATCAGAGATTTATATTCATGAGGTTCCCAGGATCAAAACTACGACTTTTTTCTTACTGATATCTAAGACTAAGTGCAAAGAGGAAATTTGTGTAATATAATTTCTTAAAAGAAACATTGACATTATTTATGACACTTTTTTCTTTCCTTCTGTTTGTAGTTTATTCATACCATAATCTGGAGATAAAATATATCTTCAAAACTTTACAAATTCAAATTAAAAAAAATCACAATGAAATAAATATTACTTTTGCCAATGATAGAGAAATACATCAACTTATTTTGCATAGAAGTATAGTCATGCCTTGCAAAGACACTGCGAGGCAGTAGGAGACACCTTTTCTCCTGCAAAAAGCCGGAGTCCAATCAAATGCTCAACAAAAACTAATGTGAGAGTATGATGTTATATGCCTTGCCACCACTCCTTATGACGGTTTGTTTCATTTTGAGAATTGATGCAGGTCATATTCCAGTTAAGCTCTTTGCATTTCATCTCATATCCACTTTGATTTAACACCACTAAGTCTATATGATCAGATGAACGGTGGTGTAAAGAGCTAAAAATTTTGAGGGGGCTAGATGTTGCGTATTGTGTAAACTTTATAGAGTTGCAAGTGAGCAAAGGGAACAAGCAAAATTTCGACATTTTCATTTAAAAATCCAATTTTGTGATAGATTTTGACATAATATTCAGAAAATATATTTCACCCTTCTCTTTCCTTTTTTTTTTGGGTTGGTCGTGAATTTTTGTTGCCCCCCCCCCTATATACGCCACTGAGTATGAACCAAATTTTCATTTGAAAAAGGTACAATATAATGAGATGACATAGTGGAATTAGATCATCCAGGCATTAGACCAAATGAGACGTGTAGTTAGACCAAGTGAGTATTATACCCAAGAACTTGTTTTACCAAGTAGTAATTAAACCATATTGATAGTAACCAAAAGATGATGGTGTCAGATGATCTGATCATAAGACCATCTACAAGTAGACCAACCTTTCACCTTGGGACCATCTTCAATAGGCAAGGATTACGGTACTATACACTATTATAGAATGATGATGAGAATCCTAAACAAATGATTTAGTGAAATTTATTTCCCCCCACCCCCAAACAACCCTATATACCAAGGTTTTTTTTATGAATTGGTTTGCATGGCAATAATTCTTTCCTTTGAATAGACAGAGCTATAAAACGGCCATGATAAGATGAGGATGCTAATTACGAAGAGTGCCTTGATGGTTGATCTCATTTGAATGAAGATTTTTTTTTTATAGAAAAAGATCAAATACTGTTTTCATACATTATTTGACATGTTAATATATTCCATTTGAACATCAATGCCAATATCCATGATGAATTACAGTATTTTGATTGTTGTTGAATGACAATAATACTGGCTGTTCCTAATGTGTTCATATACAGCTTTAATAGGAAATAATTATTAGACCATACCATATTGGAGCTTGGTAGGAAAGTGATCTATTCATTGTTTTCCGAACTGTACGACATTCAGTTGAATGATGAATGCACTCATCTAGGACTCATGCAATGTTTGCAAGCTGAATGCAATACATCCTATATACCAATCAAGGGTAGCCAATATTATAATCATTTCATTATCATATTTCATGAAAAACCATTCAAGATTAGAAAAGAATACTCTATTTTAGTATATTTATCAACTTTCATGTCACAAAGTGGCATCTCCGGGCATATTTGCTGACCAAAGTCAAGACAGGGGTCTATCATCTCTCACACTCTGTTGGCAGTGAGGACACATTCTACACCCTGGTATTCTTCCATCAGAGATGGCAATCAATTCTTCAATCCCAAACATTTCAGTCACTAAGGTTACTTCAGGTGTTGTAAGATCATCAGCTGCCTTTGATGCGAGGGACATCCTTGCCATCTATGACCGGTATCACCTTGAAAGATTGGAAGTATTCCAGGATGTTCTTGGTATCCTCTAGGTCCATCTTGAAGTCCTGAGCTAACCTTTCTGCAGGATACTCCTGTAAATGGAACAAGAAGATATGATACTTTGATTAGAGGTATTCCAGGATGTTCTTGGTGTCATCTAGGTCCATCTTGAAGTCCTGGGCTAGCCTTTCTGCAGGATACTCCTGTAAATGGAACAAGAAGATATGATACTTTGATTAGAGGTATTCCAGGATGTTCTCGGTGTCATCTAGGTCCATCTTGAAGTCCTGGGCTAGCCTCTCTGCAAGATACTCCTGTCCAGCAAAGGAGATATGACACTATGATTTGTTTGAAGTATTCTAGGACGTTCATCAAAGAGCCAATCTGAAATTTACATACAGTAGTCATAGTAATCCCATTTTTTAAATGATTATACATTTTGTATTCCTTTAATGATTCTCTCACACTGTCAACATTCTGCTTTATTTCTCTCATTTCTTGTCCTGGGAGTAAAACTCAAATAATCGATGTGTTCGATCATTTCAACAACAATCAGCAACCTAATACCACTTTTTACATTAATCGAATGTTCGGTAGATGTTGATTACTGATTTGAGCCATTCAAATATCAACAGTACATGGCCATAATCTTTGATATTTGACAAGGAAGTGCAAGATAACAAATTCAATTTATGCTAAAATTTAATGAATTCCAAACATTGTGACTCTTTCAAGGCACAACACTGACTGCCGCAGTGGCTACCGTGCATCATTCAACTATGTTGATGTGCATGTCATAGGCAATGTGCTGGGACACTCAACTGTGTCAGCTCATTCATATGCATGACCACTGCTAGGTCCTGCAAATAGGTCAAATTTTTTGGATAAAAAATTCTAATAATGCGGGTAACTTGACTATTCAAACAATTTGATTGTTTACCCTGGCGAACATTTTAACAGAGAAAAGGGTACTCATCCCAGGCCTAATCATTTCCTTGCTCAGGTCAAATTCCCCTTTCAAAAAAAAAAATAATAATGCCTCCTGCAACGACTAACAGAGGGCAGAGGCATGAAAACCACACGAAAATAAGAGCTTTGTTTTGCAACATTCTTTATAAGCTGGAACACTTTGACAAGTGAAGTTTATCAAAACAATGCACCACACAGGAGTTTGCCAGTGAAGATTTAATACTAACTTAAGCCCCGATCACACTTATTCGGAATCGGCAGGAATCAAGCAGAAGCTGGAACAAAACAATATTTAAAAAATCTAGAAATTTTTGGGAGGAACTTATGAATTCACCAAACTGTAGTTGAAATTCAGCAAATTGACTAGGTGAATCATCATACACTAGTCAAAATGAACCGCAATGGAGTCAGATTGATAATTCGTGCTACATTCTTGGACATTCTAGGCGCATTCTAAAAATTCTGACTGCATTCTGAGTGCATTCGAAATATTTTTGTCATTTCTTTTGGCCGTCCCGAAGGTTTTGGTCATGTTCAAAACATTCGAGGGGTATTTTCGAACGGTGTTCGAAGTAGATTTAAATGACCGACTGGTGGTCGAACAATAGTCCTTTCATTCAGGCCAATTCTGCTTGATTCGGAATAAGTGTGATGGGGGCTTTACCTTTTTGTTCCTTTTGTGTCTGGCTAAAAGTTCCAATGCTTGTTCTACAGATAGTCTCCCTTCTGGTATTTCATCAGGTTCTAAGAACACAGATGGTGAGCCTGGAGTGGACTTTCTATTCTTCGGTAGAGGGCGAGGTTTCTTCTTGGATTCGGCAGCATCAGCTTCATTCATCAAACGCTTTTAATATAAAACAAAAAAGTTACATTTTAAAGCTACCATTTTTTCATTTTTCTTTTCTTTTTCTGAGAAATCAAACCTGTAATGTCTTTCCTCTTTGTTGTGTTTTATCACATTACATTTTTCTCATTCAAAATTTTCCTTATTCTCCTTATTCAATATCATCCGATTCCAAAATGGGTATTTTAAAGAATATGTTGTATGGTGATCACAACAGTTTATGATAGTGACTGTTTTTAGTTCCTGCAGTAATATCCTTGTGATGCAATAACATTTAATTTTGTTTTGCACTTTTGTTTGCTATCATGCAGAGATTGCATATTAAGCATGCATGTTAATTTAAATAAAATAGCACAAATTGTGTTTTGAAACTCACAGGTTGAGTTTTTTACAAACACTACCAGCCAAGCACCAAACAGTAAGTAAAATCCAATATTTGAATTAATTTATTTTACACAGAATCAACTTTTTGACAGACAAAAATCAAAGCTGTGAAACATGCTCATCAGAGAGGGAATGATTTGTTTAGGTAATCAAAAGACTGAAACGATGCAGAGACAGCAACAGTGTCTTTCAATGAGAATTTAAAAGATTCAGAATCGTTTAAAATTTCATAGAAAAACGATACAAAATAAGAATAGATTAATTTTAAATCATTATTTTTATTTAGTTCACCATAATTCTTTAACTACAGGTAATTTTTCATTGAAAGTCAATTATTTTTGGACCACAGAAATCTATTTGAAAATGTTATCTTACAAGAGGTATGTAACACTCAAGGTCTAAAAAAATGCTCTGACATTGGCAAATTAAACTTCAATATGTAAGTTAACCTGTACTCAAAAGGGATAATAGTGTAGCTTTTAGATCTATGTTCTAAAGTAACCAGTAATATTTTAAATAAAACCCGTCAATGAGTCATTATTGTAGTTTATTTCATTTCTAATTAATATTCCTTTTTTTCCAAGGTGACAACATATTTTCTATCATGTCAAACCTTTACGTGGACCACCAGGATTTTCTTGTGAATCATGCAATACACTTATATCATACTTAACAATGCGGTTCAAAACGAATAGGTTCAGTTATACAGTATTGAAAGAAGTATTGTTGCTTTCTGGGGGGGGGGGAAGGGGTTGGGACTGGGGTGGTGAACTGACCTTGCCTGCAACCTCTTGAGACATGACCTTGACATCTTTCAGCATTCCAAGAAGATTCTCATCTTTTCTCTTTTGCTGATTCAAAACTTGAGGATTTTCTGATTGAAAACAAGAGGAATATCTTGGTTTAGAATAGACAGGCATACGCATAACAATAATGTTGGGGCAATAATCTTGTACTTGTGATCAATGTCTCCAAATAAAATCATCATCCCTGATTCTATGATATCACAGAAACTGTTTGGGTTTTTTTTTTTATCAGGAGCCTGATCAAATTAAAATATGGGTCCATATCTGTTTTCCTGTATAAAACCAAATCAAGCATAGAATGGGCTGAAAATTTTAATGTATGATCTTCAGATGAAATTTTCTTATATCCAAATTGGAAGTTACCTCTCCATGCACAATTTTTTTTTAAGGTACAAGTAAAACTAGATTTTTAGAAAAATTAATTTTTCCAAAAATCATCATAGATCTGAAAAAGATAATGACATTGACCCTTTCATGTCTTTATGAACCAAGGTCATGCAATGGGTTGATAGCTCAGCTCAGCCAGACAACTGAATAAAACCATGCATTGTGACTAGAGTTTACATTTTTATTTTTTTTGTGGGGGGGCAATTTTGCCCATACATTGATTACACAATAAGCCTCCTAATATTCATATATTGTGAACAAAAAGCATTTTGACTCATATGTGCATTCTCTCTCAAAAATATCTTGCCATTTTATTCAAACTTCAGTTTCTAATATGCTTTTCACACTGTACTTTTTTTCCTTAACGTTTTCGCAAAGTGGGCTAGCACGGTAAATAGTACGGTACTATCTGGCCCTACAAAAAAGCAGGGTTAGCCGGCTTATTGTGGTGCTAGCACCACAATTGCGGTAAGAGATGCAGTGTGAAACGAAACTGGGCTAAGAAAAAGTGGGGCTAAGCAATAGCCAACCACAGAAGTTGAAATTGCACGTTGATCACGCTCTGTATGGTAAAATCATCAATATTCATGAGCTGTGGGATAGTCCGGGGTTAAGGCGTTAACACTGGCTAAGCAGATAGTATGGGGTTAAGAAAGAGTGTGAATCCAAAAAAAGATAGTATGGGGTTGAGGAAAGTCCGGGGTTAAGGATAGTACCGGGTTAAGGAAATGCAATGTGAAAAGCATATAAGTTAATTTTAAATTTTAAAAGATTTTTGTGTTGGATTTGTTAACAATAACAGTTGAGTTATGGAAGAAAGATGGAAGCCGATAATTTTTTTTTCATAAAAAAAGAACTTGGAATCATGATTTGTTATACCGAGGTTGTTTTACCTGACTGCTAAGAAAGCACGAATGCCTGTGAGCAAGCAACCAGGGGACCAACGGCTTAAGGTCCTCTCCGAGGGACCCCTGGTAATGAGGATAAATGCCTTACCAAAGGGCACTAGCGCACCACTTGGGAATCGAACCCGGGTCACCAGAATCCGAAACCCCCGCTCTACCGACTGAGCTATCGCGCCTAGCCAGGCGGCTTCTACTGAGAGTAAAAATCATTTACTAACGTAAGGTTACTCTCATACGAAGCCAGGCCTTCTATCTCATAGACCCACACAAAGGAAGCCAAAACCTGAAACTTTCACCCCCGAGATTTCTACTTTCCTTCTAAAAGATCTAGCTCTAAATCATGTACATGGGATAAAACTTCATTTCCGACATTTCTACGCTCTCGTTGTTATTTTTAAAACAAGAATTCATCAAAAAAATGAAAAAATATTGTGAAAAGACGGAAGAGACTTGCCCGATGTTTACGCCGCCATCTTGTTTCTTATTGTACTTCCCCAACGTTACGCGACGCTCGCTCGTGGGTCTATGAGATAGAAGGCCTGGCTTCGCCTTCGTATGAGAGTAACCTTACGTTAGTAAATGATTTTTACTCTCTAGACAGTAGAGGCGCACGGCCAATATTGGAGACTGTCTCCAATGTGGGAGATTATCTCCAATATCAGAGACTTTTGTAAAGAATTTGGGTATCCAATTTCAGAGACAGTGTCCAGTTTTGGAGTCCAATTTCCTTTGTTTACATTTGCTGCAAAAGGATTAACTTGGCGGCAAATAAAAATGTGATAAGCAGATTCCTCATGAAAAATTACCCCTTTTCACCGTCTACTTTAAAAATTCACCGTCTACTTTTGTTTTGATAAGGATTTTTGTTGTCAATCACGCACAAAACAAATGGGCTTCTGACCTCAGTGAGACAAAATTTTGGGTGGAAAAAATCATGCTTTTGTTGGTGTTGTTTCTTTTGTCCTTTTGCAAAGCAAGTCTCCAATGTGGGAGATTGTCTCCCCTATTGGAGAGAGTCTCCCATATTGGCCGTGCGCCTCTACTGCTAGAAGCCGCCTGGCTAATCGCGCCTCCCTCAAGATGAATAGAAACCTCTATGAAGGATCAACATAACTGAAAACATTCATTCATTTGCTGCTAATTTGTTAACAATTTTGTTTCTATTTCCCCAGCGATTCTTGACCCTCACCCTGGACCTGGTTAGATCACTGGGCCGGGTGGGCTTCACCGTCCTCGGCCTCGCGCCGGAGTAGAGTCAGCCAACAATAAGCTAGCCAACAGCAAGCCAGCCAACAGTTCCAGCCAACAATATCGCGATGTAAGATAGATCAGATACAGGATTTTGCGCAGGAAGAGAAGCGTGCATTCTTGTACAAATCAAACAAACGGGGTCAGGTGGGGTTTCCCTTCTTTCAATTTGTAAAGAAAAACAACGGGCTAGTGCTTAAATTTTAGTTGCCCACACCCCTATATACTCTATGTGTTTTCGTATATTGAGGAGTAAATTTCAACTAAAAGTCCTCCTTATAAAATACAATTGGAAGATTGCTCCTGAAATTTATTTTGGGTGTGTGTAGGGGGGTTTCCCTTCTTTCAATTTGTAAAGAAAAACAACTGGCTAGTGCTTTAATTTTAGTAGCCCACACCCCTATATATACTCTATGTGTTTTCGTATATTGAGGAGTAAATTTCAACTAAAAGTCCTCTTTATAAAATACAATTGGAAGATTGCTCCTGAAATTTATTTTGGGTGTGTGTAGGGGGGTTTCCCTTCTTTCAATTTGTAAAGAAAAACAACTGGCTAGTGCTTTAATTTAAGTAGCCCACACCCCTATATACTCTATGTGTTTTCGTATATTGAGGAGTAAATTTCAACTAAAAGTCCTCTTTATAAAATACAATTGGAAGATTGCTCCTGAAATATATTTTGGGTGTGTGTAGGGGGGTTTCCCTTCTTTCAATTTGTAAAGAAAAACAAGGGGCTAGTGCTTTAG
Source organism: Lytechinus pictus (assembly GCF_037042905.1). Taxonomy (NCBI): domain Eukaryota; kingdom Metazoa; phylum Echinodermata; class Echinoidea; order Temnopleuroida; family Toxopneustidae; genus Lytechinus; species Lytechinus pictus. The sequence continues at coordinate 7,444,521 of NC_087248.1, read as the reverse complement.
TTTTAGTAGCCCACACCTCTATATACTCTATGTTTTTTCGTATATTGAGGAGTAAATTTGAACTAAAAGTCCTCTTTATAAAATACAATTGGAAGATTGCTCCTGAAATATATTTTGGGTGTGTGGAGGGGGGTTTCCCTTCTTTCAATTTGTAAAGAAAAACAAGGGGCTTGTGCCTTCGATTTAGTAGCCCACACTCATATACACTCCTATATATTCCACGTTTTTATATATATTGAGGAGTAAATTTGAACTAAAAGTCCTCTTTATAAAATACAATTGGAAGATTGCTCCTGAAATTTATTTTGGGTGTGTGTAAGGGGGTTTCCCTTCTTTTAATTTGTAAAGAAAAACAACGGGCTAGTGCTTTAATTTTAGTAGCCCACACCCCTATATACTCTGTGTGTTTTCGTATACTGAGGAGTAAATTTCAACTAAAAGTCCTCTTTATAAAATACAATTGGAAGATTGCTCCTGAAATATATTTTGGGAGTGTGGAGGGGGGTTTCCCTTCTTTCAATTTGTAAAGAAAAACAAGGGGCTTGTGCCTTCGTTTTAGTAGCCCACACTCATATACACTCCTATATATTCCTCGTTTTTATATATATTGAGGAGTAAATTTGAACTAAAAGTCCTCTTTATAAAATACAATTGGAAGATTGCTCCTGAAATATATTTTGGGTGTGTGTAGGGGGGTTTCCCTTCTTTCAATTTGTAAAGAAAAACAACTGGCTAGTGCTTTAATTTTAGTAGCCCACACCCCTATATATACTCTATGTGTTTTCGTATATTGAGGAGTAAATTTCAACTAAAAGTCCTCTTTATAAAATACAATTGGAAGATTGCTCCTGAAATTTATTTTGGGTGTGTGTAGGGGGGTTTCCCTTCTTTCAATTTGTAAAGAAAAACAACTAGCTAGTGCTTTAATTTTAGTAGCCCACACCCCTATATACTCTATGTGTTTTCGTATATTGAGGAGTAAATTTCAACTAAAAGTCCTCTTTATAAAATACAATTGGAAGATTGCTCCTGAAATATATTTTGGGTGTGTGTAGGGGGGTTTCCCTTCTTTCGATTTGTAAAGAAAAACAACGGGCTAGTGCTTTAATTTTAGTAGCCCACACCCCTATATACTCTATGTTTTTTCGTATATTGAGGAGTAAATTTGAACTAAAAGTCCTCTTTATAAAATACAATTGGAAGATTGCTCCTGAAATTTATTTTGGGTGTGTGTAGGGGGGTTTCCCTTCTTTCAATTTGTAAAGAAAAACAACTGGCTAGTGCTTTAATTTAAGTAGCCCACACCCCTATATACTCTATGTGTTTTCGTATATTGAGGAGTAAATTTCAACTAAAAGTCCTCTTTATAAAATACAATTGGAAGATTGCTCCTGAAATATATTTTGGGTGTGTGTAGGGGGGTTTCCCTTCTTTCAATTTGTAAAGAAAAACAAGGGGCTAGTGCTTTAGTTTTAGTAGCCCACACCTCTATATACTCTATGTTTTTTCGTATATTGAGGAGTAAATTTGAACTAAAAGTCCTCTTTATAAAATACAATTGGAAGATTGCTCCTGAAATATATTTTGGGTGTGTGGAGGGGGGTTTCCCTTCTTTCAATTTGTAAAGAAAAACAAGGGGCTTGTGCCTTCGATTTAGTAGCCCACACTCATATACACTCCTATATATTCCACGTTTTTATATATATTGAGGAGTAAATTTGAACTAAAAGTCCTCTTTATAAAATACAATTGGAAGATTGCTCCTGAAATTTATTTTGGGTGTGTGTAAGGGGGTTTCCCTTCTTTTAATTTGTAAAGAAAAACAACGGGCTAGTGCTTTAATTTTAGTAGCCCACACCCCTATATACTCTGTGTGTTTTCGTATATTGAGGAGTAAATTTCAACTAAAAGTCCTCTTTATAAAATACAATTGGAAGATTGCTCCTGAAATATATTTTGGGAGTGTGGAGGGGGGTTTCCCTTCTTTCAATTTGTAAAGAAAAACAAGGGGCTTGTGCCTTCGTTTTAGTAGCCCACACTCATATACACTCCTATATATTCCTCGTTTTTATATATATTGAGGAGTAAATTTGAACTAAAAGTCCTCTTTATAAAATACAATTGGAAGATTGCTCCTGAAATATATTTTGGGTGTGTGTAGGGGGGTTTCCCTTCTTTCAATTTGTAAAGAAAAACAAGGGGCTAGTGCTTTAGTTTTAGTAGCCCACACCTCTATATACTCTATGTTTTTTCGTATATTGAGGAGTAAATTTGAACTAAAAGTCCTCTTTATAAAATACAATTGGAAGATTGCTCCTGAAATTTATTTTGGGTGCGTGTAGGGGGGTTTCCCTTCTTTCAATTCGTAAAGAAACACAACGGGCTAGTGCTCTAATTTTAGTAGCCCACACCCTTATATACTCCTATATATTCCACGTTTTTATATATATTGAGGAGTAAATTTGAACTAAAAGTCCTCTTTATAAAATACAATTGGAAGATTGCTCCTGAAATATATTTTGGGTGTGTGGAGGGGGGTTTCCCTTCTTTCAATTTGTAAAGAAAAACAAGGGGCTTGTGCCTTCGTTTTAGTAGCCCACACTCAAAAAAACTCCTATATATTCCTCGTTTTTATATATATTGAGGAGTAAATTTGAACTAAAAGTCCTCTTTATAAAATACAATTGGAAGATTGCTCCTGAAATTTATTTTGGGTGTGTGTAGGGGGGTTTCCCTTCTTTCAATTCGTAAAGAAACACAACGGGCTAGTGCTCTAATTTTAGTAGCCCACACCCTTATATACTCCTATATATTCCACGTTTTTATATATATTGAGGAGTAAATTTGAACTAAAAGTCCTCTTTATAAAATACAATTGGAAGATTGCTCCTGAAATATATTTTGGGTGTGTGGAGGGGGATTTCCCTTCTTTCAATTTGTAAAGAAAAACAACGGGCTAGTGCTTTAATTTTAGTAGCCCACACCCCTATATACTCTGTGTGTTTTCGTATATTGAGGAGTAAATTTCAACCAAAAGTCCTCTTTATAAAATACAATTGGATCAAGATTGCTCCTGAAATATATTTTGGGTGTGTGGAGAGGGGTTTCCCTTCTTTCAATTTGTAAAGAAAAACAAGGGGCTTGTGCCTTCGTTTTAGTAGCCCACACTCATATACACTCCTATATATTCCTCGTTTTTATATATATTGAGGAGTAAATTTCAACTAAAAGTCCTCTTTATAAAATACAATTGGAAGATTGCTCCTGAAATTTATTTTGGGTGCGTGTAGGGGGGTTTCCCTTCTTTCAATTCGTAAAGAAACACAACGGGCTAGTGCTCTAATTTTAGTAGCCCACACCCTTATATACTGCTATATATTCCACGTTTTTATATATATTGAGGAGTAAATTTGAACTAAAAGTCCTCTTTATAAAATACAATTGGAAGATTGCTCCTGAAATATATTTTGGGTGTGTGGAGGGGGATTTCCCTTCTTTCAATTTGTAAAGAAAAACAACGGGCTAGTGCTTTAGTTTTAGTAGCCCACACCCCTATACACTCTATGTATTTTCGTGTATTGAGGAGTAAATTTCAACTAAAAGTCCTCTTTATAAAATACAATTGGAAGATTGCTCCTGAAATATATTTTTGGTGTGTGGAGGGGGGTTTCCCTTCTTTCAATTTGTAAAGAAAAACAACGGGCTAGTGCCTTCGTTTTAGTAGCCCACACTCATATACATTCCTATATATTCCACGTTTTTATATATATTGAGGAGTAAATTTCAACTAAAAGTCCTCTTTATAAAATACAATTGGAAGATTGCTCCTGAAATATATTTTGGGTGTGTGTAGGGGGGTTTCCCTTCTTTCAATTTGTAAAGAAAAACAAGGGGCTAGTGCTTTAGTTTTAGTAGCCCACACCTCTATATACTCTAGGTTTTTTCGTATATTGAGGAGTAAATTTGAACTAAAAGTCCTCTTTATAAAATACAATTGGAAGATTGCTCCTGAAATATATTTTTGGTGTGTGGAGGGGGGTTTCCTTTCTTTCAATTCGTAAAGAAAAACAAGGGGCTAGTGCCTTTGTTTTAGTAGCCCACACTCATATACATTCCTATATATGCCACATTTTTATATATATTGAGGAGTAAATTTCAACTAAAAGCCCTCTTTATAAAATACAATTTGAAGATTGCTCCTGAAATATATTTTGGGTGTGTGTAGGGGGGTTTCCCTTCTTTCAATTTGTAAAGAAAAACAAGGGGCTTGTGCCTTCGATTTAGTAGCCCACACTCATATACACTCCTATATATTCCACGTTTTTATATATATTGAGGAGTAAATTTGAACTAAAAGTCCTCTTTATAAAATACAATTGGAAGATTGCTCCTGAAATTTATTTTGGGTGTGTGTAAGGGGGTTTCCCTTCTTTTAATTTGTAAAGAAAAACAACGGGCTAGTGCTTTAATTTTAGTAGCCCACACCCCTATATACTCTGTGTGTTTTCGTATATTGAGGAGTAAATTTCAACTAAAAGTCCTCTTTATAAAATACAATTGGAAGATTGCTCCTGAAATATATTTTGGGTGTGTGGAGGGGGGTTTCCCTTCTTTCAATTTGTAAAGAAAAACAAGGGGCTTGTGCCTTCGTTTTAGTAGCCCACACTCATATACACTCCTATATATTCCTCGTTTTTATATATATTGAGGAGTAAATTTGAACTAAAATTCCTCTTTATAAAATACAATTGGAAGATTGCTCCTGAAATATATTTTGGGTGTGTGTAGGGGGGTTTCCCTTCTTTCAATTTGTAAAGAAAAACAAGGGGCTAGTGCTTTAGTTTTAGTAGCCCACACCTCTATATACTCTAGGTTTTTTCGTATATTGAGGAGTAAATTTGAACTAAAAGTCCTCTTTATAAAATACAATTGGAAGATTGCTCCTGAAATATATTTTGGGTGTGTGGAGGGGGGTTTCCCTTCTTTCAATTTGTAAAGAAAAACAAGGGGCTTGTGCCTTCGTTTTAGTAGCCCACACTCAAAAAAACTCCTATATATTCCTCGTTTTTATATATATTGAGGAGTAAATTTGAACTAAAAGTCTTCTTTATAAAATACAATTGGAAGATTGCTCCTGAAATTTATTTTGGGTGTGTGTAGGGGGGTTTCCCTTCTTTCAATTCGTAAAGAAACACAACGGGCTAGTGCTCTAATTTTAGTAGCCCACACCCTTATATACTCCTATATATTCCACGTTTTTATATATATTGAGGAGTAAATTTGAACTAAAAGTCCTCTTTATAAAATACAATTGGAAGATTGCTCCTGAAATATATTTTGGGTGTGTGGAGGGGGATTTCCCTTCTTTCAATTTGTAAAGAAAAACAACGGGCTAGTGCTTTAATTTTAGTAGCCCACACCCCTATATACTCTGTGTGTTTTCGTATATTGAGGAGTAAATTTCAACCAAAAGTCCTCTTTATAAAATACAATTGGATCAAGATTGCTCCTGAAATATATTTTGGGTGTGTGGAGAGGGGTTTCCCTTCTTTCAATTTGTAAAGAAAAACAAGGGGCTTGTGCCTTCGTTTTAGTAGCCCACACTCATATACACTCCTATATATTCCTCGTTTTTATATATATTGAGGAGTAAATTTCAACTAAAAGTCCTCTTTATAAAATACAATTGGAAGATTGCTCCTGAAATTTATTTTGGGTGCGTGTAGGGGGGTTTCCCTTCTTTCAATTCGTAAAGAAACACAACGGGCTAGTGCTCTAATTTTAGTAGCCCACACCCTTATATACTGCTATATATTCCACGTTTTTATATATATTGAGGAGTAAATTTGAACTAAAAGTCCTCTTTATAAAATACAATTGGAAGATTGCTCCTGAAATATATTTTGGGTGTGTGGAGGGGGATTTCCCTTCTTTCAATTTGTAAAGAAAAACAACGGGCTAGTGCTTTAGTTTTAGTAGCCCACACCCCTATACACTCTATGTATTTTCGTGTATTGAGGAGTAAATTTCAACTAAAAGTCCTCTTTATAAAATACAATTGGAAGATTGCTCCTGAAATATATTTTTGGTGTGTGGAGGGGGGTTTCCCTTCTTTCAATTTGTAAAGAAAAACAACGGGCTAGTGCCTTCGTTTTAGTAGCCCACACTCATATACATTCCTATATATTCCACGTTTTTATATATATTGAGGAGTAAATTTCAACTAAAAGTCCTCTTTATAAAATACAATTGGAAGATTGCTCCTGAAATATATTTTGGGTGTGTGTAGGGGGGTTTCCCTTCTTTCAATTTGTAAAGAAAAACAAGGGGCTAGTGCTTTAGTTTTAGTAGCCCACACCTCTATATACTCTAGGTTTTTTCGTATATTGAGGAGTAAATTTGAACTAAAAGTCCTCTTTATAAAATACAATTGGAAGATTGCTCCTGAAATATATTTTTGGTGTGTGGAGGGGGGTTTCCTTTCTTTCAATTCGTAAAGAAAAACAAGGGGCTAGTGCCTTTGTTTTAGTAGCCCACACTCATATACATTCCTATATATGCCACATTTTTATATATATTGAGGAGTAAATTTCAACTAAAAGCCCTCTTTATAAAATACAATTTGAAGATTGCTCCTGAAATATATTTTGGGTGTGTGTAGGGGGGTTTCCCTTCTTTCAATTTGTAAAGAAAAACAAGGGGCTTGTGCCTTCGATTTAGTAGCCCACACTCATATACACTCCTATATATTCCACGTTTTTATATATATTGAGGAGTAAATTTGAACTAAAAGTCCTCTTTATAAAATACAATTGGAAGATTGCTCCTGAAATTTATTTTGGGTGTGTGTAAGGGGGTTTCCCTTCTTTTAATTTGTAAAGAAAAACAACGGGCTAGTGCTTTAATTTTAGTAGCCCACACCCCTATATACTCTGTGTGTTTTCGTATATTGAGGAGTAAATTTCAACTAAAAGTCCTCTTTATAAAATACAATTGGAAGATTGCTCCTGAAATATATTTTGGGTGTGTGGAGGGGGGTTTCCCTTCTTTCAATTTGTAAAGAAAAACAAGGGGCTTGTGCCTTCGTTTTAGTAGCCCACACTCATATACACTCCTATATATTCCTCGTTTTTATATATATTGAGGAGTAAATTTGAACTAAAATTCCTCTTTATAAAATACAATTGGAAGATTGCTCCTGAAATATATTTTGGGTGTGTGGAGGGGGGTTTCCCTTCTTTCAATTTGTAAAGAAAAACAAGGGGCTTGTGCCTTCGTTTTAGTAGCCCACATTCATATACACTCCTATATATTCCTCGTTTTTATATATATTGAGGAGTAAATTTGAACTAAAAGTCCTCTTTATAAAATACAATTGGAAGATTGCTCCTGAAATATATTTTGGGTGTGTGGAGGGGGGTTTCCCTTCTTTCAATTTGTAAAGAAAAACAAGGGGCTTGTGCCTTCGTTTTAGTAGCCCACATTCATATACACTCCTATATATTCCTCGTTTTTATATATATTGAGGAGTAAATTTGAACTAAAATTCCTCTTTATAAAATACAATTGGAAAATTGCTCCTGAAATATATTTTGGGTGTGTGGAGGGGGGTTTCCCTTCTTTCAATTTGTAAAGAAAAACAACGGGCTAGTGCTTTAGTTTTAGTAGCCCTTACCCCTATATACTCTATGTTTTTTCGTGTATTGAGGAGTAAATTTGAACTAAAAGTCCTCTTTATAAAATACAATTGGAAGATTGCTCCTGAAATATATTTTTGGTGTGTGGAGGGGGGTTTCCTTTCTTTCAATTCGTAAAGAAAAACAAGGGGCTAGTGCCTTCGTCTTAGTAGCCCACACTCATATACATTCCTATATATGCCACATTTTTATATATATTGAGGAGTAAATTTCAACTAAAAGCCCTCTTTATAAAATACAATTTGAAGATTGCTCCTGAAATATATTTTGGGTGTGTGTAGGGGGGTTTCCCTTCTTTCAATTTGTAAAGAAAAACAACGGGCTAGTGCTTTAATTTTAGTAGCCCACACCCCTATATACTCTATGTTTTTTCGTTTATTGAGGAGTAAATTTCAACAAAAAGTCCTCTTTATAAAATACAATTGAAAATTGCTCCTGAAATATATTTTGGGTGTGTGTAGGGGGATTTCCCTTCTTTCAATTTGTAAGAAAAACAACGGGCTAGTGCTTTATTTTTAGTAGCCCACACCCCTATATACTCTATGTTTTTTCGTATATTGAGGAGTAAATTTCAACTAAAAGTCCTCTTTATTAAATACAATTGGAAGATTGCTCCTGAAATATATTTTGGGTGTGTGGAGGGGGGTTTCCCTTCTTTCAATTTGTAAAGAAAAACAACGGGCTAGTGCCTTAGTTTTTTTAGCCCACACTCATATACATTCCTATATATTCCACGTTTTTATATATATTGAGGAGTAAATTTGAACTAAAAGTCCTCTTTATAAAATACAATTGGAAGATTGCTCCTGAAATATATTTTGGGTTTGTGGAGGGGGGGGGGGGGTTAATATCTCTCAATTTGTAAACAAAAAGAAAGGGCTAGTACTTTAGTTTTAGTAGCCCACACTTCTATATACTCCAGTTTTAAGAATATTGAGGAGTATGTAAAAAAAAAAAGTTCCTGATAAATGAAGAAAGCTATCGTATTTTTGAAGGGGGTGACCCTTTTTATTCAATTTTACAGTGCATATCAATAAAAACGGGACAGTTATGAAACGTCTATCAAAATACCCTTTTGAATAATGATGTCTATATTTTGATGTTCATAGATGCTCTGAAATCTTATCGATCAAATTCAAAATGTTTTTTTTTTTTATTTGTTCATGCTTGAGTGCACACGAGATGGTTTTGTCGGGGGTTCAAATATAGGATTGCGCTAAGTGGTAGGAAATGAAGTGTATGGTTATAAGACTTCTTGCCAATCAGCAGATTATTTTTGCCATAGTTTTCAGATTTTGGTCGCAAATGTCACGTACAAAGCTGTATATTTACTTTACGTTTTCATTTCAATAAATTATTTTTTTAGCAATGAATATTCTTTCATACTAACATTTTTTGTCAACCAAGAATGACCCAATTTGTAATTAGGAATTTGAGAGCTTGTAATCAATTCAAACCATTTTATTTTATGCAACAAGCAGATAAATCCTTTTCTGTTAGAATTGATAATTTAATATCCTATCTAACACACAATTATAATGATTTGAATAAAGTACAGCAAATTCACCCTATTAACAACTAACAATTAACAATTAGGGGTTTGGTAAATGATAACATCTGTTCTCGTTGTGAAGTAGAGGAAGATATTCATCACGCTTTCATTTCTTGTGATTTGAACAAACCATTCTTTGAATTTTTGAAAAAAATAATCCAGCAAATATTTCATAAAGATTTAGAAATCAATCATTAAAATTTTGTTTAAACATGAAGTAGACGAAAAATTAGTTTTACTTCTGACTATCGCACTTTGGTGCATTCACAAAGTCATCGTTTTAAGAAACATGAGTGGAAACGAAAAGAAAGGCAATCCCAGAAGGAAAAACCAGTAAGGCTGGACCAGTTACACCAGTAAAATTTAATTGGTAACTCTGGAAATTGGAACAAAATATATACTGGTCTGCTATAAGCTGGACCAGTAATTTTTTGATGGTCAAATTTAACTGGACCAGTATAATTTTAACTGGACCAGTAACAAATATACTGGTCAAACTAACTGGACCAGTAATAATTTTACTGGTCCAATTGAACTGGACCAGTACAAATTGTGGTGGACCAGTAATTTTACTGGTCAAATTATACTGGACCAGTACAATTTTTGCTGGACCAGTAATAATTTTACTGGTCAAATTAAATTGGACCAGTACAATTTTTGCTGGACCAGTAATAATTTTACTGGTCAAATTAAACTGGGCCAGCACAATTTTTGCTGGACCAGTAATAATTTTACTGGTCAAATTAAACTGGACCAGTACAATTTTTGCTGGACCAGTAATAATTTTACTGGTCAAATTAAACTGGACCAGTACAATTTTTGCTGGACCAGTAATAATTTTACTGGTCAAATTAAACTGGGCCAGTACAATTTTTGCTGGACCAGTAATAATTTTACTGGTCAAATTAAACTGGATCTGAAATTCATATTTTTAAGAGAAATAGAAAGAAGAATAGAAATGAAACCTCGGTACAGGAAAAGATATGTTCATCTACCCAAAGAGATTATGGAATATATTTGAAACACTGTGAATTTCATGTTTCCATTTAATGTTTTTTTTAATTTATGTTAAAGATTACGTAAGATTATTGCACAATTACATTATTATGTAAATTTTTGTTTTAATTTCTGAAATTTCCTGTAATGTCATGTATGCTCATTTTCATAATGTGTTATGTTGTTTTGTTGTAAATAAAATCCTCTAATTGAGGCCAAAAAAAAATGCAATTAGGCATTTCTTGGGTTGACTTTTATCAATTATTAAATATGCAATCCTAAAAAATAACTTTTTTTTTTAAGTAACTAAATAAGTTTGTGAGTGAATTTTGAAACATAATTTTAAAAACAATGGCAAAACTAATGAAAATGTTAAGAGGAAGTTTACTGCTTAGCAGGAAGTCTAATGACCATATATTTTGTTTCCTCTCATTTCTGCACAAACCTATTTTTGAACCCTTGACAAATCTCGTGTTCGTTCAAGCATGAACAAAATTTATTTCTTAAAATTGCATTTAAAATATAAGGTTTCAGAGCATCTATAAACATCAAAATATAGACATCATAATTTGAAAAGAATTTTTGATAGACTTTTCAAAACTGTCCAGTTTTTATTGATACGCATTGTATTGATAGAATGAAGGGGCTTGTCCTTTGATAAGGTTCACTGGCCCTCTCTTATTATTTGTGCCCTTTTAAAAAGTATTTCTTTTTTACTATTGAGGGGTGAATACAAATGAAAGTATTCTTGACTGAAAAGCAAAAGTGAAGATTGCCCCTGAAAGAAATTTCGGGTGTTTGTGGAGGGGAGTTTCCCTTCTGTCAATTCGTTTATAAAGGGGGGGGGGGTTAGTGCCTACATTTCAGTAGCCCACACTCCTATATATTATTTATATCCTTGTTTTGTCCTTATTTTAGTGTTGACAGTAATTGGGGATTAAATAAAATTAAAAAACCTCCTGATAGCAAACGGAAATATAGCTCCTAGAAGACCATTCGGTTGTTTGTAGGAAGTTTATGAAACCTCATTTCAATTTTTGGATACTAAGAAGGGCTAGGGCTGATTTGTTTAGTTGCCCGCACTCCTATAATATACTCGATGTTTTAAAAATATTGAGAATGATATAATGGAAAAAGATTGCCTGTTGAAAGCAAATAGAAAGATTGCTCCTGGTAGAGCTTTCAGTTGTTTGTAGGGGGTTTGACATATTTGCAATCTAGGGAACTTACAAACAAGGGGCTAGTCCTAAAGTTAAAAAAAAATAGTGATCCCACCCTCCTGGGAAGATTGATCCATAAAGAAATTTCTGGTATGTGGAGCGAGTTCCCTAATTCTTTCAATACGTTTGTATTAACAAGTGGCAAGTGCGCGTACACACACACACACAAACACACACCATCACACTGACACACCCTCACACGGACATATATACATATATATACATGTATATAAATTCATATTTTTTTGTATATAACTTCGAGGGAATTGAATAAAAAATGGTTGGAATTTATGAGGGCTCCAGCCCACAAAAGCCATCCCCCTCTCCATCTGTACGCCAGTGTTGATAACAAAAGAGAGTCAGAATAACAGCTATAGAAACAAGTGACCAAGCGAGAAAATTTCTTGGGTATTGAAAGTTAATTTGCATTATACACCACTTAAAAAGCCTATACAGTGCGAATTATATTTCTGTTTCACAATGCTCTTTTTCGCGTATTATCTTGCTTCAAAACAAAAATAAGTGGGGTTAATGGTGGAGAAGGCCGTAGCCCCCTTAACCCTATCTAGCCCGAGGAGGAGGGGGGAGCTTAATAAGCCTTGACATTTTTCGCTAAACGTCTGTAATGGGCTAATAAAAGTAAAGCACTAACTATTTGTTTTTGTTTACAAATTGAAAGAAGGGAAACTCCCCTTCACACACCCGAAATTTGATTTAGGAGCAATCTTCCAATCTATCTTTATCAGAAAGAAAATTCATTCTAGATTACTCTTCAATATACGGAAGAAACATAGAGTATATATAGGGGTGTGGGCTACTAAAACTAAAGCACTAGCCCGTTGTTTTTCTTTACAAATTGAAAGAAGGGAAACCCCCCTACACACACCCAAAATATATTTCAGGAGCAATCTTCCAATTGTATTTTATAAAGAGGACTTTTGGTTGAAATTTACTCCTCAATATACGAAAAAACATCGAGTATATAGGGGTGTGGGCTACTAAAACTAAAGCACTAGCCCGTTGTTTTTCTTTACAAATTGAAAGAAGGGAAACCCCCCTACACACACCCAAAATATATTTCAGGAGCAATCTTCCAATTGTATTTTATAAAGAGGACTTTTGGTTGAAATTTACTCCTCAATATACGAAAAAACATCGAGTATATAGGGGTGTGGGCTACTAAAACTAAAGCACTAGCCCGTTGTTTTTCTTTACAAATTGAAAGAAGGGAAACCCCCCTACACACACCCAAAATATATTTCAGGAGCAATCTTCCAATTGTATTTTATAAAGAGGACTTTTGGTTGAAATTTACTCCTCAATATACGAAAAAACATCGAGTATATAGGGGTGTGGGCTACTAAAACTAAAGCACTAGCCCGTTGTTTTTCTTTACAAATTGAAAGAAGGGAAACCCCCCTACACACACCCAAAATATATTTCAGGAGCAATCTTCCAATTGTATTTTATAAAGAGGACTTTTGGTTGAAATTTACTCCTCAATATACGAAAAAACATCGAGTATATAGGGGTGTGGGCTACTAAAACTAAAGCACTAGCCCGTTGTTTTTCTTTACAAATTGAAAGAAGGGAAACCCCCCTACACACACCCAAAATATATTTCAGGAGCAATCTTCCAATTGTATTTTATAAAGAGGACTTTTGGTTGAAATTTACTCCTCAATATACGAAAAAACATCGAGTATATAGGGGTGTGGGCTACTAAAACTAAAGCACTAGCCCGTTGTTTTTCTTTACAAATTGAAAGAAGGGAAACCCCCCTACACACACCCAAAATATATTTCAGGAGCAATCTTCCAATTGTATTTTATAAAGAGGACTTTTGGTTGAAATTTACTCCTCAATATACGAAAAAACATCGAGTATATAGGGGTGTGGGCTACTAAAACTAAAGCACTAGCCCGTTGTTTTTCTTTACAAATTGAAAGAAGGGAAACCCCCCTACACACACCCAAAATATATTTCAGGAGCAATCTTCCAATTGTATTTTATAAAGAGGACTTTTGGTTGAAATTTACTCCTCAATATACGAAAAAACATCGAGTATATAGGGGTGTGGGCTACTAAAACTAAAGCACTAGCCCGTTGTTTTTCTTTACAAATTGAAAGAAGGGAAACCCCCCTACACACACCCAAAATATATTTCAGGAGCAATCTTCCAATTGTATTTTATAAAGAGGACTTTTGGTTGAAATTTACTCCTCAATATACGAAAAAACATCGAGTATATAGGGGTGTGGGCTACTAAAACTAAAGCACTAGCCCGTTGTTTTTCTTTACAAATTGAAAGAAGGGAAACCCCCCTACACACACCCAAAATATATTTCAGGAGCAATCTTCCAATTGTATTTTATAAAGAGGACTTTTGGTTGAAATTTACTCCTCAATATACGAAAAAACATCGAGTATATAGGGGTGTGGGCTACTAAAACTAAAGCACTAGCCCGTTGTTTTTCTTTACAAATTGAAAGAAGGGAAACCCCCCTACACACACCCAAAATATATTTCAGGAGCAATCTTCCAATTGTATTTTATAAAGAGGACTTTTGGTTGAAATTTACTCCTCAATATACGAAAAAACATCGAGTATATAGGGGTGTGGGCTACTAAAACTAAAGCACTAGCCCGTTGTTTTTCTTTACAAATTGAAAGAAGGGAAACCCCCCTACACACACCCAAAATATATTTCAGGAGCAATCTTCCAATTGTATTTTATAAAGAGGACTTTTGGTTGAAATTTACTCCTCAATATACGAAAAAACATCGAGTATATAGGGGTGTGGGCTACTAAAACTAAAGCACTAGCCCGTTGTTTTTCTTTACAAATTGAAAGAAGGGAAACCCCCCTACACACACCCAAAATATATTTCAGGAGCAATCTTCCAATTGTATTTTATAAAGAGGACTTTTGGTTGAAATTTACTCCTCAATATACGAAAAAACATCGAGTATATAGGGGTGTGGGCTACTAAAACTAAAGCACTAGCCCGTTGTTTTTCTTTACAAATTGAAAGAAGGGAAACCCCCCTACACACACCCAAAATATATTTCAGGAGCAATCTTCCAATTGTATTTTATAAAGAGGACTTTTGGTTGAAATTTACTCCTCAATATACGAAAAAACATCGAGTATATAGGGGTGTGGGCTACTAAAACTAAAGCACTAGCCCGTTGTTTTTCTTTACAAATTGAAAGAAGGGAAACCCCCCTACACACACCCAAAATATATTTCAGGAGCAATCTTCCAATTGTATTTTATAAAGAGGACTTTTGGTTGAAATTTACTCCTCAATATACGAAAAAACATCGAGTATATAGGGGTGTGGGCTACTAAAACTAAAGCACTAGCCCGTTGTTTTTCTTTACAAATTGAAAGAAGGGAAACCCCCCTACACACACCCAAAATATATTTCAGGAGCAATCTTCCAATTGTATTTTATAAAGAGGACTTTTGGTTGAAATTTACTCCTCAATATACGAAAAAACATCGAGTATATAGGGGTGTGGGCTACTAAAACTAAAGCACTAGCCCGTTGTTTTTCTTTACAAATTGAAAGAAGGGAAACCCCCCTACACACACCCAAAATATATTTCAGGAGCAATCTTCCAATTGTATTTTATAAAGAGGACTTTTGGTTGAAATTTACTCCTCAATATACGAAAAAACATCGAGTATATAGGGGTGTGGGCTACTAAAACTAAAGCACTAGCCCGTTGTTTTTCTTTACAAATTGAAAGAAGGGAAACCCCCCTACACACACCCAAAATATATTTCAGGAGCAATCTTCCAATTGTATTTTATAAAGAGGACTTTTGGTTGAAATTTACTCCTCAATATACGAAAAAACATCGAGTATATAGGGGTGTGGGCTACTAAAACTAAAGCACTAGCCCGTTGTTTTTCTTTACAAATTGAAAGAAGGGAAACCCCCCTACACACACCCAAAATATATTTCAGGAGCAATCTTCCAATTGTATTTTATAAAGAGGACTTTTGGTTGAAATTTACTCCTCAATATACGAAAAAACATCGAGTATATAGGGGTGTGGGCTACTAAAACTAAAGCACTAGCCCGTTGTTTTTCTTTACAAATTGAAAGAAGGGAAACCCCCCTACACACACCCAAAATATATTTCAGGAGCAATCTTCCAATTGTATTTTATAAAGAGGACTTTTGGTTGAAATTTACTCCTCAATATACGAAAAAACATCGAGTATATAGGGGTGTGGGCTACTAAAACTAAAGCACTAGCCCGTTGTTTTTCTTTACAAATTGAAAGAAGGGAAACCCCCCTACACACACCCAAAATATATTTCAGGAGCAATCTTCCAATTGTATTTTATAAAGAGGACTTTTGGTTGAAATTTACTCCTCAATATACGAAAAAACATCGAGTATATAGGGGTGTGGGCTACTAAAACTAAAGCACTAGCCCGTTGTTTTTCTTTACAAATTGAAAGAAGGGAAACCCCCCTACACACACCCAAAATATATTTCAGGAGCAATCTTCCAATTGTATTTTATAAAGAGGACTTTTGGTTGAAATTTACTCCTCAATATACGAAAAAACATCGAGTATATAGGGGTGTGGGCTACTAAAACTAAAGCACTAGCCCGTTGTTTTTCTTTACAAATTGAAAGAAGGGAAACCCCCCTACACACACCCAAAATATATTTCAGGAGCAATCTTCCAATTGTATTTTATAAAGAGGACTTTTGGTTGAAATTTACTCCTCAATATACGAAAAAACATCGAGTATATAGGGGTGTGGGCTACTAAAACTAAAGCACTAGCCCGTTGTTTTTCTTTACAAATTGAAAGAAGGGAAACCCCCCTACACACACCCAAAATATATTTCAGGAGCAATCTTCCAATTGTATTTTATAAAGAGGACTTTTGGTTGAAATTTACTCCTCAATATACGAAAAAACATCGAGTATATAGGGGTGTGGGCTACTAAAACTAAAGCACTAGCCCGTTGTTTTTCTTTACAAATTGAAAGAAGGGAAACCCCCCTACACACACCCAAAATATATTTCAGGAGCAATCTTCCAATTGTATTTTATAAAGAGGACTTTTGGTTGAAATTTACTCCTCAATATACGAAAAAACATCGAGTATATAGGGGTGTGGGCTACTAAAACTAAAGCACTAGCCCGTTGTTTTTCTTTACAAATTGAAAGAAGGGAAACCCCCCTACACACACCCAAAATATATTTCAGGAGCAATCTTCCAATTGTATTTTATAAAGAGGACTTTTGGTTGAAATTTACTCCTCAATATACGAAAAAACATCGAGTATATAGGGGTGTGGGCTACTAAAACTAAAGCACTAGCCCGTTGTTTTTCTTTACAAATTGAAAGAAGGGAAACCCCCCTACACACACCCAAAATATATTTCAGGAGCAATCTTCCAATTGTATTTTATAAAGAGGACTTTTGGTTGAAATTTACTCCTCAATATACGAAAAAACATCGAGTATATAGGGGTGTGGGCTACTAAAACTAAAGCACTAGCCCGTTGTTTTTCTTTACAAATTGAAAGAAGGGAAACCCCCCTACACACACCCAAAATATATTTCAGGAGCAATCTTCCAATTGTATTTTATAAAGAGGACTTTTGGTTGAAATTTACTCCTCAATATACGAAAAAACATCGAGTATATAGGGGTGTGGGCTACTAAAACTAAAGCACTAGCCCGTTGTTTTTCTTTACAAATTGAAAGAAGGGAAACCCCCCTACACACACCCAAAATATATTTCAGGAGCAATCTTCCAATTGTATTTTATAAAGAGGACTTTTGGTTGAAATTTACTCCTCAATATACGAAAAAACATCGAGTATATAGGGGTGTGGGCTACTAAAACTAAAGCACTAGCCCGTTGTTTTTCTTTACAAATTGAAAGAAGGGAAACCCCCCTACACACACCCAAAATATATTTCAGGAGCAATCTTCCAATTGTATTTTATAAAGAGGACTTTTGGTTGAAATTTACTCCTCAATATACGAAAAAACATCGAGTATATAGGGGTGTGGGCTACTAAAACTAAAGCACTAGCCCGTTGTTTTTCTTTACAAATTGAAAGAAGGGAAACCCCCCTACACACACCCAAAATATATTTCAGGAGCAATCTTCCAATTGTATTTTATAAAGAGGACTTTTGGTTGAAATTTACTCCTCAATATACGAAAAAACATCGAGTATATAGGGGTGTGGGCTACTAAAACTAAAGCACTAGCCCGTTGTTTTTCTTTACAAATTGAAAGAAGGGAAACCCCCCTACACACACCCAAAATATATTTCAGGAGCAATCTTCCAATTGTATTTTATAAAGAGGACTTTTGGTTGAAATTTACTCCTCAATATACGAAAAAACATCGAGTATATAGGGGTGTGGGCTACTAAAACTAAAGCACTAGCCCGTTGTTTTTCTTTACAAATTGAAAGAAGGGAAACCCCCCTACACACACCCAAAATATATTTCAGGAGCAATCTTCCAATTGTATTTTATAAAGAGGACTTTTGGTTGAAATTTACTCCTCAATATACGAAAAAACATCGAGTATATAGGGGTGTGGGCTACTAAAACTAAAGCACTAGCCCGTTGTTTTTCTTTACAAATTGAAAGAAGGGAAACCCCCCTACACACACCCAAAATATATTTCAGGAGCAATCTTCCAATTGTATTTTATAAAGAGGACTTTTGGTTGAAATTTACTCCTCAATATACGAAAAAACATCGAGTATATAGGGGTGTGGGCTACTAAAACTAAAGCACTAGCCCGTTGTTTTTCTTTACAAATTGAAAGAAGGGAAACCCCCCTACACACACCCAAAATATATTTCAGGAGCAATCTTCCAATTGTATTTTATAAAGAGGACTTTTGGTTGAAATTTACTCCTCAATATACGAAAAAACATCGAGTATATAGGGGTGTGGGCTACTAAAACTAAAGCACTAGCCCGTTGTTTTTCTTTACAAATTGAAAGAAGGGAAACCCCCCTACACACACCCAAAATATATTTCAGGAGCAATCTTCCAATTGTATTTTATAAAGAGGACTTTTGGTTGAAATTTACTCCTCAATATACGAAAAAACATCGAGTATATAGGGGTGTGGGCTACTAAAACTAAAGCACTAGCCCGTTGTTTTTCTTTACAAATTGAAAGAAGGGAAACCCCCCTACACACACCCAAAATATATTTCAGGAGCAATCTTCCAATTGTATTTTATAAAGAGGACTTTTGGTTGAAATTTACTCCTCAATATACGAAAAAACATCGAGTATATAGGGGTGTGGGCTACTAAAACTAAAGCACTAGCCCGTTGTTTTTCTTTACAAATTGAAAGAAGGAAAACCCCCTACACACACCCAAAATATATTTCAGGAGCAATCTTCCAATTGTATTTTATAAAGAGGACTTTTGGTTGAAATTTACTCCTCAATATACGAAAAAACATCGAGTATATAGGGGTGTGGGCTACTAAAACTAAAGCACTAGCCCGTTGTTTTTCTTTACAAATTGAAAGAAGGGAAACCCCCCTACACACACCCAAAATATATTTCAGGAGCAATCTTCCAATTGTATTTTATAAAGAGGACTTTTGGTTGAAATTTACTCCTCAATATACGAAAAAACATCGAGTATATAGGGGTGTGGGCTACTAAAACTAAAGCACTAGCCCGTTGTTTTTCTTTACAAATTGAAAGAAGGGAAACCCCCCTACACACACCCAAAATATATTTCAGGAGCAATCTTCCAATTGTATTTTATAAAGAGGACTTTTGGTTGAAATTTACTCCTCAATATACGAAAAAACATCGAGTATATAGGGGTGTGGGCTACTAAAACTAAAGCACTAGCCCGTTGTTTTTCTTTACAAATTGAAAGAAGGGAAACCCCCCTACACACACCCAAAATATATTTCAGGAGCAATCTTCCAATTGTATTTTATAAAGAGGACTTTTGGTTGAAATTTACTCCTCAATATACGAAAAAACATCGAGTATATAGGGGTGTGGGCTACTAAAACTAAAGCACTAGCCCGTTGTTTTTCTTTACAAATTGAAAGAAGGAAAACCCCCTACACACACCCAAAATATATTTCAGGAGCAATCTTCCAATTGTATTTTATAAAGAGGACTTTTGGTTGAAATTTACTCCTCAATATACGAAAAAACATCGAGTATATAGGGGTGTGGGCTACTAAAACTAAAGCACTAGCCCGTTGTTTTTCTTTACAAATTGAAAGAAGGGAAACCCCCCTACACACACCCAAAATATATTTCAGGAGCAATCTTCCAATTGTATTTTATAAAGAGGACTTTTGGTTGAAATTTACTCCTCAATATACGAAAAAACATCGAGTATATAGGGGTGTGGGCTACTAAAACTAAAGCACTAGCCCGTTGTTTTTCTTTACAAATTGAAAGAAGGGAAACCCCCCTACACACACCCAAAATATATTTCAGGAGCAATCTTCCAATTGTATTTTATAAAGAGGACTTTTGGTTGAAATTTACTCCTCAATATACGAAAAAACATCGAGTATATAGGGGTGTGGGCTACTAAAACTAAAGCACTAGCCCGTTGTTTTTCTTTACAAATTGAAAGAAGGGAAACCCCCCTACACACACCCAAAATATATTTCAGGAGCAATCTTCCAATTGTATTTTATAAAGAGGACTTTTGGTTGAAATTTACTCCTCAATATACGAAAAAACATCGAGTATATAGGGGTGTGGGCTACTAAAACTAAAGCACTAGCCCGTTGTTTTTCTTTACAAATTGAAAGAAGGGAAACCCCCCTACACACACCCAAAATATATTTCAGGAGCAATCTTCCAATTGTATTTTATAAAGAGGACTTTTGGTTGAAATTTACTCCTCAATATACGAAAAAACATCGAGTATATAGGGGTGTGGGCTACTAAAACTAAAGCACTAGCCCGTTGTTTTTCTTTACAAATTGAAAGAAGGAAAACCCCCTACACACACCCAAAATATATTTCAGGAGCAATCTTCCAATTGTATTTTATAAAGAGGACTTTTGGTTGAAATTTACTCCTCAATATACGAAAAAACATCGAGTATATAGGGGTGTGGGCTACTAAAACTAAAGCACTAGCCCGTTGTTTTTCTTTACAAATTGAAAGAAGGGAAACCCCCCTACACACACCCAAAATATATTTCAGGAGCAATCTTCCAATTGTATTTTATAAAGAGGACTTTTGGTTGAAATTTACTCCTCAATATACGAAAAAACATCGAGTATATAGGGGTGTGGGCTACTAAAACTAAAGCACTAGCCCGTTGTTTTTCTTTACAAATTGAAAGAAGGGAAACCCCCCTACACACACCCAAAATATATTTCAGGAGCAATCTTCCAATTGTATTTTATAAAGAGGACTTTTGGTTGAAATTTACTCCTCAATATACGAAAAAACATCGAGTATATAGGGGTGTGGGCTACTAAAACTAAAGCACTAGCCCGTTGTTTTTCTTTACAAATTGAAAGAAGGGAAACCCCCCTACACACACCCAAAATATATTTCAGGAGCAATCTTCCAATTGTATTTTATAAAGAGGACTTTTGGTTGAAATTTACTCCTCAATATACGAAAAAACATCGAGTATATAGGGGTGTGGGCTACTAAAACTAAAGCACTAGCCCGTTGTTTTTCTTTACAAATTGAAAGAAGGAAAACCCCCTACACACACCCAAAATATATTTCAGGAGCAATCTTCCAATTGTATTTTATAAAGAGGACTTTTGGTTGAAATTTACTCCTCAATATACGAAAAAACATCGAGTATATAGGGGTGTGGGCTACTAAAACTAAAGCACTAGCCCGTTGTTTTTCTTTACAAATTGAAAGAAGGGAAACCCCCCTACACACACCCAAAATATATTTCAGGAGCAATCTTCCAATTGTATTTTATAAAGAGGACTTTTGGTTGAAATTTACTCCTCAATATACGAAAAAACATCGAGTATATAGGGGTGTGGGCTACTAAAACTAAAGCACTAGCCCGTTGTTTTTCTTTACAAATTGAAAGAAGGGAAACCCCCCTACACACACCCAAAATATATTTCAGGAGCAATCTTCCAATTGTATTTTATAAAGAGGACTTTTGGTTGAAATTTACTCCTCAATATACGAAAAAACATCGAGTATATAGGGGTGTGGGCTACTAAAACTAAAGCACTAGCCCGTTGTTTTTCTTTACAAATTGAAAGAAGGAAAACCCCACCTGAGGTCTCACAGGCCTAATTCATTCCCCATAGACTCGTGTGTTAAATTGGCACTTTACAAAATTCATAAAAAATAAGGATGAAATTCGGGGGTCGAATGTTTACTACCAGTGGATAGGATATATATCTGGCAATCCATATCTGACCAGAAAAGGGTCCTTCGACTGGCTCATTTTAAAAATAAATTGGCGTGTTTGAAGACAGCGTCGGGGGGAGCAGATTCATCACCTCAAACAGCAAAATAGCCCTAATCCTTCCGCCAGTCAAAATACAGTCCAAAATTGGTGATATTTCTTCCCAATTTGGGAAAAGGAAGTTCAGTAATTACCAAAAATAGAATCAGTGTTAGATGGAAAATCATATGCATACACTTTGTCAATCAGCCATATCAAAATTAAAAAAAATGGCAATGGGTTGGCTCGAATGAATATCTATGGCCTGCCACTAGTGATTAGGCCCGTGTAGCCCTGACCCCGTTTGTTTGATTTCTACAAGAATGCACGCTTAATTCTCTTCTTGCGCATAATCCTGTATCTGATCTATCTTATATCGCGATATTGTTGGCTGGAACTGTTGGCTGGCTTGCTGTTGGCTGGCTTATTGTTGGCTCACTTGACATAGGCCGGCCTCGCGGCGGGAGAGTTCTCCGGAACTACCGGTACTCAACTAGCGCTCGGACTCGGACAGAGTGAAGCTTAGCCTTAGCTTCGCAAGGTCAAGATTTACCTCTCTGATACTGGGCTATTTTATCAGCTGTCTTGGGATGTTTCGGGGCAGGTCTTGGCTTCTGCTGGTCCAGTAAACGATGTGCCCTGCTCTCCACATTAAAGTTTGTAGCAATTCTCCTCAGAGCGCCTCCCATTTTGCACAGATTTTAGTCTTCTTTGGCGTCAGGTACCGACACTGCAGCAGCATGACCGAAAATTATTACCCAATACATGTACAAAATAAGACTGAAGATGGCGCTATACCACTTCAATCTTGCTCGAATTTCAAGTGTTTGACAGGTGTTTGAGCGTCCCCAAGCTATTTAATTGAGTAAGGGCAGCTAACCGTAGCTTGTCAAATATGAATCATATTTTTTTGAAATATCACTTGGTACCACGGAGCAGGTCATATTGATCTATTGTAAACATTGCATCAGTCGCAAGGGTCATTTCATCGGCTTTCATTCTCTGTCTACGTGACTACAGACCTTTAAAAGATAACTGTCTTTCGGTGACCATCATTTTTCTTGGCTTCAAGCTGGATAGAACATTAGTTGATCTATATAGGGAGAAAAAAATTGCCAAACATGGCCAATGGAATGTACTATCTCACATTCGTGATTGCAATTTTAGTGGTGACCGTTGGAATTCTCAAAGTAGCTCCTATCGAACCTGGACATGGTTTTATGGTAAGCATGATTATTATAGACCGACTCATATTCTCACAAAGTCACATTTAGGCATATCATACGCAGTGTCGTCTGCTAATACGCCTATACAATTAATAAGGAGCAAAACACTCAACCGTTATGTCAGTAATTATGAACGAAAATCATTATATGGTTTGTAGTAAGATAACCTGCTAAACAATGATCATGAACTACCGACGTGAACTTGTTTACATTATAGTCTCAGAATTAGACTTTGGAATCGCGCGACCGGGGAAAAAATAAAAGGGTTGAAAGCAGGCATATAATACGGGGGCCGCGGAACGGTTTTCAAAGTGGGGGGGGGGGCTGAGCCAAATGTGGGGGGGCTGACCATGCAAAAAATCACAATCATATGGTCATTTTTGCGTTTATGTACACGGTTTGGAATAAAGTGGGGGGGGGGGGTGAAGCCCCAGCCTCCCGCTTCCGCGGCCCCTGTAATATAATACGTTCACAAAATTTGCCAATGAAGAACATTATTGTACATGACTTGTTATACCTGCATAATTCCATTGTACAAGTATTATGCACATTCTCAGATTGCAATAAAATGTAATTAGTGGAAGCTTCGAAATTTTCGACATAAAATTGTCATTGGCAATTTAAAGGCCGTATGTGAATCAGTGAATTGTGAGCCTATTATGCTATAATAAGACTTTGAGATTTTACAGATATAAAGTTACCGGGGAGGGGGGGTTAAGATGGAATTCATTAATTAATTACTGAGCACGGAAAGTACGTTTCGTTGTCTATCTTTTATTAAACCGACGCTCGCGGTAAACTAATATATAAAATAGGATTTGGACTAGTCAAATTTCATGTCGTTACTTTTTATGCCGTTCCTTTGGTGATAAACAAAATTTTACGCATAATAAATATTTAAAACATTAAGAAAATACTAAATTATTCCCTGTCAGCCACAAACGCCTCCGGAAAAAAATTGATGGTAATAATGATAGTTAAGTTAGTTTTAAAAAAGTAATAATGAATCAAAATAGTAATCAAGCAAATTACAAATCTAGAAAAGACGATAGTTTTTCCCCTGCAAAATCTTATATTTGCATTATGATTAAAAATATTATACCTGACAGGTAATCATCTTTTTTAAGATATGATTTGAGTATTCGATGACATATCAAGGGGGTCAGGGGCCACGGGCGTAAATCCCGGGGGGATGGGGGAAACATCCCCCACACTTTTTTGAGAGGGGGATGGCATGTATACAATCACTTCCCCCCTCCAATTTTCAAGATAGACAAAAATATTTATTTTAATCATCAAAATAATGGTTAATACTACTGTCAATGTGTGGATTTATCTTTAAAAGCTATCAAAGTGCTTAAATTGGCCTAATTTTGCATTCAAAATTTGCCAAATTTCTAGCGCGGTCGCTCCACTCCCTCGCTCAATCGATTCTTACAAGAATTTGGTCGCGGCGACAAATCCCTACGTTTATCTTATAGAAAAGGTTATATCCATTGCATCATGGGAGTTTAGAATATAATTAGTCCATTTGTGAATATATGATTCCAATGACTTTTAAATATTATGATTCTAACTTATCATAAGGCATCAAAATATCCTTTGAATACGTGAATATGGGGGGAGGGGGTCATCTGGTATCTTTGTGGAAGCGGGGGTTTTGTTTAAAAACAAAAAGTTGGCTTACCGAATTCTTCAAGTTAAGTGTACAATGAGCCACTGCATTGCCGTTAATGAAACGATAATCTTTGCTCAAATTATCGAATGTTGCATCATCTCCCAATATAATCTTAAAGATTATTCGAAATCTTTCCATTTCATATACAAGTTCATTGTGATATTATCACTTTTTTTAAGTTTATATTGTGACCTGTGATGGCCTATGATCATTTCATATGGCACCCTTATTCCTGATAATCATGATTTCTTTTTCATTCTCATCTCACTTTAATCAGTGAGCAAATGAGTTTTCATAGAACAAAACTCGACTATTTAATCCCTATTATGCTCTTTTTATATTTCTTGTTCACATTTTTCTTAAGTTTACGTTATTGATAATACCCTTATAAAATCATTTTAAACGACTGAAGCAACTTTTTAAGGCTCGCTAACTATGCTCACCGCCGCAATGTCTCCCATAATTACACTCCCTTGAAAGACAGTTTAGTAATCATTCTGTCTTCCAACTATGGAAAATTTACTCGCTCGCTTCGCTCGCTTACATTTGGATACTATAACTGTAATCCAGTAGTTTGCGACACAACGAATCCATTACAATATAGTCATCGAAAAAAAGCCATCGTGACAGTCCTTCAAGTGTATGGTATTATCCACGCATGCTTTACCAATGTACATAATACCCCGTGATGTGATAATTACATACCTTTCTTCCACCTATTAAAAATTTGCTCACTCGCAATGCTCAATCGCCGCATTATCCAATAATCACACCTCATGAAAGACGATTCCGCATGTCTTTCAACTACTGAAAATTTGCTCGCTCGCTCGCATTAACTGTAGTTCAGTAGTTTATAACACAACAAATTCATTACAATACATAGCCATTGAAAAAAAAATCGTGAAAGTCCTTTAACTGAGAGATTAAAGGATTATGTACACGGTTACATAACCAAATATAGGTGTGGGGTGTCCCCGAAATTTCTAATTTTCAGTTCAATATATTGCTTTCACACCCCCCCCCCCCCAACTGCCCCACTGACAGGATTTACACAAGTGTCAGGGGCTGATCCAGGATTTTAAGGGAGGTACAGTTTCATTTGGAAATTTGACAAGCAAAAAAAGGGGATTTTTCACTAATGTATGAACGACAGTGACTATGACTCTCGAAGAGGGGGGGGGGCGCCAAATTAGAATGGAGCCACGATTTGTAGGCCCCTGATCCAATGCAAGGAGGTGTGTATAGCATTTGGTTGTATTTTTTTAGTTAAATTCAGTAGATTCTGTCAATACCGATTATACTGCGCTAAATGCCCACAAGTTTTATTTAAACAAAATCGAGAGCCGAGTTTCTGTTATTTCCGTTTTTTTCTCACTCCCTTATTTTTAACAAAACCAAGAACTGAGTTTCTGTTGAAACCCGTTCTGCTAACTCCTCACTTTATTTTAACAAAACCAAACCTAAACCTGAGTCCTTGCATTTGATGAAGGCTTATATACTCAATTGGAACAACTTGCCGCCAGATACACGTTTAAATAACCCATAAGTCCATCAAGTGTTCAAAAGAGGCATATTGAAGGCTTTATTTTAAACTTTTTGCTGTTGTTCTTGTTATCTATTTACCTTTTGAGTAGGCGTTCCTGCATGGGGCGCGTATGTGTGCAAATGTGAATATGCGTTAACATACTTATTCGAAACTGTTCTTCAGTATCATGGTTGTATCATGGGGTAGGTACATGTTAGGTTTTACAGTGAAGTTTACTGTGCATTTTAATGTATTTCTTTAGGTTGTCCAGAAAGGGTCCATTGGTAAAACAATGGTTTTCTATTGGTAGGACTTCCCTTTACAAAGAAGACCGAATAAATAACAAACAATTACAAAATGTGAGTTGTCCAATTTTCAGGTCACTAAAACAAAAAAGAAGAAATAGCTCGCGCTTCGCGCTCACATTCTTTGTTCATTGAGATAGGTACCTCGTACATAAATTCCTACAAACAATTCTTTTATGAATATGTTCATAATAATAATACAGACCGCTCACACCATTTGTTTAGTGAGATTCTTATCCTCTCCATCATGTTCTTGAAGTCAAATGATGCTTAGAATGTTCCCATTTCAATTTAGACCTATAAATTAGGAAAGAACTCGCATTTTAGAATAAAACTTAGGATCAATGAGATACCTATTCTCTCTGTGAAAGAAAGGATAAAAAACTACGAAAGGGGACAGTCTTCATAGGATATAACCCACCCTGATTTTTGTTTCTTATCTTCGAGCAGCCGGAAAATAATATGCTTTTTTCTGCCCCCCCCCCCCTATTCTGGATCGGCCAAAGAACAACCCCAAACCGTACCGCATCAATTTAACCTTCATTCCGACAAGCCTGATCTCAGTCGTAATTTCCTTGTTGTGCATCATTTTTATAGGTATCGAAGATGAACGAATATGCCACGGTGACCCCACTGCGATACATCGGGATTCAACTCTCTGGAACCGGATTTCGAACCCTCATCGCCATCCTCGAGATCGCATTCGGATCCCTCCTTGCGTTCGGCCGTAACGACTGGCCTGTCGTTGCCGGGTTCGTCGCCCTGGCGATCTCGACCAATGGCCTCCTGTGTCAGGTGGCGCTTCGCGAAGCAGCAGCAGATTTTGTGGCCCCCATTGCGATATTTATTGCGATTGTTGTGATGATCTTTGGAAGTGGTGGCCTGGTGGGTCGACGCGGTAAGGTGCATCTTTCTTAAACATCGGACCCGGTCATGCATTGGACTCTTATCCTGATACCGACATGATCATCAACTGGGGATATATTCGGACACACTACGGGAGAAGGGGGCAATAGCTAAAGACCGCCCCTGTGATTTTAAAAGTAGTGAAAAATTGGGAAAATGGTACATAAAAGAGCACAAAACAAAATGGTATTGGTTTTTAAAACTATGGCTCTGCAATTAAATAGAGAAAAATAGCGCCCCCCCCAAATAAAATGTCCCAGTGCCGCCCCTGGACACACCTTCTTCCCTCTGTGGAGGGGGAGGGGGGGGGGGGTTATACCTCAACCTCCATAACCAACATCTTTACAAAAATTGATTTGTAAACATGCAGGATATTGAATAGTACCTCCCCCCCCCCCTCTCGTCATGTCAATATGAATTCCATAAATTGTCTTTCTTTACTTGTCACTGTGATTGAATATTATAATGCCTAATTTTGTTTTATCTATAGCGGTTATATAGAATGATGTCTCTGATAATGACTTGTATAGAACGCATATGCAGCAAAAAATTGATTTTTAGAGATATTATGAGAACAATTACATTTCACGGGCATTGATATTACATTATTGTTGAGCAAGTGCCAAAAACTCTCAATATTTAGAAATATTTGACATTGTTAGATGACGTTTTGAGAAACCTTCACCATTTCGTATTCTTTGCGTTTTTCTGTTTATATTAAAACTAATTTAAAATTGAGATGCATGTCCCCCCCCCCCCTCTTGAAGAAAAAAAGTATTAGTATATAGAGCAGGGTTACTTAACAAGTCCCCCACCTAAACACCCGATTGGACATGTTGGACACTTATCAAATCGGACTAGACAAAGGCCTAGTGATTACAAAGTTTGACACATTAAATCCATGCCTTGACATGAAAAAAATAAAGAAGACAATGAGTGATGTGAATATTAGGCAATAATTGTTTTGTATGAAATACATATTTTTAACAATGACGATAATATTTTGACTAAAATATATATGATTGTTATGGGCACAGTAAAATTTCAAAATATTTTAGTCGATTTATAATGCAGGGTTGTAGTCTAAGAACAGGGATATAATTGTATTAGTGTATAATTATGCATGGACTTGCATGGTCTATATATAATATATAGACCATGCAAGTCCATGCATAGACTAATACAACATCGGTAATAATTATGTTACTGAATGCAGGGTATACATATTCATTTTTTCCATTCATTAAAAAACATCGTAAACAGTCTCAGAAAAGTAGACAGATGAATGAAAAGAGGTGTTTAATCATTCTGAAAAAAGACTTGAAGTAAACAAAAATAATAATAAAGGATTGTAATCTTGAATGGATGATTATCTTATAATATTTTCCAAATATTTAACAATTGTATAGAGAATATTTATAACAATTTAACATGGGGTGAATACTAAAACACATCAATTGGAAAGTGAGATGATGGATCCCTCGTCAACATGATGGATAAACCTTTTAATATAGCCATTAATTATTTGTGGATTATGACGCATATCTTCAATATTAATGGGGGCTTTATATAATCATAATTAATTTCAATTATATCAATATAATTAGTGTCTTATCTATAATGTAGCGATGTACTCATTATGACGCACATCTTATACAAAAATTAATTTAGATGTTACATTGCCATTTTGTAAAACATGAACAACACTGCTTATAGGCCTATCTCATCGCTGGGAAATATAGTTATATGGATTCGATCATGTCATCGATTTAATATGAAAACACTGTGTTTACCATTTGATAATGTTAGAGGCCTTTCTTTTCTCTACAAAGTGGCACTTTCAGTCACAACTTAATTTGTACGGAACATTCTATGAAATTAAAAAAATACAAAATAAACATAAATATAAAATCACAACCCATTGAACATCATGAACCATCAATTCAAATTTATGAACAAAACAAATTTTAATAAACATCGTGGTTATTATAATGTTTAATACTGTTGAATAATATTCGAATTGGCTTTGATAAAATGCGTAACTAGATTTTTTATTTGCAAAGAAAGGGCGCCTTATTGAAATTCACGATAGTTTAATGAAATTCTTATGACATCGTATATTTATTTTTATTTTTCGTAATTGATGAGGTTAGTAAAGGGTGTGTTTTAGTCATCTTTTATCACAAATATCACAAATTAACAAATATCAAAATAGACCATAGCAGTATTTCGGGAATGATGTTAGTCATTGATGTGAAAAAAATCAAACGGATATATTACGTACAAGTATTTGCAAATAATCATAATCTCTGTGCATTTTGTTGTGAGTAATTGTAATTACCATCCATCTTTTTATTGTGTCGAATCATGCACAGGCATAATGCGTATACGTGCGTAATAATTACCAAACGTTGATCATGATAATAGTAATGTTATCGTGGCGCTCTATCGATGTTCAAATTAGGAGTCATTATTATAATGCATAATTCGATAAGCATGATTACTATAATTATCTTGATATAGCCAGCTGATTAAGTTTGCTACGAGCTGTGAATATTATTTGAATAAATAACGCTTCAATGTGCCCTTTTTGTGAGAGTTGTATAATTAGGTCTTGATTCTTTTCTTCTTTCGGGGCTGTAAAGTAATACAGTCTCGGCAACCATTCCATAAAGGGCCTATATAGGCCTATACATACAACATAATATCTCGACATTACCACGACAAAGTTCTAATGTCTTAGACATATAACAGTCTACTCAAATCTAAATAAATATGTTTTCAGCAGTATTTCAGAGGAGCACATATTAATTTATATAATGTAATTTTGATAAAACCCATCTTGTCATTCAAGCGATATAAATATCGATTCATTTTTAACAAGAATATTCTAATCTGTTCAAGATTAAGTGCCATTTCCTTTGATTTGGCTGATATTCAACTTTGAATAGAATGTTTTATAGCAGGGAGTTGATTCCCCGATCTCATGAGCGTATAATCGATTTGCCATGATTTATTTCATATAAGTTTTGTATACTGATATCATGACATGACTTAGTGTTGTACTTGTCTGTATTCTGTTTTTGTGTATCCTGTATTTTTTTTTAAATTTGATTTGATTATTTTTTAATTGAAACTGAATAAATTGATGTTTAATTATTGAATAAAACATTAATTGCTATTTGTCCATAATTATGTTTGTAATGTAAGACTTTGTTGTTGAGGATGGCGTTGATGATACTGTTGTTGCCGTTGTTGTTGATGTTGCTGCATCTAAAGGCTCCCTCTCTCCCTCCGAGGGAGACGTGTCTGTAATGTCTCGGATACTACAGTGGCGTAGACGTCTTCAACATACGAGTTCTTATACAAAAGACGTCCCTGTGACGTCTACAGACAAGGTGAAAAGCCTGACTAGTCCGAGGACAGTCGCGGGGATGTTGCTGCAAAATCTCCAAGTAGTCGTTGCAACGTTTCGGATTTTTTGTTTTGTTTTGTTTTTTTGTTAGTTTCAGCGGCGTCTCAGAGGCGTTCCGAGTAGACATTTATAAGGAGCCTTCCCTCCCTAAAACACCAACACTTCGGTGCAGCTCTTCATCGTGTTTTGGAACTAATTAATTCAGTGGCGTACAGATGGATGGAGAGCACACCCCCCCCCCCAAAAAAAAAAGGGGGGGAGGGAGACGAGTGAAATGTGATATTATTTTCTAAATTATTATGTCAACATCTATCACATAATCAGATAATGGGATTTTTGTAATAAAAATGTCGAAATTTTTGCTCACTTCACTCGCTCGCAACTTTTCTCTCCCCAGAACATTTTTTGCTCATTACGCCACTGAATTACGCCAATACCATGAATACGCCATTACGCTCATTACGCCAATAAACACAAATTTACATAAACAAATATTTAAACAATAATCAAGGACAGAGCTGATCCTTATATGGACATGAATCATTTTGTTACTAAGGAATCTGCACCCAATGCTAGAATTATTTTTAACAATAATAATACAAATTTTAATGATAATAATGATGATTGTAATGCTAATAATAAAAATAATAATAGAATAATAAAAATAATTATAATCATAATGATGATGATGATAGTGATGATGATGATGGTGATGATGATGATGATGATGATGATGATGATGATGATGATGATGATGGTGATGATGGTGATGATGATGATGATGATGATGATGATGATGATGATGATGATGGTGATGATGATGATGGTGATGATGATGATGATGACGACGACGACGATGACACAGCTCTTCTATCATTAGCACTAAAAAGGTCAAAGATACAAAACTATTGATTGTTTTCAATGCAATTCGGAATGTGTTTATGCTTCCATTGCAGAGACAGAATCAGCGTTTTGATTTGAACGTAACGTTTTTTCAGGTAGAGCTCCGGGAGGGGGCAGGGTAGCTTGTGGGCTCCTATTATGGGATTTATTTCTATCATCACGATGATATTCGGACAGAACGGATTACCGAACAGACACAGCAAACTAACACCTTTCCTGTAATGACATGGAAACATACCCCCCCCCCCCCCCTCCCCAAATTGTGCATACCTAGACCCGGACGCCGGAGTCCGGGCGCGGATGCTGTCCACTGCCCCCCCCCTCGAGCATATACATGTAAAGGCCCTAATCCACTTTTTAACAAATCAAGAGTTTATACATTATGCCTGGCCATTCACCCATTGTGATTTTTCGTCTTCTGTAATTGAGTTGAGGATTAATAGAATAATTTCACTCCTGTAAATAAGTTTCGGATCGCATTCTTTGTTCTTTTTCATTTATATGTTTTATTCCCGGTTTTATTGTGTCAACAAGGGCCAAATATAAAGAGAATATAACAAATTAAACACAATTACAATATTTAAAAGTAATCATAAAGTCATCAGAGAGAAAGAGAAAATGGATTTATGACAGCCGCAAAATTATCGGTCCTCGACATTTTTTTGGTTCCACTCCAGCCATTCTCTGGGTTATCTCTATTCTGTCGACAGATGGCGCCATACCACAATTATCAAATATTGATTCTGCAGCAGCGGCATTAACCTGATTTTGAGCTTACCTGGGATTTTGAAGATTACTTCTTTACTTCTAATTCAACTTGAGTCGGCTTTGAAAGTCAAATTCAATCTCCAAAGATGGGTAGTGCAACATACTATTTGGCTGTTGGAGTAGGACTTGCCTGTGTTGTCATAGGAACGTTGAAAATTGCCCCAATTGAACCCGCTCATGGAAACCTGGTAAGAAAACACGTTAACGTGGTTATGGAGTCCCTCCTCTCTGGACGTCTCTCTGGCGCCTATCCGGGGCCGCGCAGGGCCGGGTGGTCCGCTAAGCCTAAAGCTAAGCAGTAAGCTGCAGCTGTTCGTTTATTATAATTATTATGGGGCCAGGCCTACAAACTCCTGACAACCTTTTTAACGACTGGTCCTCAATCAGATATTTGAACATTATTGCCCATTATAAGGCATGCCCATTATAATTCTAACGTTAGGCCTATTTATATTAGTAGGGTGTCTGGAGAAAAATATTATTTTTCTTATTTCAAGAAAATATCACATTTTCTTTGTGAATTTGAAGAGAAATGACCTTCAGACTGACAGAAATGTAACATTTTTTTAAAAAATCTGATTATTGGCTGCAAAAAAGAAGAATGAAATTAGGCCTAGGTCAATTTTCAGCATTTCTCTGCCATAGACTGTGTAGTTAAGAAATGGACACACACAAATCCAAATTTTTAGCTTCCGAGAGCTGTTATAAATTTATTATTAATGCCAAAAACTTGTCCATAAAGAGTCCAATAGGATTTTTTATGCTCTTTCTGATGGTATGATTTTTATAAAGATTTGGAAACCAGATCACAATGAAAAATTGTGACAAAGTGAAAAAAATTGTGCAAAACAGAAATTTCATTTTCCCATAGAAAACGCATGGGGAAATGGCAATCTCAACACACACAAAAATAAGGGTTTGCAATTTATCTCTAAATCCTTATTTAAAATGATCATATAAACTTGTCCTTACTGTCAAAAGAAGCCCCTGAATTTTCTCTTTCCATACATGCCAAACACAAGTTAATAATCAATTCAGATCACATTTTTCTAGTAGCCTGAACTTCCCGAAAAAAATGTGCCACATTTTCCCCTAAATCAGCCTCTCTTATGCTGACACTTTTCAGTGTGGCTTCAGACACCCTAATATTAGGGCCTACCGGTATAACTTTATTTTATTTTTAAAACAGATTTTGATGATCTTCACTCTTCAGCATAATTAAGCTAGCCTAACAAATTTAATTAAACAAGGCTAAGGCTAATGACGTGATTTTCTTTTAATTTATTCAAATTTATCATCTTTTTGGGGGGGTTGAATGGATTCCCTTTTAATCATCAAAATACTTAGGGACAGTGTCAGTGATTTTTCCGCTATCACGGAAATTGGCCTTTTGAAGCAGAAATTCTGCCAGAATGTGGCTTTCCAAACGGAAAATCATGGAAAACGTATTTTTGCTCAAAATGCACAGAAATGACAGAATAGCAATAGAAAGTAGATTACTCCCAAATCCTCAACGAAATATGAATATCAACTGGCCAAAAAACACGATCTCACTTCGCTACTACCATGACAATCCACACATCGTGACTGCACTCGACTTCATCACTCAATTGTATCTAAATTACATTCACATCCGCATATAAAGGCAGAAACTTGGCCGTGTGTTGCTGCCCTCTGCGTTCGGTCATATCATTATGATCGCAGTAGGCCTACTTCTCAAAATCCAACATGGCGGAAAGGCGAAAGTCATCGTCCGCTCAAATGATGTCCAGAAAGTCCCAAATTATCGATAAAATCTCATTCAACCCTAAAATAATGCTCATAATGTGAATGGTGAGGATGTATTTATGTTAATTATGTTTCTTTAAATATTTGTTGTACTCGTACCTCTTCGATTACAATAGACTTAAAGTGATGATTAGTACAGTGGCACTGTGGCAGATACAAATTTGACCTGCGCGAGCATTTTGACATCGCTACAGTGGTGTATTGATTTTCTATGTAAATGAAATTGTCACTTTTTCATGTACACAAAGTCTATGACTTTATGAGGAAACAGAATTTCCATTTTCAGACATGCTGTCAAAACGGAATTCAAGATTTTCTGAAACGGAAAAGGCAATTTTTAGAAACGGAAAATCACTGTCCCTAAATACTAGACCTAGTAGACTTCTAGAAAAAAAAGAGAGATAATTTTGTTGCCTGAATTCATTACTCCATAATATTATAGCCAGGGTCTGATCGGGTGGGTTGTTGCTCTGCCATAATTTTCTGTTTGTTTTTTAAACCACAACTACTGCACTGGACCACTATAGCACCAACTCGCGTTGAGAAGTCTTAAACAAATATGGCAGCACGAATGCAACAGTAGTAAAGTTATACAAGCTGATAAATTTGAGCAAGAAAATTGAGAAGTCCTAATCTTGTTTCCATAGTTGATAGACATCCAAGCGCAGTAAGAATTCTAAATATGTTTGGGCAAATGTGTGTAATATTGTATAGCCCAAGGAAAATGATGTGTAATAGGCCTGGGACGAATGTCAATTTTACCATTCGATTAGTTCCTGAAAAAAACAATCGAATATTCGATTGTTCGTTGGAAATCACGTCTTCTAAGCCAATAGTTGACCTACTTGTGAAGACCTCCCGAATAGGGTTTTTCAATTATTGAACATCTAAGGTACATGTAGAGTACTATCT
The DNA here is from genome assembly GCF_037042905.1 of Lytechinus pictus. Classification (NCBI taxonomy): domain Eukaryota; kingdom Metazoa; phylum Echinodermata; class Echinoidea; order Temnopleuroida; family Toxopneustidae; genus Lytechinus; species Lytechinus pictus. The sequence continues at coordinate 7,409,171 of NC_087248.1, read as the reverse complement.
GTTCCTTATGAATTAAATTGGGCCTTTTATTCCCCCTTCTCCTTGATTTTTATTTCAAAGGAAACTATATGAAATGAGATTAAAACTTTTACTTCATTGTTCCACTGAAAAATCTATCCCTTGCTTCTCTTATGCATCCCTCCAAGTGCAACACCCCTGCATATGAATGAATCAGCCTACAGTCTTGGGTCCACTTTACGTCTCTGTAAACAACTCATTCATGAAGTATTCTTTGAGACAGACACCCATGTGGTGGCTTTTTACTTATTGAAAAATTTCATCCATTGCCCACACCATGCCCCAACCCTCACCTGTGGTAGTGCCCACGATGTTAAAAATATTTTGCGAAATATTTTTTATTTGAATTACCTCTCAGAATTACAATTTCTGATCATTTGAACCTATAACTGGGTCTGTTTTGGGAGACTAGTCGACATTTGGAATTAGGTGATGGTGCGTGTTGGAATGTTATTTTGATTGTGTGAGGGAGAGGCCGGGACTAAAAGAGATTGCATTGTTTTGAAACATGAAAGAATTCCCACCGCTAATTTCTCTCTCTCACTCACACCATGCTCACACACACAACCACACACAGAGATGGGGGAGGGGTCATTTTTTTTCTGGAGTCACGACCTTAATGGGAACGCATGTAGCTTCTTCTTTGTCTCGATCCCAGAAGTTTCATTGGCCATTGAATGTCCAATCACATATCGGCTCATGCAAGTCAGCTCCTTGTGTGTGTGTGTGTGTGTGTACTCTCTGTTTTAAGCACACAGACATTGAACCATAGAGTTATTATACACCTATGCACACAATATACATTGTGTGTCGAGGGAATGTAAGGCTGGATGGGATTAAAATGTTCAGACCTCTTTCAGGTTGGTGAATGTGATACAATCATTGTTCATTTTTGACGAATTATATCGGTAACATTTTCTAAAGCTGTATCAAGTACTTAAAAACAATTGTTATCATTGTTATCTTGTCATTTTGTTACTATTACTTGAGTAAGCAAGTTATCCCAATTGTCTAATCGGGATCTGCCGAACATTCGATTAGTGTAAATTTTGCTTATCGATTAGCGATTGGCGGCAAGCCATTCGAACCATTCGATCAATCGATGTTTACTCCCAGGCCTAATGTGTAATATAATTACAATATGTGTTTTACAAAATAGTGATGTGGAATACTTGAATCTGATAAACCATCACCATCTCAAAAACCATGACAAACCAAAATATAAACAATAAAACAAGTGCTAAGTATCAGTCAATCAGTATCATCACCATGAAACTAAAGGACATTTAGTTCTTAAACTGGTTAATTATCTATGATTTTGACTAAGCTATACATTTTTTCTGTATCTATGTACTTTAAAAAAATTTTGTACATATTTTCCAGACCTCTGGTCTGTATGAATTTGCATCAGTGACAGGTAACATCAGTCAAGCACAGATGGACTGGTCAGCTCAAATCAGCCCTAGAAAATTGTCATATCCTGATCATCCCAAGAAGCATCATCTTTATTTAATTCCATTTCATCTTTTTTTTTTCTTTTCATAGGTGTCTTACATGCACAAGTTTGCGGGAGTCTTCCCACTTCGCGCTGTCGGCTTCCAGCCATCGGGTGCCATGTACTGTGCCATGACTGCCGTTCTGGACATCTTCTGTGGCGCTCTCCTTGCATATGGCCGCTACGACTGGCCTGTCATCAGTGGTTTCGTCCTCCTCGCCATATCAGCCCTCTACATCCACGGCATGCTTGCTCTAAGTGCACCGATGGTAGACTTCTTCTTTCCTGTGCTTCTCACCGTTCTACTGGTGCTGCTGTTGTTTGGACGCAGCGGACTCTGGGCGGGACGCGGAAAGGTCCATCTTGCCTAAGCTCCCATCATTGGAGTGAAGAATGAGTGCCCCTCGTAGTCTTGGATGGGTGCACTTGTACCCCACCATTTATATACCAAAGTCTTGAAGGGTTATGGGAATTTATTTAAGCATTTATCTGAATACCGTGAGCAATTATTGTATTTTTCATTTGCAGTGGATAAGATCAGGTCTGTTTCTTCCAGTCATCTTCTTGCACCTTTGCCCATAACACAAAAGTTTAAACTCAAATTGAAATTTGAAAAAACAATTTTGATTAGTTACTTGAGAGTATGACATATACACTTTGCATGAAACAATGATCTTGATTGGAGATTGTCATTTAGCAGTTGATTGCAAACTATTGTGTTATAGGGTCCATGCTGTCTAAAAAGGAAGGCAAAGTTGTGTATTTGCAAAGTTGATAAGTTTTCCAATGTATTCATGCACAGTGTGTCTGTTATAATAATGATATCACCTTTGAATCGAGGCAAAATTGATGGATGAATATTCTCATTTGAGGAAATATTTGACTGAATTTATAGTCACAGATTAGGGCTTCAATTTAAACTGAATAACATTTTGAATGAATATTATTCAGATTTTAGAAATCTTCATGGAATTATATTCGATAATTTGTCACTTCCAATGTATTGGCAATTTACAAAATCAATATTATAAATGAAATGTTTGCAGTAAACCAGAATATTATGCTACAATGTGTGTAGTTATTATTCTGGAAGCATTTACTGCTGCATTCCACCTAAGTTGGTATTGCACAATGTAGTAAAGTACAAATAATGCACAGCATTGAGGGCATTAGCAAGAAATATGCACACCGGGTAGCTTTAGAACATTATATAAGTTATAACCATGGGCATTTGGTCTGTTTAAAAAGTAGCAAGTGTGTGCAATCATTCTATTGCCTCAGCAAAATGATGTGCATTATTTGTTTTATAAGGTGGTGGTGTGGATCCTTTGATAAACCATCCTCATCTCAAAATTATAACCAGTCACTAGAACTAGTCATTAGTTCCATTATGGCACGGTCACATTTCGCCTATGATGGCTGTTCGGCGAGTTGAAAACAGCCGTTTTTATCATTTTTGTACCAGCTTTGTGTATGTGGTTCGTATAGAAATCCGTAAAACTGCTGCTTTCAGCTCACCGTGTGGGCACCGTACTGGAAATGACTGCAGGATTAGCAACTTCTATAATATGACTGGTCACATGATTGATATCAGCCACTCATATTATGATTCATACATGTACCATCATTTTATAACAGTAGCTTTAATACTGAATAGCAGATAGAAGAAATCTCATATGATTAGAATTATGTGACATAACATGTTTTGATTAGCAGATGTTAGCAAACCAGTTTGTTTTAGCACATAGCAAGTTTAATGTATGGTAGTAATTGTGTGTACAATGAAGTAGGACTTCATCAGTAATCTTGTATTTTGTTGGTTGATGTGTATATTTAGTAGTCTTTATTTTTATGAGTTTTTGATAAGGGAAATTGGACTTGGGTAACATTGAATTTGAATGGTGATTATAAAAAATGAAAGTATTTTTTTTTACTTACACTTAATCATGTATTGGTAATTGGTCATTGATATTTAATTTGAAGCTCATTCAATCCTATTTTGTATTTACTATGTACCATTTAGAGAATTTGATTTGGACAAATTGAAATGGTTATAAACTGTATGTAGCTTATCACTGGACATATCAAAGCAATTCAGGAAAATTGTTCGAAAATAGTACAAGTCAAGACTATCTATTCTATACTACATGTATGTATTTTATGCAAACATAAGTTATATAAATTGTTCTATGCAACATTTTCTATAGGTAAGAGTGCTCATCATTAAAGTATAGTAGAAGGGATGACAGGGTTAATGTTGTAGTCAGTATACATGGGTTGTTCTTACCATGCGAAACAGTAAAAGAAATTTGGTGAAACCATACTCTTTATTTTATTTAAGAATAGCCAGTGTTGACATGTGAAACACAATCACGGGTGGTACCAGGATTTGTTAGGGGGGGGGGGGGCCTCAAGGTGAAAACTTTTTTCTCTCTCAATTCAATGATTTAGGTATTATAAAGTTGATTACCTATACCTCTCTTTTTTGCTACTCTTTTTCCCCCTTTTTCTTTCCTTTTTTCTTCTTGTTTCCAATATATACTTTAAAAAAAATCAGAGGGCAGTGACCTGGCAGTCACCCCCCCCCCCACACACACACATACCCTCTGTAGTGCTGCCCCTGAATTTTTGAACTTTATCAAATATGGTGCCTTCCAAGTTCTAGGTGATTGTTAGAGGGAAGGTTGAGTCTTGAGTGTGTCAATGCATTTTTCAATCTGACTAGAAGTACACAGTGCCAATGGAAAGTCTCTGCACAAGAGATGAATGTTAATAATGTTCAAGTGACGATGATCCACAATATGCAAAGACTTTCGGTTGGTGCTAAAGTCCTGTGACTTCAAAGGATATGGTACCCTGACAAGTAACATGATAAGGTGTATACCTGTATTTAACTGACATGTGGTGCGTAAAGTCACCAACCGATTCAGGGATCCCAAGTCCAAGCCCCGGTTCACGTCCTTTTGACAGTGGCAAGACTTGTCAGCACGTAAACAATCCACATCCATTGTTTGTCTCTACATCTCGGGAATCTTTTTTATTTTGTCATTTTGAAAAGTGCAGAGTATGCCATGCCCTTCTACAAATGTTACCAAGGTGTGTGATATTAGTCTCAGGTTCAGCTGTTTTGTATTTAACATACCTAGCCTTGTGATCATTTATATATCCCGTTTTTCTACCATTTTATTTATACTTGTTTAGTGTGATTATGGTGTCAATTGTATTTTTTTCCTAATAAAACTATAACTTCCTAGAATATCGTCTAATTTGTATTCCTAAGTTCTTATTACAGAGCTCTCCACAAGATATTCTTTGTCCCATTTCATGAAGACTTGTTATATTTTAAAATGCACAATTTCTATAACAAGTTCACTATCAGCAAATTGAAGGTTTTCAGTAGCTTTTAAGTGTTGTTGTAAATTTTTTATTAGAACAAGTTTTATGAAATGGGGCCCCTGATGCTTTATGTGTAAAAGAAGCTTGTATGATGGTAACTTATTCACCCAATGGTGTACTTTCATTGAATGAACAATCGCAGAAGTGGCGTACGGTGCACCGTGTGTAAAGTCCAGGAGGGACAGATAAAAGTGGATAGAAAAAGAACTGAAATGGAAAGGCGAGAAAGTGGAGGACCGATGGGAAGCAGAATATTATTCTCGAAATGAGTGTAGTCCTTATGAGGACTGTAAACCAGAAGGAGTGGAAAGCTTAGTAATAGGCAGGGTGAGAGGCTTGAGTAGATGAGAGAAGGCTGGCTCGAGTTGGCGAATGGAGCAGGAGCTGCTCTTCCTCGCATTTCCATTTCACCTCCATTTCTATCCATTTTTTATCTCAGTCCCTCCTGGACTTTACACATGGTGTACCATAAACCACTTTCGCGAAAATTGCATTAGTAACTTCTACGCAGCAGGTCACTTGATCAATGATGTCGTTCAAATTTAATGGTTAACTCATTGACTACTGTAATAGGGTGGACATTGTGCAAAGCCTATGGGAAGCACAGATTCAGTACTCGATAGGTTAATGTAATTTTTTTTTATTAAGCACAGAAGTGCATTTCGCAGTGTAGCATCAGTTGTTACATGTAGATCAGGGGGCCTGTTACATAAAGTAATGCATTTGAAAGCAACTCAAAGAATCAAGCACAAGTCCCTATTGTATGTTTTGATTGATAGAGATATAGATAGAAGGGGAGAGGGGAAAGAAAAGAAGAGAAATGAAAATAGTGGTAGAAGAGAGATATGAAAAGGGTAATAGAGATGGAAAGGGAATAATGTGAGAATGAAAATATAAGGAGAGGAATGTGAGAGGAAAAAAATTATCACTAGAGAGAAAATGAGAAATTGAAGGGAAATGTAAGAATAAGTTGATATAGATAATGAAAAAATACCACATTTATGTCATAAATATCCCGCATATAAATGGTATACTATCTTGAAGCAAAGATTAATGTTTTCAATATAATTATCTAGAAAACAACAGATTTAAACTTAATTATTACATCATACATGTAAAAATCCATGAAATGGAGATGGCCACCTTGCAAGATCACATGACAATAGTTGGACCTAACGCATCACAGAATGGAGACCATGGATAGGATCACAAAGTCGGGGTAGACAAATATTGAGATGGAGTGACGAGCACCTTTGGCACCAACTTGAGGAGGCCTTCGCCTTGCAGTGGGCTGAACATGGCTGATATGATGACATCATACGGTATAGTTGCACTGATCCCATGCAACATGGTTATGTGCAACATATCTCAAGTATTTCATTTTTGTTTGTTTTGCCGGGTCAGTTATTCAGACACAATGGTATTAGCATTACTGTATAAACATTTGCTTACTGGTATCACAGGCCTAATTCAATCCCCATAGACTCGTGTGTTAAAGTGGTACCTAAAAAGAATTCCTTAAAAATAAGGAGGAAATTCGAGGGTTGAATGTTTACTATCAGTGGATAGGATAAATGTCTGACATTCCATATCTGACCAGAAAAGGGTACCTCGACCGGCTCATTTTAAAAATAAATCAGCATTTATGAAGACTACACCTGACGGGATCAAATTGTCAATCATATTTATTCATTTTTGTCAATCAGCAATATCAAATTAAAAAATTTAGAATGGGTTGGGTCGAATGAATATTTTTTGACTGCCAGTTGTAATTAGGCCCGTGTGACCTACTGGTTTGACCAAACTCCAAAAATCTTTGAATAGTTGCTGATTCTAGTCTGGCTATAATTATCTCCAGTTTATGTATATAAGAATCCGCAGTAGTTATATATGCCCTGTTTCATAAAATTTATTATCAATTTCATTTTACATATGACTGCACTGACTGTAGAAGCCACTGAAATTGTGATATAGTTGACAACTATGTGTCCGAGCATTTTAACATTTCATTAAAAAAAATTAGAAAAATTGGAATAAACCTACTTTCATATAATAAAATACAAAAGAACAAGTGGAGATATGACATCATCAATTTGCTCATTGAATATTCATGAAGACATGCCTAGAACTGTTCCACCAGAATAATGCAATTCTTTGAAATGCCATAACTTTGCTATTCGTTGACCGATTTGAATAAAATGTTCAGTGTCATATCATTTTCAGCCTGAAGCATCCCTTTAATCTTCTCATTTTTAATTTAACTTTATTTTGATACACACTGTACTACACTAAAAGCCATTTAAAGGAGAAAGAACTATTTCCTATGCCTTTGATATATTACACAAGCTCCAATAAAGAAATATAATCAGTACTTCTCATTCTTAGACAAGTGGTTCTATAATGTGTCACAAGAACAGATGTGCAAGAAAAGAAAATTAAAAAAATTAAATTAGTGTACCATGAAACACATGGTACAACAAACTTCCCATAGGCCTGGTTCACACCTTTGCATTTTGGGCTTGCATTCAGCTGCCGATTACCTGAACGCAGACAAACGCAATCAAATGCAACGCTACGGAATGAAACAAGCTAATACACCATCAATATGCAGACAAAAGCTGAGGTTCTGCGTTCTACTTCACTTTTTTAGCTCACATCAACTCGCTTCACTGCCATGGCTTTGTAGTTGAAGATCATAAGCAAAAGTGTGATTGATACAAAATATTTTGCTGCATAGTATGTTGCGTTAGTCTTTACTTCACATTTTGGGGGGCTAACGCAGCAATACACAGCTTAAAATGCAAAGGTGTGAGCCAGAATTTATAAGCATACCAATTGTGAGTGTCAAATTTCAAATAAAACATTTTTTCAAAAGTTTAGCCAAGTGCACAAATGAACACACATTTCAAGTTTTAATCTGAGAAAATCATACAAACAAACTGACAAAGTCATAAAATTTGAGCATAAAGTAAATTTATACTCCTTTAAGTTTTTTTTTAAGGTGGCACATCGATGTAGCAGATCGTATCACGCATTCACCAATTCTTTTTTGCATTTCATTCTACAAAAATCAAATATTTCAATTATTCCTCCAATATTGTAAAACAAAGTTCTACATTACTAAAGAAAAACCACCCTCACTTAAAAGTATTAATAATAATGATAATGATAATAATAATAATAATGATTATAATATTAATAATAATAGTAATGATGATGATGATAAGATAATACTGATAATTGATTAATTCATCGTTCATTCATTGATTAATTCATTACTGTTTAAGAAATGAGATGTATTAGAGACAATTTCCATGTTTTAGGGGTGTACATTTTGACCATCCACAAAACAAAATCCTGAGTGTACAGTTTATGGTCGAAAGTTACCCCCCCCCCCACCTTGCATAAAAAGAGTGATCTCAAACAAGTTTCTATCAACTGACTACCAAGAATAACCGAACAATTACTCAATATCCATTATCAACATCATCATTATCATCACCATTCACTTCCCTGTATCAGCTGGGGGAGGGGTGGGGTGGGCTTAACCCCTCCAACCCCCCCCCCCCAAAAAAAAAAAAAATTAAAAAAAAAAAATCACCATATATTGCAAACTTTCACAAAGTCCACCATAGGTGTGCACTTAAATCCTTCGAATTCAGTTTCAGGAAAAGCTTGGTTGCTTTGCTCCCTCTAATTTAGAACATTATGTATTTTTGGCTCCAAGGAAAATTGATTTACCATCAACATCATCTCCACTATACCATCATCAAAGGTGGTCCCAGGTATTCTGATATAGTGGGGCAAGGTTACTTGTTTTCTTTCCTCTATTGAATTTCAACCTATACATCTCTTTGGGGTTTTTTTTCACTCTTTTTTCTTTTCCCTTTTTTCCCCCTCTTTTTTTCTCCACTTTTTTCACTACTAAAAAATAACAGATGGGAGGCTGCCCCCCCCCCCCCCTCTGTAGAACCATCCCTGAACATCATTCTCACCAAAGCCCCAATCATAATTATTTGTTGTTCAGGCTACAAAATGTACCACAAATATCTTTGAACCTACACTTCAAAATAAATAAAACTCACTCTTTTTATGCAAATTAGCAAATTTGTAACCTTGATATATATTCTTTATCAATCTTGATTCATTTCAAATACATTTGATTAAAATTCATGATGGATATTCATAAAGAAAACACAAATATTGGTAAAAAAGCTGGTGAAATGAGGCTTTAAATAAATCAATGTCACAAATGAGTTGTAAGGTGTACATATATATTTTCTCTTGCACATAAATTAACCTGTCATCAGTTTCATCAAATTATGACGAAACATATTTTTATTTCACTTGTCATTCAAAGTCACTTACAATATTCCTCCATCATACGAGGAAAAAACTCTGGGTGGCCTTTAATCTACAAAAAAAAAAGGTATAGCAGGAGTTGAATTAATGTACTCTAAATGCAAAAAAATGCAAGTAACACCAATTTACATATTTCATAAAATTTAGGCATTGCTCACATATATGCACATCCGTAAACACCGTCAAAGATCACCCAAAAATCTATGGTATTTGGAATGGTCATCGAACATTCATCCCTGAAATACATGTACACAAATATGAAAAGTGCTCTGTACATGAATACAAAAACATGTCAAATTGTGTCTATATCATTCAACTGGACGAAGCATAACTACAATATTGAAGAATACAACCTTATGAATAATTAGGTTCTATCATGTATAGATAAATAGATTTTATGCCTTATCTCCCACCCCCTACCCAGGCCCTCAAAAAATATCAAATATCAAATTGACTACCATTTGATAACTAATACAACAATAATCATTCCATTGATTGGAAATGTACAAGCCTTTAAAAAAATCACTTTACCTCTCTCAAGATGTGGTGGATACAGATTAATTTCAATAAATTTCACACCAAGGAATTAATTTCATTCAATTTCACACACATGATTTTCTTCTCACAAATTGATTTGCAGATTGTTACTTTTGTCCAAATAAATGATAGAATGAGTATCAAAATCCCTGCAATTTTATTGGAAGATGATCATTAATGAGTCTGATGTCATGTCAACTACTGATGCACTCTGGTCTGTGCATTATTTGCATTACTGTTCAATATCAAGACAATCATATATACATATAGTAGATTGAATATGCATACATTTGAGAAAACATACAAAGATATCTAAATTTCCATTTTAAAGTCATATATTCATTTTGTTAGACTATACATGTGAACAATACAATTTACTGAATATATTAGGTTGATTAAATTTCACACGCATAATTTTCTGCTCTTAGTAGAGCATTGCGGCCCAGTGGATATGTCTCCGGACTTTGAAACATTCAACCCAGGTGAGGTGAATGAGCAATGGCACAAAGTAATTCCTTAAAAAGCTGTGAGCACTGGAATCGATAGACTAGCTTAATAGCCAGGGTAATATAAGAGCATCTTAAGCACTTAACAAGCTGGATAATATTATGTGGCTATACAAATACCTTACATTACTATAACTAGTATTCACATCAATTTTTGAGATCATATAATCATTCATAATAATTTAGTATCAATTAGCAAGATCAAATTGAGATGCATATAATTCTTTTTATTAAAATAGAATTACTGTTAAATACAAGACAATCATAAAAATATATATACATGTATATATTTGAGGAATAAAATATATCTAATTTTCATTTCAAAGTCATAAAAACATATTCAATACAATTAATCAATAGATTAATTTCAGGAAATTTCACACACATAATTTTATCTTTACATCACATTTTGTGATCACAAAATCCTTCATAACACAATCACATCAATTGGCAAGATCAAATTGAGTTGCATATCATTCCTTTTATCAAAATAGAATTACCATTTAATATCAAGACAATCGTAAAAGTGATATATATACATATATATATGAGTGTGTGTGTTGGTATGTACAGGTGTACATATTTGTATATACATGTACTTCATTTCCATATACTGTACACATTTTTTAATGCCATTTTATATGGAATTTGAAATGGTACTGCACCCCTTAAGAGTTAGGCCACATGGAGGTATTTCTAGTCACGAAAGCCCTTATAATAGATTCCAGCAGTGATAGACTTGACGACCTTTTCATTTACATCATGACACCCTTTAAAGGTTGGCTATGATGGCCTGTTGTGTTGGCAATGGAAGCCTGCACGTATAAAGCATACAGCACATATCATCTTTCCATGGTTTTTTTTGAAAGTTTGAAAAAAAAGCAAGGTTTAATTTCACAATTGTGGTGTTGTTTTTCCTACTATGTACAAACATTCATTGATGAGGAGACTGTATGATAGGACTGGTGAAATAACCAAAATAAACCCCCGCGAGAAAGAGCCATTACAGCATACTCTTGTGATCCATAGAGTTAGGCAGAGATTACCCACTGTTGTGATCCACAGAGTTAGGCAGAAACAGCCCACTCCAACCACTCCATGACTTCTTCTTCATAGTCCTTCATCCATCTGATGTTAGCCCTGGTCTGGTCCACAGCCTGGGCAAAGGCTCTAGAACCAGTTCCTTGGTCCGGGTGGGTTTCAATAAAGTCCAGGAGCTGTTTGGAGAGGTCAGACAATTATCATTAATATCAAATTCATAATCTTTTCGTGGGAGCATATTGTCATTATTGTGATCGTCAACATCGATGGTTACTTCATTTTCAAATACAGACATAATGTAAAATGATTGCATTGAGAGCATAAACACTGAAACATTTGAAATGAAAAAAAATAACCCTAATGTCATTTTACGTATTTAGTAAGCAATTGCCAATGCACAAATGGCATTTAGCTTTATCATTTCATGCTATTTCAATCAATAAATCAATTCTTTTGTTGTAAAAAATAAAAATGGCTGAAGTACGTCGGCATACACTGGGTTTAACCTCCAGGGGCCCGTAACACAAAGGTTAGCAATTAATCGCAAATTTGAAAGAGCAATTCTGATTGGTTCCTAGTCAGTCTAGTGAGTGAAATGTGCATGCAACAATGATCTTGATAGGCCATTAATAGCGATTGATGGCTAACCTTTGTGTTACAGGGCCCTGATTGATCCAATCAATCTCAACTGTATGGAAATCCATCCGTACCACAATTTTTTCTTCAGGAAATTTGCACAATTCCCTTTCGTAAACAAAGAAAATCAAACTGAATCTTAAAGAGAACAATGAATATATGAATATACATCATATCTAGAAAATATTTTGAACAAGCGTACATTTTAGACGTTGACGTTGCTGGCTTTCCATAGTTGTGGGTGATCGGATCAATCGCAACTCTTTGTAAGACACGGCCCTGGTGTGACATTCGTTTTAAATCAGAGTTATGACAGATGCATCTCATAAATGTTTGCTGCTTTGATCTCATTCAGTTTTGGATGTCTTCATATAAGAATTTACCACTCTTTGCCCTGCCCCTTCTATTCAGTGGGCTTTAATTTAGAACTTAACTGCAAAAAGGTCGTTGGTACTGTCAATATCAACAACGGGAAACCTACCTCTTGTAATTGAAATTCTGTATTGAAATGTGCCGTCACTGATTCAATTAGATCGGCGAACTGGAATACACTGCTGCCATATCTGATACAAACAAAGGTTATACAGGAGGCATGAAAATGAGGGATGGAAAAAATCACCGCAACCATCTTGAACATATAGGCCCGAATTCGCAAAGGTGGTTTTAAAAACCCACGGTTCATGCAGATTTCCTGTATAAATTATGCTTAATTTAGCACGTATCGGGCAAATGTATAAAAAATTCCAATGCTGATGCACGCTGTTGTCACAGTGCGCCAATTTGCCGCCTGTTACCATGGTAAGATACGCTATTTTATTCATGAGTCCAATGTTTGAAGAGTGGACTCATTAATTCAAAACAGTGGACTCATTAATAAAATAGCGTACTTAACCATGACAACAGGCGTCAATTTAGAAACTGTGACAAAAGCGTGCATCAGCATTGAACATTTTTTAATATACGCAGTAAAATAAGCGTAATTTATAAAGGAAATCTGCATAAACCGTGGGTTTTCAAAACCACCTTTGTGAATTTGGGCCATAATTTAAGAGTTTTGAAGGCATTGTGGAAAAAAAGGGTACTACATACAAAACTGATGAAAATCATTTCATATATATCATACATCTATTATTCCATGACTTATGTAAATGTACAAGTTTTTATATTGATTTTGGGAGAAATCATCAATATGGAATATTCCTATTTCATAGACACTTGTACAGCATATAGCAAAGAAATGCATTTAAAAAAACAAGGTTAGTACTTGAATCAAGTTTTCTTTTTGTATGAGGAAACTTGTATTTTATGAATGGTAAAAACTACAGTAATCTAAGTCAATATTGATAATATAAAGGCATTATTTATATTACTTTCCATTCTTACATTTAACATATTTTCTTTTTAAAAAAAATATCTCCCCCTTCAAAAAGAACCTACAATAGTACAATTAACAACATTCCATGAAACCATTGTATAAATTGCTGTGAGCTCAGTCTTTCACATTAGTATGATTTCTTTTTTTCCCCGCATTCTTCTTTTTTCAATTTCACTATTCTTTTTTCACTTATATTCAGTCACTTCTTCAATGAAAAAAATATATAAGGGAGAAAATGAAATATGGAAATGATGGAATTAAGAACAATATTTACTCATTTCTGTAAAAGTCCCAGTTGACCCGGAAGAAGTCCCAAGCGAGGTCATAACCAACAGGATTATAGGCAACATATCCTGCCACATTCTCCGCATCCTGAGACTTGATCGTCCCGTTGGGGGCGACGCTTAAATCTAGGTACCTAGGTTTTTTTTAAACAAACAAACTCATAGAACTACAATAATCTGGATGATAATATAAATTTACAGGGTGCCTAATGTAATATGTATATAGCGCCTAGAGATCTTTTATCTCAGTCATCAGATTGGGTGATTTCAAGTCCGGTGTTGGCCTTGGTGTTGGTGTTGAAATTTGGATTGCTTCCCCTAGCTCCAAAACTTATTCAGATTTTGTAAAACTGATCCAGATCACATGATTGACATCTCAACAACTAGTGAGTGACTTTTGGGGACCATCTTCATGTTATGTTTGGTGTTATAATCATGTAAAAATTGACGTAACACCAACACTAAAAGGTCAACACTGAACCTGAAAAATCCCATTGAATCAGTCAATCCTACACACACACAATGAATGCACACTCTCCACTCCCTGAGAGTATTCCAGCCAATCATCAAATGCCAACTTGAGCTCTACCTACATCCATTTAGAAGTTCTAGAAATCTGTAAAATATTTCTGTAAGTTACATTACATGCACAAAAATAGATTGATTCATTCATAAATAAAGGGCTGAAATCCTTGAATTGCAGACTCTGAATACATACTTAAAGTGTACTCTAGTTTTCAAGAACCTACATTTGGCAAACTTTAAGAACCTGACCGATATACTTCCAGCTTTCACACTGAAATCAGTTTGCAGAAATCGGCAGACAAATGGAACGTTTAAAAGGCTCCTTGAAGGAAATATCTGTGAGGCATAAGTAACTCGGAAATATTCTACCAATGAAGGTAGCGAAACTTACGATTTGAGGATCCACGGTTTCTTACTGCACCCCATGCCTGCCAGAAGGATGTTCTTCTCCGTGGCAACGGGGGTTCGGAGGTATTCTCTGTAAGCAAAGTCCCATTCCTCTTGACCCCCTGCGGAGATGGCCGTGCAGTACACGCGAGATTTCTGATTTGGAGGAACTCTGAAAGTCATGAATTATAGTGATATTCCATTTCAGTTAAAAATTATGAAAGGAGTAAGCATAATAATAAGGATTCTTTATATATTATTTAGGAGAAATATCATATAAAATGGTTCGCTTTGTACTTCACAACTTGACATGGATCCAGCAAGATAAGACACATTCAATTTCAGGGGAATTATTAAGACCATCATGCACAAACAATATGGCCCTTGAAACGGTCTTGTATCCAACCCAGCTGGATCTGCCACTCTTAAAACACCCTCGCAAATATACTATGACAGAGATAAGCTAAATGATCAGTCTGACTATTTGCAGTCCCACTAATTCATTGCTGTGTAAGTGCATGTGACGCTAGGATTGCACAAAGTATTGGTGAAAACTTCTAATTACTTAAAACATACCCCAAATCTTAAGTAATATAAATGCCTTCCCCATCTGTTTTCAGACATGAGACCTAAATGTACAAAAATAAATGCTTATCTTTCAGAAATGTATTCTAATTATATGAAGCTTTTCTTTGGCTAAAAGTAATAAATATCTCTCCATGAATCTCAAAGAAAGAAATGATTGGTCAATAGTTACACTAACTCATTCTTGTAAACAAAATTGGATCACACAAGGCATTCTATATTGTCTCGTTTACTCATCCATGACACACAGTAATCTATGGATGTGTTTCCTTGAAAAGAATAAGTGGTCAGTAGTTTCACTATCTCACTCATATCCATAGAATATTAAACCAAAAGGATATAACAATGACTTACGGATTGTTGTCTGAATCATTCATCCATGTTGCATAGTAATTTATAGCTGTATTTACACAGTCTTCATTTCCATATCCACATGCTAGACTAATCGCTATCACACGGCCTTGTCTGAAAACAAGATAAATAAAAACATTACCAATAATAATAACATAACAAAAATAGTATAGGTGTACTTTTTAATATGATTCATAGATTGCACTTGATTATCAACATGACTGTAGTTGGTTGGCCTACTCGTTCACATGGTTAGACAGTCAAGGCTTGCTTATTGACATGGTTGTTGTTGGTCAGACATGATTACTAAGAATGGTTGAAGTTGGGCTTGATTATTAAAATGGTTGGAGTTGATTGGGCTTGTTTATCAACATAACAGTACTTGGCTGAGATTCATTGCTTATTTATAGTTGAAATTGGTTGGGCTTAATTATTGATTTCTTTTATTTCATTGAAGTTGGTTGGACTTCATTGTTGACATGGTTGCACTTAGGTTTGATTATATACTTGGTTTAAGATGGTTGGGCTTTGCTTATCAAAAATGGTCATAATTGTTTTGTAAGCAATAACTCACTGATCAAGATGGGATCCAGCGCTGTCATTCCAACCAACGTATTCATAGAAGGGTTCTACTTGTTGTCTCATATAGGTCTGTACGATATATAGGAATTAAAATATAACAATATTAGAGCAAGAAGTGGATAACGATACAACTAATACAGGACTAGCTTCCCTACCTCTCTATAAACTTCCACCCCCCATCATTTCCCCTCTCCCCCACCCAACCTGGTTATTTGGTCCAACAATCACCAGTAATCTAATAGTGTTAATGATTTCCACTTGATCTAAATTTATACCCATTTCACTGCCACTTTATTATAACTAGAAAGTCTTGGATCAGATATAAGAAGTGGATAGGACCAAGAAAGTTTTACATGAATTGGATTTGTCGGGGTTGGCACCATAAAAATTGGAAATCTTATTATAAAGATGAAGATGATGATCATCATCCTAATTGTTAGTGGAAGTAACAACTATCATTTTCCAAAATAATCTTACCGAGAACAATCCATATGCTGGTGACCTGCTGAGCATGAGGTCAATGTACCCCATGACCCTATTCAGAACACTCCATGGAACATACTCCCGTTCGTCCTCCAGGTAAAATGTCAGGTTAAAGGCCGTGACCTGACTGAGTTGACCTGACACAGCAAGGCTAAAGGCATCGCTGATCAGAGCTGCTCGACTGGAGATGGGAATAACCTACATGACAGAAATACATCAAGGAACACTTCTTCTCAATCAGGAACATTGGCAAATGGCAAGAACTGTACCGGTGTTCAAATCATTCTGCATTCACTGCATCAATATTGTAGAAAAATTTTTCCTGCAGGATTTCCCATTGTCAATGCCAACTACAGTACCAGTCACAATTCTTTGACTACCTGTTTACCTGTTTCAACCAGAGAACAATACATTCAGTGGACCGAATCCATTGTTCTATGGTTGAAACAGGTAGTCAAAGAATTGTGACTGGTAGTGTATATCCTTCGTTTCTTATACAATGAAATGTGAAGATTGGCCATTAAAAAGATATTTGATGGATTCCTTCGTAAAGACACATCCCTGACTCTTGCTAGGTGCCTAGGTGTCTCCAATGATAGGACACCACTATACCAAATGAAATGGAAGAACTTATATCACTGGATACAGTGTGAAAGGTAGCCATATTGTTTTTTTTTACTCTCCTGAGCATTTCAATTATTTGACAGACTTTGTCCGCAAGCAGCAAAATATGACCTTACCTCATGGTCTGCTGTGAGTTGTTTACTGATAAGTTCCCAGTTCTCTGTGTCATAGTTCACCCTATAGAACCCATAGCCATTCACATTAGCAAGAAGCCAGTCATCAGCTGCCGTCCCATCATCAAAGGCAACAGATACTGAATATGATCAAATTATCATATATACATGCAATAAAAAAAAAAGGATTTTAACATGTTTTAAAACAATTAACTGAGAAGAAATTCAATTTCATCATCTACAGTACAACAAGGTGGATGTTGTCGTTTACAGACTGGAGTGACACCTCTACTTGAGCGGCATCTTCTAGATAACCTGTGCCAGGAGGAAAAAGAATTGCTTCCTCCAATATCTGATACTAAGGATAGCACTCGTGCCTCTTCCAAGTGTTTATATCGGAGGCTTCTTTGGTTGTATTATTCTTCTTTTCTTTAATATTTTTTTATTTTGCCTGTTTGTTTGAAACTTTACTTTCCAATTATTTTTTAAAGAGAAGGATGCTCATAGTCAAAACAAAGAGTAGTAAACAACCTTGGTTGATAAACCTTAACAGTTCAATATTTTTTTATTTGAAACAAAGATGTTTAATAATGAGAATTCATTTGAAATCTACCAACCTGATGCCATACTAGGTTCAATCCATTCCAATGTTGGTTCAGTGTAGTTTCGAGTATCATTTGTGGTGTACTTAAAAGGGACATACCAAATGTATCTGAAAAGAAAAGAAGAATAAATGTATTTATTTCCTGATATCAATTGGATGCCTATCATTGATGCCAGTATGTTGAGTTGGTAGCGGTGGTGGTGGTGGTGGTGATGATGATGATGATGATGATGATGATGATGATGATGATGATGATGATGATGATGATAATGATGATGATGATGATGATGATGATGATGATGATGATGATGATGATGATGATGATGATAATGATGGTGATGATGACGATGATAATGATGATGATTATGATGATGATGATAATGGTGATAATGATGATGATGATGATGATGATGATGATGATAATGATGGTGATGATGACGATGATAATGATGATGATAATGATAATGATGATAATGGTGATAATGATGATGTTGGTGATGATGATGATAATGATGATGATGATAATGATAGTGATGATGATGATAATGATGATGATGAAGATTGGGATAATGATGATGATGGTGATAATGATGATGTTGGTGATGATAATGATGATGAAGATGATGGTGGTGGTGATGGTGATGATGATGATGATGATGAAAATGGTGATGATGATAATGATGATTATCATCATCATAATGATGATAATTATCTCACCCTAAATCATCATAATCTGTTGTTGCATTAGCACCAGGGTTGATAAGAAACCGATCCTGACTAAGCGTGAACCCTGTGTTATAATCACGAGTCACATTGATGCTAGGATAGTTCATCTGTTCTGTCCAGGTTCTCATAATATCCTCAACCTTTATGTCTTCTTTTCCATCTTCTACTGCAGCCTGAGTGACAAGACAGTAAAATAAAAACAAAGGTTAGTATTATGTCTATTTCAAAATAAAATTTGAAAGTCAAAATTTTCAAATTGATTCATAGAAGCAACTCACTCTAGATAGGTTTTAAAGCTAAAACAGATTTTGTTTTTAAAGTTGAAGTTAGAAATTGATTATTATAGATTTATTTCAACAACAAAGTCAGAAAATTGTTCTTACACCCCAAGATATTTAGGTTTGAGATTTAACTCAATAGGTTCTCGATTCCATGATTTCCAAAGGCTTTATACAGGGACTAACCGGCATCAGTAGGCAATGGATTAATCAGCATCTATGTTGGTTCAATCTTGGTCTTGGATCATACCATACAATACTTATTAATCATTTGATTTGTAAAAGTGCAATCATGGAGCGTTGTGGCCCAGTGGATTAGTCTCCTGAAACAGAGGGTCGTGGGTTCAAATCCAAGCCATGGTGTAGTTTCCTTCAGCAAGAAATTAATCCACATTGTGCTGCACTCAACCCAGGTGAGGTGAATGGGTACCTAGCAGGAATTTATTCCTTGAAATGCCGAGCACGTAAAAGCTGCTTGAGCTACAGCCAGGGTAATAATATTCAAGTCCTTTGGAAGCGCATAGAGACGTTACTCATAATGTGTTATGCGCTATACAAGAACCGACTATTATTATTATTGTTATGGACAAATCTTTCATAGGAGCCTTCAACTTAACTGGCTTTCAAGCAATGATGTTATCATTTCAGCCAATGGCTCTAAACTACGAGAGGGTAGAATATAATTACCTTTCTAGAAGGAAAGTCTAAATTTGTGACAGATTTTGAAATAATATTCAGGAAATGATTTCATATTTTACCATGCCCTCCCTGTATGGTAGTGATTGTAGCATCCCATAAATGGCAACAGTTTTGTATGGAATAGGACCCTAAGACTGATCCTCTGATCAGAACTCAATGAAAATTATATTTTCATCATTCAAATGTTTATATTTTTATCATCAAAGTTGTTACAGGTGTATCATATTTCAAAACTTACAAAAGAGTGCATTTGTACAAAGTGACAGCAGGGCTGGTAGAAGAGCAATAAAGGGGTGATGATAATTTCAACCACCAACATCACAAGTAGTCTATCCCTGCCTCTTCTGGTTAATCCCATTCTTCTCTCCCTAAAGCCCTTCTGATCATTTAGTAATACCATCAAAATCTGTTTCTAGGCATTATATATGTTTCCATACACAAGAATTGTATATTTTGGTACGATACATTTTTTGGTATGATACATCATAGCTTTGCACAGTATGCAAACAAAATAAAAAAAGAAAAATGAACATTTGTCTAATTAGGAGAAATTTTATCTATAATTCAATTCAAATGAACAGAATATTTCACTATAACTTACCTCAGTCAACACTCTCCATAAATCTGTGTTCTTTGCGTTAGAATATTCAAACTCCTTGAGGTAGTTCTGATAAAGATAAGTATAAAACCAAATACATGACAAATAAAGTTCATTGGATGAGAACATCAAATATTTCATACCATATGCCTGCATTCCTACACTACTTGATGCAGGATGGCTAGTGTTCCTTGATATTACAGTGCCTTCTTATACAGTATGATCCCTGTCAATCAAGGAATGTTGACATCCTAAGCAGTGCTTCACAAAGATTTATATGTGACTTTAAGAAAAGTCAAGGCCTACATGGTTTCTAACACATAACGTCGTTGCTGGACCACAAGACTTGAAATAATATATAGAGGCTTTGAATGATGAAGGGCAATTCCATAAAATACGTACATCTGACCCCCTGTATGTGGAGCCTTTATGAAATTTTTGTCTCTGATTTCTTGTTCTTTTGACAGTCTGTAATATTCTCAAAGGACCATGACTTGGTCAGTTTATGAAGTGAAGTAAGACTTGAGAAAAATGGGGGTCGGACATACAAAAGGTTGATTATTTTGTGGAATTGCCCTGAAGGAAGCAAATTGTATTGCTTATTCCAGTTCTGAACACCTCTTCCATGTTTTTTTTTTTTTTTTAACCCACCATGGGCATTTATTATATACAAACAAATATTCAAAATTAAGTTCTCGACAATCTTTTCCTGTTTTGTTTCTTATAAGTATACATTTATAAATGCACCAAAAAGCAATTGTAAGAAATGAATCGAGTTCGGTTTCTTTGTGAGCCTTAAGTAAATGCAATTCTGTTATTTGAAGGTCGACATTGTATTCAATCTTAGCTACTGTTGTCAAATAAGAAAAGAATCTCTTATTTAGCTTACACTCAACGAAAGCATGTACAACATCTTCGTCCACATAACAATGCGGGCATCTCCCATCTGTTACAGCATTCCATTTAAACAAATTCTTTCTTACTGGCAATAAATTATATATAACCTTAAAATTGAATTCTTTCAGTTTATTTTCTTTACAGTGACACAAATTTCTTTTAAAAGTTTTTGTCCAATCTAATGGTGACCCTATTATCTGTTCCCAATACAGATAGCATCTGTTAATGCTCGATGAATCTAAGGATAATAGTCTATAGAATTGTTTACTTGAAATATCATGAATATTTTTAATTTGATTTTTTGTTCCTACATCTATTTTGGGAAACTCTAAAGAAGGTTTATTATTGCGGTTGGTACAATGTGTTGTAATATCATTTATCCAAATTTTAGGGATAGCCTGACGTAATAAAGTATAGTCAAATATCAATCTTTGCTTACTCTTCTGCAATTTAAGAAGGGAATAGATTTCCATTGTAGGTAAGAAACTTCCATTCCTGAGAATATCTTTCAAAAATACTATCCCAGATTTATACCATCCTTCAAAAAATAGGGTGATGTTGCGAAAGGTTACATTTTTATTGTGCCACAAAATTTCGTATTGTATACCATGTACTTTAGGGTGATATTTTAAACAAGCATTATTCTTTATCTTTAACCAGGCCTGTAATATTTCAATGTAAAAGACTGGAAGATGGTGCTTGCATATATGTTTAATATTCCAAGCATCAAAGTCTGAATTAAGGAGTAGTTTCAAACCACCTAAAATATTAAACCAATAAAGGCTGAATTTACACCACATTCCTTTACTAGACGCAAGAGTGCGCCCCAGCCATCTTAGTCGAAAGCTCAATTTTTGGGTATATAGATCAATCATGTTGACCCCTCCATTGTCCAGTTTGTTGGTCATTATAGTTCTTTTCACTTTTTCTATCTTTGTTTGCCAAATAAAAGTATATATTAAAGAATTCAGTCTTTTTAACATTTTCTCAGGAATAATATCAACCATGAGAATATGTACTAACTGACTCAAACCTAGAGTTTTGACAATGGTTACTCTTCCGAAAATAGTAAGCTTTCTTTTTCTCCAATTATCTAATAATCTTTGCAATTTCGTTAGTTTATTTTCCCAGTTCATTTGACGTGCTTTTTCTATATCAGGTGAGATGTAAAACCCTAAGTATTTTGTAGGAATATCTGTCCATGATAAACCAATATCATTGAGTGACCATTTGGAGTTACTTCTCCCCACCCACATGATTACTGTCTTAGTTTTATTAAGTTTTGGACCTGCTACATTCCCAAATAACTCAAGTTCTTCATTTATCAATTCTAGTGATCTTTTATCTAACACAAAAAACAGGGTATCGTCAGCATATTGTAGTACTTTAACCTCACAATTATCTTCTGGTTTCAAAACAGGTATTCCTCTTATACATTTATTATTTCTTATTTTGTTAGACATAAATTCTGCTGCGAGGACAAAAAGTAATGCTGAAAGTGGACAACCTTGTCTGATTCCCTTTTGTATTGAAAAGGACTCTGATATCCAGCCATTTACTAATACAGAGCTTCGAATATCTGTGTACAATGTTTTTATCCATGTCTGGAAATTATTTCCAAAATTCATTTTTTCCAGACATGAGGACACAAAATTGATATCTATTACATCAAAAGCTTTAGAAAAGTCTGCCATCATTATAGCACCATCTAAGTATTTTCTTTTCATAAATTCAATTACATCAATTGTAAGACGTATATTGGAGGCAGACAGGCGATGTTTTATATAACCAGTTTGTTCTTCGTTAACGATCTGTCCAATAACCGATTGCAATCGTGCGGCCAAAACTGCGGCCATTATTTTATAATCGCAATTTAAAAGCGAGATTGGCCTCCAGTTTTCTAGATTTCTATGGTCTCCTTTCTAGATCATTGTAATAAGACCAGCTTTCTGACTTTCAGACATTTCTCCATTTGTGAAGCATTCATTAAGAGCGCACAATAAAATATCTTTGATGTCGTCCCAAAAGGTTTGGTAAAACTCTATGGGAATACCATCCAGACCAGGTGATTTGTTTTTATTCATAGAAAAAACAGCACGTTTGCATTCGGCACTTGTTAACAATCCTTCACATTTATTTCTTCCCTCATCACTCAGCTTTGGAACATGTACTGAGTTGATGTAATTATTTCTCTCAGTTTTATAGATATCAGATTTTCTATATAACAATGAATAAAACTTTACGACTTCCTGTAATATCTCTGTTTGGTTAGTACAATATTTATCTTTGTTTACAGATAGTAATTGGGTAATATTTTTTCTTTCTGAATTGTATTTCTCTAAACCTAAAAAATAACTTGTGCACTTTTCACCTTTTTCTAACCACCTGACTCTTGCTCTAATATCAGCACCTTTACACTCTCTTTCATATATTTGTTCCAATTCTTTTTTTATACAGATGTATTCTTTCTGTTCACTGAAATCAATGTCAACATCAACTTTTCTTTGGAGTTCAGCGAATCTTTTTTCTAAAATAGTCTTTGTATCCTTCTTTTTGCAGGCCTTGCTTCTACAATATCTCTGTGTGAATTCACGTGCTTTAATCTTTATATTTTCCCATATATGCATAGGAGATAAATTTGTACTAAAATACCATTAATTAATAATCTAATTCTTTCTTGATAACATTTTTCTTTTAACACCTCTGTATTCATTTTCCAACATCCTCTTCCTTTTAAAATATTTGATGTTGTCAATTTGAGAGAAATAGCATTATGGTCTGCTTTAAAGCAGGGTCTTATATCGGTTGATGTGACCTTTGCTTGCAGGTTTTTACTTATTAACCAATAATCAAGTCTTGATGCAACTCTCAAAGATAAGTTTCTCCACGTAAATTGTTTCGTATTTAAATGGGTCTTTCTCCAAATATCTATCAATCTTCTTTGTTTACAAAGTTGAATTAATTTTTGTGGTGTTTTATAGTACGAACTTTGACTACCCTGAACATCTTTCTTTGTATCCAATATACAATTCCAGTCACCACCTAAGATAAAAGGGGTTTTGTTTTCTGAAATATCATAAGGAGATAACCACTTTTGCATTTTCAGTAGGAAATGTTCTCTCTTTTTTCTTTCAGTAGGTGCATAGACATTGACTAAAACATAATTGTTACCTTCTATCATTACATCAAGGAGTAAAGTTCTTCCATCATTTTGTGAATCTACCTTATTAATTTTTAAAACAACTTTGTCACTTATAAGAACAGCAACACCGCAAGAATGATTGGTACCATGTGAAAAGAAACATTTTCCTCTCCATTCCATATTAATAATGGTTTCAAGTTCTTCAGTCCAGTAGGTTTCTTGCAAAAACAATATATCAACTTTTTGTTGTTTACACCATCTATATATCTGACTGCGTTTAAGTTTGTTCCTTAATCCTCTTACATTCAGACTTAATAGGTGGCAAGAAGAAGTAGACATGTTAAAAAATTTGTAAAAGGAAATCCAAATAAACACACTGTACAAGTTTCTTCAATCTGTTAATTTGGGGTTTCCTTCTTGGTCTAGTTCTTCCTACTCTTTCTCTCAAATATATATCATACTGAGGGTTTGGTACAATTCAACATGACCAAAACAATTATTTGGCTTTTCTCTTTAGAATACATGCTCAAATATGCTACAAATTCTAAGGCAAGTAGAGTCAAAATTCCTTCAAGTCAAGGTATTGAGGTGTTGTTTCATCAACCATGTCTTATCCGATTGAAGACATAGAACATAAAATGCTAGTAACACCACCAAAACTAACTCCTGACCAATCAATTATGTTATTCACAATGACATACTTCAGTCTGGAGATGGTTTCAATTGTGTGACTGTAGCCTAAAGGTAGGTATGTGGTGGACTTACCGCTAATCCTTTCTTGAATGTCTCCTCTCCTAAGAAGTTCTGTAACATCCTAAGAATGGAGGCACCCTGAAAAATAGAGGTTTGACAAGCCAAATGGGTTTCTCCATGCTTGCTTATTTCAACAATATTTCAACAATACACCAATGTTTAACTACAATATAAACAGTAATTTTATCAGGTTTTTAGTGTAATTTGTTTTTTGTAACCGATGCTGATTACATTATTTGCAATGTGTTTATGATTTTGTCCACAATCCACTCAACTAAAGTCATGTGCAAATTAATAAACAGCGTTACTACATATTACTCACTGGGGGCAACATTAGAGGGGGCAGCAGGGTACCCCATCCCCCATGATTTTTCAAGAAGTGCGAAAAGTATAAAAATGAAAATAAACAAAGAAAGAAGGATATCAAAAAGAAAGATCTGGGTCATGTGACTCTATAACAATTATGTTATTCAATTGACAAAACAATTGTTACCTATAGGTCATTAAGCCCCCACCCCTCACAAAATATTTAGGCTCCGCCCACCACCACCCAAACCCCACCCCCTCCCCTCCCACAATGTAACTCACCTTATTATAGGAGATGGTATCAAACTGTTGATTGATATCATCAGGTGTTTCCACGTCAACGATGATCGGCCGAGAAGTAATGAGGGCATCTGCGTCAAGAGCAGTTTGGAAATCGGCCGCAACAAACTGATCTGTCTATGGATTAAAAGTACAATTGAGCAAACAAGACAAATCAGAATAAGACTGGTGGTATTCAGGTTCCCTGTGGTTTCTCTGAACATTATTTCAAATGCTTTTCTGTCCATTTCTCATATTTAACACAAATTCTTGTCTAAAGTTTGTCTAGTGGGTTATTAATTTCCTTTTTGTTTTTTTAGCAAGCTTATAGCACATGACAATAGCATTAAGTGGAATGTAAAACCCGTCTACAGAACTTCAAATTTGAAGCATTTTGAAGAAGTCTACTAGCAGCATTTCACAAATCGCTTGAAAAGTTTGTTTGGCAACATTATACGGCATATCTGTGATGACAGGGCAAAATCAACTATTCAACATATAAAACAAATATTGGTCGCTGTTTTATTCAGAAAGAAGTAAAAAATATTATCCCTCAATGATCATGAGAGTATAAGCCTACTATTTTACCTTGACCTTCGATCTCCAGAAAATATTAGGCACATAGCCTCAAGGTTTCCTCAGAGCAATAGTTTATACCCTCATGTGCAAACATTATTTGTATATTAGTCATTCATACAAATTCGAAATTTTTCATTTTCATTTTGTTGGTTTCTGTTCCGAGTCAACTGTGTGATTGTCCCCACATCTAGAATTTATATCCGACATTACATACCATTCCCCAATCTGGTTCAGCTGCGTCAGCTCCAAGATACTCGACGTACGAAGCAAAGCCCTCATTGAGCCATGTATCATCCCACCACTCTAGTGTAACCAAGTTACCAAACCACTAAAAAAAGATTAAAGAGTTTATCATCACATAATAATTTCAAAAGTGGCTCATGCATTTTTTAAAAAGAATCAAGGCATACGTACATACTGAATATATAGATTTACAAAATGTCATGTTACACAAAACTAGATTAAAAATGAACCTTATTAAAGAAGAAAAACACTTTTGAATATCAGATACACAAAAAATACAGATAAAAATTACCATCAACAAACTTTCAATATCTCTCTAAAATTAATGTAGACAAAACAATCAGATAACAGAATAATGACCATTTAAAGCTACTGAAGTGATATGATTTAATTGGCTAATAGAAAATTGTTATGGAAATTGTTGATTTGTTATATGAAGTCTTTATGAAACAAGTCCCTGGGCCCAATTGCATAAAAGTTACCATTACAGTTGCCATGCAATGATAACGTGCATGAATCCTTGATTCTGATTGGCTGTTGATCAGCGTTACCATGGTAGCTACCATTAGTGGGCAAAGTTACCATAATATTAACTTTATGCAACGGGACTGTGGTATTACAGTTACCTGATGGGCAAGTTCATGAGCAACGATGGCACAGACCCTCTGTTTGTTACTTGCTGACGATACCCCAGGGGTGTAGAGAAGAGCTGATTCACGGTAGGTGATAAGACCCCAGTTCTCCATGGCTCCAGCTGCAAAGTCTGGTATAGCAATCATATCTGGGGGATTCATGATAAAAGAGATACAATCAAATTAATGATTACAACTGTTTTTGTGAATGGTTTATCAGAGACTCATAGTAACGCTTTACCCATGAAGACTGCACTTGCATACAGGGCTTGAGGCTATGGAAATAATGTGTTAAAGCAAAATCATTCAGTCTCCAATGGGTTACTTCTACAATTGATTGCATCTTTTAATCTTTAATATAATTGTATCTTTTATGGCCTTTGGATGATATATCACAAGCAGGAGAACCTGGTCATCTTGACAAATGGAAACTACAATTATAACCTTGACAAGGAGAGGTAAAGGGGGGGGGGAGAGGGAGGGGGGCAGAGATAGAGAAAATGAAAAGGATGGACATAGAGCAAGGGGAGAGAACCAGCAGAAATGTAAGACAAGTTTTAAAAAAAACTCAACAAATTTAACCTGTGAAAAATTGAGGTAAAAGAGGGAAGCAGGGTAGATGGATGGATGGATGGATAGAAAGATAGATAGATAGATAGATAGATAGATAGATAGATAGATAGATAGATAGATAGATAGATAGATAGATAGATAGATAGATAGATAGATAGATAGATAGATAGATAGATAGATAGATAGATAGATAGATAGATAGATAGATAGATAGATAGATAGATAGATAGATAGATAGATAGATAGATAGATAGATAGATAGATAGATAGATAGATAGATAGATAGATAGATAGATAGATAGATAGATAGAAAGATAGATAGATAGATATATAGATAGATAGATAGACAGGGAGAGAAGATGTAGTGACAGGGGATGATGAGGAGGAAACAAATTATTTTTAAAGGGCCTGAAGAATTTTGCTTGTCTGGGCAATATATATCATGAGAAATTTGGAAAATTTGAAGATTGGATGATAGAAGGGTTGAATGATAGTGTAAGCAAAATGGAAGAAAAAAACTGAGGAAATATAGAACAAGATGTCACCCAAAGAAGGAACAGGGGAGAAATTAGTATAACCATTTTATTGTAGTTAACTGCAAAGAAATGTCATTTGGAAATCAACAGTAATGAATGTGAGGGAGAACAAAAGAGATATGAGGAAAATTGAAAGACAAGGCAAGAAACAAAAGAAGACTGGGAGAAGGAGGATAGTGGAAAAATATCAGGATAGGCAAAAAGAACACTGTCACCAGGAAAACATACCCATCTTTGGAAGTGGAAAATTTGTTCCAAAGTAGCCATCAAAAAAGTCCAAAACTTGAGCACCCTTCTCAAGTGCATAGTCCAATGAATCGCTGGCATCTTCCCTTGCCCATACACTTAGCTATAGAAAGAAGAAAAATTCAAAAAATTGCTATTTAGTATAAAATTCCTTAGCACAGCTATCACTAAGGAGTCTTTGAAGAAAGTTTTAAGGTGCATTTCTTCAATTCAGAATTCACTCAATTTCTCTATTGATTAAATTTCAAACCATAAATGAACAGAATCAAAAGACAATTGATGCACAAGATTCTCATTCTTCTACTAAAATTTAACAGCCTCTAATATTGTCCTGTTTGATGTAGGCTGTTATAATTCCTTATAATCACCCCTTGCCTCAATATGATGCTAGTTCAAAAATTAATTTTTGTCTCAGGTAAGATGGAAAAGCACATAACAAGTCATAGAACATCATTTTCCTTCCGCAAGAAATTCATCCACACTGTGCTGCACTCGACCCAGGTGAGGTGAATGGGTACCCCGTAGGAAGAAATTAATCGAATGCTCAAGCACCCGATCAAGGTAGCCATGCTAAAGCCGGGGTAATAATAACATAATCATATTAAAGGTCAAGTCCACCCCAGGAAGATGCTGACTTGAATAAATAGAGAAAAATCAAACTAGCACAGTGCTGAAAATTTCATCAAAATCGGATGTAAAATAAGAAAGTTATGACATTTTAAAGTTTCGCTTATTTTATTTTTCACAAAACAGTGATATACACAACTAGGTGAATCAGACGATGATGTCCATCAC
Source organism: Lytechinus pictus (assembly GCF_037042905.1). Taxonomy (NCBI): domain Eukaryota; kingdom Metazoa; phylum Echinodermata; class Echinoidea; order Temnopleuroida; family Toxopneustidae; genus Lytechinus; species Lytechinus pictus. Next base: position 7,379,985 of record NC_087248.1, on the reverse strand, counting down.
TCACTATTTCTTTTGTTTTTTGTTTGAATTATACAATATTTCATTTTTTATAGATTTGACAATAAGGACCAACTTGACTGAACCATATAGTATTAAACAATGCTAATTCCACATGTTCAGGGAGGAATTAATTGTTGTATTACCTGACAATGAGGAGAAAATTAGAATATTTCATATTTCATATAATAAAATACAAAAGAAATAGTGAGTGGATGACATCATAGTCTCCTCATTTGCATACCAGCCAGGATGTGCATATAACTGTTTTGTGAAATTAAGCGAAACTTTTATAAAATGTCATAACTTTCTTATTTTACATCCGATTTTGATGAAATTTTCATTGTTATGCTTGTTGGATTTTCTCTTTTTATTCAAATCAACTTTTTGTTAGGGTGGACTTGTCCTTTAAGCAGGGCTCGCTGGTAGAACAGTTTTCGGAACTGAAGTGGCTACCCTGGGTAAAATATGAAGTTATTATTATTAATATTATTATTATTATTACCAAAACCCACTCACCAAGACATCATTACTGGTTGTGGTGTTCTTTGCAACAAAGTCACAAACCACAAAACAGACAAGATAGGTGGACATAGGGACGCTCTTGTCAAAGATGGATCGAGTCCATCCAGTCTCCTCTGGAGTTGTGCTGAGGATGGGCATGTTGCCAAGGGCGAGGTAGCCATCTTGATGGATCAAGGTCAAGTTGAAAGTGACCTTCATGGCAGGTTCATCAAAGCAGGGAAAAGCCTTGCGTGCGTCAGTAGGGGCAAAGAATGTGGTTGCCAGGTACCTATTAAAAAGAAGTGATGACAGTGATGACAAGATGTCTTGTTGACAAAACTATGTTCAATACTCCTAATTTTAAAAAAAAATTGAAAACAAAACACACTTTACAAAGAAAATTTGCAGTTTGTATATAGGTTCCCTTTCACTAGAGCCAAATTTAACATAGGTCAAATAGACACATTGGGCAAAATGTTAGATAGCTAACTTTCCTTGATGATAAACAGTGTATGAAGATCTACAACATGTCGCAGAGAAGGTCATCCTACAATATGTAAAAACCTGATTCAATACATTTAACAATATATACAGACAATGAACACAGAAGAAGAAGATATCCTGTAAATTACAGAAAAAAAGCGAAACCTACCTTGGCGTCCCGTCACTTGCCTGATACGAACTCCGGTACAGTCCCACCAATCCATCTTCAAGTGGTGCTTTGAACTTGATGGTGAAAGTGTAATTTTGTCCTGGAGTAAGCATCTCATCAAGCTCTACGATGAGATACTGGTTGGCCGGGAACAACCGCGGAGCATCCTTCAGAGGCACGTCGGAACCGTCAACAACTGCCGTCATCGACCAAGTATCATCCAGGATTTCCAGCTCCTTACTGTGCAGTAGGAGAAGGTCGGTGCTCTCGCGGCACTCCATGATGATGGTGATGGTGCCCTCGAACCTCTGCTGGTCATCGATGTCGATCCGGAGCTCAATGTCATAATGGGAGGGTATCAGGGTTGTTGGCAGTCGAAGGCTCTCCCAAGGTTCTGGGGCACTTGTTGGGGAGCGGGTAGGTTCTGCACTTTCGGTGGTCACTGAAGCCTTTGTTGTCATTAAGGGTTTTGTTGTGACTGCAGGTTCACTGGGTGGCTCTGAAGGTTCAGGCACTACTCTGTTCAAACAGAGCAAAAAATAATAATTTCATTACAGGTATTGAGATAAATATAAAGTTAATAAACAAGCAATAATTCCCCTCAATAAATACATAGACCCATAGTAATTTAAGACACACATTGAAGAGTGGAAGAGCCGTGGTGTAGTGGTTCTGACTCTCGCGTTGTAAACAGAGGGTCGTGTGTTCGAACCCCACCGCAGTCTACTGTCCTTTGGCAAGGCGTTACTCCTTACTTTGCCACTCTTAACCCAGGTGCTAAATGGGCATCTGGTAGGATGTGAAAGTTATTGTATGTTTTAATTTGCCAGCACCATTATGAGGTTGCAATGAATGCAAGGAATGCTCCCCAGGGAGTGGAAATTGTGCACTTTTCGTACGGGATTGAAATGAATCCAATGACCGGATAATAATAAACTGTAAAGTGCTTTGAGCCATCATGGAAAAAGCGCGATATTAAAACTTGATATTATTATTATTATTGAACCTTGGTAGTTTCTAAAAGTTATGCAGCAAGGATGCAATTTTAAAGCCAAAATTATATTTCCTGTAAAAAAAAAAGTAGTACTTGTTCCTAATTTGACCCTTTTGTTTTGGAGTGCCATATTCATAATTCTCTTGGTTAGTTTGGTAGAGGAAGACCAAAGATAGAAAGCATTTAAGCTGTGAATCAAGATAGACCTACTGCTCCTGATGAAAAAAACATACTTGTCAAAGATGTGGGATAGTCAGAAATATCAGTCATCCAAGACTTTGCAAATTATGAATTTATCTTCATAACTCACAACGCTTAGACATTGTAGTAATACAAGTACATGTCATTACTCAATCTAGTCCTTTAACATACATGCATAAACCTAATTAAAATTGGTCCATATGTGATGAGGTCAAACTTACATTGAATAAATTTAAGGACGTTCCACCAGTTATATTTGTGCGCATCTTGATCGATCTGCGCATATTTTACACTCTGTACTCTGACGGCACAATGGATGATTAGGTGATTAATCAGCTGTAGGTATGAGCTGATTTTCCTCACTATCTGCACTCTAATTGCAAATCCGATGTATTATTTTCTGAAGCAGATAAACTGGAATTTTTCCATGGACCATTTTTTAAAATACCTCTAACAATTTCAAAATACTTAACTCTGTAGTTCTGCAAAGTATGACAAACATGACCCCGAGTTTGAATAAATAGTAGAGTGGATTAGAATTTTTCCTCACTAGATACAGAGCATATGTCGCATTTTTGTTGTTTTAAAAAGCACATTTGTTCTAATAAAAGTGCTGATAGTTTGAAAACAAGCACATGAACCCCTATTTTTTAATGTTTTCATCTCTTAAGTATACCTTCCTCTACAACTTTGCAAAGTTTGGTGAAAATGACATGGGTTTTGAATAAAGTGCAGCATTTATTGTACTTCTCAAGTTTGTTATTGAAATTTCACATTTTTTAGATTAGGATTTTGTTATCTTTCACACCATTTTTAAGAACTGACAGTGCTGTTAGACTTTAAAAGAGCAAACAAATATAATTAGATTCTCCATCTTAAGGCTACAATCATTAACTATCCAGCGAAATTTGGTGAAATTTTCATGGATTTTGACTGAGTAACGGTAATAGAGGTTTTAACTCATTGTAGTGATCTTGTGAGGTCTAAAAATGCCAAATTTCATTTGAATGCACAATTCTCAAGAACATCCATTTGGGTGAACTTGCATTTTTGCATATTTGGAATATTTAGGTGCCTATGTGCAAATGATATGGATTTCACTTAAACTGTGGAATGTCCTTAAACTGGCTTTGACAAAAACAGCAAGAACTGACCTTGATTTACATGGATATTTAATATTGGTTTGCAGAAGGAAAATACACAAGTATGCCCATAGGCTTTCCATAAGATGACAAGTCTTGTTGACACAAAGACCAGTTTCCCATTGAAAAGTATAAATCCTTTTTACTGAATAAATAATATCACTGGCAAATAAAGCTGGCTTTTGGCAAGAAATAAATAGGTTTGAAGGGGAAGGGGGAGAAAGAGAAGGAGAAGAAAAAACTGTGAAGAGATAATTAAAGAGTGGAAAAGGAAAGGGATCTTACATATTGCAGGACGGATCATCGGCAGGTAGAAGCCCACACAGCAGACCGACGAGGAGGAGGGAACTACCGTATGTACAGACGATCAGAATGGCAGTATTGCGGGAGATCCTGATTTTACCATCCTTGTAGCCCTCACCAGGCATATCCATGGTTACGAGGTCAAAGGTCAATTGCTGGGTCAACTAACTCTCAGATGTTAATACTCAGTTGTATGAATTCTGTAGACCAGTGCTTCACCTTCGTACAGAAATTCTAAATGTATGGAGAAACAAAAGATACGCAGTATATGAATGAACATTTTTGTTATGTATAGGCCCTACATGTTCATTGAAAAGTTATCATTTTTGCAGATTCAATAATATGATGAATGCAGGAAGATGACAACAATCCTTGACTATATCATTCTACAATATCTAACATTTCAATTGTTTCACTATTCAATAAAACTCCTGTGAAAATATCATCTCCATATGCTTGCTTTTAATAACAGACCTTGATAATAGAAAGCTTGGACATACATGTACATGTATGTGTAAAATATTTATGTAATAATAAAAAAAAGAAATGCACCAAATATATTTCAGACTTCCAAATAAAAACAGAGAAATGAACAAGCCTGGAAATGAACCCAATAAGAGAATATCAAATAATCTCTCCAAGTAGTACGGTATTTCTCACTGTATCAAGAAATACAATGTTTCATTGTAAAACAGTTCTCCTTTGTTTGCCATCCACACAAGATTGAGTTATAATTGCTGTACGATGAAGAAGACTTAAAACACTGATACCACTACTTTGACAAAAGGAAATAAGTGACATATCAACCAAGTTGAGTTTTTGTGTCTATATTTTTAAAATTGACTTCTTCTTCCAGGAAAAAATTTCACATAAAACTTTATGCTTCCCATGAAATACAGTGGTTTACCATCATAATGCAGCAGTGTCTATGTATCACAGATCCAGATTTTGGTATCTAAAAGAAAATTATGTTTTTATTACTTGTTTCCTTTTAACAATTAGGACAGAGCAGGTATATTAGCTTGGGGTACTTTATCAGTCTCCATTATATGCAGCTGTTTGAAGTCCCATCTAGATAAGCCATATCTATTGAGATACATGTATTTGAAGGGCAATCATTTACAGAAAGATACCAAACAAGGAAGACTCCCATACAGTTCAAAGGTTCAAGGGATTGAGGATTTCCAGATACTGAATTCTGTATAAAAAAAAATTGGTTCTGATATAAAAGGTTATTATGTGTCATTGGGAGGGTTTATTGACTTTTTTTTATCTTTGTATCCATCCAGCAGTTATTTCAACCCAAGCTATAGTTTAAACAGAATTTACCACAAAAATTTCCATAACCCTGTTTTATTGAATAATTTGATTTATTTTGGACTACTGAAAGATAGATGTTATATATATTTTATGTTGTATGTACTCTACTTTATGTAAGATTCTTAAACAGTTCCTTTAAATATTTTTCAAGGAGACATGAACTGATTCCTTTTTCAAATTGGTAATTCAAATCAATATTTCATTAGAAATTTCATCATCAAGCAAAATCAAATCTATTCCTGTATACCTGGGCCGGACCCCATTTCATAAAAAGTTGATATAAAAGCAACTCTTGCTAGAGCCAATCAAAATGCAGAATTTTCACTGATATTCCAGCAAGACAAATTACTTTCTTGATTATATTCTTTCAAAATACAGTCAGAATTAATAAATAAGTTTAAACCGATAAGATTTCATCCTGACTACTTCCACAAAATACACTTTGTATCAATATAACACTCATGCTCTTGCAGGAAGTATGTAGGTACATGTATCATGCAAATACACTACACTTGACTTTTGTTGAACTAGTTATTAAAGGAGAATGAAATCCTTGAAACTAGATGAATCCATATCAAAGAGAAAAATCAAAGAAACATATTGTAAAAAATTTGAGGAAGATTGAATGAATAATAAGAAAGTTATGAGCATTTGAATATTGAGATCACTAGTGCCATGTAGATCCTCCCATCGGTAATGCGACCAAGATCTGTGATATCACACACGTACAACTCCCTCATTACTTTAGTACTTATTTCACTTATATTCTCACTTTTATAGAGTCTATCACAAGGTTAGGTGTTTTCTTTATGAGATGACAAGTACAGAGGTTTCACAACATTATATCATTGATGAATCGTTTGTCATATGATTAGAATGAGCAAAAAGAGATGTTTTGGGGTATATTTTCAGTGTCCGAATGGGAGAGTTGTACGTGTGTGACATCACAGATCTTGGTCGCATTGCCAATCGGAGGATCTCCATAGCATTAGTGATCTCGACATTCAAATGCTCATAACTCTTTTATTGCTAGTCCTATTTTACTCAAAGTTTTGTTGATCTTATTCTTTGATTTTTCTGCTTTCACAAAAGCTAACTTGCTCCAAGAGTTTCATTCTCCTTTAACTGTACACTCTGATTATCAACATTGTGCAAAGAATTTGATATATTATCTGTGGTACTTTTTGCAGATATCTTGCTCCTCATTCCTATTTCCCCATTTGAAATATATTGATAACCGGATCAGGGGCCCGTTTCATAAAGAACTTGCAACTGCTGTAACTTTGTCATTATGGCAACTACCATAGAAACCTTGATTCTGATTGGCTGCTGAGCCCTGTTACCATGGTAGTTGCCATAATGGCAAAGTTGCAACAGTTCCAAGTCCTTTATGAAACAGGCCCCAGAAAAGGTTTTAGCAGCACTGTGGTGCTGGTTTTGTAAAAAAGCAAGCACAGAACTTTTTTATTCATGTTAATAATTGGAGGTATTTGAATGGTAGTATCAATTGTCAATGGTTTAAAAGTAGTGTTTTAATGATACAGTTTGGAGAATTGTATCTTAATGATATTAATTGGTACATGAATGACATCGTTTTGGGCATTTGAAATTTTGAATTAATAATATTGGAGATGATGATAAAAATGTATTTGAATGAGAATTCAAATGTTGAAATAATTTTCTCTGAGTATTTAATAATAATAATAATATAGGTATATTTACACAGGGAAGCCACTTAAGTTCTGAAAACTGTTCTCCCAGCGGGCCCTGTATTTAAATGTAGTTAAATGGTGATATTTCAATCATATTAAAATGACATGTGATTGGTGGTATAAATGATGCTTGAATAACGGAATCATTAGTGCAAATAAAGGTATGAGAGTATGTTTTCGTGGTTATAAATGATGGTATCAGTGGTACTTGAATTATATTGTTCATTTGAATGCTATTATTGCAATTATACCAGGATATGATGATGAGTTGACTAATGGCATTGATCATGGTGGTATATGAATGAATGCTGGTATTTGAATGATCTTCATGATGGTAATCATGGTATTCAAATTTACACACAACCCTAAACATAATCAGAAGTAATATTTTCAAAAAGAACGAAAACAAAATTCATCACAACCTGAGCCAATATTAAACTTATCAATACCTTTCATTCAGTGGTTAACAATGTTGAGTAACAGCAATCACTAAAATCCTAAATTGACAATGCAATTCAATTCAATCCTACAAACTGCTAATTTTTGACAAATGGCAAATTTTGCACTTGTAAACTTCTATCAATATCTTTAAGTGAGAAAACAGGGTAAGCAATAAAAGAAAAATGTAGCTAATTTGAACAATAAAAGGAGATCAAATACATGTGGGCAACAGAAAAGGTTTAAAACCTGTTTGGTCTAAGGCAAGGCTCGACATTAGCGGTGGCCCGGTGGCCCGGGGCCACCAAAAATTCACCTCGGGCAACCATTATTGATAAAATGTTAAGTTTTGGTGGCCCGAATCGGGCAACCAATAATTTTCAAAGTAGCGCAATTTTTCTCCCAATTTTGCACGCATTTATCAACTTTCTACAGCTCAAATTGCAAGCCAGTTCGTCATGCGCCTTTTTTGTTGATCTACACACAAATACACACACACACAGTTTGCATATTAGGCCTACAGCTATAGCATACAGTAGCTATTATCCAGCCAGCCGCGCCGGCCGGCTGGCGTGAGCTTTGCATGAAGCCACTGCATACAGCTGTGCTCTAGATCTAGCTCAGCCTATTCAGACTCAGGGAGCTGCGATAAAAAATGTTGCTGCTGAGAAATCTTCCACAGAACTTTGAAAATCTAAGTCAAAGTCACCTTTTACACCAATGAAATGAAATTCTACAGTCTATATTACGAAAATCTGGTGTACCCTGATTATTTGCAAGTATTAAGAAGAGGAATTATGACCTCTCTTTTGACTCAAAAAGACCGATTTCCACATGAATTAATGCACATAAAAACACATAGGCAAGTACATCACAGTCCCACGTGTGCATTTGTATGTATGTTGATACTTGGTTTCTTTCGAAGCTGTGTATTTTCTAGCCTTAAACAAACAGTTTCTTTCTTTCTTGTTTATAATTATAAATGACTTCTTAAACCACTCTTGAGAAAGTAAATACTTTGGGAAGGCATTTCATTGATATGAAATGTGATTTTTTTTCCCAACATTTTGGCAAATATAGGGAAGGACTTTTCTCACACTTTTTTTCCAATATAGTTTTTGCCGTTTTTTTTTTTTTTTTTTTTTGACAGCACTTGGTTAAAGGAGAATGAAACCCTTGAAACCAGCTGAATCCATATCAAAGAGAAAAATCAAAGAAACATATTGTTGAAAGTTTGAGGAAGATTGAATGAATAATAAGAAAGTTATGAGCATTTGAATATTGAGATCACTAGTGCCATGTAGATCCTCCCATCGGCAATGCGACCAAGATCTGTGATATCAAATACGTACAACTCCCTCATTACTTTAGTACTTATTTCACTTATATTCTCACTTTTATAGAGTCTATCACAAGGTGAGGTGTTCTCTTTATGAGATGACAAGTACAGAGGTTTCACAACATTATATCATTGATGAATCGTTTGTCATATGATTAGAATGAGCAAAAAGAGATGTTTTGGTGTATATTTTCAGTGTCCAAATGGGAGAGTTGTACGTGTGTGACATCATAGATCTTGGTCGCATTGCCAATGGGAGGATCTCCATAGCATTAGTGATCTCGACATTCAAATGCCCATAACTTTTTTATTGCTAGTCCTATTTTACTCAAAGTTTTGTTGATCTTATTCTTTGATTTTTCTGCTTTCACAAAAGCTAACTTGCTCCAAGCGTTTCATTCTCCTTTAAACCATTTATACCCCTTCCCATTGAATATGCCTGATTAAAAAATATGTTTCTACTGAAAATAAAATAATACAAACTAAAGGATATAAAAATAGAAATGTGCCATTCCCAAAAGGTAAGTGAAAATTATATGCTTGGCTTTTAATTATATTCCAGTCAGAATAGACTGTTGCCACAGCTGTTAAAAATATATGTAATGGCTTCTCAATTTTCCCCCTTTCCCCATTTTTATATTAACTTTGTTTTATTAATTTTTCTTTAATTTTCTCTTCTTTTTTCTCTCTAATTTTTTTCTTTTCTTTTTTTCCCTGTTCTTTGTTTTTTTTCTTTCTTCATTTTCTTTCTTTTGTTTTATTTCACTAATTCCTTTTATTATTTTTGTTTTCTTTTTGTTATATACTTTTTGAAAATAATTTTCGTTTGTTTCTCCCTTTTATGCATTGTTCTAATTTTGCAGCATATTTTTCTGTGATTTTCTCCTTCTATATGCTGCAAAAGAGAAAACAGAAATAAACTGGATTTGGGGCATGCATAATCTAGGTTTTAGGATTCAAAGAGGAAGGAAGGAAAAACAATTGTTTTGTACATCTATCTGAGTTTGCTATGCACTATTTATTTACTTTACCATTATCTCTATACAGAGATTTAAAAAAAAAGTCCACACAACCTGCGAACAATACAATTCATTTTTTTACTTTCAATCATTTCATTTTTACAACGATAGAAACAATTATCAATTAGCAAAGTAAAATAACAGCAAACAAGGTTTACATACAAGATGTATAAAGTGAAAGGAACTTAGTGGTAGTGGCTGCAGAATCAATATTTCAGAAGTTTGTTTTATTAATTTTTAATGTTTTTCTTTATATTTTTCGGGCCACCAAACTTTAATATCGGGCCACCAAAAAAAATTATTTGATGGTTTTAGTGGCCCGAACGGGCCACCACCAAAAAAAGTTAATGTGGAGCCTTGTCTAAGGTTAAAAAAAAATTGAAAATATGTGCCTCCTGCATCGGAAATATTTTTTTGCCACATCAATACTTTTATTTTGATTTTTAATACAAATTTTCATATCAGTTGTTGCATCCTTCTGCCATGTCTGACAAGAAAAGCCTTCACAAGGGTCTTAGTTTACCACCTTCATCAAAGTAAGAAATTTATAAAATAAATTAAAGGTTCTGCCGTTGTTTACAAAGTGACAAAAGGCAATTTTCCTCTATTTATATGCTTCATCGTGTGATTGCAACTAATTGTAGAATGACTTAAAAATGACATGCACATTCATGAAGTGCACGACTGCAAGATTATCTTAAATACAGATACATACACAAGTCATTAAGTCATGCAGTCATATAGATGCCATATTAATTTCTTTCTGATAAGAAATTATTGCTTGTTTTGTGGGCAACATTGGCACTCCCCAATGCAAAGTCTGAGTATGTGAGAATGATACTGTAGACAGATATAGACTATAGAAAACCGAAAGGATGACGTCAGTCACGTCACAAGAAATCTTTTTGCACGTAAGTATTTTCGATAACGTATCTTTTCGGAGCATAATGTAAAACATCCACAACTCAAATCAAATGGGAATCAGTCTGTGGGGGTCCAAGATGCAGCTATACAGTGCGTATCAAAAAAAGTTTACACTTAGAACAAATCATGTAAAATTATACATTTGTAATATCCTGAAGGTTTTTCCACATTTTAACATTGGTACAGATCCATTTAAGCAAATAACTATATAACTGTCGAAAAATATTTCCACTTGAATGAGCACCTCTAACTTTTGAAAAGCTAGTGAAAAATGATTTGCGCAGAACTTTGAAATAGTTATGCGAATAAAAGTAGACCTTAATCATGAAGAACATGTAGAATTTAGCTAGTAAAATTGATTTGAAGATACCTTTTACCTTTTTAACTTGTTTCCTTGCCGAAAACACTTTGAAGAGTGCATTGCGCCCCACGCCACTCCCCCATACACCGAGGCCATCGCGACGATATTTGCTTTACACTGAGCTGTGATTTATGAGGCTTTAATAGGCTTGATTTTCATTTTGATAATCATTGTCAAGCTTGGAAAAAGTGTGGAGAAACAAGTATTGAATGAAATATGAAATGTAAACCCCCTTTAAATGATAAAAACTTAGTGAAAAAAATGCTGGAGATGTCTGATATAAACATTTGTTCAGATTCAGTTATGTCCTCAGATACAGCTGGCACAAAAAGGGTAAAGGTTGTGCTTACTAATTGTTGAAATTTCAATTTGGATGGCAAAATTGTTACAAAATGCTTGAATGTATCCGTTTTATTTCAACTGACTAAAAGTGCAAGGGAAATGTATGAGAAATGTTTCGCAGGGTAAGTTTGATTTTGCCCTTTCCCCTTGACACAGCGTGAAAACAAGCATTTCTGCGCAAACAGATTTCTGCGAGCTTTACAAAAATGGATAGTGCTCACTCAAGTGTAACATTTTGTCAAAACTTTTACTTTCATTGGATAGATGAGACCCAAACTCAAGATTTTATGTGAAAAAAATACCCACATGTTGTATATTTTTTAATTCCCAGGGCTTTTTCAAAGTGTAAACTTTTTTTGATACGCACTGTATATTAAACCTACATAAACTAAGCCCCAATGAATACAGGGCTAGTGTGAATTGGCCTGATTCCAAACAGTTATGAACAAAGTCAATTTCCACTCATTTCAATGGGGCCTATTCATTTGGTTATACCTTGGGCTACACTGTACATAGGCTGCGTTTATGCAACCTCAAGCCAGAATCATGATTTGAATCATGATTTGAATCATGATTCAAAACACAAACATGAATCACAATATCACAGAATCAGCGTTTAGACGACCTTCATTCCAATGCTGTTTCTCCTCAGATTCGGGCCAATCCAGTGCGCATCACTAGTGCGCAGTTTGACAGAGGAAGTTTTTCGCACGTGTTTCGGCTCTCGAAAAATCTTTTGCTTCCAGAATTCAGTCTATACCTCATTTTGTTTACTTCTATCATATAGGGTCCATATGCTTCTATTCATCTTGTTTAAAGTTTATCCAAAATGGTGTTCGGAAGTGAATTTCAGCGTAGATCCAATTTAATATTGATACTGTATACTCAACACAACTGAGATCATTGTCCAATTAATTAATTTACTAGAACTTGAAGTTGAAGACATGACCAAAAAATGAAAAGTAGTGGACGATGCGATGACCTACACAGAACTTGAACATGACAAGAAATGCATGCGTAGTACATAATCATGTACATACAATGAGCATATAGAGCGCCTTGAGCTTGGCAAGAGTCAAACCGAAAGTAGCCTGACACAACAGTGAGGTCATAGAATCATGATTGTAATCACGATGTCGTTTATTTGAACATTTTCGTACGTGATTCTGCAGAAACGTCTTTCCAAACGCCCCTTTTTTCGTGTTTCATGTTTGTGATTCTAATCATGATTATATTCAATTTCGACTAAACGCAATCGTGATTCTGCAGAATCATGATTTGAATCATGATTCAGATCATGATTCTAGGGTAAAAAAGTGGCGGATAAACGCACCCATAGACTTACTAGGTGGCAGTTTTTTCACCAAACTCTAGCGAGATATGGTCCTGAATGGTAATGCTAAAATGCACAAAAATAAAATTGATGTCACACTTCAATACTCTACAGTATCCAATAGATAATCATTGAATATAGTATTACTCATAGGTACATGTATTTGAAATTATTTAATTATAATCATCAATATCATCATCTTCTTTTCTTTTTCTTTTCTTTTCTTTATTGCGCCATGAGCATCTTTTTATGATGGATACCAGCGCATTACAAATGTTCATATTATTATTATTATTTTTAGGCAGGGCTTGACACTAATTTGTGGTAAAGCTGGTTTTAAAGACAAGAAATTGAATAAAACATCTTTCAGAGTAAATAAAGAATAAGGACATACTGATAGTGTACTGCATTGCATGATTGTAAAAATTTGGAGGTCTCAAAAGTCTCCAATGATGCAATTTCACCGACTATTCCATCAAACAATTAAAATATTTCCAGTTCTGTATCGTAAAAAAAATAACTGAAAAAAATACTTCTGTCTGTCCCAATAAAACTGCACGTTTTGCACTTTGGATATTAATAATGAATCATACGCCACTCTAGGCAGTAATTTATTAACTAGTAGAAATATCACTTTTATAAACTAATAACAGCAATTAGTCTTCCTATTTTCCAGCAAGATTTGCTATTGACAGAATTCACCTGGGTGTATCTATCTTTGTAGGAATTTCATTAAAGGGCAATTCCAGCTCAACAACAAGCTGATTTAAAGGCCAACAGCAAAATATCAAACAAACAAACAGACAGATTGATAATTTCATCTAAATCATATGTAGAATAAGAAAGATAGATGTTTTGCTTATTTTCAATATCAGTGGTATGCAAACCAATGAGTTGATGATGTCACAAAGTGACAGAAACCCATTTTATATTTTGTTTTTTATCTCTTGAAATATGAACAATTCTAACTTTTCTCCAACATGTATAATGTAAAACATTTGGTTTCAAATACTGTTGGGAACCAACCCCAATATTCAACTGGTTGTGATAAAAACAGAAAATAAGAACATATACATGAAGATTTGACAAATAATCAAGGTACCAAAAATTGAAAAGAATGTGATCAAACAAAACATGGTCAAGGAGCAGATTCCTTGTTTGTTATCATAACCCAACTTTCAATTTTAATTTAAATTAAAATGAAAACTTTGCCATTTTTGTGGATGTAAAAAGTTTGAACTAAAAACATATTCCTTTTAAAATTGTTTTTGCTTTTACAAATTTAAAAATGTACTCATCTTTTTTACTTAACTACTCAACATTCTGTTTAAAGATGGACGCAAGCTTGAAGAATGCCTCCTGCTATGAATTTTACTGTTTTGTGACCCTAGGCCTATTTAATTTTGCGTATTTTCCATTCATCTATTTTCTAAACATTTTGTTCCTGTATCGCCATGGTTTGGCTTTATCTTCAGTCACTTTTCTCCGTAAAGTTTATTTACCATTCATTCTGTCCCTTTTCCTACTCATTTTTTTCATCTCTTCCCTTCTGCTATTTATAGTTTTACCTCCATATAATTATATCCCTCATATTTTGCTTCCGATCATTACTCACGTTTTTCCACTTCAGATAAATCCCATCTAGTTTCTTTATTGCTCTCCCATTGAACTCATCCATCTTATATTTTGTTTGTATGAAATTATGTCTCTTGTGACATTAATTATTGAATGCAGAATTCCCAAATAGAGATCTATAATGATTTTCAATTTTTAAACCAGGGGCCTGTTGCATAAACTTTTTCCATAGTTTTTCTATGGCAAAAATAAGTCTGGCAAGTTTTATGCAACAGGGCCCTGATGGAATAAAATAATGACATATTATTTCATGGCATTTGTATATATGAAGAGCTGATCCATTTGCCATGACAACTTAAAGACACAGATAATACAAAAATTGTATTCTTTGAATCTTTGCTGCTTGGATTTTCTGAGAAGAAAATTATGAAAAAAATATAATCACGATGATCAGCGAATTGGCATTGCCTGTTGTGTAGTGTGGATCTTTAATATGATGATGATGAAATGATCACAAATCTAATTTTGTGACTAATGTTAGACCCTAGCCCTAGGCCTAGGCAAGAGTTAGATATGGTTAAGGTACGGCTGAGAAGTTCTAGCATTAAACTTTAACTAACAAACAAGAAAAGACCAACAAAAAAGGCAACAATGATGAATGAGCACTGACTAATCATGGTCATGGACATGGCCCCCTGGCATATGCCTTGGGAAATTAATGTAAAATTATATCTAAGGAAATCTAACTTTATATATAGGCCCCTAGGTCTAATTCTCCACCATCTTCTTGGAGGAAACTTTATAATTAATTAGGGGAGTAACTAATTACATGAGTTAATAGTGAGTAAGTCTATTGACCTGTTGAGCCTGAAGCAATGATGTGCAAGCAGAGTTAATGACGATGCGGCTAGGAAAAGAGTATAGCCGAGCCGAGGTTGCTGCGCCGGGGAAAGCTGGGCGACAAACGAAATGGTGAGCTCGATGGGTCGCATACCCATAGTCAGAAAGGAGAAATCATCAATCATAATTCTTTGAAATTCCTGTTCATGGAATTCAAACAATGTTTAAGCGTCTATATACCATCACAATATACTTCGAATAACAAACAAGAAAAGACAAATTACATTTTAAAAAGTTAGACTTACGTTTGTCCCGGGCGCTAAACTAAAAGTAAAGGTTAAACTAAGTTAGACCCGCGTAGGCTGCACAATGTTTTGTTACAAAATTGCCTTCCCAAAAATTATCACGTGATGATAATAAGGGGCGTACTATACCGTACGGTATATGCTCCTGGACCACGCCCACGTCCCACAAAAGTAAAGTTGAACTTTCGTCTCAAACCACGCTCAAACGTAGACTTTTCTATGAAAGCTTAAAACTGTTTTGCAATTGTTCGTCTGGCGCAAATATCTTCGGATGATCTAGCCTGCTGTCGACCCAATCTACCAACTGCCAGCTCTTCATTGTGATTTTAATTGCATTTTCAAACGAATCGATGCGTTGTCGAGAGTGTCTCCCAATGAGCTCATGAACCACGCCCCCCCCCCAAAAAAAAAAAAAAAGTAAGCTAAAGGCGCATGTGGTGGAATTTTTAGGACGGTGGATGTTTGGGTCGACATAAAAAAAAGGTAAAAGATTAAAGATCCATAAAAGGTAACATATTAGACCGGATACCAAACTACATGCACAATATTGTTCACTCATTCATCGAATATATCTTCTTTGGAGTGTATTTCGATCATTTCAGATGGGGTTTAGTTTAGTTTAATCAAATTAGTTTAGTATTGCTATGGGTTGGCCTAGATGTTAATTTTAGGTTGGTTTAGCTTTGTTTACTAAGCGATTTGGTTTTTATTATGATTATGGTCGATCTCCCCCCCCCAAAAAAAAAAAAAAAAAAAAAAAAACAAGCCCGAAAAGAATAAAAAAAGAGAAATAAATGGAGAAATTGAAGAAAGGTATGCCTATTTGCTTCGTGGGGTTTCTTATTATCTTTCTTTTCTGAAAGGAATCAAAACCTAAACGAGAAGCTTTATTTATTCCTCTCTAATATCATATGTGAACTTTGCTCTCGCGCTCCACTCGGAAAATGATGGTATTGCCTTTCCCCTTGTTTCCCCACATTTTGTCGACCCCGTTTTCACCCCTCGACCATAGGAGAGTGTATTTTACTGTTAGCAAGTATAAGTATACATCCGGGTATGGATTAAGAGTAGAATTAGGAAAAAGTATGATTTTGTTTTTTTTTTTATTTTGTTTTTCTTTCAAAATGATCACACAAGTTTTCTGCGCTTCTGACCAGAGCGCGGGGTAAACAGCTGTAATATCCTCCGCCTTTTCCTCATATTAGGCATGCATGTAAGGCTACATAACTATACTCCCGCGCTCTTCAGCTCATTACTTGACAACCACATTAAAATGGGCAAGCATGCAGGTTACTCATTTGAAAAGAGGCATAAGATTCGTGCCGTATAGTGTCTGCACACGGTGTATGTATTCTCCACTCACTGGGAAGCATTCCCGCCTACAGACACCACACCCCCTCCCCCGACTTTTCAAATGAAAATAGTCAAATACCATTCATGATTTATTACGGGGCCGCGAAAAGGTTTTGAAAGTGGGAGGGGGGCCTATAGAAAGTGAGGGGGAGGGGCTGACTGACTATGCAAATAATCACAATCCGATGGGCATTTTTAATTGTATGAGCCTACACGTTTTATATATAGTAGACATTAAGGGTCTGAAGCCCCCCCCCCCCCCCCGCCTGGTTACGTGGCCAATGTATTAATTATAATTTTGTTTTGAAAAAAAAAATGTCATCACCACGCATATAGGAAGTAAAGAGTGGAGACCTCCAACCCTACTGATTACAGCTTATTTTAATTGTCAAGAGCGTTCGACAAAGCCCCTGATCAAAACCCAGTCGACGCCCCCTTGTTTGCAACATTTGTAAAACTTTATACTGTACCAAAGACTCGGCCCTTTGTGGCTCATTACGGAGATGTTCTCTTTGTTTTTTCTTTTCTGATATTCCTTACAATCCTCATTTCCATTCAATTTGTGACAGATGGGAATGAAATCATGATAATGCATTTTATACATACTGAGGGCGCGCATCCTCTTTTAAAGAAGATTAACATTAATTCTTAATTCAATCAGCTGTAACTTCGATGACTTTGTGAGCTTTCAAACTGCCATCAACTTCCGAAAAGTCCTACTTGAGATCTCTAAAAAAAAAAAAGTAAAGTAGAAAATATTTCCTTGCTTGTAACCGTAAGACGACATTTATACATTGCCAGTCATTGATCAAGTACAGTAGTATTAACGAATGACAAAATATTCAGAAGTTCACAGCTCCCCCCCCCCCCCCATAAATAAGGTAATCAATCTAAGATAAGCATGTTGGATTTTCCCCAAAATGCTAGAAATTCTATTTTTCTAATTTTGGTTCATAAGTTTTTCCAGTCACTGTATGTCTTTGTGTAGGCATGTACTGAAATAAACATTATATAGTTTAAAAGCATCACATACCGTCATTACCCCCCCCCCCTCCTCATCCTCCTCCCCTTCCCCATCTCCTATCGTATCACTGCTCTATTATGGTGTATAGATGTAACATCATATTCATTTAAATCAAAACATAATTGCCATGAGAAATAGCTCGAAAAGTAAAATGTAGATCCTTATTTTGATGTCACAATTAAGGTAGTTCGATTCTTTTTTATGTTTGAACCCTTTTGGATATGTCGGTTATTTTTGTGTCCAAAAATGTTTTTAGAATCCCTAATTGTTTCTTTATTCATGATCTAATGCAGTTTCTTCCAATTTTTCTAAGCTCCAAATTTTGTTTAATGATTCATCAAAATCGGATGTAAAAGAAGAAAATTATGACATTTTAAAGTTTCGCTTATTTTCACAAGTTACATGCACATCCTGGTCGGTATGTAAATGAGGAGACTGATGATGTCATCCACTCACTATTTCTTTTGTATTTTACTATAATTATGAAATATGAAATATTCTCATTTTCTCTTCATTGTGATGTGAATTAAACAACGATTAATTCCTCCCTGAACACGTGGAATTAGCATTGTTTAATACTATATGGTTCAGTCAAGTTGGTCCTTGTTGTCAAATCTGTAAAAATGAAATATTGTATAATTCAAACAATAAAAACAAAAGAAATAGAGAGTGATGGACATCTCATTGCATGTCACTGAGTTGTGCATATCAATGTTTTGTCTAAATTAAGCGAAAGTTTAAAATGTCACAACTTTCTTATTTTACATCCGATTTTGATGAAATTTTCAGCATTATACTAGTTTGATTTTTCTCTATTTATTCAAATCAAATTTTTTTTGGGGTGGACTTGACCTTTAAGAGGCGATAAGACCAAAAAGTTAGAAGACGAATTGGCACAGTGTCACTTAAACTCAAAATAATGAAGCAGTGATATATGGACTGAGAAGAGTTTGGGCCCAAAATGCTATATGCTTCGGTCAGAGCCTGAGGGACGCGGAACCACATGGGTTGAATCAGACACCCCCCCCCCCTCTTTTTTAACCGGGCCTTTAAAAAAAAATGTGCATAAAACGTTAAAAAAAATTAATGTGGCATTGTCAGCCCCTCTTCCCACTTTCGGCTCAGCCCCTCCAATCTCCCTCTTCAAATCCGTCCCGCGGCCCTGTGGATGGGTGGAGATTATCTGAATAGGCTAAAGCTCATTGTTATTACCCCCCCCCCCCACATACACACACACACACACATAATCACTCAATAAATTTGATTATGATTTTATGCAGCTAAAACTTGGTTGATGACTTCATTTATAAAAAAAAAATAAGAAAAACCTTAAAATGTCACAAATGCATCAAAATCTTTGTCCCTAACGGAAAGATTACCTTTACAATGACCCACTCCCTTTCTTGCATGTTCACATCTATCTGTCGGATAATGGACATTTTGTATCACTTGCTCACCACTTTGTGTCATGTTTATATCTTCTCCAAGTCTCCCATCATGAAATACATCAGCACAGCAACGGTAGCATGATCTACCGGGGCATAATAAATATTCTAGTAGCTCCTTTGATAATTAACTAGGTAGCGGGCAAAGAGCATGTTTATTCTGTCTCTTTACTTATCGCTAAACCCCAAATGAACATCATCAGCCTTCTTTGTCCTTTGATAACTACATTGGTAACCATTTCTAAACACATTCCACATCAATGGATGTGCGTTCTGTATTATTTTCTGTATATAGGCCTACATTGAGCGTCATTTTCATGTTTTTTTTCAATGCATTAAGCCACTTTCGCCGATTTACGATTTTAGGATAAGGACTTAAAGCCATAAAGGAATCATATATTAAGGTAAGTGGGTGACAATACGGGTTAATTTTCTGTCATTAGGGGCCTAACTTATAAAATAACCGTCCAAGGCTAATATTAATTGCGGTTACAGTGATAATGACTTCCCGTATAAGAATTCATTGTTAATAACTATGCCTATATCAGTTATGATTAAATCTAAATTTGTTTTCATGCTTGAAATCAGACAAATTTACTTCAACCAATTGCCAACATTGGCCTGTGAAAACAGTGAAATAATGTGTTTTTATTTATTCATTTTATAACATTAGGGAATACACCTATTAACTTCTGTTACGTCTTTATTGACAACAATCTATTGAAATAGTTGTATGCAGATATTTATGGATATGATTATCAGTATTAAACAACGGTCACAATAATCATATTGGGAAGGATTTGGAAAATCCGCCCACGGACTGGATATAATTCAATTTGTTTAAATTGCAAAAATGAGGCCAAAACTAATGCTTAATCCCCGCCACGATCTATTAGATTGGGCTGTATTATGGCCTACCTTGCCCTATATATACCACCCATTATGAAACATGGTTTTAATGAAATGGGTTGAAACTAATTCAAATGGGGGTGCAATTGGGGCCCCCAAAGATCAACCGCTGTATACATGGTATAGGGGTGTTATACGAGTAAAAGATCATTTATTTTGCGGTGCACAATGCGGCAACTTAATTATTCTCATAAAAGCTCGATATACGGTAGGTCTATACACCCCCGCCCCATTTTCATGTAATTTTTAAATTTATGTCTTTATTTATTTTTCTCCTGAGATATCACCAAATTATGTTTGACATGTTTTTGTTTTTCGTTTGTTTGTTCGTTTTTTTTTTTTTTTTTTTGGGGGGGGGCCGGGGGGGGGGGACTTATTTCCTGTATTTTAAGACGTGTTGTATTAAGATATTTACATTCCTTTGTCTTGTATATTCATGAATCTCGACAACAATGAGAGAACAAATTAAATAATCACTTCCTAAAAAGATAATGTGTTTAGGGATGCTTCTATAGGATTTCATAGATACGAGATACAGAAGAAAGCTTAGTTGACTATTTCCGAATTTTCTGACAAGAAAGAAAAGTGTCTCACAAAAAAATCTTACAGTCATCATGGTCATAAACAGTCATGATAAGGGGAGCATTATTCTCACTATGGGCAATGGCATTTTTCAATGAAAACATAATGACATTGCTAATGAGAGAGACAGGGAGATAGTTAGGGGAGCAAGATTACTGTTTATAATGAAGGGGAGATGGGTGCAACTCTCAAATCTCTCGTTACCCCCAGAAAGAAATTAGATCTCCCTATTCCCGATTGAATAACAAAAGCAAATCTGTCTTTTGCTGACTTATAATTCCATCCAAATTATGTAATTAAGATCAATTAATTTAAATAAAGTCAGTGTCAGCTATTAAAAGCTCATAATGGTCGTAGCTTGCTTTGACGTGAAAAAGTCGAATATGTACATAAAATATGACTAATAAATGTTAATTCCAAGCACTGCTCAGGCCTATTTTCAGCGCTAATTATTAACTCGCGCCCCCGTTAGGAATCACGTGCAACACGATATGGGTGCCATTATACATCTAAACTCTTTAGCTTCCTGGCACGTCGCGAGATGAAATGTGAGACGAGCAAACAGGTTCTAAAGATCATTTTCCCAAAAAAATTGTTGTAAACTGATCAGCGGTGAAATCAAATCGAAAGAATATTCAACTTGATGAGAAGGGCAGGGGAAGATTGGTGACGAGATCGACTTGGTGTCTACTTTTTTTTTTAAATGGCCGCGTTAAATTACGAAGAAGTATTGACCATCGACGGGACACATAAAGTATTAGATTCTTAAGATATCTTTTGAAGAAGAAAATGATCCTGCAAGGAACGGGGAAATTTCTGACATAACTTTTTATGAAGTCGATAGCAGGTGCAAGTGTCTTAGTTCGCTGTTACTCGGTGTTATGGAACGGACAATTCTGATACAGAATGAGTTGAAATTTTCTATGTTTTATCGAAGATGCTTTTAGTGCTGACCATAACTTTGTCGACAATAAAGTAAGGTGATATTCTTCAGGAAAGTATTTTATAGCAACTGTTCACAACGTTGAAGGTGGAGCACATCGGATATAACTTGTATTCAAGGAAGATACATTTTTTACTATTGACCGGTAAATATTCTATCATGAAGCTGCGTAAAGCCGTGAATGAATATGAAAATTGCACCGGGAATGTATTACCTTGTTTCGGGAGCGCGGCGGTCAGACCGCACCACGCCGGGAACGGATCGGCAGTCCCGATCGCCTTTCCCGGGAATGGGAATATCTTTGTCAGGAATGCAGCGACTGAATATGTAGCCAACAATGGGCATTACATCGCAGCCTATCAGACGAGCTATGGACCCTACGGGGTCAGTCGGGACTCGATTTGTGTCCGAGATACCAGTGCCGTTTTCGGGAATACTTCATACGAGCTCCCCGACTTCATCAACTCCGAATCGGTGTCTATTGGATTACCAACAGAGGAGGGATTTATACATCCATTAGGTTTGTTGTAGAATATAGTTTGAAATCAGAGGAGAATTCCATTTTAATTCACCAGGGACTTGGGAACGATTTTTGAAGAGGAGGTTCTGTTTTTGTTTGTTTGTTTTTTAAGTTGACAAGCAAAAGGCACAAAAAGAGGGGGGGGGGTCTCTCCAAAATGAAGGTGCTTGTGGTCAGAAAAAAATCGACAAAGACAAAGAAAAATGTTTTCACTCAAAATGAAGGTGATTTTGGTCAATTTGTTACAGTCATGTTAGTATACCAATCTGATTTCCAAGGGGTGCTGCCTTTGGTGTACACGCAGCGCTAAAAAAAAAAAAAAAAAAACTCAGGGGTGCTTCAGCACCACCAGCACCCCGTTGCACCCCGTTTCCCAGGGCCATTCAATTCACTTTATATCATGAGAGTAATCAGAAAAAACGAAACATGGCCCATTTTTAAAATACCTTGATGTTAGCTAGATATATGGCTATAGACTGACCATGGTCAACTATAGGGCCTGTAGGGGCTGATGGCGTTTATTAATCTTTTACTGATATGGGCCCATGCGAATAGAATATTATGATGACAATATAAAAGATTGCTATCCTGAAAACTTACAGAAAACAACTTTAGTTTGGTATTTCGTGAACTCTGTATTTAAACATGTTTGTACAATCGTTAAAACTGTTTGTAAAATCGTATATGCAAACTGTAATACGAGCAAGTAAAACATGCATGTTCTCTTGCTGATAGAATTGAACACCTAACTTTCCAGGGTGTCTGGATATAGGTTAAATTCAATACCTCAAGTCAACTTTTTTAATATAAAAATCACAGCATTTGAAGGGAATTAAGTTGATTGATAATCTACTTTGGTATATACATTCAGGAACAAGTTCCAGTTGTTCTTAGAGTCATGCGTAACTTTTATTATAACTTTTACCAAAAGTCCTCAGCATGGAATTCGTTTCCGTGCAGAGTTACGGGTGCACAGATGAGCTGAGCACCCTCCGCCCCCCCCCCCCCATTACAAAATATATATGACCGTCAAAGAATAGAAGAAATGGAAATAAAATGGAAAATGTGAAATTATATTCTGGAATATGTGTTAAAATCTGTCACAAAATTACATTTTCATGTGAAAAGGGTCACATATTTTGCTCGTGACTACTATAGGAACCCCCTCCCCATGCAGCAGTCCATTTTCCGCCTCGCCCCCCCCTTAAAAATTATGAGTCATTTACGCCCCACAAATGTATACCCAATATATATCACAAAACCCAGACAATCATAAAAATAAACTTGAAGATCTTTTTCTAAACACTTGGGTGCAGTCTTTGAAAACTAAAGAAATAATAAGAATTATTTTTATCATTAACGAAAACGTGCCTTAATTCGCCTAACGAAAAGTTCGGATGAAATTCGAGGGGTGCTGGCATTATGAATCTTCTCATCTTACCTCGGCCGATCTAGTTCCGGAACAATTACATTTTCAACAAGTGTTGCTAATCCGCCGACAGATAGTTCGTCAGTCATCTAAATCCAATGAATTATTACACATCCCTCATAAGCTCTTAGCTCGATTATCTGCTTTTTTTTCCTAAATCTACAAGCATTAACCTCAGAATATGCTATAGTTTGTTCGTGATGAACATGACTTTACAGAAATTTTCAAACATATCAGATATTACGTTACATTCATTTTAGTGTTATAGATATCTTCTCCATCATCATTACTGATATTCTTACAACAACAAGTGGTGGATCCAGGCGGCGGTTCAATTATGTAATTTAATATTAATGAATAATTTGTTTTGAGGGGTCCATGATTTACAAGCACAGCTTCACAGTGGACCTTTCCATTTCCAGCATGTTATTTTCAGCCACAAATATTTCATGATCCATATTAAGTTTCAAATGTATAATTTAGATGAATATATATAAATATATTGTGTTACATGTTTCTTTATTACATTTCAATTGTTATAACTGTATTTATGATGGATTTTGTCTACTGTTTTGTTGGAAATGAGAAAAAATAAAACTGAAACTGAAAACTGAAGGGACGTACACCCCCTCTATACTTTCATAGTTGGCATTAATTGCCCATTTAAACATAATTTTAATCTAATAAAATTGTATTTTGCGCCGAGTCTATTTTTTTTCTTCAAATTTGCTATTTGCTCCTCCTCTATAATTCAAAATCAATTTCCATGTTTCAATTTCGGTTTATTTCATTCCGCTCAACTCAGTTTGACAACACAGGAAACCATTACACAGATATATTATTATAGCCAATTTTTATATAGCGCTTTTCCCAGAATGGCTCAAAGCGCTTTAGAGCATATTATTACCCCGGTCATTGGATTCATTTCAATCCCGCACGAAAAGTGGACAATGTCCACTCCCTGGGGAGCATTCCTTGCATTCATCGCAGCCTCATTATAGCGCTGGCAAATTCAAACATACAATATATTTCGCATCCTACCGCGGGTACCCATTTAGCACCTGGGTCGAGAGTGGCAAAGTGTGGATTAACGCCTTGCCAAAGGACGCTTGACCGCGGTGGGATTCGAACACACGACCCTCTGTTTACAAGGCGAGAGTCAGAACCACTACACCACGGCTCTTCCACAAAATACCATACAAACCATACCATAACCATACAAAATAATGATAACAAATCATCATTGGATCAGCCACTATACAACCAAGGAATAAAGAAATAATTAAACAACTTTTTATTCGGGAAATAAAGATAATGCATAATCATGAAGCAAGAATTCAAGAAACAGATAATGACGATACACATTGATTAATCACTGGATTAACATTATACATTGACATGTATATAAAAAAGCAAGCTTTAAATAATTTTTTTTAATACAAGATGTGTGAAAAGTATATCACAAAACACAAAATATATTTCGAGAACAATAGATTTAATAGTAGTGAATTACAATGTATAGTATTTGTATGTACACATTTGACTTAATGGCTATTCAAGTGTCACAACACATGTATGTTCTCATTAAGATGCACATAACCAGGTGACGGTGACTATCATTGGATCAAAGGAATTAAGGCTCGCGTTAATCGTCCATCTCTTCATAGGTCCAGATAAAACGGCCCCTGGATAAATAAATAAAAAAAAATAACTTGAAACCTTTTTTGTTCTCAATTATCATGTTATCATTATTTATGCATTTATTTCTTAATATGACTCAGTTTAGATAAATTTAAAAGGTCGATGAAGTATTATTTAATGATATTCAATAGAAATAAATTGGGGAAATATTTTAAGATTATATTTATGAAATGATTTTTCTGACGAACTCACCCGTCATCCTATACTCATTGAATTTTCTATAACAGTTATGTAGATGAATTAAAATTATCCAAATTAACAATTCGAATTAAAAACTTAATATCATCCGAAGAGACAGAATTATATTATTACCGATCACTGTGATTATATACTGTGGAGGTGCCGTGGTCTAAGGCGCCTGGCTATACATGGAAAGTCCGGGGTTCGATCCCCGGCCGCGGCACCTATGTCCGTGAGCAGGGCATCTAATCTACAATGCTCTTTTATCCTGATTTCAATTAAATGGAAAATGCTATATGCATTATTGGTTTAAAATATATACACATTTTAGAGGAAAACGCGCTTGTCTATTCTGACAAACACATTCAGGGAATAGAGGATGGTGCACTTTGGCGACTTTTCTATATGGTTGGCTACTTGGCTATGTTCCATTTATTCTTAAAAACTGCAACTATCATAAATTATCACTGACATAATTAGGCAATTATTGCAAAGGGTACATGAAATGGGAAAATTATTCTAGATTGATAAAACTGTATTGTTACTTTTCCGTTCGAATCCCTGGCCACCCTCACACGACTCCCTGTCAGTTTATATTAAGAAAATTACTCCAGTTTCCTTTGGTCTATTGGCATCACGATCTGTTGAATCACATCTGGTTTTCGCGAAATAGATTCGAAGTTACGATTTCTAAGTTTGGTTCATTAATGTTATCTACGAATCATCAATTTCAGGGGATTTGTGCGACAAGTTGCAAACTAGGTCCGAATTATTTAGTCATTCACCTAGTCTTGTCATAGCTACCATGGTAACTGTTCACAATGACTGATAAATTGTTTTCTCTCGCTCCCTCTCTCTTTCATTTGTCAATGTCTCACTTAATTAACCCCTCCCTCACACACACACAAACACACCCTATCTCACCTGCCCTCCATTCCAATCTCTATATATAACCAACCCTCTCCTTTTTTTCCTTTTTCATTCTTCTTCTCCACCTTTCTATTTCCTCCCCTTCACGTCCCTGTACCTCCACATCCTCTCTCTCTCTCTCTCTTCCCCTCTCCTATCACCACTCCTTCTTACCCCCCCCCCTCTCTCCATTTCCGTTACCCCCAACGCACACACACACACACACACCCCTACCTTCCATTTTCACATTTCACATTTTCAACATTGCCTATACCCATCTTTCTCTTTTCTCCTTTGATTATTTTTCTCCCTCCCCCCTCCTCCTCCTCCTCCACCACCTCCTCCTATACTCCCCCTCCCCTATTTCTCATAAATTATGCTCCCCCCTATCATGCCTATTTCTCTCTTTCTTCTCTCTCCCATAATATAGGGAATTACATCTCAATTTTCGCAGATCCAAGTCGCCTCTCCATGATGGCTACCGAGAAGAGTCCCGACCAGCCGGCCGTCATCACGACCACGACTGTCACATCGCATACGACCACCACCAAACAAATGAAATCAAGTTCGGGTTTCGGAATTCAATTCGATAAGTCTTTTGCCAAGTCGCCTCAGGGCGTCCTTGCCCTCATAGAAGCCGTAAGTTTTCCTTTTGTTTCCCTATATTTCTCTTATTATACCGTTCCTTTTCTGTTTTTGATCGATTCATATAAGTGAATATTTATTGTTACATAAAACCATGGATAAAACCAACTGTCTGCATATCCATCTTACCTGTTTTATTTCCTCTTCCTCTGCCCATCACTTTCCCTTCCTACTCACCCCCTCTCTTTCTCTCTCCCTCTCTCCCTCTCTCTCTCACACACACACACACACACACACCCGTCTTCCTATTTCTCCTAGTCTTTCTTTTTCTCTCTTTTACTATTCTAAGGTGTTTCCTATTTTCTCGGCACTGATATAATAGGTCATACACATTTTCTGAAACTCTTCCTTAATTTATTTAAGACAATATATACATTGTGAAGTAAACATAGCCGTAGGTTTTACAGCCTCCTGCAAGTACATTGTGCATACAACGTGCACTTATCTTGATGGTTACGCACAAAATAAGTCAGTAAAACGGGTAATTCAAGAAAAAGAACACAGATTTGGTCATCGAGGCCTGTGAGATTTCAGTAGTGTGAGTCTTAAAGAAGCAGGGTACAGACACACAAAACATCAAATGCTGATTATGCAAATTACCCCTTTTCTGAAAATGTAAGGGTATACTCCCTACATCAATTTAACAAGTAAGTAGGGTGATGTCTGATACTATGCATT
This sequence comes from Lytechinus pictus, assembly GCF_037042905.1. Taxonomy (NCBI): domain Eukaryota; kingdom Metazoa; phylum Echinodermata; class Echinoidea; order Temnopleuroida; family Toxopneustidae; genus Lytechinus; species Lytechinus pictus. The sequence goes on along the minus strand of NC_087248.1, from coordinate 7,352,366 downwards.
TTTTTCCCTTCTCTTTTTCTGGGGGGGGGGGGTGGGTGGGGAAGGGTGGATATTTTTAGGACGGGTTGTTTTGTCCTTTATCTAACTGTATATTTTTGATAACTTTGTATTTATTTTGTGAGTATTTCCGTCTCAGTTATTTATTTTTTTCTCATTTGATTATCTGTATTTATACTTTGCTATTTTGTTATTTGTTGTGTTATCTATTTTGAGGGGCCCACATTGTACAAGCATTGCTTTTTAGTGGGTCCCTCCATTTCCATCTTAATTTAATTTCTATTGAAAAATAGTATACTTATTTTAAATTGTCTAAGTGTTTTTTTTTTTCACAACATATGTATCATTATTTTCTTTTTTTGCAACGTATACAAATATTTATGTTTATATATGGTATACAATTCATGTATGTACAATTGATGGAAGTGAAATAAATAAATTTGAATTTGAATTTGAGAATGACATTCCATTTTATTTATTTTGATATAATCTGTAAATATATTATAATTTCTGTATTTTTTCTAATTTCAGTTCTATTCTTTTGTGGCGTTTGTCATCATCGCGGCGAGTGAACACCAGATATATAAATCGGGCAGTTTTGCTTTCTTTATGACTGTCACCTTTATCGTTTTCTTTTTCACAATGTGCTACTATATTGGTGAGGTCACAAACCTACGATACAAGCTACAGTTACCATGGACGATACTGGTAATATTCAACTTCGATTCGATTTTTATCGGACCCCTTCTCCCCATCCCCCAAGAGTTTTGAAATACTGGACTACAGAATGTAAATCACTGAAAATATGTAAATGTAATAATTTAAGTGATTTTGACTGTGAGTACTTCTTAAGTGTGTCTATTAGACACATTCGTGTTCTTTTGTGTCATGTCTGTATATTTAATTTTGGCGATACAATACCAAGAAATGACAAAAGGTCAATAAATTGAAATAGATTTATCTATATTGTTTTTAGTGTTTCAGCTGAGTCTTATATGAATCACGCTTTATTCTAATTTGATAACCATTACATTTCTTTCATCTCACTCAAATCCCATGAACTATTTCATTTTTTATAGGATATGTGGATCTACTCCATATACATCTTAACCTTGTTGATATCATCTTCTTTGGTAGCAGCTAATGGATATTTACCCAACCACGGTGCAGGGGCGGTAAGTAAAACAGATGTAGGGTTTTAAAAGTAGGAGAAAACGGTCTATTCAAATTTGAATAGATCAGAGGGCACAAAAAATTGCTTTGAATAAAAAGAGAAAAATCCAACAAGCATAACACTGAAAATTTCATCAAATTCAGATGTAAAATAAGAAAGCTATGACATTTTAAAGTTTCGCTTAATTTCACAAAACAGTGTTTATGCACATCCTCGGTATGCAAATGAGGATAGTGATGACATCATCCACTTTCTATTTCTTTTGTATTTTATTATATGAAATATTCTCATTTTCTCCTCATTGTCAAGTGAAACAACAATTAATTCCTCCCTGAACATGTGGAATAAACATTGTTTAATACCGTTGGTTCAGTCAAGTTGGTCCTGTCAAATCTGTAAAAAATGAAATATTGTATAATACAGACAATAAAAAAACAAAAGAAATAGTGAGTGATGGACATCATCGTCTATCTCATTTGCATGTCACTGAGATGTGCATATCACTGTTATATATGAAAAATAAGTGAAAATTTAGAATGTCATAACTTTCTTATTCACATCCGATTTTGATAAAATTTTCAGCATCATGATAGTTTGATTTTTCTCTATTTATTCTAATCAACATTTTTCTGGGGTGGACTTGGCCTTTAATTTTGACAAGAAACTATATAGTCCTTTGACGCAAGAAAGAACACAATTCCACACAGTTTGTTTACAGTGTGTTTCCAGTGCGTTCCTCGTGTGTACAGTGTTTGTTCAAAATGTTCACAGTATGTTCCCCATTGTGTTCACAATGTGTTCACAGTGTGTTTACAGTGTATTCGCTGTATGTTCATCGGTGCCATTTTTAAGTGTGTTCACAATATGTCCCCAATTGTGTTCACAGTGTGTATCCATTGTGTTCAAAATGTGTTCATAGCGTGTTCCCATTGTGTTCACAGTGTGTTCACATTGTGTTCAGAATGTGTTCACAGTGTGTTCCCATTGTGTTCACAGTGTTTTCACATTATGTTCCCATGTGTATTCAAAGTGTGTTCACAGTGTGTTCCCATTGTGTTTACAATGTGTTCACGGTGTGTTCATAGTGTATTCACTGTATGTTCATCGGTGCTTTTTTTAAGTTTGTTCACAGTGTGTTCCCATTGTGTTCACAGTGTGATCCCATTGTGTTCACAGTGTGTTCACATTGTGTTTCCATGTGTGTTCAGAATGCTTTCACAGTGTGTTCACAATGTATTCAAAGTGTGTTCAATGTGTGTCCAAAATTGTGTCCATAGTGTGCTCACAGTTTGTCAGTATTACAGCAATCATTAAATCACTCTTCCTGTGATTTAATCATCACCAAATACTCTCCTACGACCATCATACTCATCATCACCACCACCACCACCACCATCATCATCATCATTATCATCATCATCTCCATCTTCATCATTAAAATTATGAACAAATATTACCATTATGCTTTATAAATTCATTATTAATCTAATGAGTTTTAATCCGGGGTTGTCATTTTTTTCAAACAATCCTGCAAATTGTAAATGTTAAGATTATTTGGTAGTACATCATATTTGTTTATAATGAAATTTTATTTAGTCCGTTTTTATCTATGATTCATGCCAATAAACAGTAACCATTATAAAACTATAATGTAATGAACAATGAATTATACACGAATGTTATGAATGCAGAACTTAAGACAATAAATCAAATCAAATTAAATTTAACCAAATCGAGCTTGAATAATTATTGCCTTTTTAAAGTAAAAAAATCAATCTCAATTCATTTTTTGTTCTCTCGTTCAATCTTTCCATTGTACTTTCTTCTTATCTAGACTCTAGGTTTTGTTGTAATGCAGCTCTACATGATCAGCCTTGTCCTTACGATACTGCAATTTCGGGCAAACCAAGCTCTTAAACAGCAGTCGACGGGGGCCATGGGGGTTGACAACACAGCCAACACAATAGGTGCAGGGGCGGCCCCCGACAATTTTTATAATGGCCCTGGGCCAGCATATTAGTTGAATAATCTTCTTTCAAATATTTTATAAATTCAAAAGGGGAGGGGTCATAACCTTATCATCTAAAGTTTTTAATTAAGTGATATATTATATTTCTATGTGATTCGATTTACGAATAGACTATGCAGATATTCTATCAATTAGAAGAGATATTGTATATTATATTTTTCATATTCGATCTAGACCTATAAGAATTATCTAACCGCGTGGCCGTCAGGTTTAATGTGTTTGTGTATGGTGTTTATTATTGATTGTGTGCTATCCGTTTATTTGTTCATGCAAACTGTGCCACCTTTTTTTTGTTTTTGTTTTTACTTTTAAAGTGGTCAGAGAGAAACAAAACGGAACGTTCAGTGGATATTGTTTACGAACTTATCATATTTCTATCATTATCTGGGTCAGTTCTTTAATCTGCTTTGGCATCAATATAAATTTATGATTTATTTACAGGGTATGCTTCATTCTAAAGATACATTATGACAATAAACACTTAGTATAATTTTCTTGTTATGATTGCATATATAATGTTATCATTGTAGTATAACTCAAGAAGTACATGTCAAGTGAATCAAGTTTATTAATAAATTCAATTTATTTCATTATTGTTATGCAAAACTACACAACTCTCAATTAATTGCAAAGTATTTCTTCAAATTTCGTATTCATCTTAGCTGCTCGTGTCCATTTTGTACAGCAAGCAACCAAAAATATAGTTTTCTATCGCAGCTGTGTTATTATAATAAAATACTATATATTTCACATTTTTCATATATTTGTCTCTTTGAATTTCAAAATCGTATCACAGTTATGTTAATGAAGCATGTAGGTTTGTATTCATGATGAAATTGTATGTATTTCATTCTTTACTATATATGATGTTTGTATTAAAATTCAATGCGTGCATTGAATTGTAATACCAACATACGGGGCAAACGGGAATCCCCATTAGTATTTAAAAAATGTTCTCAAAGCTTTATGGTCCAACTGAAACAATAATTGTTGAAGAAAAAACATTTAAATTAATCAGCTCTATAGCATGTTTATATTTCGATTTGTACCTTTCATTTTCTATTTTCCTTTTAAGATGGTCAGACGGTAAGATCAGATTATAAAATAGTTTTCTTGGACATTTATAGGCTTTTACATCGAATACAAATTGAGTGCGGCAAGAAAGGTATTTGATAATGGTATTCACGTGAAATCTTGTACATTTCATTTTTATTGGAAAAATAAATTGACTGAGAAAAGTGTATCATGCTAGCAGTGATTTATGTTGTCAAAATTGAGTCCCCATTAATATCCTATTTGATTTATTCCAATATGTTGTTTTTGTTTTTATTGTCCTCTCAATCACACCTCCTTGTATATTTCCATCCGTGCCTTCCATTTCTCTGTCCCTCAAAATATGTTGTTCATTATAGTTTATTGATACTTTAGATCATTTCATATTCTAATGTTAAAATACTGTCAGAATAAGCCAATATTTGCCCACCCCCTCCTTCTCTCTCCCTCTCTCGTCTCCTCCATCCTTTTTCCATCCCTCCTTCTGTCATCCCCTCTCTCTCCCTCCTAAGGGTTTCTCTCCCTTCTCCATCTCATGTCCTTTCTTTCCAAACATAACCTGTCTGTAAACACTATGCTATTAAACAAAGAAGGATATCTATTAGCTTAAACTGAACAATCTTTATTCAGATAAAACCAGTTACACTCATTATGATGAATGAATAATGATAACAATCATAAGTCACTTTTTCTGGGTTCTGTTGCAGAAAGAGTTTGCAATCATATGCAACTAAGAAAACCAAACACAATTCCAATATGGATGCATCTGATTGAATGACATTGAAATTATCTTCGATTTTTGTTAGTTGGGATTGACTGCAGCTCTTTGAGAATCAGACCCCAATCAAACATTACAACATGTATGATGCAATGAGCTGCTGTAATACATGATTAAATAAAGTATAAATGACATAGTAAAATGCATTCCACATACATGTATTTTGCTAAGGTTACATAAATCAAAGTTTCAGAATATTCACATTTTACATGTTCATCTTCTTACATTGGTTCACTCACATTCCCACTTTGAATTTCAAGTATAAGGAAGAAGCTATTTCCCTATGGCAAAAAAAAATGGAGCACAACATATGAGACATTCAGAGGTAAATGTAAACTGATTTTCAATTAATTGAATTTCAACTTCCTCCTTAAACAATTCTCTGTTCATCCTGACATTATTGATTAATACAAATCAATGAAAAGAATTAGACTCTAAGAATTATTATTGCTAAATGATTGAAGGTCATTAATATATATGCCGCCAGGTATACTGTAATGATGCTAGATAGTATATAGGGCATAAGGTAAATTAATTAATCATGGATTAAATGCAAATACGAAAAATAAAGCTCAAAACAAAGTATAAATCAATTTATAAAATGACCGTGCTTTCCGAACAAATACTAACTTATAGGCTCCACAGGATATTACTATTGAGAGAGTACATAGAGAATATAATTGATTACCAGTAAAAGATCAGAGCATAATTTTGGCTTGTACTGTTTGCCCTTTATACCAGTCTCATTTTATACCATAAGCTTCATATATTCTGAATGATAAATATCATTAAAATAAATGGATCAATAAACTGATTTTTTAATTAACACAGTGAAGAATAAATGATTAAGAGATGTTCGGATGTTGTCTTTATTAGAAATAGAATTGGGATAACATTTAACATGATTACAACAAAATACTAGTGGCATAAAAATTTGAATTTACAATTCATTATTTCATTTGGTAGAAGGTGTATCATATTTCCATATAGATTTCAAACAAGATAGTGATTTAACATGGTCTTGATTTCCTAAGTTATATAGATTACAAATAGTACTAAATATATATCTTTTGCAATATAATATGTTAAGTATGGTGATTAAAATAATCATTATCAAGCAACCTGGGGCCTGTTTCACAAGTCTTTAAACTATCGTAACTTTTACATTATTGTGAATACCTTGATTGTGATTGGCTGGTGAGCCCTGTTGCCATTGTAGTTGCTATTATAGCAAAATTACCACAGTTGTATCTTTTTATGAAACAGGTTCCAGTGGTTAATTAAGTACTTATATTAGAGCAAATGGATGCGAAGAAAACAAGTAGTCTTTTATCAATTGTCTTAGCGATATCTATTAATCATTTATACAAAAAACATGAACAATGGCAGTAATGAAAGTGTGTATTTGTAAAGGGGAAAATGGCAAAAAGCCTATTTTGTACAACTTGTTAAGAGCAGGTGATAAGCTACTGAATCCTGCAATTTTAGCTGGTTGATAATAAATTAGACTTTTGAAAGTACACAAAATGGATAAAATAAAACATATCTTACAACACTTGGGATTAAGGTATTCATGCAATCACCCAATGATAAAATAATAAATGTTAACTCTTGTTTTCATATTAACGCACCTGCAAGGAAAAATCCATGGAACTTATTTACAAGACTGTCCTGTTTTCTTTTTATCATATGTTACAAAACAAATATTTGGCAAGCATTTGAACTATATTTACAAGAATATCTACACAAAAAACACCTATAAATTCTATATAATATTGTTAAGTCGGCTATAATCATATAATTTATTAAGAATTTGTGATGCCACAATATCCTTTTCTCTTATTTCATTCCACAGAAGATAAATCACGGTAGTCAATACTAACAAAAGCAGGGTGCCCCGGGCTATTCTGGGGGGACCTAACAGTGACTTAAATTTTTTAGATTTTTTTTTTTTTTTAAGTACAAAATAGGGGAAGTATATAGTTACACTACTCAGCACACACTTTTAAATATACTTTAGTCTTTCCTTAATTTTCCCTTCATAATTCTCAATTTTTTATATTGTAAGGGGGAGCATGGTGCCATCCCTGTGTTAAAGCCAGACTGAACCCATCACTTGCAGTGTATGATTTTGTTGAACTGTGTGTGTGATTGTGTTTTACAGATGTTTATTAATCACAGTCCCATTTCATAAAGACTTGTTACAACATATACACAATTTCCATTTGAAGTGCACCATCAACCAATCAAATTGAATGATTTCAGTAGCTCAAAATAGTTATTGGAAATTAATTATAACAAGTTTCATGAAAAAGACCCCATGTGTGGGACAGTTTCTCTACAGGTATTCCAACTATATGACCAGAGGTAGCTTTGCAATTATGATAACTTCCATGGAAATCTTTATTTTTGATTGGGTGCTAAAGCCCAACTACCAAGGTACATGTAGCAATTAACACAATGTCAGAGTGACCCTATTGTATGTTTTTTCAATTAAATAGTACCAGGTTTGTTTTCCTTGATATGGGTGGAGAAAGCTTAATGAAACAGTTAACAGACATGTCAGTACTTCCAATTTAGTCACAACCTGAGACTTCTGGGGAAATAAGTTGTCAGATCTGACAACTTTCCTTTACTCTGATTGGATAAGGAGCACTGTTTCTATGGTAACTGTCGAATAACACAGGACACGACAGATAAAACATCCAACAAGTCCTTCATGAAACACTACTTGGATGTTGTTGAGCATACTAACCAAAGATTTATACCTGCTGTTGAGTAAGATTTAACTCCTAATTTTGAGTTGTGAGAATTACTGATATTAATTGTCCAAACAGTGTAGAGAGGAAGGATCCCTAAGTCTGCTATTGGAATATCATAAATATCTTCATCAACGTGGGAGATAGTAGTATTATTGGTACAGATAAATATGTACAAATGTATCTGCAAGATTCAAAATGCGAATTTATCCTAATTTTACACATTACATGTCAGGCTTAAACATGCAATGTTTAATGGAACACACACACACACATTACTATATCATCTGTAATACATGCATAATATCTCAAATTCATCATAATATGTGTGAATATAATTATATTAAGTGTCGTTAATAGTCGAAGTGTTATTTGTGCAGTTAATGTAAAATGATAGACATATATTTATTAACTAAGTACTGTTATAACAATATGAAAGAAATGATTGAATATACAAATTCAACAGAATGTCATACAAAACATCATAATGAACAGATAATGAAGAAAGAATTCATCCATGTAGTTCTTGATTTTGTTAAGTCACCTTTTCAATGAAACATGGCATGTCTAAGTACTGAGTTCAACCGGGAAGTAAAAAGAGGTAACCAAAATATTAGGCCGAATTCCACTGAGAACAGAGTAAAGGCTATGAAAAATGTGGCACAAGTTTGCATTTTTTGGACCACCATACAAAGGAAACTTTCTATACTACATGACTCATGAACAGCATAGATAATGTGTCAATCGCCAAAACTTGAAGTGAAAATAAAGGGAACAATGTTTTTTTTTTGTCATTTCACATCTTCATGTACTCTGAGGATTTTGTGTCATACAAAGGGGCGCACATGAACACTTTCAGAATTTTTTTTTTATCCATGCTGAAGAAGTTACACAAGAGCTTTCTATGAAACAAAGTTTATCACATACAAAATTTTCACTCTTGATTTGCAGTGAAAAAAAAAATTGTATTTTGATTAGTTTGTTTTAACAGTAATAACATTGACATAACTTACACAAGGTATTGATTTTCAAGCCAAATTGTCGATATTTTAGCGTAATGATATGAAACCAGAGTTCAGGGGAGGGTTTCATCAACGTTATCATCTGACAACTTTCCCTCATTTTGATTGGCTGAGAACCACTGTTACTACGGTAACTGTCGCATAAAACAGGACTTGTATGATAAAACATCTGACAAGTCCTTTCATGAAATGCTCTCCCACCTATGTGTATATGAATAACACACTCCATCATTAAAATCACACACAACAAACAATCAGGAGTTTGGATAAGTACATTATAAAGCATTCTAAACTGAATACTGTCTACGGTAGTTCTACATAAAGTCATTCTACATTCAGCGATAGGCAATGATACTGTTGATAAGTTATATGTACAGTGCGGTAGTGCAGTGACTAAAGTTAGCTGGAGAATGAATGGTACTAGATCAAATAGCTACATTGCTACCTGCAATAAAAAAATAAGAAGACTATACCAAATTCAAAATTTGGAAATGATACCAGAACTAAAAATACACTTTTAAACAGATACTGAAGCAAAAGCAAACAGCGCATGTAGGATCACGTGCAGCAATAATTACTGAAGAATATGCAGAAGTGAATGCACGGGCTATTGCCGGAGCAAGTGCAAGGTCAATTCTTATTTCACAGATATCTTGATTTCTTTCCAGATCTTCAAGAATTTTTTAAAAATCCGAGAGAAACAGGCACTGTTTTATATCATTTTTCATCTACTGTTTCATAAACACACACAATGATTTGATATGTAATTGCTATGGCATTACAGTTGGTGTATATGTTTCTGGTACAAAATAAACAGCGCCATACATACTTTGGAGTTTCTAACATCTCTCGTAGGTAAACAGGCAGCAAGTTTTGCGGCTGGCGAAAAGTACACACATTTATGAAAATAACAATTGATACCTGGAGCACTCCACATATAGAATAAAATTGGTACATGAATATAATTAATATCTATGATTTGATTTCATCTATTGCCAATATTATTTTGTCTAAGTACACATTTTCTATAAACCTCAATATACACGTATCTAAATAAACTAATGCCATAATGTCAAATATACAAATTACTCTATATATGTAGCACACAGCAGATAAAGACAATATTGAAGAATAAAGGGAGGAAAGAGACACTGAAACAGTCCATTTGTATAATGAATGAAATGTCAAATAAAAGGGCTGACCATTTACTGACCTTCTGCATGAAACAAATTTTATTTTAGTTTCTAGACTCCCTCTTAAAATTTCATGAACTAAATATTTACATTGAACATTCTGCATATTTAGGAAGAAAACAGCAAAAAAAAAAAAAACTTGAATTGTACTAGGGTTATAGTTTTTTCCCCAGGCCCCATCTTACAGTGTTACGATTGATCCCATCAAGCTCAAGTATATGGAAATCCATCATTGTCAGAATTTTTTCTTTAGGAAATTTGCTCAATGTCCATTGAAAACAAAGAGAAGCATACTGATTTGTTAAGAAAACAGTGAATGTATGAATATACGTCATTTCTAGAAAATATTTTGAACAAACATGTATGTTAGATGTTGCTGGCTTTCCATAGTTGCGCTTGATCGGATCAATCGCAACTCTCTGTAAGACAGGACCCTGATGAATATGTGTCACCTTGAAAATATTCATCAGAGTGTATGAGAATGTATCCAGGTATTTTTCTCATCAGACATTTTGATTAAGTGTCCCCCTCCCCCTTATCTTTGCCTGTTTTTGTCACCTAAAGTAGAACATAGAACTCATCTTCAGATCACAAACTTTTCGAGGGGTTTTCAACTACATCAGGATCGTGTATCACAAAGCACAGGGTTTGATCTATAGCTGATTGTTTATGATGGATTGCATTGATCATTGTGTGCAATCTGTCATACAAATCATGTATAGGATCAATCACTTAGTTTTGTGTTACCTGCACAGGTACCTTACAATCCCGTAGCCAGGAGCGGGGGGGGGGGGGGGGGGGTGGGGTCAATTGAACCCCCAGTATTTCAAAAGCAAGACAAAATATGGAAGGAAAATAGTTCTTCTGGGATGAAATTCTCATCAATTTTGAATGATTACCATTTTTTAACCTATTTTTTTCTTGATTGTAAAAATATTCAGCAAATGAAGAGAAGGAATCGAAGCCCCTAATTGAAAACAATGGCTACAGGCTGTCCTAACAAAAGTTTGAGTAAAGATTAGTTCTTCTTTTCCAAACATTTCAAAATATGTGAAAATCTACATGCTACATCCACAACTCTATGCACTGAAATAGCATCCAAGCAAACTTTATACTTGTCAGAAAGACTAAATTGCACCAAATATATTTTTGTTTTGTTTACATACAAGATGATCTTCTCAAAAGCAGAAAAGACAATTTTAGGAAGAAAGAGAGAAAAAGAAAGGTGTTGTCTAAGAGAGTCGATTTCATCTCTTCTGCTCGTTCATTCTGTGTTGTTGGACGGCATCCCATATACGCACCTGAGCTCCGACCCTACAAAAAAGGAGGACACGAGAATGAATTCTCAAGTTTATTTAAAACTTTTATGTATCATATTGGAAAAACCTCAAAATGGATTATTACAATTTCTCTATTGCAAGTGAGTAGCATAACAAAGGTAACACTAAGATTTCGCGATTTTCTTCTCACAATAAATAATTAGCAAACAAGTGGCGAAAATAGGCCACATCTATATCCTGTTCATCGACACAATCGATGCTCGTGTTTTTAATGGGAATGCATTCATTAAAACCTGTTTATTTCAGCAAAGACTTGTCAGTTCTGTCAATATCTTCATTGACTATCAGAGGATCTGTTTTTCAAAATATATGTGTAATATGCAAGACATTTGGTGAGAGAGTTTTGAGAAAAATTACGGAACAATGTTCACAAATACATCATAACAATTGCAGACTTTGACAGCTTCAAATGTGTTCAATTCCTTAAATACTTTTGTATATTAGTTATTAATTAACAGTCAATCTTTCCACACAGGTAGAAACTACACATGGTAAACTGAAACTGGTATAATAAAGCTTGATGAAATTGAAAATATTTTTAAGAACATGGCAAATCACATTTTTATATTCATTACGTACAAAACCAATGAGAGATCGCTTTGCCTGTAACACAAACAGAGTGCTCATTCTAAACAGATAAAACTCACAAGTCTGAATGAATTTTTTTCACATTACAGCATAACCATTACATATTTCTAGCAAATACTTACCTAATTTTCAGAGATCTCAGGTCATCTCTCGTCATTGAATTGAGAACCAGTGGCAAGGTAAAGTCCTCTTCAATAAACTATACACAAGAATGAATGAAACAAAAATGGAATCTTGAAGCAAGAGGAGAGTGTAGTCCTGCATTAGTGTTTCTTTTGCATTATATTACACAATGCTATTACAAAATTCTTCATGGAGTGTTGCAAGAAACTTGCCATTGATTGCAAGTCAATTTTTGGTCTCCAAACAATTAAATCTTGTAATTAATTTCAAATTTTTAATTGATCACTGGTCTGCTTCATGTAATAACAAATACATAATGATTTTCATTAATTAAAATTGATCTATCACTTGTAAATTTCCAACTGAAATTTGCTATTGATTGCAAATATCTTCCTGCAACCCCTCTCATACATGACATCAAGAGAGAAAGTACATACTTATAATGGGGCAATGCAGGAGACAAATTAAATTTCTTTGATTAAACACATAGTTGATGAGGGAAAATATGTGTAGCCTTCTTGGTTACATTTCATATGGCAAACAAATAAGATTAATTTAGCTTTTATCTAAAATATTTTAGTTACTCTACACAAGAACATTGATACAGTGGGAATGTCAAATTCTCTCTGTCATTCAAAATGTTTTGGGCAAGTAACCTATGATTTGATGAAAACAGAGTCATGATTTAAAATCAATTAATCGCTCCTATAATTTTTCAATATTTTTTTCTGATCTAAATGAAAAATTTTGTTCCTAACACAGAGCAATATCATACCAAAGACAGTGGGGAAAAACCTTTAAATTCTATTAAAACGATATCAATCCATATTGAAATTATTTTGTCACACAAAACAAAACAAAGGGAATAAAAAATACAATTTCAGAAGAAAAGTTAGATATGTCAATCCATTGTGTCACTACTTATCAGTCTTGTGCCAAAGGGTCTTTACTCCAATGACCTTCTACAGCAATAGCACCCGTTAAGCATAAATCACGTGGAATGTATAGCTTACCCTTCTAATACTATCTTCATCAAGTGCTATTGACTGCAACCATGATACTAACTCCTCCTGCTCACTGCCAACTCCTCCTGCCATGGAAGATAATAATAGTAAGAGTGATGAGATGATAATGGTGATGATGATGATGGTGATGATAATGGTGGTGGTGATGATGAGGATTATGAAGATGATAATAGTGGTGGTGACGGTGATGATTGTGATGATAATGAAGATTATGGAGAATTGGTGATGATGATGATGATGATGATGGTGGTGGTAATGATAGTGATGATGGTGGTGATGGTGATGATGGTGGTGGTGGTGGTAATAATAGTGATGATGGTGGTGATGGTAATGGTAATGATGATGATGGTGATGGTGGTGGTGGTATTGTTGGTAGTGGTGGTGGCGACGGTGATGATAATTGTGATGATAATGGTGGTATTGATGATGGGGATGTTGATGACAGTGGTGGTGGTGATGATGATAAGAATGGAAGATAAAAAAAGACAATGAATCCTAAGGTAAACAAAAATTACAGACCTATCATTTTGCTTCCAGTTTTTAATTCAAAACATGGTTCAGGTTTTAGTGAAAATAAGCATAAATTATATAACATTTATTCAAATTTCTAAACTTCTAAATCAAATGTATTCATAAACAACCACACACACAGACACTGATCAATATGTTATAATGATCAATTGGTTACCTCTACTTTCTTGTGTATTTGAGTTGACAGAGTCACTGGCACCAAGAGGCTGAAACCTAGAGATAAAATATCAAGTAAAAGTAAAATTCATACATTATTACATTAGTAAATTCCTTGAGATTACGTGAAACTGTTTTACTCACAGGAAATTTTACTAGTGAGAGGTAAATACAACTTGTTTTGAATAACATTTCACGAAGAGCATACCTTTGGCAACCATGAATTAATCAACATCAAATTTGAGGTATAGAGGTTTAACACCTCTACATATCAAATTTGACAAAGTATGATCTTCCGAAATATGAAAATGAATATCCATATTTTATTGTTCGAAATAGACATGAAATGAAATACTCCAAAAATTTGCTTTGCCCAATTGATCGTGGGCCCGGAAGCCGCTGTGCAGCGCCAGGTCGACGAGGCTCTATCCCTTTAATTCTTTAACGCCAAACATGGTAGCAGCAACTCCCATCTTTTAATGTCTTCTGGTCTGACACGACCAGGTTTTGAAACCCCCGAACTCCCGGTTGTGAGACGGATGCTCTTTCAACTGAGCCAACACACCATATGATATTAAAAATGCTGAAATGCACAAAATAAGATTGATGATGTCACACTTTGGTATTGGTATTATACTGCAGAACACATACAAGTATATACCAGTATACCCACAAACTCATGGTTGGATTTCAGGTGAGGTTAATCACATAGAATATGAATGAAAATTGATGTAGAAGATGGCAGAAAAAGCCTGGTCATTCTGTAACTGACTTTATTTTAAAAAAGGATATTCTGTTAACTTACCCTATTCTTTCCATGACTGATCTGCTAACACATAGCTGAGTTTGAAGGACATCATTTAAAGATTTCTGGACGTCTACCAACTCTTGAAGTAACCTTGAAAGATAGAAAATATAGTAAATCAAAACCAAACAGATTAAAAACAAAGTCACCGATTTTGACATAACCTGGTTTATGACAGAACCCAATAGCTAATCAAGACACTTTATTCACTTGATAGTGGGGTAGTTTCATAAACTACGTAAAATACCACCAGTATCCCCCCATATTAATTTCACTTCAACTACTTCTCAATCCATGATAATTTGGGAGCATTACAAACTTTTGTATGAACTAGAAAGCTGAGGGAAATCATTTAAGGAAGGTCCATATTAACAGGGTCGGACATACTTTATGCACTTTATAGAATAACAAAGTGTTGAAAGTCAATTCTACATCTTTCAGAATTAGGAATGTCTGCACACATACCACCATGGGTTCGTCGTGGCAATTCAAAGACCCAAGTCAAAACTGAGGACATTACAGTCACTTTTTGAAAAATGAGAATAATCCAATGCGTATAGATTTCAATCAACTGAAAGATGTAGGCCTTTGGTGGCATCTACCAACCTGCCCTGCTCCTGGACAAGCCTTTGATGGTCCATCTGTAAACTAGCCATCAGGTTCCGATTGGGTATGAAGCACTCATTGGACCTGGTGGAGCTGTCAAAGGTCGACACCCCCGAAGTGTTCCCCGCCTCTTCCTCCGCCCCCTTGGGGAGGGGGAGAAAGTGGTGGGCGGTGCCGTAGATGCCCCTGCTGTCCCCGTTGGATGTGCCAGGGGGGCGGGTGTCCATGCCGTGAGAGTGGGCAGGGGGCATATCGTCCTCCTTGCTGGGGGCTATGTTCTCTCCAAGATCTGGGATGCGGATACAAAGTGGAAAGAAAAAGTTGAGAGCCAGATCTCACAGAAGATATCATCTGTCTTTGCATTGAGTCTATTACAAACATTGTTATTGATATCACACAAAATGTCTAAAAGCTTACACATATTAAAAAAAGTTTGATATTATCATTATAATTACACAGGAATATAATTTTTTTAAGCCAGTCTTTATTACCAAAGATACTTGGGAAACGTCGCATCTCATACAATTTTCCCAAGACTTTTTATCACAGTCACCGGCTTCTGCTGGCTTACTTCTCTTTACTCTCGTGAACACTCCATATGAACTGAAATAGTCCAAATACAATGCCTTAATCTTCAAATGCATACTTTTCACACACATAGATTGGTTTATTTTTTGCTTTGATATTAACTGTTGTTTAAACTGGATATTTTTTAGAAAATTCCAACCATTTCAAGTTTTTCCATACCATGTTTGACAAAAATCTAGCAGCCTTTGGTTCTATAATGCAATTAAGAGACAGAGTTAAAGGGTTTTGATATAAGGGATAGCTTACCTGGGCTGAGGATGGTAATAGTAACCTGTACAGCATCTCTTATTAGGTTATCCAATGCAAACATCCAGTGGGGTTTTATATTGTGCATGTGCTGACGTAACACTTGATTTACCTGTAATATGAAATTAATGAATTGATAATTTAGAATGGTATCGAACCTCAAATGAAAGTACAATGTTCCTCACAACATTTTATTGAAAATAAACAGTTATAAACTTAATTATTTTTTAGCTTTTATTCAAAGTGATTTTCTTTCTTCTTTTCTTTGTTTTTGGTAAGACTTGATTAAATTTGAAGTGATGTTAATCAATTATACTGTTCGTTTACCTCATTTAATAGTCAACTTGTTCTATAATAAAGATACATGGTATATGATAAACTGATTAATAAACTGAAATGAAGTAAACCAATGATTTTATTCAAAGGAATGGATTTTTCATTCTCCCATACTCACATGCAAATTGGCAAAAAACCAATGGTGTAAAAATTTAAGTTGAAAATTTATAAACACAAGAAGCGAAATATCCCCAATGGTACTTACCGAGTCCTGAAATACATACAGTGCAGTATGAATTTCACCAAGAGCTGTAGGGTCATAGTCTAAATCATTCCGGAGTTTCTCTGTGAAATTTTGAAAATGAAGGCAATGTATTAACTAGACTGAAGCATGCAAGGATAAATCAAATATATTATGAACATGTGAAAGTAACAATTCACAATGATTGCTTTTCAAAAAAAGTTTTTTTTTCTTTGTCAGTTTGGAGCATGATCAAGAGATTTTTTAAATTATACTGTATGTACCAAGTTTATTGTAAGTTGAACTATCAAATTAAGTTATCAATGAAAGCCCTGTTCATGCTGTCCTCTAAGGAAAACAGTTACTAATGGAGATATGGTACTAAATGAATACTAAAAAAATAATACATATATAAACACTACTTTTTAATGTAATAGCATTCCAAACTTGCTCTTCAATTATTTTTGTCCTTTTGTCTTCTTGTTTCTCAGCACTTCTTTTGCAAATAGAAGTGGCACTTTGTAATTATTCATTATCAATAATATAATTACTATCAACTTACCTAGAGCATCGACCAGCTTCCTACGTTCTCTCTGCTTGATAAACACCGCTATCCCATGATTCAACGTCATCAAGTGAGCCTGAAAATAAAAATAAAATAATTTATAATGAAAAGATTTTCACTTATAAGGAAAAAAGTTTTACACATTTTAAGCAATTAGTTATGTATTGTTCCATTTCTATCCCACATACTAATCATCACCAAATAAAATAGAGGAGGGAATGGTTTATAAGGAAAATAGAAATTGAGGAGGAATAGAGTGGGGGTAAACCAGAAGAACGATATAGCAGATATTTAATATCCAATAGAGTTATAATATTTTTCAAAAGATAGGGGGGTCATAGGGGCATGTCAGATTTTTCTAACAGTAATAATAAATAATAACAAGTGGAACGCCTCTGGCAGTCTCGCCTGCATTACGCAATTTAATATAGCAGCAGTGCTAACTTTGAAAACTACTCTAAAATAATCATTCACAAAAACATCATTCATATAATGACATAATACCACGTTCATTGACCATAAATGACATTTGAACGGAGACTTAAGACTGTCAACTACACCCATGTCCACATTTCATTCACTCTATCCATAAACTTTCAAAGTTATGATGGCACTTCAACAATTACCCCAACATGGCCTAAGTTTATTGACCTTAACTGACCTTTGACTTGGTTTTGTGACCTGAAACTCACAGGGGATGTTCAGTGATGCTTGATTACTCTTATATCCCAAGTTTTATTAACTAGATCCATAAACTTCAGAGTTAGGATGGTAATTCAACAAATACCCCCAACACGGCCAAAGTTCATTGACCTTAAATGACAATTGACCATGGTCATGTGACCTGAAACTCGCACAGGATATTCAGTGGTACTTGATTAACCTAATGTCCAAGTTTCATGAACTAAATCCATAAATTTTCAAAGTTATGATGGTAATTCAACAAATACCCCCAACTTGGCCAAAGTTCATTGACCCTAAATGACCATTGACCTTGGTCATGTGACCTGAAACTCAGGCAGGATGTTCACTAATACTTGATTAACCTTATGTCCAAGTTTCATGGACTAGATCCATAAATTTTCAAAGTTATGATAGTAATTCAACAAATACCCCCAACTTGGCCAAAGTTCATTGACCCTAAATGACCATTGACCTTGGTCATGTGACCTGACACTCAGGCAGGATGTTCACTAATACTTGATTAACCTTATGTCCAAGTTTCATGGACTAGATCCATAAATTTTCAAAGTTATGATGGTAATTCAACAAATACCCCCAACTTGGCCAAAGTTCATTGACCCTAAATGACCATTGACCTTGGTCATGTGACCTGAAACTCAGGCAGGATGTTCACTAATACTTGATTAACCTTATGTCCAAGTTTCATGGACTAGATCCATAAATTTTCAAAGTTATGATAGTAATTCAACAAATACCCCCAACTTGACCAAAGTTCATTGACCCTAAATGACCTTTGACCTTGGTCACGTGACCTGAAACTCGAGCAGGATGTTCACTTATACTTGATTAACCTTATGCCCAAGTTTCATGAACTAGGTCCATATACTTTCTAAGTTATGATGTCATTTCAAAAACTTAACCTTCGGTTAAGATTTTGAAAATAATTTTCCCAACATGGTCTAAGTTCATTGACCCTAAATGACCTTTGACCTTGGTCATGTGACCTGAAACTCAGGCAGGATGTTCAGTAATACTTGATTAACCTTATGTCCAAGTTTCATGAACTAGGTCCATATACTTTCTAAGTTATGATGTCATTTCAAAAACTTAACCTTAGGTTAAGATTTGATGTTGACGCCGCCGCCGCCGTCGCCGTCGGAAAAGCGGCGCCTATAGTCTCGCTCTGCTATGCAGGCAAGACAAAAATGATAATGTATTTCTTGTATAGCGTATATCACATCATGATTCATGTACATTTCATATGTGCTTGAAAAGGACTTGGACAATGTCATGAACATATAAACATGTACCGGTACTTACAGTAGTAATTTTGGTTGGTGGTCTCTCAGAAGTCAGCTGCAATTTCTTCATCCATTCATTGACGATCTGTGAATCAACATAATATCAAATCAACCAAAGATTAGTGAACGATTTTACTGGGTTTTATTTTCTCACTTAATGTAATTTACCATGTAGATGTTCAGTGATATCATTAAAGGGGAATCCAACCCAAATAAAAACTTGTTTTTATAAGAAAAAGAAAAATCAGACAAGTTGATAGGTGAAAGTTTGAACAATATTGGACAAACAACAAGAAAGTTATGAATTTTTAAAAGTTGTAAATATTGGTAATCACTATACCCATGGAGACTTCAAATTGGCCGCATATGGGATGTCATAGTGATGTAAGGCAAGGACTACTCTTCCATGTACTCCAATACATATTATGGCTAAAATGTCATTTTTCCCAAAAGTTTTATTTCAAATTGTATTTTTCTTTCATGAGGACATAAAACAATATACTACCTGGGTTATATTTAGATTACTGCCCCAGGGGAATGGGTAATTAGGAGAAAACCACAAATCCCTGATAATGAAATACATGGCTTATGGGAAAGTTGTCCTTGCCCCTTGTCATAATTTACTTACCCAGTTGCCAATTTGAAATCTACATACTATTTAATGATCTCAATTTTAAAGCAGCCATAATTTTCTTATTGCTTGTCCGATTTCTTTCAAACTTTCGCCATTCTGTTTAATTTATTTTTCTCCTTCCCAACACATCATTCAATGGCCAAGACTGGATTCCCCTTTAACTAAGATTCAGCACGAGATAATTCATTGTAGCCAATAGGCCTGTTGACTATTTAGTGACTAAAGTTCATGCAAAATTCTTCCCTTCCCAATCCAAACCAATAGACATTTGATATACCGGTAGCGCCTTTTCCTTTCAGTTATAAAGCACTGCACACACACTACTCCAAGTTTGGGCCACTAAAGCAATAATTCAACACCTCAGAATGGACAGATTAGTCCATGCAATTCATTGTCCTCTTCACAATATAGATGGGATTTAATGACCTTCTTGAACAGGTAAGCAGAGGATGCTGTCTCTACTTAGAATCCTCTTTGCAAACATAAGTTGTTGGCTTGTTGCTATGTCTGACAAGCTTTGTTTGAAAAGTATGCATGAAATTTGAAAATGTTCGTAAAAAGGCCTATTTGAATACAGAAACTTGCAACCATATGCTACCTTATCGCCATCGCCTTCAATGATGGTGAGTAACGTCTGACGTCTTTCACTGTCCTTCCTCAACATGTAGAACCCACCTTGCTCCCGATTGTCAGGAGTTACAGGAGTCTCAAGACCATCCTCACTGCTGCTGTATACAAAGAAAACAAAAAAATATTATAATAATAAAATAACAATAATAATATGCATTAACATAGTGCTCAATACAAATGTTTCTAAGCACTGCAAACTAGTACCCCGGCTTTAGCTTGGCTACCCTGATCGGGCGCTCAAGCATTCAAGGAATTCCTTCCTACCGGGTACCAGTTCACTACACCTGGGTGGAGAGTGGCAAATGAATATAAAAGCCTTGCCAAAGGACGCGAGTGCTGCTGTGGGATTTGAACCCCGGACCTTCTAATTCAAAGTCCAGAGACTTATCCACTGAGCCACAACACCTGCAAACTGCATGGATAGTAGTCCAAACTCAGTAATAGTATGGCTGCGTTCAAGCGAAAAATTATACATGGATCATGTTTTGGAAACAGGATTAGTTGAAAAAGATATGGCTGCGTTCATGCAAATTTCAAATGCTGGTAAAGACTGGAAATGCAGGCATGAATTTCAAAAACTGCAAAATATGGACATTGGTCTAAACTCTGTAATAGTATGGCTGCGTTTAAGCGAAAATTTTTACATGGATCGTGTTTTGGAAACAGGGTTAGTTGAAAAAGATATGGTTGTGTTCACGCAAATTTCACATACTGGTAATGATTGGAAATGCAAACATTAATTTTAAAAACTGCACAATATGGACCGTAGTCTAAACTCTGGTTAGAATATGGCTGCGTTTAAGCAAAAAATTGTACATGGATCGTGTTTTGGAAACAGGGTTAGTTGAAAAAGATATGGTTGTGTTCACGCAAATTTCACATACTGGTAATGACTGGAAATGCAAACATCAATTTTGAAAACTGCACAACATGGACCGTAGTCTAAACTCTGGTTAAATATGGCTGTGTTCAAGCAAACATTGTATACAGATCTTGATTTGGAAATAGGGTCAGTTGAAAAAGATATGGTTGCTTTCATGCAAATTTCACATACTGGTAATGACTGAAAATGCAAACATTAATTTGGAAAATAGACAGGTTATAAATGATGATCGTAACAGAGAAATGATCGCCAACATTCAAACATTGTTTGAATGCAACAAAAGTCTCAATCCTTTTTTTTTAATAATCATGTCACAGTGCAATGTTAGGCATGCATTGGAAGGTGTTTTAACTTATACAGGTTTGACCTTCATTCTAAAGGTCAAACTACACAGGATCATATGGTAAGAATTGCATTGACAAAATAATGCATGAATGCTCATTTGCTGAAGTCAAGTTCATGAAAATTGACTGGGTTAACATTTTGTGAGGATGGAGTCTTCAAGTATAGTCTAAAATCATGGTTTTATAATGTATAGCAAAAATAAAGTTTAACATTAAATATTCAATTCATCAACATATTTAAGTTTATCAAACACAGTAAACTGTAAAGAAAATGCAGTACTATTCAGTATTCTTTACTATAAAAGCATGAAACCTTAAAAATGATAAAGAAGTGAAAATACAAGCCCAGGATTTTATAGTGTAGATTACAGAAAAAATCGAAAGGAAATTCCAGTTCCTATGATAATTTTCTTTCTCTCCCTTTCTTTAACTCCATATTTTTAGACAACAAAATAATGTTATCATGAAAGCAGATACTCAATAATGGTTCTTTTTTATAGTATCCCAACTACTTCAAAGAAACAGCAGACTTCAAGTTTGTTATGAAGTAAAGTAGTACACAAACATGCACCTACACTGGTATATTCTAGTGTCTATTATACACAAAACACCATAATGAAACGTAAGTATAAAAGCAATGAATACAAACACTTTTCTAATGAAATATCTTATAATGATGGTGGAAAGCTGCTTCCTTTTTAGATGAAAAAATGGGGGTAGGGTAATGGTTAAGCATAATATAATTCTCCGGTAACAAAGAGTTATGATAAATTGTAATTCTTTAATATACCATTCGCCCACACCTGAATGATATCACTTGTTAGCTTGAACAAGTCGTTTATGTTACAGAGTGCAAATATAGTACATTTTATGAATATCTGGTACTCATATATGTAAAGGTAGTAACATCAAGTGATATAAATTGTATAAACCCACATATCAATCAAATGTACACAAACCATAGTACAGGATATCGGATATAGTCCCAATATATTAGGGGAAAAAAGGAATTGTCAGCAAGAACTAAAAATATACAAGAAATATGGATGCTATCATATTTCACAATGAATGAAGGCTTTCACTGAATAAGATCAATCACACATAAATTGAATTTCCAAAGACTTGTAGAATAACATCGAGAAGAATAAGATTATACATACAAAGAAAAAATAAAGAGAAAAATATTGTTATTTTGTTTTCATTAATATTTTCACTCACAGTCTCTCAAGATGAATGCACCTCAAGTCTAAATGCAAAGGATGTGTACTAACAGCAAATTTTTACAATGTTCTTATTTTGAAAACAGTGAAATGATCGCAGTGACAGTTTGTTAATGTTTCTGTTATGCATGTACAATAGAGCTTCAATTACAGCAATACCTCAAATTTCCATCCATATCTATATTTAATTGATTCATTGATGAAATGGTCAGCACAATGTGAACTTCACACTGCATACAACGTAGTTATAAAATGATTTTGAAGAATATCCTTATCTCAAAAGAAACTACACAATAAACCTTTCTCAATAAATGTTGAGGTTTGTATCTCTGTTTCAGCATCTACATTTTTTTTTATTTTACCTACCTTACTCATCTTTTCATCATACGAAACCAAAACATAGAAATTATCTAAAAATGTTTTAAAATGCTGATTATTCATAGATTGTGGAATTTTTAATCTTCCATTTCATATGACTTTTCAACACAACAAAAGAGGAAAATGACAGTGAAATATTAATAGGGACATGTGATAAAAGCACACAAAAGTTAGTGATTATGTAAAAGTTTGAAAGACTAGAGAGGGCGCACCTCAAGTAACAGCAGTTGATGCAAGAATAATTTTTTGTTAAAAAGATGTGTATTTTTTTGTAAATAAACTACTACGTCCATTCTCACACCTCATTCAAATTTAACAAAGATAAAATGGTTTATACGTTGTACCTTAGTAGAGATGAGTTATGCCAGGAATATACTCTAGGAGATAAAGAAACAATATCTCAAATCATAAATAATAATCATGACAATGATATTGAAGATTATGGTGACGTTGAAAATGTTGATGATGGTGTCAATGATGATAATGATGATGAATACCAAACAATAATATTAATTTTAAAATGAAATTATAAAACTATATGTAGTACTAATTAAAAAACAAATAAAATCATATCGATAATAGAATAATAATGCAAAATTAAGTTAAAGACTGAAAAAAAAACTACAAATATTTCATCAATGGATGTATGCATCAAATTCTAGAAACTTCCATTCAAATGATGAATATGATGTCATTGGGTATTGAGCTATATGTATTAATAATGCAGCTTATATTTACCTTAGGTATTACTGCTAGGTTAGGCAGCCCTTTTTACTCTCAATACCAACATCAAACATGAAATGAGTCTAGTGCTGGGAATGACTTCTTTTGGTGTTTAATATCAGTAATGTGATTGGTAACACTTTTGAAAACCAACATCAGTGTTGAAGTTATTATTCTGAGCAACCTTTTCATAGTCTCAATAACATCCAACACTTACACCAACATTCTGATTGAAATGAGTCTGGTGCTGGGAATAACTTGTCTCAGTGTTAACTATCAGTATATTGATTGGTAACACAACATTCAGTGTTGAAGCTACCATGCTAAACAGCCCTTTTTATGGTCTCAACAACAGCCAACACTAACACTGACACCAAATGTCCAATAGCCCACTGCATAAGGGTGTTTCTGTGTGATGCAATACACTGTGGTGCTATGTGTACACTTGCATCAACACAAAACTTTAGAAAAGTGCATTTCATGCTAGGGGTAATGCCTAACAAAAAAGAATAACCTTTTCATTTCCACTCTACAAATATGCTATATAACATCTATTTCCTTTAAATACCATCATACAAACTGAGATAAAACATATCAATCACACTAACATCACAAATCCACACACACAAAAAAGTTTAAACCTTAGCCATAGTACCAGAAGATAAATAATTCTATATATTGGGAAATAAAACGTGGCCTTGTATCATGTGCTCTTTGTGACAAAAAATATACTTCCCTACGAAAAGACAACAAAGAAACAAACTAAAGAACAATACCAGATAAAATTATTCCACAACAGCAGTATTACAACTCCTATACCTCATCTTTTACTTGGTAATTTCCCCCATTTTTAAATTTTCCACAATGAGCAAGTAGCTCTGCTAGTCATTAAAGCAGACTAGCACATGAGGTACACCCCATTCGAGCAGTGGACTACACTGGGGGATGTCCTGTGATTGGCGCTGGTGTGAAAAGGACACTCCACTTCAGTTATTACATTGACCCAGGTGACTCAAAGGCACCATTACGACCACTGTAACTTTGCCATTATTATAACTTCTATGAAATCCTCTTTTTTGATTGGCTGCTGAGCCCAGTTACCATCATAGTAGTTGCCGTAATAGCAAATCTACGATAGATTTCCAACCATTATCAAGCCAATCGGTGACAAAAAGATTTGAACAACTCACCCAGGTGATAATAGCTCAAGTGATCTTCGCTTGTCAAGCCGGAGACTGCCGAGTGCAACAAAATTGAAACAAAAAATATTTACAGTCAACACCGTTTTACAGTTTCAGTTTTCACAAGTGTAGAGCAGGTGAGAAATTACAATACAGACCAGTCACTTTGGGATATGCAACATGTTTAAACTTAATCTACAGTGCATATAAAATGTATGCATCAACAAGGTATTTAATAGTAAAAAAGGAACATGTGTAAATAAAACAGGGATGGTGTACAGCTTGATGCTGAATAAAAAAAACACAAGTCACTGTACTGAAACTTGAAAGAAAGTTTTAATTGAAGACCTTCTATTAAATGAATAGTCAAACATTAAACAAAAGAAATTAAATCAAACAAGATATCAATTAACAAAACAAATGAATATAATATTAACGCTAACCTTGAGACTGCATCAGCTTCACTGAAATTGGAGAGGGTTGACGCTATGGTCAAGGGAGACTCTGGACGGCTACTCGGACTGACCAGTGGCACTGACGATAGAACAGTATGGTTGAATCATGTTACTATTTGGAACTGCATTTATTAGTGTTTATGCTTAAACATTACCATAAACATTAAAATCATCATTACCATTGCAACAACTTGATATGCTTTTGTCAATCCGATAATCAGCTCCTGAAGCTCACTGTTTGGTTATTCGCACCACTATTTCTATTACTGTTCAATTCACCATTACCATTATAATTACCATCACCATCACTGTCACTATCACTATCACAATTACCACTATCATCATTACCACTACCATCACTATCACCACTACCATTAGCATCACTATCACCAGTACCGTTATCATTACAATTACCATCACCATTATCATTATCACCATCATCACTATCACCATTACCATAAACTTTTACCCTCACTATCACCATTACCATCATTATCACCATTACCATAACTTTTACCATCACCATTACCATCATTATCACCATTACCATAACTATTAACATTACTATCACTATCACCATTACCATTACATTACCATCACTATCACCATTACCATTACATTACTGTCTCTATCACCATTACCATTACATTACCATCTCTATCACCATTACCATTACTATCACCCTTCCCATCACTATCACCATTACCATCACTATCACCATTACCATCACTACCACCATTACCATTACATCACCATCACTATCATCATTACCATCATTATTACCATTATCATAACTATAACCATCACCATCACTATCACAATTACCATTACCATCATTATCACCATTACCATTATCATAACTATTACCATTACCATCACCATCACTATCACCATTACCATTACATTACCATCACTATCACCATTACCATCATTATCATCATTACCATTGCCATAACTATTACCATTACCCATACCATTATCATTTCTATTGTTAATGTTGTCTGTGAACCTACTTGATACACACCTACATGTATTTGTCCTGTAAATTGAATCTTTTTTGCACATTCACCATTACCATTGCTATCAATCACCATTCAAATCACCATTACCAGAACCATTTACAATCACTATCCCATTACCATTCCTATCACCAAAACCATTACCAAGATAATTGTTGATCATTATTGACAATGTCTTTGAACCTACTTGATATGCTTCTGTCTGTCCTGTGATCGGCTCCTGAAGCTCCCTTTTTACTCATTTTTCTCCCCTTGATAAGGAACGGATCCTGGAGGAGATCATGGGCTGTAGCTCTCTTCTCTGGGTCAGGCTCAAAACACCTACAAATAAAAAAATTGAATTTTATACAGTCTATTCTCAAACAACCTACCAAAAGAATAAAGGATTCAAATCTTAAGCCATGTATGCTTGAAACAACAACCAAACGAATGAGGGATACACTTTTTACCATAAATGATCAAGACACCCATCAAAAGAATGAAGGATACAGATTTTCACCCATATATGCTCAAACAACCTACCAAAAGAATAAAGGATCCAAATCCTAAGCCATTTATGCTTGAAATACCAAACAGACAGAATAAAGGTTACACTTTTTTAACTGTCTATGCTAAAAACATCTACCAAAATTAAAAAAAAGAATATGAAAAAAAGGAAATTTCAGTGCTCTGGTGTATAAAAATAAATGAGGGATGAAGGATACAGATTTTCACCCATCTATGCTCAAACAACCTATCAAAGAATAAAGGATTCAAATTTTAAGCCATTTATGCTTGAAACACCAAACATTTGAATAAAGGTTACACTTTTTAAACTCTATGCTAAAAACGTCTACCAAAAGTATAAAGGATCACTTTTTAACCATCTATGCTCAAAACACCTACCAACTCCCCTGCTCCCCACCCCTCCACCTCCCTCCAAAACAGAGGGCTCAAAATAATATGAAAAAAGGGAAATTTCAGTGCTTTGGTGTCTAAAAAATAAACCCCACGGTTATGATGAAAAACAGATAAAAATGAATGGTGGTTGTACATCATTGTAACAAAAAATGTTTTGTTGAAATAATGATGTTTTAAAGACTTTTCTGTCAGTGTGTACTGTGTGTTGGATAGACTCAACACAGTCAGGGTGGTTTAATACAGACTACAATATCACAGGAACTTGCTAACAATACCATTATCAATGGAATGGACCAACTATAACAACTATAACACTACAGGCATACAATCAAGATTTAAGATTTAAGATTTAGGTAAACATACAATATAAGTTATACAAACACCAAAAAGGCATAGATTTCACATACAAAGAAAATAAATCAAATGGAGTTGGGTCACTGAAAAGGTTAAAAACAGACTTGCATACGATACATTATAAGCAGTACATGGTACACAAAATGACCAAATAACATTGAATAAAACAAACCTGAGGATAAATGCCTTGGCTGCGTTTGAGAGGCTCGCTGGAATTTCGGGATGATCCTTGTAGAAACCAACTTTGAACATGGCTGCTTGAGGTGAACCCAGCTGTTAAAAAAAATATATGAATAAACTTGAATATTTGTAGATTATTATGAAACACAATAAGATTTGAATTTACACTCGTAAAATATATGGTCAATTTTGCTTTTGTTAGTTAAAATCTCATCCTGACTTATTTCATATGTTTTTACATGTCATGCATGTATAAAAATATCTCCCTTGTTTACAAAATAATTTAATACAATGAGGATCACACATATGAAATGAAGATTCAATCTTTGGTTCATATATTTTGAGCAGAAAATTCGAATTAGTGCATTATCATACTGCCAAATACAAAAGAAAAAGTGGGGAAATTGAATATGCTCACTAATAAACCCAAATGAATCAAAATAATGGATGACTAAAGTTTTTGTACTTCCATTAATTTTCATCTGATTTGAATTTTTTAGTATTTTGCTTGTTTGATTTTACTTCATTTATTCAAATCATATTTAGCCCTGGTCAGAAAAATAAAACATCTGCCAACTTGAAAATCAGAAAAGGCATATTGTGTGGGTTTTCATTCCTGAGGAAATATTATACAGTATTTCATATTTCGCTAATAGCTATACCATATACAAGCCAATGCCCAAATCATGGAGAGAGTAGGTATGCCCGTGACACAGAAAATAGTGAGATCTCTTCAAACTGGAAGACTGTTAGATCTACTATGGAATGACTGATGTTTGCAACACAATGGACACACAAAATGATGATGCACAGTATTTGTATAGCGCCATATATCTGTCAAAGACATTCAAAGGCGCATTGGAGGAGCCAGCCAATCTGGGTCGCCTACAAGGGCGCGCACACAGAACTGTGACCTGCAGGTCTCTCCTCCCGATAACTGGTTGGGGGAAATGCAGGTGGACCACTACACCGGGGTTTCCCCTACTCTTATTTGAATAGTGCAGTGGGTTCTTAACGTGCAAAGGTGGTGATTCTCCTCTACACGGGGCCTCCATTTAACGTCCTATCCGAGGGACGGAGTGTTTTCCACTGTGACATAGCCTGCATCTATGAAACAGGGGAGAGACGTTTACACACAACGCACTGGCTTCAGTCATCCGCCCGGGGTGGACTCGAACCCACGATCTTCGGTTCGACGGGCAGACGCTTTACCGACTGAGCCAACTTCGCTCTCACAACAAAATTACACAACACAGTTATTATCTAAGGACTGCAGAACAGATAATACACAAACTTGACTTGCTACAATTGACTAAGGCACATTATAGCAGCTGTTTAAGGGTCAATCGTTACAATTGCATTTTCTTTACCACATCCTTTATCAATTTCCAGATTCACAAATCAGGTGATGTCAGTTTCCTCTACACGGTTAAAGGTCATTTCCATTGATGAAAATGTAACTGTGCAAGGACCCATTACATGAAATGCATGTATTGAGGACGTGCGCTTGATTTATTGAGTTCCATATTAAATGAAACTGTTTCTGCAAAGGTTCCTGAAATTGAAAGGAAGTGAGCTTACTCACTGCATTTATTCATTCTCAGTAGAAACATTCAAACTCAAACTTTGACTAAAAACCTATTCACTTTCCATTTTCCATTAATTTCA
Organism: Lytechinus pictus; assembly: GCF_037042905.1. NCBI lineage: Eukaryota > Metazoa > Echinodermata > Echinoidea > Temnopleuroida > Toxopneustidae > Lytechinus > Lytechinus pictus. The sequence goes on along the minus strand of NC_087248.1, from coordinate 7,322,717 downwards.
ATACATTTTTTTTTTCTTTCCGTTTACTAAATTTGTTTTTTTAAGCATTTCAGGAGCTCTTAATTATTATGTAACAGGTCAAAATGAAATGTTTAATGGAAATTCATATATTTTCATTACTCTTAATCATTTGTCTGTAAGTAAAAGATGCCTGCACAGGAAGTAGTAGAAAGTAGAAATATTTAACAATCTTCATGCTTTTGAAGAAGTATGATTCACACTCTTTCTGGGTAAGAGTGATGCTGAATGGTCTTTGGGTCAAAACATCACATTCCAGAGCTATGAGCTCGTATGACGTAGATAATTATGGTCAAGGCTTAGCATCTGTGAATGGAGAGTGATAACTGCATAAAAGGGAGAGAGGATTTTACTCCAATTCACTCCTGCACTGCACCCCATTCATGGGGCAGGCAGGGAGGCTTCTTCATTTTCAGGTCAGAATTATAGGTTTTTTCTATCTTGTGTTCTTGTACTTGGAATTTTGTATGTAACGATCCATCGATATTAAACGAACCGAAACACAAGGAATGGTGTCGTATGTCATCTTTCTACATCAGTTTCCGCGTGTTACATGTGGCGTAGTCAGCAGGATCGATGTTCATCGTTGGGTACAACCAAGTTCAAACCCTGGCATTCTGAGGAGCTTGTCCGTGGACATCTTGAATTTGTAAATATGAATGTAGCTTTAAGTTTAAGATGTATTGTGTGTGTGCATTGTGTGAATGCTGTAGCCAAAATGTAGTGTTTTTTTTAATAATATGAGGCTACAATGTATTTGATAGGGATTAATACTAATGGAAAGGTATTTTATGAGATACCCTGTAAGAGTTTTCAGATCAAATAGCTTTGGTCAAGGGAACACTGAGCACTGTTCAAGGTTCATTTTTGTGCTGTCATGGTAATGCTGTGTTTTGGAACAGTCCATGCCCCCTTTCTTATGTAATTCTGGCTGGTTGGATGGGAACCACACATTGGGGTGTTGGAAGCCAGAGACACCAGTATTTTATATGTTGATAGGAGGGAGTATAGTATGTGCAGATTAAGCTCTGGGTTTGGCAAACATGATTAACTTGTGAATAGTTGAGGCGTTTCTTTGTCTGATACGTGAAGTTTGTTAACTTTTTAAGTTTAGTTTTGGGTCTTGATTAATATTCGGTTTAATTAAGTTATGGTGTGAATTAATGTTAATTGTTTGATCCAGAATGTGTATTTGATAGTTTTAGGGGCTACTTTTGAAAAAGTAGGGGAGCCCACGTGTTGATGAAAGTGTTTTACTTTTACGTTTCTGTGTGTTATAATGGTTATTATATTATAATATGCTGATCTTTCTGATTTGTAACTGGTATTTGGCTAGGAGTACTGCTAGGTTTAGTCAGGATAAAGTATCAATGTTAATTTCGAGAACCTCAATCTGAGACCGGGATTGCATTAGAGGGATACTGGAGTGACTATTGGGGCAGTAAAGTTTTTCCCTTTACCTTTGTTTTTCTGTTAGCCTTCGAGGCCGGAAAGGACGCATTGGTAGTTGAGTGAATTAGTCAAAAGTTATAAGATTTTTCAGTATGTTATATTGATGAACCATTGTTCCATTGGAAATTGCTAAGATTTGGGGAAACATCTGGTAATTGTTGTTATTTGTTTATTGCCTTGTAATTTTGCTAAACAGTTTGAATCAGCTGTAAGGATAAGTATATAGGTATATGACATTGTAGTGATTGATTTACTGGTTATAAAGTATATAATGGTTTGTTATTCATTGAAGTACATGGATTGTGAAGGTTAATGTCGGTAACTAAACATTGGTTGGTATAAACTTTGGAGCTGTTAGGATCGGTTAGGAAGCACTTGGAATGTTAATGCTAGAAGCCTCAACATGAGACCAGTATTACATAATAAGGAGTGTAGTTAAAAACTGAAACAGTTAAGTTTTTGCACTAGATATGTCTTCTGTGTTTATTCTCGTCATGAGACCAGAAAGTTCGTATTAGTGGTGCGGGTTCGCCAATACCGAGTTATTGCTGAGATTTTCATATTCTGTATCGGGTGATTACTGGCTTTATATCTTAATGTCATGATTAATTGTAAATTGATTTGTTTTGTAACTGGGAACAAGCATCACCGGGTAGTGTTATTTAAAGTAGGACTTTAATTTGTAATAATTTTGGTATAGTGAGTGCCGGGACGTCACTCAATTAAGTAGGGGAGTATGTAACAGGTCAAAATGAAATGTTTAATGGAAATTCATATATTTTCATTACTCTTAATCATTTGTCTGTAAGTAAAAGATGCCTGCACAGGAAGTAGTAGAAAGTAGAAATATTTAACAATCTTCATGCTTTTGAAGAAGTATGATTCACACTCTTTCTGGGTAAGAGTGATGCTGAATGGTCTTTGGGTCAAAACATCACATTCCAGAGCTATGAGCTCGTATGATGTAGATAATTATGGTCAAGGCTTAGCATCTGTGAATGGAGAGTGATAACTGCATAAAAGGGAGAGAGGATTTTACTCCAATTCACTCCTGCACTGCACCCCATTCATGGGGCAGGCAGGGAGGCTTCTTCATTTTCAGGTCAGAATTATAGGTTTTTTCTATCTTGTGTTCTTGTACTTGGAATTTTGTATGTAACGATCCATCAATATTAAACAAACCGAAACACAAGGAATGGTGTCGTGTGTCATCTTTCTACATCAGTTTCCGCGTGTTACAATAGCTCAGTAGAATACATGGACATAGTTTCTGCGCTTTACAAATCAGAATAGAAAAATCAATACTTGCCTATCAAATGGGGCATAGTAAAAAAATATAATTCCATTTCTGGTATCCAACGAGGGGCCTGTAACACAAAGCTTAGCAATCATCGTAAAAAAAAATTACGTTTGATTGCATTGACTGCAATGTACAATGAATCGTGAAAGTCAATTGCTAACCTTTGTGTTATGGGACCCAAGCCCTGAAACCTGGGTTGAGTGCAGCACAATACGGGTAAATTTCTTGCTGAAGGAAAACAAGCCATGGCTTGGAATCCAAACCCACGTCCCTCAGATTGAAAGACGAGAGTCTTAACCACTAGACCATGAGCCCCATGATCGGTTACAAAGCATTATGTTAATGAAACAGATGACAATAATTATTCTACTGATTCTTAACAGTACATAATTTTACATATTGTATAAGCTTCAATTTTTGCAATGGTTTTATTTTTGCTAATTTCATGCATCCAATATCGCCAAAATTTCCACCTCTTCATCTGGCCATTGCTCCATATGAAAATAAAACCAAAATCATGAAAAAATAACAACTTTTAAAAATACATGTATCTGACATTGTGAAAATATATGCATGCAAAAATATTGGCTTTTACAGTACATACATGTGGCAGAACTATAAAGTAATCAATCCATTTTTTATCTTACCTCAATGAAAGGGGGTTTTCCAGTTGCCATCTCAACAATAGTACAACCCAATGACCAGATGTCCGCCTGCAGAATCAAACAAAGGCAAGATTATCACAGTTTGTGATTTAGACAATATTTTTTCATGCAGAGTCTTAAATAGATACCATGTACATAAGAAAGAGTAAAAAAAAACACATCAAAATAACACCATCAAAAACTAATTGTCAAACTGCCATGACATTCTACTGACTTTTTTTATGGACCCCCTAAGAGGAACAGACTTTCAGCTAAAGAAGGCTATCCACCTCATATTTGGAGAATGAATAAATAGAATGAAAAAAAAACACCACAACCATCCCTATTAATACCATTTATTTCCCACGTTACTATATTACTACCACTAACATCAGATTCAGATTCAGATTCAGATTCAGATTCAGATTCATTTATTTCACACCTCTTTAAAATACAAAAATACATAAATACAAATAAAAATCTTATACGACAGAACAGATATTGACAAGTATAAAGTATAAGTAGTCATAAACAGATAGTAAAACACAGTAAATATAAACAATGATTTCCGCTGTACGGCGAATGTGGGGGAAAGACAGAAAGCCATTGGCCTATCGAGGTCTATCCCCCTACCACTACCACTATCAGCACAGCCAACAATCTAAATCTGTTACACCACGATGCTTCCATAACAAATACACAATATCCATAACAAATTTACTATCAGACAATCAGGTTAAAGGATTTCAGTAGCTTTTAGCTGTTATTGTAAATTTGTTACTATAGCAAATTTTATGAAACAGGCCCCAGACTCTCGTAGGCAATAGGTCAAATCAAGTGCAACATAATTTTCTTAATGTGAACAAAATCAAAAGGAAAATTCCTTTTGGAACAAAGAAAAATCCATATTTTCTGTTTCTCCTCATACATTGTCCAATCAATCGAAGATTCAAAATCTACTTACTGGAGCGCCATGGCCTCTAAGACCTTTGTCAATCACTTCCGGGGCCATATACTGTAGGGTTCCTACAAAAAGAGATAAGAGAAGAGAAATATAAAACCTAAACAAGACGTTGTGGGTTCCATCCCCCTCTGAGTCATATAAAAGACTTTTGAAATAGGACGTTCTGCCTTCTAGCCAGATGCTTGGCACATTAGAATGGAGAAGTACGATGATAGCATATCATCTAATCTAAAGCCTGCTGAAAGAACAGGACTGTTGCAACAAATTTTAGAATTATCACGGTAAGTTTGAAATCAAATATTAACCACATAGGAAACAAAGCTTAACAGCCAATCGGAAACAAGGATTCCAAGGAGATCACCATTGGATTGCAAGGTTACCATAATAGTGACTTTTCTCAATCAGGGCCGAGCTAATAAAAGCTGAAGTGGCTATACTCAGTAAGAGTCACTCTCATAATAATAAGAAGTGCACATATCCACCTTGCTAGGTGCTCAAGGCGCTCCTAACCCCGGCTAAGCTAGTCTACCGATTCTGGTGCGCACAGCTTTTTGAGGAATTACCTCCTGTCGGTACCCATTTACCTCACCTGGGTCGAGTGCAGCACAGTGTGGATAAATTTCTTGCTGAAGGAAAACACGCCATGGCTAGGATTCGAACCCACGACCCTCTGTTTGAAAGGCGAGAGTCAGAACCCATAGACCACAACGCGCCCACATAATCACTGTTATAATGTATTACCCAGGGGGCCGTTTCATAAAGTTGTTCGGAAGTTAAGAGCGACTATAAGAACGACTGGTGAACCTTTCTTACACGCTAACCAATCGCCAATGAACACTTTGGTGTATATCAGTTACCACAAGAAAGGATCTCCGGTTCTTAAAGTCACTCTTAACTTGTGAACAGCTTTATGAAACACCCACCTGGTGAGGTAAAAAGGTGCCTAGCGGGAATTTATTCCTTGAAATGCTTGTGAACTCAACTGTAAAAGGCTTGCTTGGCTCAAGCCAAGATTATAATATCCAAGCCCCTTTGGAAGTGTAGAGATATGTTATGGTGAAATGGTCCATTAAATATGCTATACGAGAACTGAAAATTACCATATCATTATTGTTGAGAAACAAGAAAATATATTTAGATACCTTTGAATGAACTTGCGGCTGGATTCAACCCAGCCAATCTCTTGGACGTTCCAAAGTCTGAGATCTTGACCACTCCGCTGTAGGTATTGACCAATACATTGTCACCTTTGATGTCCCTGTGGACAATCTTTTGATCATGCTGGAAATAGAATGCCGAGGATTTGGATATTTACTCTGATTACCATCAATCACAACTCAAATAAACTTTGTTTTGAAAAAAAATCATGAAAATACAAAACTACTCAACTAGACAGATTGTTGATTGAGTGTTGATAAAAGCAACGTTTCATAATAACCAAATCTAAACATAATATCCGATTGGGACAAACTTGGCGATCGCACATATCAGTGTGATCGTAATGCAGGCCATCACGCACATTGCCACAGCCCTGCAGCGCGCTGCACCTCTTGGCGCCTCTTCTTTTGCGTCACTGTTGTCTGCAATGCCACAGCAAAGCAAATGGTCATGACATCATCGTCTAGGACAAATCCGAATGGCTGAAATTAGCAAAATCGCGGAAAGATTTGACATTTGACAAATGTCTGAGATTTGGTCTGCGATCCTACTGCAACAAAGCAGGTCGCAGTTGCAGTGCGTTGTAGGTTGGCACACAGTCTGTGAATTTGTTGCAATCAGATCTTGGTGTAATCGTATCGCATAGTGTGCGCTGGGCTGTACACAAAACGAACATTCCCCTAAATCCAACTTCCAAACAATCAATATCATTCTACTCAAAAGTTAATCCCAAGAAAAGCAACACTTCTATGAAGCAAATTGCTTGAAACATTCTCATTGAAAAATCACCACACTCTGATTAAGGGGGAACTTCTTTCTATATAATGTAATTATATAATAATAACAATAACTATAACAATAGTAATAACTGCTCATCAAGAAAGTAAATAAACACATGAAAAAAAATTTAAACAATTTCAAATTTAAATTTTTCTGTAATACATAAATCATCCTAATCCTATTTCCTTACAAAATTAATAGAAGGAAATAACATAACAATGTTATTACCAAGTATCTAAGGCCCTCCAGAATTTGCCTTGTGTAGTAAACTATAGTGTCTTCATGATCTTTCAGAGGACCCCACTTAGATCTCAGCAATGCAGACAGACTTCCTGTATTTCATACAATAGAACAAATGAAGTTACATACAACGACTTGAACCATAGAGTATATACCCTATTGCCTCCAGGAATCAGGTAGTCCCTGTATAATAGATTTCAAGTCCAATCCAATAAAAAGTGATTTGAATAAAGGGACAAAAATAAAACAAGCCAAACAATGAAAATGTTCATCAAAGTCGGGGGCAAAATAAGATAGTTGTAAAATGTTCAAATATTGCTTATTTTTTCACAAAGACATTTACATACTTATCAGTGATATGCAAATTAGATAGTCGACAATGTCACTCACTCACGATTTCTTTGGTATTTAATTGTATGAACTTAACAATATCTAATTAAGTAGTTTAATTTGAGTCAGCGGGTGTGCAAAATTTCCTGTAAATCGTTTAATGTAAAAGCCAGTAGAGGAAATGTTTATACCATAGCCTAATAAGATAGAAAATGAATTGAATTGAATTGGAATATCTTTACGGTGTCAAACTCCCCATGAAACAATCTTCACTGTCACATCAAGAGCCTATTTCAGAAAACTTCTTACGATAACAAATTTGCAATAACAGTTAAAAGCTACTAGAGTTGTACAACTTCATTGGCTGATAGTAAACTTGTTATAGAAATAGTCCATTTGTTATTATAACAGGTCTCTATGAAACAAGACCCAAGTCTGTCTAGGACTTACCGCCGGGAACTTGTTCCATGTATATCTTAAATGTGTTCCCTTCTGAACTTGTATCTGAGCCAAGATATTTGACAATGTTTTTATGACTAAGCCTCGAGTGTAGTAAGATCTCCTCATGTAAGGGCTGCACTTCTCTGTAAAGGGACAAAAGAAAGAACAAATATGAAATAAAATAGGTTAAAAACTGTAAAAGTATTAATCAGACTGCTGCTTATTACTGCTCAAAGATACTTACAGTTTGTAAAAGGTAGAATTATACTCGACTCTAAACCAACTGGGGTCAATCTGACCCCTGCGAATAAAGTCATGATTAACAAAAAAACGCCAGACATCGCGACATGTCATTTGATTTCAAGTTTGTGTACATTGTTTGGGACATAGTTTATCAAAATTGGAGGGTTAAAGGGCCACGGGTCATTTTTTACCCCTCTCTCAGAGAAATTTTGTCTGAAAATGAGCAGTTACAATAAAATTGGGTTAAAATTACTAATTTCTGCTGTGGGATTATCAGAATCTACATACATGGCAGAAATCAAGATAAGACACATGCAACAATTTGATAAGGCTCCATTGCACATGGGACCTTCATAATACAATAGAACAGTTCCATGACACATGCTCCGGTGACAAATGCTCCAATGGATAATCTGCATTAAATAAATCTGTGTTAAGCCAAACATAAAATCTGACCTCCAAAACTGAATAAACCCTAATCCTTATATTTAAACTATTCTGAACCAAAAACTCAATTATAATCCCAACTCTAACCCCACGCACTCTGAGATATTCAGACCAGAGCAAATGTCGCAGGACCAAATGTCGTGTCACCAATAGAAGACCCTCTCATGATTTATAATACACTTCTTACCTAACATCAGTAATGGGAATCTCCTTGACCGCTATGGTCACCTGCGTCCTGCAATCTCTGGCCGCATACACCACACCAAACGTCCCTCGGCCCAAGATCACCCTTTCCTTAGAGTCGGTCAATTCATACTCGACCTGGAAATGAATGACAGAAATGTTGTTATCACTTAAATTCTAGTGAAATTGTTCATTTTGGTTGGCTGTGAGGCTCTGTTCTTACCATTACTTTTTGGTGTCTGTTATCAGTGATGAAAACCTTCATGAAATGTTAGCCAGCGGGCTGTTTCATAAATATTGTGAATCACAAGACTTTATGAATGACTGGGATATGTTCTCAGGGGCTTAATCATCATCTTAATCATTTAGATTCCATCAGCCATACTTAATTCTAATGTTTGACATGAAATAACTTAAATCCTTGTTGTTAACAAGGAGTTTGAATGCATAGTACAAATATAATTTGATGATACAGGTGATAGGAAATTAAGTCTAGATTTGTAAGATACCAGGGGCTGTAAGCGGTTCGTAAGTTAACAGTGACTTTAATAAAGACTGGTGATCCTTTCTTGTGGTAAATGATATTAATCATAAAATGTTAATTTGTGATTATTTAGCGTGTAAGAAAGGTTCACCAGTTGTTTGTGAAGTCGTTCTTAACTTACGAACAGCCTTATGACACACTCACCAATTGAAATTGGAGAATTTCATTCAAAATAACAGGCTGAATATAGTATTGAACTGAAAGGAGTTGAGTTATCTCTTCCAGTTAATATCTAACCTGTCTAAAAAGGTGAAGTACCAATATTCATTATTAATACACAATTACTCATTTCAAATGAGAGCCATTGATCAAATAGACCAATCATCCTTGGAATGGTAATACCAGCATTGCTAGCAGATATTACCAATCAAGACCACTGAGCCACAACTCGTCAATGTATATTTCTGCTGCATTTCATGGTTGGACAACAGATGAACACTTCTGAAAGCGCTTGTATCTACTACTATAATTCATATATTTCTAATTATTGAACATAAACAGCTTCTAAATTGTCATTTTCTTTCTTTCTACTGAAAAGATTTGGTATTTCTTTTTATTGTTATCTCACCTGTATAGGTTCATCATTCAGGTCAGAATCCACCTCACCTCCAATGACTGCACTGCTGCCTAGCATATCCATGATCAGATTGTGAAACCTGGAGAAGAGGTTGGCATGTAAAATGTAAATGTCTGTACAATCATGGCTTATTATTGCTTGCAACAGTCTCACACTTTTTTCTTTCAAATATATACCAAACGTGACCAAAGCCCCAAGAGAAATATACACAAATGATGACACCCAAACCTAAACAACAATGGCAATTATCTGTAGGTTTATCATCCAGGTAGGTATTTCCTAAAGCTGTTTGTAAGAGACGAGCGACTTTATAAGCAAATGGTGGTCCTTTCTTGTAGTGCACACCAGATTTTCATTGGTGTTGACTAAGAAAAGGTCACCAGTCATTCACAAAGTCACTCGTAACTTACAAACACCTTCATGAAACACTCACTTGTGTTGATTCTCTTGGAATCTTGGAAATTGCTTAACACAGCCAAAATTTGATTTAAAAGGGAAGATAACACATGCTCTGCATAGTATAATTTAAAAATTTCTTTAATTTTATAGACGATATGAAAGGGTCAACCTATCCAGACTGGACTGTTTAACAAAATATGAGGTGAAGATAATTTGCATTCATATTTGTAATTTATGGATCAGCACTTTCTTCAAATCGATTCACTGAATGCACATATCTCTGGAGCACATTTCAAGAAACAAGAAGTAATGCAATTTTCACTAGCTATTGCTATAAGGTACCAAAATCCTCGCATCTGATTCGCCCAGAGAAAATTAGTAAATAAAATTGCATAGATGATTCATTAAACACTACTCTGTTTCATACCTTTGTCTTTGACTGGAGGATGGATAGAAGAGTTGAAAATCATCTGCGTTTTGCTGGACGTACAGGAACAGACAGCGATCATCTCTCTTGTAAGTACTGAAAGAAAATCAAATACATATGTTTTTTTACTAAATTATAACAAAAAAGGCATTTTTAAAAAAAGTGGAGCACTTCTGGCAGTCTCGCCTGCATTACGCGATTCAATATAGCATTTTTTTTTTTGCATTTCAGGGCCACATTTTAAAGCACTTGCCATAAAAAATACACGCAAAATTTCTTTGGATAAAGAAGACATAATCCAAGCAAATGAATGATTTCAGTTGGTTCATAAAAAAAAAGGTCCTTTCAATATCTTAAAATAAACTGATGAAAGAAATCAATGGTTATTTCCATGGCATAAAATTAACAGATCCTATGCCCAAGAAAACAATAAACAAAAACAAAATCACTAATAAATAATAATAGTAGTTTTAAACAGTTAACAACTTCCTACTGGAACCAAGGGACCGTGTACAAACCCTATGGCCCATATTCTAAACTTGGGTTTCAATTAAACCTGGATTTAAAGTTGTGGTTTAACTATGGAGAGCCGATTGGGGCACAAACCCCTAACAGTACACATCCAATTTATTAACTCATATGACACCCACATTGTCTGGGAATGATAACTGAAGTATTTTGAAGTATTTTTTTTCATTATGAATGCAAAATGAAACTAAATAGTAAACATAAGAAATATACAATATAAACATAATTTTTGGCTCCCCATAATTTTAACACAGAGTTAGACCATGGTCAAGTTAAACCTGACTTCAGAATACAGGCCAATAAGAATAACAGAATTAGGTAGCCAATAGGTCACAACTTTTTTTGTACACATATACTAGTAAAAATTAAGTAATTTTTTTAAATATCTCCTTCACCATGGTACCTTAACTACACCAATTTTATAATGATCTAATGAAGAGAATGAGGAAGAAGAGACTACAGACCATAATGGTGATAATACTATTTTTTCTGGATAAAACCTTCACCTTTAAAATCAAGATTATCAGTACCTTTTTTACTCATATCTTCACATCAGCGAGAAAAGTACAAGAAGATGAAATGACAAGTTAAAATCTAAAAGTTAAAATAGTTTCAATACGACACACCATTGCTTACATCCTATCGCAGATTACATAAACCGACTGTGACTACACATCAGAAAATATGTCACTAATATTGGCAAGAATGTATTATATTTTTTTGTATAATTAAAAATCATTTTACTGAGTTTCAAAATAAAGAAGAGTGTTGGCATCAAAATCATGATTTTCTACAAGTCGTTAAGAAGGAATATCGTCCCAAACTGGCTTCAGGTCAGAGCTAATCGTAAAACTTTATTTTTTTAATTCATTCTTCATATGAAAATCCCTTTCAATATCTCAACTCTCAAATTTTAAGCAAAGCTAGGAAAAATAGAGTTTTACAGTGGTGTGCTGTGATAACTGTGTGGCGTGTATAGAAGTCTTGAATTGACAAGTAACACACTCCCATGATCATATGTGAATATATTCTCAATAACTTAACTTATAAGACCCATACAGGGTATTTATATATATCCCCTAAAAATCTGAACTTACTTAAAGATAAATTCCAGTTGTGGGGACGATCTCAAAATGACTTTTACAGAATTTAATATAATGATCACCAAAGTGTCTGTTTGTATGAATAAAAAATATGTGCCAAAGGATTCTGGAAGAAATTGTGTAATTGCTGAGAAATAAGCAAAATAAGCGCGGATTCTGTCACTTCCGTCGGGTCTTTATTCCAGCAATAATAATACACTGTCCCACGTGTGCCTATCTGTGTTAGCGATCTTCAATGTGATCGTTTTTTAGCTTAGATATTATGATTTCACAAAGTTCAGTTTATGTAACTGTACCAGATCTAGATCCACGATGATATAGTAATACTTAACCTTGGTTTTACAGACTTTCTCACGAAATCAGTATTTTACTGCAACTACTGTCATTTAGCTTTTAAGGGCAAGTCCACCCCCTAAAAAATTTGATTTGAATAAAAAGAGAAAAATCCAACAAGCACATCACTGAAAATTTCATCAAATTCGGATGGAAAATAAGAAAGTTATGACATTTTAAAGTTTTGCTTAATTTCACAAAATAGTTCAATATGCAAATGAGGGAACTGATGACATCACTCACTCACTTTTTCTTTTGTATTTTATTATACAAAATTTGAAATATTCTAACTTTCTCCTCATTGTCCTGTGAAAAAGTTTTATTTCGCCCTGGACATGTGGAATTACCATTGTTTAACATTTTATGGTTCAGTCATGTTGGTCCTTATTGCCAAATCTGTAAAAATTGAAATATTGTATAATTCAAACAATAAAAAACAAAAGAAATAGTGAGTGTGGGACATCATCGATTCTCTCATTTGCATGTGACTAAATTGTGCATATAACTATTTTGTGAAAAAATTAGCGAAACTTTAAAATGTCATAACTTTCTTATTTTACATCCGATTTTGATGAAATTTTCAGCATTATGCTTGTCTGATTTTTCTCTATTGATTCAAATCAACATTTTTCTGGGGTAGACTTGACCTTTAATCCATTTGATATGATAGAGATGAATAAGAACTACAATAGATGAATTAAAGCAATATCGATTAGAGACTTACCTGACACCTTTTATAGAAGATAAATTAAACAGCCACTCACTGATCTCCTGTACACAAAAAAAAGACAAAAAGATTAATATGAATGCAATAAACATGAACACAGGACCTAATGGCAGATTAGCCATAATAATTCAAAAAAGTCTACTACTTCCACTTCTTCTATTACTGGATATTGTGAGTAGCTGGTAGATATGTCACAAAATCCTAATCACTAAATGTCATATCTTCATCCCAAAAAAAGAAAAATGCCAACATACATCAAACCATAAGCAAAAGACTCAAAATTACAACATGATTGATTGAAAACAGTCTACTCTACAACAATACCACAATAAACTCTTTCCAAAATAATTTCTTCTGAGAGGTGTTATGTCATTGAGAAAATAAAGCAAAATAAGAATAAATAATCGGTTTCAAATGTCAATAAGATATTTCGAATTATTTGACACATGACATTTCATTATTTCTGGATTAACCCATAGAATACTGAATTCTGTGATTCTCATGCATGTAGGTACTTTACAGGGACCACTGGTTCCAGTAGGCAATGGGTTAAAACATACACAAAATGTCAGAACAAAATATAAATAAATATGAAAAAACTTTTTCCTTAAAAAAAAATCCCAATAAATTCAAAGATAAACAACGTACCCTGCAATTTTTCTCCATGCCGACATGCCAGAGTCGAATGGAATTCTCCTGCGTCTCATCCCCTTCACTGATAGTGATGTAACTAGGCTTGTAGATCTTGCTGGGTTCTAAGACCAAGACCTGATAAGCAATCAAACATTTTCATTATTTACTACACACATTCCATAGTCTAAGAATGGACATTGCAAGGCCCCAGGCGCCTGTTGCAAAAAGAGTTACATTCAAATGCAACTAACAAAATCAAGTTAAAGTATAAAATGTGTGGAAATTGGTTGAAAATCATTGTGTGTATGATTTGAGGACTGATTGTAGAAAAAAATAATAAAAAAACAATTGTATTCAAAACCAGATTCTGCTCAAATTATAAATCAATGATCATTAAGATGAATTTCATCCTCGCCTATTGTATTTGTAGACAGAAACATCTTGAAAAGATACTGTGACATCTGAAGGAGCGTTTTTGTTTTACGAGACAAATAAATATACACATATTCCTTTGTACTTAATTCAAACACTGAATAGAATACTGGCCATGGATTTTAAACTTAAATAAAACTTGACATAATTAACCTATGACAGTTACTTTTTTTACAGTAATAGCCTGATAATTTGCCAGTAGAAAAGGAGACTATTAATGTTATGTTCTGTGGTTTCTTTATTGAAAATAAGTCAACCGCCTGGAAACTTGACTTAACATCCATACATTGGCAGAAAGAGAAGAAGAAATCTTACAGGAAAGCGGAGTTCTGTTGTCGACTCTTTGGTAGCTTCAACAAAGAAATCTAGCCAGAAGTTGAAGAGTTGTTGATCAATGGTAGGTTCTTCATCAGACGTTGGTCTTACCCGACATATCATCTGGATATTACCAAGTGTAGACTTCAGATACCTGTTAAATACCAAGTATATGAAAATTCTGTTAATTTTGAAGCTGCTCAGTTTATCGATGTTTAATTTTAATAACAGGTGTATCACATTTAATTTCAAACATGACACAAGACATTTCCATTGAAGATCTTAAGACAATGAATACACAATTATACTCCTCCTTGTTTGAAATATGTGAATCACATGTTAAAAATTCAAAAGACGTGTCAAGTAAAAGTTAAATTAAATAGATGGTAATGTATTACAGCATGTCAGAAAAAAAGTATTTATTTTGAAACAGGGGTTGGGTGCAAATAGCAAACTTGAAAATATAAGGGGTGCACATGACAATTTTCTTAGCTTTTGCTTTATCAATATGTACCTTCAATGGGTAATTCTCAACTTATAGAGGGGGTGTGCGCCCCTTATGCTCCTGCCTGGATCCTTCAACATTACACCAAGTGACATAGAACTTGAGGGTGTTCAGAAAATTTTGACCTTTGAACTTTGACTTAGAGATAGGACCTACCAGATGGGAGGTTTGAGTTTGAACATGCATTCTGCTGCTTGGGAAGCCTTGGAGAAGTCACCAGCCAGAACGCTGATCTCAAAGAAGGTTGCTACATCCCAATAGTCTTCAAGTGATACCAGACTGCCCTTCTTACCCAGTAGGTTGTTCAGGGTCATACCTGCAAAAACATAACCAGAGCAGGAATGGAATATACAATATTATCTTTTTTAAGATGTTTTGGAGGTGCACTAATATACTGATATTGGCTACCTAGAAATTAAATATCATTTTTCATTCCCGTGACTGACATCATCTTGGTGAATAAAATGCCGCCGTTTACGATACAATGCAGTTATATTCACTGAGGTAACATCAAAACCTAGAACATATGAATGTGATCCTTGCAGCTATGATCCCATGATGGCATATTGACCTATCACTTATTTAAATCTATATGACCTATGTCATATAAACACATACTTTGGTATGCTGTGCAGTATCAGCGTGTATTGCACGATACGCCAAATCTGATGTGTTCCTCATCAATAAATAATATTTGTTTAAGATAATAGTGAATATATTGAATGGTATCTTCATGAGATACTAGGCACATTATATTTGTTACTGCCAATATTACACTCATCTAAAATTCGTGCAATATTGACCTAACTTGTGGAATATTTCTGTTAATTACTTTGAGTCATTCAAAATAATTGAAATATTGATTACTTCAAAGGGGATAGTTGAAAATATGGCCAGGGGTGATTTACCTCATATATCTTTTCTTTTGTTTTGATTTTTGGCTTATTTTCAAAATGGCACATTAGGCATGTGTATGGGAACAGATTAGTTCAAGTTTTCAATCCATTATAAGGAACAAGACTTTTGGACAACTTACCTATTTTCTGAAGCTCTGGGCATTTCGTGAACTCTTTTCCAGATAGCACAAGAAGCGTTGCAAGATTGATGCCTGCATACTCATTAGGCTGCACCTCAAAACCCTTTCTGTACCTGTAAATAAATTTTTATTTTAAATTAATCAATTCATTTGTATGAGTTTACAGTTTTATATAATCTAATCAACCACATCATAGCTTCAAATATTCAGATTGGTTTTTTTTTACGCAGTAACAAATTTCCAAGCATTCACATTACAGCCATGAATTTGTATCTGATGTGAATGTGTATACTTAATAATAATAATAATAATGTCTTATTTACCCAGGGTTGCCACTTTTGAGCTCTTATGAACTGTTCTCCAAACGGGCCCTACATGACTTAATATTATGACCCTTCTCAGTTCTAAAATGCCAAGTCCCAGCCAGGCAAGAAGGTAGACGGTCATATTTTCAAAGCCTTGATTATGACTAGGCCAGGGATCCAACCCACAACCTCCCTATCTTAAGGCGGGCGCTCAACCGATTGAGCAAACATGCCGGTGTATTTATATGAGAATTGCAAATATAAAGATCTTCTATTTATCGTTTTCATGTTCTTTCCATTTCTTTTTCTAAACCAGAAAATAGGCTTAGCTAAGGTTAGTCTACAGAAGTATAGATCTTTGACCTGAATGTTTTGTACCTTATGAAATATCTTGTGGTTAAAATGTTCCTTGAAAGTTGTAGAACAATTACTAAGTTTCTACTTGTTTTACCAGTAAATCATATTAACAATTACAACCACAGTCACTTAGAAAGAATTAAAATATAAACACCTACCAGTGTATAGCATGATCTCTGCTCTCTGTATCAATGTAATTAGATTCTGTATAGATGTCTTTGTAGATCCGACCACAGAGGCAGAACATATCAGGCACCTGATTCTCTTCACTCTTTAAGGCCTGAAAATAAAACAAAGAAGTATCAACATGTTTTGTGCATGGCTGCTGACTGCTCTTGACAAAAAAGAAAATTCTCAGAGGCAAACTTCTGCAGGAGCACTGTGAGACCTGGGGTCCCATTCGTAAAAATGTTTGGTGTAAAACACAAACCATTCAAATCAAGTGAAAGTGCCTAATGGAATTTCTGATCGGTTGAATAAGTTGGCTTGATTTTTTTTCCCATTCACATGGAAATCATTGAAACTAACATTGTGAGATGTTTATTGATTGATGTTATTGTGCTCAGGAATATCATGATGAAATTAGTAAACAAGCATCATTCACAAACAATGTATTAAAAAACAGAAGCATTTCATCAATATTTGTTATCCAACAAGATGTCAGATCTGACTATTTTTGTCAGTATTGATTGGCTGAGAGGCAAAGTGTCTGACTGTTACCAAGGCAACTGTTGGATAAAAATTACTTTTGTCTGATAAATCGTCTGACAAGTCCTTTCATCAAGCTTCACATTGAGTATGTGTTCAAATTAGCTGCTTGAAACCTGACCAAAACTCCCATTTGATGTGAATTTTTAATAAAAGTACCTTTTCTATGACAGCAACTGCCTTTTCTCTGTCACCTGACTTTTTCCGTCTGTGGAAATAAAAACACAAACCAGATCAAACTTACAATCAAAGGGTTTGAAATTACCCAATGCTAACTGTGATTAATGAATACTGTGAAAAGGGCACAGAGTAGTATATTTTGGCCATAAATGAAAACCATTTATCGATATAATTATAAAATGAAGTTATCGACTGAATATCTCCAAGATGACATCATTTTTAAAAGGTCACCTAACATCTTCAACCCTTGCTTTATGAGTCACATGACTTGATGGAGCGTTGTGGCCCAGTGGATTAGTCTCCGGACTTTGAAACAGAGGGTTGTGGGTTCGAATCCCAGCCATGGCGTAATTTCCTTCGGCAAGAAATTTATCCACATTGTGCTGCACTCAACCCAGGTGAGGTGAATGGGTACCTGGCAGGAATCTATTCCTTGAAATGCGTGTGCGCTGTAATCTTAGTAATTACGGCTGCCAAGCTACAGCTGGGGTAATAATATCCAAGTCCTTTGGAAGCGCATAGAGACATTATTCATAATCGTGATATGCGCTATACAAGAACTGTTTATTATTATTGAAGCCAGCTTTCCGGCTTTCAGGGTACGCGTGTTCATGGGGAAGCAGGTTTTCCGGCTCTTCGGGTTCAAAGGATGAAGATTGGCTGAGGAACATTGGTGTCTGATTGTTACTATGGTAACTGTCACAGAGTGACATCTTACCAGTGCTGACAAGCTTTACAAGAGAAACAGTACCCTGAAGTATCCTCACAAGGCAATGATGAAATACCGATATTTGGAATCTTTACCTGTTAAGAGCAAATGCATAGAGATGTACAATGGCAGGCTTATCAGTCACATGATCATTCTTCAGCTGCTTAATCGCTTCAACTAGAGACACCATGGAATTATAATCCTGAAATAAAAGATTACAGAATTATTCATAATTTTATCTATAAAAAAAACAGAATCAAAACCTACATTTACATGTATCCTATAAATCAAGTACAATTTCAATGAGCTAAAATGCACACACAAAAATAAGATAAAACTATTTTTCAGCAACATATTTTAGATAAATATAGTAAACATATTGTTCAGGGGTGGGGGTTGATAAATTCAGTCATCTCTTCCTCAACCCCACTTGAAGAGCATGATCCAATTTTTCTACACATGTGATCAAAGTTAAGCGAGGATTAACTTTGATAACATTATGAGAGTATCACCCATAAAACTAAAGTATATGCTTGCAGATGGGGGAACTAAGAAACATGCTAAATAGTACAAACCTGAATTTCTCTGTAGGAGAGTAGAAATTGATGAACGATATCTCCACTCAATAACAGCTGCTCATCCATCCTAGCTTTCAGATTACCAAGTTCCTAAAGTTCAATTGCACAACATATAGACATTGTTAGAAAAACAACAGGACTGTAGAAATGAATTCTTGTTGCGACTGCCATCACAACAGCAAATTATTGAGATTTTTCATTGCAGCAGGAAGGAAAAGACCTCCATCCTTTCTCATAGAATGCTATACAAAATTTAAAACTCAAGGGAGGGAAAATGAAAAATGTTGAAAAATTGAAAATCACCATTCCTCAACCTGGAATGAAGCCTATGGTTACAATCACAAGATGAATTCAAATGGAATCTACAAAACCCAAGTGTTATGCTGTTTAATAATGAATTGATTGCCAAATTATTCAGGTATAAATTTCTGTTTTTTTGCAAAGTAAACATTGCGTTCAATAAAAAACAATCTCTTTCCAAGCTTCAATGAATACATGTGCCCATGTCAATCTACTTGTGTGGATAATTGCAGTGCGAACTGTTTTCAGCACATGTCCAAATGTTATTTCAAAATGTTTTACTTTTTAAAGCTACACTGTATGTCCACCTCATTTGATGTAGATCTATGATAGGATATCCATTCTTTTTATTTCAACGAATTTCTTTCCACTCTGTCATTCACCAGGACTACTATGGTTGGAATTCCAAAGAAAGATAATACTGCAAGTCAAAGAAATTATTACAAAAATAGTAGACTACTTCTTTGTGAGGGGGTACCTAGATGTATAAAAGGGCCATGATCCATAACGTTTGCCCTAAAGGACAGATACAAAACAACTATAAATAAAAATCTGCTATAGCTACCATCTGTATAGAAGGACCACCTTAACTCAGAATTGTATCCCTTTACAAAATTGAGAGAAAAGTATTAAATAATATTAGCCATTCTTTGGCATACCTTAGCTAGCATGTCTCCTTTGAGTTTCATCCTTGCTTTACGAATGTCATTCAACAAGACTTCCCTTGCATTACTCCTGTTAAAATAAAATCACAAGTTTGTGGTGGTTATACAATATGAACATTAAATCGCCTTGATAGCTGTTGGTACAGTACAGTAGAATCACCTAAGGTGGGTAGGCCTAAGGTTAAAATAAAATGGCAATGGCTAATGAAGATCAAAATTGTATGCACTTATTGTTCAAACATACCTACTATCCACTAGTCAGAATTGTTTGAAATTTGACATTTGTTTACCTCTTCATTTATAGGGGACTACTGCACTGCTCAATGTTCAAGACTCCCTGACAACATGCCAAAGACGTCTTCTAAGACACTATCAATATCACATCAGATCAACCCAAAACAATCTGACCAAATAATGTATAAAACTACAGAGGGAAAATTGTACCTGCCAAATTCTCTAGATGCGACCACCTTTATTTACTATCTGGATTCAATGTGCAGATAGGCACGTCTTACACATACAAGGTGTACACATAACTATTATACCTTTAAACAATTATGACAGTTGTGATAACAATTGAAAAATGAGTGTGAACAAAATCCAATAAAATGATCCCCCCCCCCCATATGTGCCATAATATTTTTGGAGAAAATGTGTGACTGCTGTCAATGTGCAAAATAAATATTACATTTCTATCCAGGTGTGAGGTCATACACTGTCCCATGTGTGCTTATCTGTTCCAGCGATCTTCGGTTGGATTGTAATTTGCTTAATTTCATGATTTTACAAAGTAGATATGTAATTTTAAAAATGTACAATATCTAGATCTATGGTGATATACAGTGCGTATCCAAAAAAAAGTTTACACTTAAAAAAAAATCCTGTGAAATTATGCATTTGTAATATCCTGAAAATATTTCCACATTTTAACATTGGTACAGATCAACCATTTAAGCAAATGACGTTATAACTGTCAAAATATTTCCGCTTGAGTGAGCACCACCTACTTTTGAAAAGTTAGAGAAAAATGATTTGCGCAGAACTTTGAAATAGTTATGCGAATAAAAGTAGACCTTAATCATGAAGAACACATGGAATTTAGCTAGTAAAATTGATATTAAGATATCTTTTACCTTTTTAACTTGTTTCCTTGCCCAAAATACTTCGAAGAGTGCATTGCGCCCCACCCCACTCCCCCACACCAAGGCCATCGTGACGATATTTGCTTTACACTGAGCTGTGATTTACATCAAATGGCTTAGGCTTGATTATCATTTTGTCAATCATTGTCAAGTTTGGGAAAAAAGTGTGGAGAAACAAGTATTAAGGAAAAATGAAATGTAAACCCACTTTAAATGATAAAAACTTGAAAAAATGCTGGAGATGTCTGATATAAACTTTTGTTCAGATTCAGTTATGTCCTCAGATCCAGCTGGCACAAAAAGCGTAAAGGTATTGTGCTTACTGAGTGTTGAAATTTCAATTTGGGTGGCAAAATTGTTACAAAATGCTTGAATTAATCCGTTTTATTGCAATTGACCAAAAATGCAAGGGAAATGTATGAAAATGTTTCGCGATGGTAAGTTTGATTTCGCCCTTTTCCCTTGACACAGCGTGAAAACGAACATTTCTGCGCAAACAGATTTCTGCGAGCTTTACAAAAATGGACAGTGCTCACTCAAGTGTAACATTCTGTCAAAACTTTTACTTTCATGGGATAGATGAGACCCAACCCCAAGATTATATGTGAAAAAATTACCCACATGTTGTATATTTTTTAATTCCCAGGGCTTTTTCAAAGTGTAAACTTTTTTTTGATACGCACTGTAGTAACAATTAGGCTTGATTTAATTGAAAGACTTTCATACGAATCATTATTCATTTGCAACTTCAATAGTATAACTTTATATAGTTTAGACATACCTGTATCAAATTTTGTACACGTATACCAGCACATAATCATGTATCATTAAATGAGTGCTCTCATGTAATATGAGATGTTAACTACCACTAAATTACTACATTTTATAACTCTGCTTGTGTCCAGATTTAAAAAAATCCAATACAATGAAATAAGGCATTTTATCGAATAGAAACTGAATGAACATAAACAAATATCAATAACCCATTAATGTAATATTGTAATGTTATTCAACACAACATGAATACCATTCTACATGTTGTAGCTCTGAAAAAAAAGACAGACGACACCTCTTTAAAAGCTTGCATGTGTGAATACACACACATACACAAAGCTGCCATTATCACCATCATCATAATACCACCATCATCATTATCATCCCCATCAGCAAATTATTGTTATCCAAATATTCTTCACCACCACCAGCACCACCATCATTATAATCATCATTACCATAACAATCATCATCATATCATCACCATCACTATTCATTACTACTTAATATTATCATCAACATGGTTATTTCATTATCATCATGAAGATCACTATCAAAACAATTTATCATTACAATTATCATCATCACCATCATCATAAAAATCTCATTATCATACTATCACCAGTCTCTGGCATAATAACTACCGAGAACTTCAACATCATCATTATTCTAAGATTCTAAAGTTTTGCTAAATCAACCTTCAATCTGTTCCTCCAGTTCAGTATTTGATCTCAACCTTTCTTAAAATGAATTACACCCTAATTTCTAAAAACAGATTTTCCAAGCTTAGTTATGATGGTATTTGTTGTGACAGTAAGTGATATATACTAAATGAAAGATGTTGATTACTATTCATAATGAAATATAAATGTACATAAAACAAGGAATTGGTGTTGTAACATCCAATATTCCAACTTACCTATTGCTAATGTGGACCTCCTCGATGGCTTCCCGAAGACGATCGGTGAGGAGGGGGCAGAGAGTCGGATCCTCATCAGGATTTTGTCCCACCTTGAAGACACACGCCATGTCACACACGTAACATTCATTCTTGGAGTCCAGTTTGTATGGGATAAACATGTACCCTGACCCATGGCAGGATTGCTGGAAGAGGAAGGAAAGTCAAATGAAAGATTGGTACCAAATTATTCCTTTTAAAACATTCAATTTGTATCATATCTGTGATCAAGTCATGTGCATTTTCAATTCAATGAAAGAATCATTTGCAAGGAATACACTATGACATTCCAATGAACAGAAATGCCATTTAGATTTAATGAAAAAAAACCATGAATATAATTTAGAATGAACAATTATGAACACAAAAAATGTTCTCTAATCCCTAAGGGAGTTGTTACAATAAATACTCTACAACAGTATCAACTAAAATTGTTTTTCAATTTTACCATAAAAGAAGACTATCTTTTATCCATCTACAGTGCATTCTCCACAATGGGGGTGGGGATAAGGGAATTCTTGAAAACTAACAAATAGAAAAGAGATTTCTTTATGATCTATCATATCAATTCATGTTCATTCTCAACTCCTATTGGAGTTGTTGCAAGGAATAAACTCCACAAGTTCTTTTAAAGTTACCATGAGAGAAGATGTTCCTTCAGGATCTACCGAATCATTGTAGAGTACCACATTCTTTTCTTTCCCAAAGCTCTCGCGGACACCCATGTGGTAGAACAGCGTCCGTTGCTGCATGATGACAGAGACATCCACGACCACCATGTCAGCAGCATAGAACCGGTCAAGAACCTTGGTCTCGCCAAAGTCCAGCCTCTCAAAGTTGACCTTAATGAGGGTGACATTGTTGACCAGTCGGCAGGCGTTGTTCAGAGCGTCTTCGGCAGCTTTGGTTGCGTGGGTCGTAGCGCTGAAAACGCACGCAATCCGAAGCTGGCTCGTCCCAAGTGTAGACATACTACGGTCTGGCTTTGTCCTAAAGTATAGAAATAAAAAATTTGCAACTTAATAAATTGATGTTGTACAATCGCACATTAATAAAGCACAATAAACTGTTCTAGCTCATTTTATCACAATCATGGTAATCAGCAGCTGATTAAAATCATAGTTTGCAATGTAATGGCAAAGTATGTCGAACTTCCCATAATACCACATATTCACAAAGCAGGTTATTACCATAGAGATGTATACTAGTAACGCTAGAGGGCGTACTTCGTCAAATCGCTGTGATTACGTGGAGACCGTCCGCCATTGCTCGATAGGTATTCGCAGCCTGCCATGCGCGTACAGTACCTATGGGGCATGTACACGGATGAGCACAGAACATGACAAATTGATGACATATGAGCACGAAAGCATATGGAAAAGCAAAATTGTAAATATTGCACTGGATTAAAGTTCAAATACAACAAAAATCTAGCAAAACTGAGGTCAAAAGGCCTATATAGGCCTATCTATAGCGCATAATATAGGCCGATACAGCTATAATACAGGCAAACGATTTAAAGTCCCAATTGTTTTTGCTTAGGTAAAATTTCGATACATTAATATGACTTCTATTTTCTAATGATTTGGAAGAGATGAATATCAAAAATAACATTTAGGCCTAGGTCCTGATAAATAAATTTAATGTGTTTTAATATGATTTGATGTACATTAACCTAAGAAAATTCATAGGCCATATCACAGTGTCTGATGCATCTGAGACGCTGTATCGAAAAAAAAACCACGATTGTATTTTTATAGTTCATAGTTTCCTAATTACTATTATGCTGATTGCTGATAATTTATTTCTTCACTTTAGATAATTGTTATAATTCATTTTCCATATATATCTACACAATAGGGCCTATAATAACTCGATCCCTTTTCCCCATGTCTTACACGCTGATGTAAACCAACATCACAAAAACTCGCGAATCATAAAATGACTTTTTATTGATATTTGGAAATGATTTACGCATTGATTCAGTTAAAAATTGATGATTTAGATTTCCTTTGCTGGCAACCATCCCATCATATTTATAAATATGTATATAAAAGTATACTTTCTTACTTGCGATCAATGTATAGAAAAGTTTGTTGACAGCAAAATTTGCATATCAAATGCGCGCATGCAGTCGTACAATTTTGCAATGTACAGGAGGCCTAATGGGGGGTTGGATGTTTATGTACAGTGTTATTGCCTTGCAAACATTTTAAAACTTCGGAGAGTAAACAAATCACAATGCGCAAAACAATTTTACTTTGATTTTCTGGAAAGTATAGACTTGATTCTCCCCGGCTGAAAATATGCTGATCGGCAAACTGGCTGAAATATTTTGTTTATCGCCGTTGTTTCTGATCCTATAATGATTGGACCAATATCATGTGAACAAATCAAGGATAGAATAATAAGGAGAGGAAGAAGGGGGAGAAGGAGAGAAGAAAAGGGGCGGGATTATGATATATAATTTGTATTATACTATAAAGAATATTATTACTACTGCAAGAGTGTATAAAACTAATATCATGAAAGACATCAATGCAAACTTATCATAATTATGAAAACGGTTGCAAAATTGTGAGTACTAAA
Source organism: Lytechinus pictus (assembly GCF_037042905.1). Classification (NCBI taxonomy): domain Eukaryota; kingdom Metazoa; phylum Echinodermata; class Echinoidea; order Temnopleuroida; family Toxopneustidae; genus Lytechinus; species Lytechinus pictus. Next base: position 7,297,693 of record NC_087248.1, on the reverse strand, counting down.
ACCAAACATAATTATGAAACAATAATATTGCAAAAGTGACAATACTTGGAATAAGATATTAAAAATCCTAATTTAATCTCAAATTTGATACCTGCCTTGAAATTGTGTTAATTAACTGTGTCTGTGTCGCTTGAATAAATGAACTTTATGGCAAATATTTGTAAGCACTGGCACTGGCCTAACATATAAACAGATAAACACGCGTTTTGAATATCCAGTTTTGTTTTTCATTTTAAAAGTATAACTGAATTTGATTTTCTAGTTTTCTTCCTTTAATGTCATTTGCTGGCCTATGGACCTGAGTTTGGTTATTCGATCAGTTTTTTTTAAATAAGATTTCCATGGATGAACAAAATTATTATATTATGTTACGGCGTCGCGGAATGATTTTGAAAGTGATGGGGTGTATAAAATCACAATCATTTATTATGTGTAATGTTCATTTTCATTTCAGGGAGGGGTCCGGTCGCGCCCCCTGTATTTTATTTTGATCAGTATGTTAAAGCGAATTTGCTTAGGTGTGTTTGTTATTTTAATTGCACACACGGCCCCTAAAAAGCGAATTAAAACAAATCTAACTTAAAGTGAAGGGAATTAAAACTGTCATTTTTGAAAAGTTTGAACAAATTAGGCTATATTCTCGACATTTTAAATCAATATTTTATTTTCGGGCCATATAGGCCTGCAGATTTTGGGGAATTTATTATGTTCCTATAAGAACAAAATCAGCACGTTCACCAAATAACACAAATTTCAACATTGATGGTGTAACGGGAGGCTCACCAAGAACAATAATGAGATGCCCTTTAATAGCGCATGTAGATCAAAACACTAACTTATTTTATTGTACAACTTAATATATAAAAATGATAGGCCTATATTTCATACAAATTAAAGCAAGTTACATATCATGTAGGCCTATATAGAAATTACAAAATTATATCCAACACAAACATAGAATCAAAGGACGTATATGTGGGAAGGATGGAAGGAGGACGATGCAGTTAAAGGTAGGGAAATCCAGAGAAGGGCTAATTCACTGCAGTCTTTTGAATTAATTGTCAATCTTTCTATTAATGTCCGCTGTATGTTTTTATTTTTATATGATTGTTTATATGATAGTATATCAACATTGTTATCTATTACAGGCCTATAAACGGACAGGTAAATGCAAATTATTTAGAATTTCATCCCGAGAAATCAGGTTTTTAAAATGCCAAATTAATAGCATAATCCCCATGTAATCACTCTAATAGTGTATTGAGATGCAATTTGTCATTCATATTTTCGATTTTTATGAGGTTGTGTTCTTTTCTTCAAGATAAAGGCCGGAGACGGCACCCCTTTTCACAGCGTTACAACGCACGAGCTATGGGTACATCCGGGTACTTTTGCGAATCTATACCTATCGAGCAATGGCCGCCACGCTCCACACAATCACAGACGTTAAGTACGCGCGCCTATGGCGACTCCGCACTCTAGCGTAGTTAGTATACATCTCTATGGTTATTACTTAAAGGTCAGTCCACCCCCAGAAAAATGTTGATCTGAGTCAACAGAGAAAAATCAAGCAAGCATAATGCTGATAATTTCATCAAAATTGGATGTAAAATAGGAAAGTTATGACATTTTGAAGTGGACTTTAATTTCTTCAAATAATTTAAACTTTCTTTAACATAATGTGAGTATACAACAGCAGAGCTATACTGAACAATACAAACAATGTATATTTGACAACATATTTCATTAATGTTGATTTACTTTACCATTTTCAAAATATGGGAAAGTAAAATTGGAAAGTTGACATTGTAAACTATGTGAATTATTCTGTACCATATTAATCTGGATCATCATTAGAATGACATGAATAGGCAATGAACATTTACCTCGACTCTATGATCCAAGCATAATTTACCTTTTAATGAGGAAGATTTGCATTATTGCATGTCCTGTGTCTTGTGTCATTATATACTGCTGCAGAACTAATTAATCTACTAAGGGGAACGTTTCATAAATCTCAATCAAAGTGACAGTGATACATGTATATGTTACAAGCTCTTGATATAAGTTTATCTACTGTAGCTGACTGGAAGCTAGTTTATGAAAACATGCATTTAATGACAAGCTCCACCTAGGTAGTCAGCATTTGTACCCCCTAACAGGAAATTAAGGGTACCTATCTCTATCTTGGGTGATAATTACTTTTGATGGTAACAAATTTGATCAACAGACACAACCTGAAGGAGATTTTCAATTGATAACTTGTACCCTGGTATTCCAATACTAACCTCGCACTAGTGTGAGTGACTTGTACCTTGTATCAGAATGAGATTACACATGAAATTCCTCAATCAAAAAATATATTGTTGATATTGCAAATTTGCCAAAATTCACATTAAATAAGATTATAACATGATTTTCCTACAAAAAAACAGAAACCTGTCATCTAAAACTGCACAGATTTAAAACGTAAATAGACCCTAACACAAACATGCACTCTTAAAAACATCCAAATTAATCCTAGACACCGTTCTCACTACCTTCCTAAAACTAGTTTACTGGAAACTAGTTTAACATGTAGTGAGAACGGTCGAAGCAATCTTGAAAGCGATCTTCCAAACCAGTTCAGAAAACTACCTCGCGATGTAGTTTTCAAGATCGCTTTCCCTCGTTAAACTGGTTTTAGGTTAAGCGAGGACACACCCATTCTTTTTTAAGCGATCTTAATGTTACTATTTATAGTAGGGTGTCAGGAGAAAAATATTATTTTTCTTATTTCAAGAAAATATCACATTTTCTTTGTGAATTTGAAGAGAAATGACCTTCAGACTGACAGAAATGTAACATTTTTGAAAAAAATCTGATTATTGGCTGCAAAAAAGAAGAATGAAATTAGGTCAATTTTCAGCATTTCTCTGCCATAGACTGTGTAGTTAAGAAATGGACACACACAAATCAAAATTTTTATAAAAGTTGAAGCCATAATATATATATTTTCCCCTTTAGGTGGTTGTCGCAGAGAACTCTTTTGACAGACTGATCATATTTGTGTGATTAACATTCTATAGTACTGTATTTTAAAAAAAAGAATGAAAAGAAGACATTAACTTAGTCTTACTCTAGTCTTAGCTTGACAAGATTGACATGATTGAATTTAAATAAACTAAAACAAGACTAAAACCATGAGCTTTTATGGTAGATTGTACAACTATTTGAGACCATTGCCAAAAAAATATATATTCAAAAGACATTATAACCAACTGGCAGCAAACCCTGCCGCACGAACAATTGCAAAAGCTCCAAAACGAGACAACCCCATAAAAAAGTGAAATACACCAACATATTTTTCAGTACTTGGGACTGATCTCAATAATTTTCTTTAAAATTCCCAAACACATCGTTACAATTCTGGTTTTCAAACATTGATCATACCAAATTTCAAGATAGCAGAAAATCAGAAGCATCATACAAATAAAATGTATCACTTACAATTGCTTATGTTCATCTTTTTGCGCAGGCATCTTGAAAACATGACGAATGAGCCGTTAATTAATCTTCAATACATGTACCGTACCGTACTACACTATTGCACTACATGCATGCGCTGTATACTGTATAACGTGTGAAACCAATGGTGGGTGGGGCTTGCAAATGACGCCACAAAAACAAACAATCAGTAGCTAGCACTGCATGGGGGGGGGGGGGGGGGCTCCAAATAAAGGTTGCATGGTATTTGATCCCAAATGAACTTATAACTATAATAAATTAAACATCATTCACTTTAACCCGAAGCCGAAGACTTGCAATGTTGTGGATCCGTCACCAGTATATATACTTTTTTTTTGGGGGGGGGGGGGTGGGCCTTGAGAGAATTTTTATTGTGAGATTTTTGTTTACTCATTTTTTTCCTGTCAATCTCGAAAGCAGTTAACGGAGAGCTTATAAACTGTTCTCCAGAGCAACAACGAGAGAGAGAAACTTGAGGGAGAAAATTGAAAGTGCAAAGTAAAAGTTATATTGGGTATTAATAGAGGCCTAACTTGTATACTGAGTATATAAGAGCACAAAAAATATATATGAAGCCATAATGGAAAAGGGTATATACTTGTAGATATTGTCGGCATATTAATTAAACTCATCTATTCTTATTGAGTTTTATAAAAAATGTTCGATACATATGAACTTAACAGTGACGAATCATAAATCAGAGAAATTAAAAGGGTAGTTAGATTACCCTGACAAAAGTTTTTGATTTATGACGTCATATACGAGCAAATTCTTCCCCATATGTTATGTAATATAAAATGCATAAATTTCACATTTTGAATGGTTCGTGGTGACCCATTGCTTTATTTCTTTGAGGAGCGGGTGTGAAATATCTCTTCTATTGATACACTAAAGGTAAAAATAAGAAACATTTCAATTTTCTGTAAAAATGATATTTCATTTATTTTTTACAATAGTATGTGTGAAATCTGCTCGCATATGACGTCACAAATAAAAAACAAATAATAAAATTCTAATAACTTTTTTTTCTTGTATGGATTTCACCAATATTTTTTATTATTTTTTTTTGCTATTCTTATTATTATTTGTATCAGGGTGAACTTCCGCCGGCTTTAACAGGGTTTCTCGTATATAGCCCCTCCTGTTTCAAAACATGGTATGCATGGTATTTGATCCCAAATGAACTTATAACTATAATAAATTAAACATCATTCACTTTAACCCGAAGCCGAAGACTTGCAATGTTGTGGATCCGTCACCAGTATATATACTTTTTTTTTGGGGGGGGGGGTAGGCCTTGAGAGAATTTTTATTGTGAGATTTTTGTTTACTCATTTTTTTCCTGTCAATCTCGAAAGCAGTTAACGGAGAGCTTATAAACTGTTCTCCAGAGCAACAACGAGAGAGAGAAACTTGAGGGAGAAAATTGAAAGTGCAAAGTAAAAGTTATATTGGGTATTAATAGAGGCCTAACTTGTATACTGAGTATATAAGAGCACAAAAAATATATATGAAGCCATAATGGAAAAGGGTATATACTTGTAGATATTGTCGGCATATTAATTAAACTCATCTATTCTTATTGAGTTTTATAAAAAATGTTCGATACATATGAACTTAACAGTGACGAATCATAAATCAGAGAAATTAAAAGCGTAGTTAGATTACCCTGACAAAAGTTTTTGATTTATGACGTCATATACGAGCAAATTCTTCCCCATATGTTATGTAATATAAAATGCATAAATTTCACATTTTGAATGGTTCGTGGTGACCCATTGCTTTATTTCTTTGAGGAGCGGGTGTGAAATATCTCTTCTATTGATACACTAAAGGTAAAAATAAGAAACATTTCAATTTTCTGTAAAAATGATATTTCATTTATTTTTTACAATAGTATGTGTGAAATCTGCTCGCATATGACGTCACAAATAAAAAACAAATAATAAAATTCTAATAACTTTTTTTTCTTGTATGGATTTCACCAATATTTTTTATTATTTTTTTTTGCTATTCTTATTATTATTTGTATCAGGGTGAACTTCCGCCGGCTTTAACAGGGTTTCTCGTATATAGCCCCTCCTGTTTCAAAACATGGTATGCATGGTATTTGATCCCAAATGAACTTATAACTATAATAAATTAAACATCATTCACTTTAACCCGAAGCCGAAGACTTGCAATGTTGTGGATCCGTCACCAGTATATATACTTTTTTTTTGGGGGGGGGGTAGGCCTTGAGAGAATTTTTATTGTGAGATTTTTGTTTACTCATTTTTTTCCTGTCAATCTCGAAAGCAGTTAACGGAGAGCTTATAAACTGTTCTCCAGAGCAACAACGAGAGAGAGAAACTTGAGGGAGAAAATTGAAAGTGCAAAGTAAAAGTTATATTGGGTATTAATAGAGGCCTAACTTGTATACTGAGTATATAAGAGCACAAAAAATATATATGAAGCCATAATGGAAAAGGGTATATACTTGTAGATATTGTCGGCATATTAATTAAACTCATCTATTCTTATTGAGTTTTATAAAAAATGTTCGATACATATGAACTTAACAGTGACGAATCATAAATCAGAGAAATTAAAAGGGTAGTTAGATTACCCTGACAAAAGTTTTTGATTTATGACGTCATATACGAGCAAATTCTTCCCCATATGTTATGTAATATAAAATGCATAAATTTCACATTTTGAATGGTTCGTGGTGACCCATTGCTTTATTTCTTTGAGGAGCGGGTGTGAAATATCTCTTCTATTGATACACTAAAGGTAAAAATAAGAAACATTTCAATTATCTGTAAAAATGATATTTCATTTATTTTTTACAATAGTATGTGTGAAATCTGCTCGCATATGACGTCACAAATAAAAAACAAATAATAAAATTCTAATAACTTTTTTTTCTTGTATGGATTTCACCAATATTTTTTATTATTTTTTTTTGCTATTCTTATTATTATTTGTATCAGGGTGAACTTCCGCCGGCTTTAACAGGGTTTCTCGTATATAGCCCCTCCTGTTTCAAAACTTGTTATAATAAATAATCAGCAACAGTTTGAACTTTGAAACAACTGAAAACACTCAATTTGATTGGCTGATAGTAAACTTGTTTTATTGTGCATTTGTTATCAGAAAAAGTCATTATATGACAAAAAAGCAATGAATAGGCCTATAGAATGCATTGATCAAGGGAGGGTGTATAATCCCTTGAAGCAGTGGGGTAATGGGCAAACAAAAATAGGGGGCAGACATGGCGTATGGGGCAATATGCTATGTATATAAAACGAGCGAGCAAGATGTATGATTTGTATTTAAAAAATTGAATTTTGTGATAGACTTTGATATAATATTTAGATAAAAGTTATTACATTTTACCATTTTTCTTTTCTTTCTTCCTTTTTTTCTTCATCGTGAAACTTTTTTGAGGGGCTATGCCCCAAGCCCCTCCCTCATCTGTACGCCAGTGCCATAAAGGGATTGATTGGAACCCCAAACGTCCCTAGCTAGGTGCCTAAGACCACCCAGTCACAATTCTTGCCTGTAAAAGGATGTGATTCTGTGATGAAAGTATTTGATTTCCTTTTTTAAAGGGATGGTCCGGGTTGAAAATATTTATATCTTAATACATGTACATAAAGTAGAATTCACTGAGCAAATTGTCAAAAATTTCATCAAAATCGGATAACAAATAATAAAGTTATTGAAGTTTAAAGTTTAGCAATATTTTGTGAAAACAGTCGTCATGAATATTCATTATGTGGGCTGATGATGTCACATCCCCACTTTCCGTTTTCTTATGTTATTACATAAAATCATTTTTTCGATTATTTCATACTTGTGTGAATAATATGTCTCCCTTATAATGAAATAAGTTGCAGCAATAAATACCTAATGGACTAAATCAGTTGTCAATCCAATTTTTCTAGTTCTTGGAGGAAAAAAATTGAATAAATCTAATTTCATATAATAAAATACAAAAGAACAAGTGGGGATGTGATATCATCAGCCCACCTAATGAATATTCATGACGACTGTTTTCACAAAATATTGCTAAAATTTAAAGTTCAATAACTTTGTTATTTGTTATCTGATTTTGATGAAATTTTCAGCATTTTGCTCAGTGAATTCTACTTTATTTATTAGGCTATAAATACTTTCAGCCCGGACCATCCCTTTAATATTAAAGGATAAGATAGAGAGAAGTGGTCGCCCTCATTCTCTTCTAGCCCCACCTTTAGCGGGGAGTTGAGCATTTTACCATGGTCTTATTGAAAAAAATGATTAAGATCACTTGGTGAAAAACTAAGGATGAAAGGAATTAGTCTGATTGGGTGAACACTATACCGAAAACGAGTACCATCTTATACCTCCTGGCTCATCGGAGGTGTGTTTTAGATTTCATGTTTTATTGCGTAAATCAAAAGAATCGTATTCAATATTAATTGTTTGGGGAGGTGAGTATCGAATTATCCCCTCCTCTACCTCTGTTTCCCTATCTCTCTCTTATCTCCGTAGCCTTCCAATCCCGGGGAGCGTCTCATAAAAGGACTTGTCGAACGATTTATCCAACAAGTCCCGTTTTATCCGACAGTTACCATAGTAAAATTGCTTCTCAGCCAATCAAAATCAAGGAAAGTTGTTAGATCTGAAAACTTGTGCATGTTGTGGGACAAAATTTTTTGATGAAACGCTTCCCGTGGTGTCTTCCTTTATTCACTCTCCCTCTTTCCATCGATCCCTCTATTCCACCCCATACACCCCCCCCCCCTTCTCTCTCTCTCTTGAAACCTCCCCTGTATCTCCGAGGGGTCGCGGAACCGGGGAAAGCTTAAAGCATCAGTTCTAATTTTTCTCAATATACGTTTGGCGAAATTACCATCGAAATTTGTTTTTCCTTGTTCACCCCCCCCCCCCCTTCCAACTTGATAAAAAAAAACGTCCGACTCTGGGGAGCGTTTCATGAAAGGATTTGTCGGAGGAAGTCCCATTTCATCCGACAGTTACCATAGTAAAATTGCTTCTCAGCCAATCAAAATCAAGGAAAGTTGTCAGATCTGACAATTTGTCGGACGAAAATGTTCATGAACTACACCCTGCATGCACTCACGTCCCCTCCCCATATCTCCCCCCTCTCTCTCTCTTTGCCCCTCTCTCTTTGTCCCCCCCCCCCCTCTCTCTCTCTCTCTCTCTCTTCGCGTTATCATGAAAGGCACCATAAGTGAAAAAATAGCATAGCCATAAAAACATTTTTGCCTTTATTTTTCTTGCATATATCAGCATTTATATATACAAAACCTAATTAAAACGAAAAACATGATAATGATAAATTCCAGTCAAGTACTTAATCATGTAAATTCAGAAGAGTTAAGAAAACCACGTCCATGAATGACTCTGGTCCCAGTTTTGGTATACAGTGTACACAAATCAAAATCACTTAAAGGGATGGTCCGGGCTGAAAGTATGTATAGCTTAATAATTAGAGTAGAATTCACTGAGCAAAATGCCGAAAATTTCATCAAAATTGGATAACAAATAACAAAGTTATTGAATTTTAAAGTTTAGCAATATTTTGTGAAAACAGTCATCATGAATATTCCTTAGGTGGGCTGATGATGTCACATCTCCACTTGTTCTTTTTTATTTTATTATATGAAAATAGCTTTATTCAAATGTTTTCCTCCAAGAACTAGAAAAATTGGATTGTCAACTGATTTAGTGCATTAGATATTTATTGCAGCAACTTATTTCATTATAAGGGAGACATATTATTCACACAAGTATGAAATAATGAAAAAAATAGGATTTTATGTAATAACATAAGAAAACGGAAAGTGGAGATGTGACATCATCAGCCCACCTAATGAATATTCATGACGACTGTTTTCACAAAATATTGCTAAAATTTAAACTCCAATAACTTTATTATTTGTTATCCGATTTTGATGAAATTTTCGGCATTTTGCTCAGTGAATTCTACTCTATGTATTAAGATATAAATATTTTCAGCCCGGACCATCCTTTTAAACGGTTTTAAAAGAAAGAAATAGCAAACACACATCAGTTCCGTTTTGGCGTGAACTCGAGCCAACACCTTTCGATTACCTTAATTTAAATCAATACAAAATTATCTAGCAAAATGATTAAACAAAAACACATGCAGCAAATATTATAATAAGATACAAATTCCACACCTTAGGTGCTGGGAATTAAAGAAAAATACTTATCGTATCGCCCATGTTGAATTTGATGTATTTGAAGTTCAAATTTACTTAGTATACATTTTTAATTCAAGAAATAACGACCGTTCCCACGTCATATTTCCGGATTAAATCCCTAGATTTAAAGTTTCAGTTAGTGTTTGGCTATTTTTGCGACGGATAATGTCAAACCAGCGTCAAAAGTTCTCAAAACTTAATATAGTGAGTTCAATTCAATTCAATTTCATTTATTCACCGTATAAAATAACCAGCGTATTCTCGTCTGAGACGCACTGTATAATATTATTTCGCTAGTAGCATAGCTTTTTATTCACTGGTGGCTGTTGACATTTTACAAGCCAATGTTATTCACTATATTCATGAATTATGCGGAAATAAAGGGATTACTAATTGGCGACACTCTCAATTGCAATTCAGTTTGGTGAACTTACCGGCGTTTTAACGCGGATTTTGCTATTTTCGACACTATCATCCTCGTTCGTACACTCTTGAACATTGTAGATCTGTTAAATGTGACCTCCAATATTACAGAAGAAACAATCACTCGATATAAAATTTCCTCTCTTTGATGTGTCGAGAATATTTCCCTCTGAATCACTTTGCTTAAATAAACTCAAATTAGGAAAGGGGCTACTAGTATAGTTTCACTCAGGAAGTGTGTTTTGTTGGAATTTCCTCGACCCATTTGATCATATTTTGGTCTATTGACTCACCGGGAAGGTCTATTTCGAACCACGCAGGTGCAATAACCATGTCACTGGGGAGTGTTATCGACCCGTGTCATTGGGGAGTTTTCTGGACCAAATAACGGATTAACGATTTCCTAATTTTGATAAATAAATTGCACATTTTCTATGTATCTTTAAATGCCACAGACCACAAATATAACAACATTCAATGGAAAGAAACCACAATGCACGAGTGCACGTGTATTATCGAAAGTTGAGTGTATTGCATTTCTCAGAAAAAAAAAGAAAATGAAGAGAATCATTATATACACACTAATTGCTATAATATGCCCTTTCCCATTTCCAAACATTTTTCATTTTCCCATTTTCTTCTTACCCCTATTATCATTAAAAATGATTTGAACATAAAAGTCCCTTGTGTCACATTATATAGCTCGTCAGCGCCCCTACATAAAAAGACGGTTGAAGACGATCGATGGTGGGCCGACAACATAGGTCGTTGTTTTGTTTGTTTTTTCTGGTTACAATCTCATATGTTGCAGTCACATCATACCAATTTGACTAAATTCAGATCGATCAAAGATATATTGCTGAGAATGACATACCGTCGGTCGGTTTGGAGTCCATGCATTTCCTTGGTTGTGACTGCGATATTAAAAAATTGAGTTTTCGCTCCTTAACGTAAAGAGTGATCAAGAACATTCAGAAAATGTATATTTTCAATTTTCCTTCGACAAAGAACAACGAAGAAGTCTCAGTGTCGACAGTGGTGAATCAGAAGAGCAGTTCCGTCCTCAACTCTAGGCATGCATGGACAAACGACATCAGCTCGTAAACTTTTGACGAAACTGCTGTTCCGGTTCACACATTTTCGACAAAGACCTCCCAATTGTTAATTATCATTTGACGGGCATTTTCAATACATTTATTGAGTTCTTGAACCTTCCACATGACGTGATTGTCAGCACAAGCCCTCAACGTTGGGTCTATGGTCATTCCAATTGGGCACTTGAAGTTGTTGTCGGTTCCTGATGTGTAGATTAATCTGCGGTGTTGTCAAGAGATCAAAGGGCTTTCTCCAGGAAGTCGAAGTTTCTATGAAGTAATCAACATTTGGTTACAAAATTTCCGGAAAGAGCTTTCATCGAAATACCATATCATTAGTAGCAATGATAAGAAGAATATCTGGTTTAATGTAAAACTTAAACCTATACAGTAGCATTGCATCAACATTAAATTCTAAACAGCGGAATCATTCTAATAGTCAAAGCGAGTCAAAGATACTCATTTTCAGAATCATTTAACAAGTAAGTCGATTTTCAGTTGATAACGCACAACTTTGAGCCGGATAAGTCAAACTATTTATTCCCAAATCAGAAATAACTCTGCATTGACCATAACTCGGTATGTATTCAGAGCACTATAGCGTACTGTAAGTAAAAAAAAATGAAGTAAGTATAGGGCCTAAGTCAGTAAGTTATTCAGTAAGTAGTAAGTCAGTCAGTCCGTCCGTCAGTTAGTCAGTAACGATATAAGCATGGTCCTAATAAGTGAATATTAGAAAGTCAAATACCAAATCGGCAACTTCGTTATAAATCAAAGTCATGCCAGAGGCGGCGGAACGTATTTTCGTTTTTTTTTTTTGGGGGGGGGGGGCAAAGCCAAAAAAGGGAAATTAGGCCTATATGTCTAACTGGGCATTTTGGTGCAAACAGATATTTTCACCATGAGATTATCATCAACATGAAGTATTGTGTGTTTCTAAGCATTTGAACACAATCTGAGTAGGTCTACTAAACAATAATTGATGCGAGCGCGAGCCCTAGCTGCAACTCAAAAATCTTGTGATATTCCAACCTGAAAACTTAACATTCTAAGCATATTTTGTAACCAGGAACACAATGAGTACCTTACTAAGCAATAAGTGATGCGAGCGCGAGCCAAAGATTTTGTGATATTCCAACCTGAAAACTAAATATTCTAAGCATTTTTTGTAACCAGGAACACAATGAGTACCTTACTAAGCAATAACTGATGCGAGCACGAAGCGCGAGCCAAAGATTTGTGTGAATTTGTAGCCTAAAATGTATTGTGTTACTTCAAAAGGGTATTTCACTTTGAAAAGGGGCACATTTATTTAAAAAAAGGGCATTTCCATTTTGAAAAAAAAGGAATTTTTTCCTAAGGGATTTTTTATTTATTTATTTTTATTTTATTTATTTATTTATTTATTTATTTTTTTTTGGGGGGGGGGCAAGTGCCGTCCCCCTGCCCCCCCCCCCCCGGTTCTGTCGCCCCTAAGTCATGCTTATACCACATCATGATCATAATAACATTAATAATGCACAAAAATTATTATAACTTACTACATATTTGAAAGTATCTTCAGGGAGGGATAAGCGTCGATCGATGGCGAGCTGACGTCGGGACTGAACCAATTTCATTTTCTTGATTGTCATTTTTCTAGAGTCACGGCGAATCGACGAACGACTCTGTCCAAGTATTACATCCAACACATTCTGCAGGGTTAGAATTCCCCTGACAACCTACAGGGAAGAGAGGGGTGAGGGGTAATATTAGATGGGGGCAAATAAGTTGCCAGCGCTTACGTCTCTACATTCAAGTCAGTGGCGTAATGAGCCAACAATAATTATAGAGGGGCCAGATAGGTCCATTGCAATAAGTAAAATGTGATTTTTCAAAATAAAATCTGTAACAACACAAACTTACCCCAGTCACATTATCATACACAGCTGCTACACGATAGCATCCGATGTTCATCTCATCCAGGATATCATAGAGGGGTGTGTTTGAAGCGACTGCATGGAGGGGCTGGCGACCCCCTGAGTCGGTGTCTGACATTACCCCTCGATCCTCAAACTCGTCTTCGAAAAAACTCGTCGTATTCGGGTCACCGAATGTGTTTGCGTTCTGGTCTTTGCGGGCGGTCACCTGAGAGAAGTTCACCGATGGAACCTGAGGAGGAACCTAAACGTCGTCACATGAAATATTGATTGGAGGATTTAAAAAAAATATATATATATAATCGACGTTTTGAGAGGGGATATTGATATTACAATAATTGTCACCACATGAACTTTACAAACATCCAAACAAAAATGAAAGAAAAACTATAACTGCTTATACTTTGGTATAAAGAACAAATCTAGATATTGATAACTGAATCTCCTCACTGTACACTTGTTATTAATGTTTATGAAATAAATTACCAGTTGCACCATTAGATGCAATTGTATAATAATGATTTTGTGTTATGCTTTTTCTGTTAAGAATAAACTTGAATTTCAATTTGAAATCATTATTTATCCATTCAATCAGTATAAAACGCAATTATTGTCTAATGAGAGTTTGAACGTCAACTTCTGTCGCCAATCTATTCGGGTCCCCAAACTCCCCCAAACCTTCTTTCCTCATCTATTGGTATCATTGTATCCATAGCAACCCCAAACTCCCGAACCGTCTTCTTACCTCATTCAGTGGTATCATTGCATCCATGGCAACCTTCCTACCAGCATCTAATGCGCCCTTTATAATAAGCACCTCATCCGGACTCAAATTCTTTTTCTCAGCCGCAGCGTCTGGTGACGTCATCTGAAGTTCCATTAGCGCAATGAGTTCTAATAATAAGAAAAAAAAATCTTTTATTATTATGTGCATCGTTGAATATTCATTACACACTTTTTATTCTAAGCGAAAGGAATAGGAATCTAAAAAAAAGTAGATATGCAAAGTATTCCAAATATGAATTAATCTTCCGAGATCCACATCCTCTCCGGTCCCGCCAAATTTCTTTATTGTCCAACAAGCTGTCAAATCTGACATCTTTCCTTGATTTTGATTGGCTGAGAGGCATTGTTACTATGGTAACTGTCAGATAAAACGGAACATGTAAGATAAAATGTCCGACAAGTCGTTTCATGACACACTCCCCCAGACCCCCTCCCCCACTCGAGACAAATCATATGGATCTGGTGATTAGACATGAGCTGACTGAACTAATAAAAAATATTCAGCAATTTTGTCAATATTTCATATGTTTTAAACATATTTTTCTTTGCTATAAAAATGTTTTGACTTTCATTCGTATTTATTTCTTGTCATATTCTTTGACGTTTAGTTTAAGATAATAAAATCAGCATTTTTTGGTTGTTGTTATTTGTCCTGAGATCGAGGTATTTGTCAATAAAAACATGAATGAAAAGAAAATGGAATTTAGTTTCAAGTTTCAACACGCATTCCGGCACCACTTCGGGAACCATATTCTTATTTTATTTTACATGTATTTCATTTCATTTTCTTTTATTTTATAATATTTTATTAAATTTTTATTATTCTTTTTTTATATTTTATTTATACTATTTTATTTAATCTTCTTTTATTCTATTCTATCTGATTTTATTTTATTTTATTTATTCGGTTTAAAACATAAATACATGATACCTCATCCATAGTTCCTACCAATGGCCGTACAATATTGTTTCAATATATTATATTGTAAGGTATCTGATTCTATCAATAAACAACTGGAAGAAACCTTGCCTGATCTCTGGTAGAATCTCTCCTTTCTCGTTCCCAGGCAGACAGATAGAAGAAACGCAACGGGCCATGCCACGATGAAGAATAGGAACATTGAGAGATAAACAAACCTATGAAGTGACAGTAACAAAGGGTAATATTAGGAGTATCGTTTCGTTTGTAATAATACCATATATCCTCCTCCTACTCTACTATACTACTACTATTACGATTACTACTTACTACTACTATGCCTACTACTACCACTACTACTACTACTACTACCTCTACTACTACTACTACTACTACTACTACTACTACTACTACTACTACTACTACTACTACTACTACTACTACTACTACTACTACTACTACTTAATACTTCTTCTTCTTCTACTACTACTAATACTAATCTACTACTACTACTACTACTACTACTAATACTACTACTACTACTACTATACTACTACTATACTACCACTACTACTATACTACCTCTACTACTACTACTACTGCTGCTGTTGCTGCTACTTCTACTACTGCTACTGCTACAACTCCTACTACTACTACTACTACTACTACTACTACTACGAATACTACTACTATTACTACTACTACTACTACTACTACTACTACTACTACTACTACTACTATACTACCACTACTACTACTACTACTATACTACCTCTACTACTACTACTACTGCTGCTGTTGCTGCTACTTCTACTACTGCTACTGCTACAACTCCTACTACTACTACTACTACTACTACTACTACTACTACTAATACTACTACTATTACTACTACTACTACTACTACTACTACCACTACTACTACTACTACTATACTACCTCTACTACTACTACTACTACTACTACTACTACTGCTGCTGCTGCTACTTCTACTACTGCTACTGCTACTACTGCTACAACTCCTACTACTACTACTACTACTACTACTACTACCATCACTATCACTACTATAGCTCTTGAAATATTTTTAGAAATGAAGTATAGCTAGAATGACAAAATCAATAGTTATCTGTGTGTATTTGATATTTTGAGTCATATATCTCACTTCATTTTAGTCAGAAATGTTGATAGTCAATTGTGGCTGATATGATCGTTGAGTCCATCAGCTCAGTATTTCATATGATCACTTCTTATATATAATTGTTTTGTATTAAGAGGGTCGTGGGTTCGAATCCCAGCCATGGCGTAATTTCCTTCAGCAAGAAATTTATCCACGTTGTGCTGCACTCAACCCAGGTGAGGTGAATGGGTACCCGGCAGGATTAATTCCTTGAATGCATGAGCGCTGAAAGACAGCTCAAGCTAAAGCCGGGGTAATATCAATAATAACATCGCGCCTCGGAATAGAATATTTCTAGATAGATGGCGCTATATAAATGCCTATTATTATTAAGAGTTTAAAGGGAAAGTTCACCCTGATATCAAGCTATTGTAATAATAAAGCACAAAGAATAATGAAAATGTATTACCGAAGGCTTGAGGAAAATCTATCAAAGAACAAAAAAAAAAATATTTTAAATATTTGACTTGTGACGTCATATGCGAACAGCTTCCATATATCGCATGGTAAAAAATCAATGAAATTTGAAAGTGGTTTTTATTGTACCTTCAGTAAATTCATTCCTAAAACGAAAAAATTAAAAAGTCATTACGAACCATGATTTAAAAAAATTGAAATTTATGAATTTTATATTACATAAAGTGACGTCACCAATCCAAAACTTGAAATTCCAATAACTTTCTTAATCTTCAATGGATTTTCCTCAAACCTTCACCAATATTTTGTTATCATTTTTTCTCCTATTTTTAGAACACATTTTTCTGCAGGGTGCTTCCCCTGTAACACTCTTCGTATGTTGACAATATATTGATCGCGAGCAATAAGTATATATATCTCTTACTCAAGAAAATGAATTTTAAAGCATAATAGACAAGCTTGCAGTTACTTAATGAACGGTCAAATAAAAATTTATATAGTCCAGGGACAATGTCGGACCAACCCTGTAATTTTTAGAAATTGATACATTAACCTTGCCAATAATTGATTTAGAGGATCGTGCCGGGTACCAGTATCGTTCAAAATTACTGACCTGGAGATCAAATTATCATTGTTCTCTCCCGCATTTTGACAAGGAAACAAAATATGTTATATCGAAAAACACTGATGATGGTGATGTTGATCGTTATTATGATAATAACAATAATGAGATAATTATTATAGTATTTAGTAGTAATACTAATAATGATAATAATGAAATTAATGATAATAATAATAATAATAATAATAACAATAGTAACAATAACAAAAAATAATTATTTATTTATTCATTTATTTATTAAAAAATCTTTATACATGCAGGATAAACATATTCAGATTACATATACACTGTTTTTCAACATGGTCCTGTTGACATAGTAAATATCTAACAATGTACAGAAAAAATGCATTAAATAGTTTAAATTCAGATAGAAAAAATGAGTGACATAGGTATCAACAAACATAGATATTAAAAAAACAAAAGATACCTATGCACTGGGTGATGAATACCAAATTAAAAGTTGAAAACATAAACCGGCATAGAAATGTATAGAATGGCGGAGAGCGGAGAGAGTGTTACGAGAAGTGTGTTTTCTTATATTTCCTTTTAAAAGTATCAATTGAAGTTGCATTCTGGAGTTCCGAATCTAAACATATCTTAACCTATTTCTTATTAAAAAAAAGGAGGCGCGATTGCTCAGTCGGTAGAGCGGGGGTTTCGGATTCCGGTGACCCGGGTTCGATTCCCAAGTGGTGCGCTAGTGCCCTTTTGGTAAGGCATTTATCCTCATTACCAGGTCCCTCGGAGAGGACCTTAAGCCGTTGGTCCCCTGGTTGCTTGCTCACAGGTATTCGTGCTTTCTTAGCAGCCAGGTAAAACAACCTCGGTATAACAACCTCGGTATAACATAAACAACCCTCAATGTTCGGTTTGGGAATAACAACGTTAAGCGAATTGGCAAATCTTGTATTCATTGGATGCCTATCAAAAACCATATCAATAGAATTACATAGACGTACCTGAGCATGTCCATATGGACACAGTTATACACAATACATGCAAGGAAATAATTCGTCTTTTTCTAAAACCTGCCATTTCAATCGCTGAATAATGTCAATACCATTATGAGTAAATTCAAAATTATTTTCCATTATTCATTTTGCTGCTCTCTTTTGTAATCTAAACGAAATTTTCCTGTTTCTGACAGAACATACCGAACAAGAGTAATCCAGTATGGGTTGAATTGTACAATTAATTAAATTTTATTGAGAACATTCGTTTTAGTGAAATTACTGAAAGCTAAAGATCTACTTAGGTTCTTTACATGCAAATTCCACGTAAATTCTCATCAATTTCGATTCCAAGATACCGAATATGTTTTACTTGTTTTATAATGTTATTATCCAGATGTAATTCTTGAGAAGTATGTGTGTTTCGTTTTAATAACATATTATAGGTTTTGTAAACATTGAATTTTAATTTATTTCTCTTTTACCACTTTATTACCTATGTTTTCAAGATCAGCCTGTAATTTAGAGGTAATGACTTCGGTACTTTTATCAGAAATATGAATAACAACATCATCTGCATATATATTGCATGAACATGATATTAAACAATCACTTAAATCATTAATAAAAACAAAAAAGTAGGGGACCCAGGGCACTACCCTGGAGAATTCCTACAGAAAGATTATTAAATTTAGACAAATTTTCATGACAGTTTGTTGTCTACCTGATAAGTAATTAGTAAACCATATCAACTCATTATTTTTAACACCATATCTTTCCATTTATTTTCAATAGGATACTATTATCAATACAGTCGAAATATTTAGATATATCCAAAAAACAAGCACCGACCATCTCACGTTCGTTGAAAGAAACATCTAAAATTTCATGTTAACATGTAGTTGTCAAATGATTAGGTAAAATTGCATATTGGTCAATGTTTATGAAATTGTGTTTATCAAGATCAAAAAAGAAACTGACTTTGTACCTCTTTTTGGAGTAACTTCGCCAAATGGCATCAACAGATATTGGCCTGTAGTTAGTCATATTATCCAAATCCCCTTTACCTTTATAAATAGGAGTGGTTCGAGCGATCTTCCAGTCATCTGGTATAGATCCGCTAGACAGGCTTTCATTAAAGATTACACTCAAGGATGCACTTATAAAAGGAGCCGGTATACTTAATAGTTTGGTATCTAAATTCAAAATATCAAGATTAGAGTCACTCGGCAACTGTGAAAAGATCTTTTCACTAGTGACACACTGGAATGTAATAATAATTAAAATAATAATGATAATAATAATAATAATAATAATGATCATAATAATAATGATAATAATCATAATCATAATAATAATGATAACAATGATAATAATAATAATAATAATAATAATAATAATAATAATATAAAAAACAATAATAATTGGAATATATAGCATTTCTTTATTCTCACCACGTCATGATTCCAGCTAGAGCTAGGCCATGCCTCTCACCAATCGCCTGAGGCAGTACTCTGAAAAAGGAAATTAAACAAAAATAATTTTGCAAGATGTTTATACCGAGCTTTTTAAAAGGGAAGCTTAGCCTTACAACGTTTATTGTAAAAACAGTAGAAAATACAATAAAACATACTCGTGAAGGTTTGAGAAATTCTCTCAAAGATTAACAAGGTTTAATTAGAATTCTATATTTGTTTTTATTTGTGACGTCATATGCGAGCAGCTTCCATGCACATCGTGTAATAAAAATCAATGACATTTTATTTTCTCACAAAATTGAAAATTGTACCTTAAGGGTATAAACAAACAAATTATTTCACACCCGCCCCTGAAAGAAAAAAAAAGGTCATCACAAACCAATGAAAATTTGAAATTTATACATTTTATATTACATAACAAATGAGGCAACTGCTCGTATATGACATCACAACTCAAAAACTAAAAATTCTCATTCTTTCCTAATTTTTTATTGATTTTCCTCAAACCTTCACCAATGTTTTATATTATTTTTTTGCTATTCTTACAACAAAATTTTCTTCAGGAGGGTGAACTTCCACTTTAATGAGAATCCCTATAACATTCTTAAAGATAAAACCTTGGATAACCCACCCACAGCATCATTGGTTTACCCAAGGAACTATTATAGAAGAAACGGTTTCCCCGCCCAAATCAATAACAGTATACTGCACTAAACATGCTAAAATAGTGTTGGTTTGCCTTCTCCATGTCAGTGCCCTCTGTTCATTTTGTTTATTTCTGATCATTTCTTGGAGACAAATTTTACAAATTTGGTGGTCCTCTTTTTTGCCGTTTTTTTCTTTTGTTAGTAATAATGTATAATAATAAATTCTGCTATAACGAACGAGTAAATAAAATATGAGTAGAAAACAACTTGATAAATAGATTAAATGAATTAAATATAGAAAATATGATGAAACGCAATACTCTGAAAATGACAGCAATGACAATGGAATAACAATTATGACATCAAAGGAAAGGTAGATGAACTGAAAATAGCAATTATAAGTATGATGGTGGTGGTGTTGGTGGTGATGATGATGTTGACAACGATGATGATGATATTGGGAATGGTGAAGATGATAACCCTAGTGATGATGATGGTGATGATAACAAGGATGATGACGATCAGTCAGACTGCGAGTCCCTATGCTAATGAGCAAATGAGCAAGTGAATTTCAGGCCTGAGAGATACCTCAAACGAAATTTTCTTTCTATGTTTTCTTTTGTAAATATTGTGCAAATCTTTTTGTTTTGGGCCCAAATACTATTTATTGTATATCATCAGACAGCTCATACTCTGCCCTTTCTTACAATGTCACTCTTGATATGTGGCACATTTTAGATGGGTCAAGAGCCAGCTTTTTCCATAAAGATACAATACGAGATTTCTGAAATTTCTGAGTAGCATAAAATCCAATGTTCTGATGGGCTTAATAATGTTTTCAAAACAACAGGCGCGGGTAATTTTGAATAGATTACCACATCATGGTGGATGTGACCTTGGAGAGCCCCAGTGTGGAAACCGTTTAAATTTGGGTGGGTGTGTGGGCTCTATGACCAATCAGAGCGCAGTATTTTTGTTTTTGAGCTGAAAAATGTACTCTGCCCATGAAAAGCTGGATGCTGACCCATCTAAAATACCCCTTCTTATAAAACCTATATCATTAAAGCTTAGACCTTCAGCTTTATCATCATTTAAATTTCATTTGGTCTCAAACAGAAATTAAGTGTAAAATCAACATATTTTGTCGCATGAAAATAATTATTTTGTATCATGTTTTAGATCAAAACTTTCACCTATATTACAATTTCTTTTTAAAAATCCAGACACATGACCTGAAAGATTTTTTCTTCTTTATAAGGACACAAAATACATGAAATTTGCTCAATATTTGAGCAGCAATGGCCGAATAAAAAGAGGTGTTTTCGTCCGCACCAGGCTCATTAAACATGCAAAAACCTTCTAGTCATGAATGTCACTTGGATAAAAGAAGCAACTTTTTGAGGACCTGCCGACTGATTGCGATGATGATGATGATGATAATGATGATGTTGACGACGATGATAATGAAAATGATGACGATAATGATGCTAGTGATGATGATGATGGGAATGGTGATGGGAATGATGATGGTGGTGGTGTTGATGATGGAGACAATTGAAATTAATGAAGCTGTATGAAGCTATGTATATATATATATGTATGTATATATTTGAAATGGTAGTGATGGTGGGTATAAAAATGATAAGGGGAAGGGACTGATGATAAATTAATTGCAATATCAACAACAACAAAATCATGATTATCATGATTGACAGCCTTAATGACAAAATAATTTACTTGTTGAAGAAGAACACGACAAACGAGGAGAGGAGGATGGAGTACACTGGTCTGACGATGAAGTTGAGGAGAATGGGAAGGCATACGATGGCGGCAACGCTCCCGATGTTGAGGGTGACGAGGAGCATGTGAGGGCTCTTGAGTAGGGGGATTACCCGGTAGGCGTAGAGGCGCTCCCTGGGGGAACCCTGGCGGATACAGAGCTCCAGACGGGTCAGATCCAAGGAGAAAAAGCTCGTAGTGAGGGCAGAGTATAGACCTGGTGTAATGATAAGATGGGGTACCATTATCAAGGGGTGGTGTTGTCTGGGGTAACCCCACACCCCCCCCCCCCCATTAAATAAAAATATGAAGAAAAAAAATTTAAAGAAGAAAGAAAAAGTACGGAATGACATTGATTAGTCGTGTAACTATATATAATATGAAAAAAAGCTAAAATTCATTTCATTTATATTCCATTTGGTAACGGCCCTGGCAATATATACGACCTTACAGCACCGAAAATTTAAAAGCACTTCAAAGCCTTTTTACTCCAATATTTTTTCATATAAATCTAATTGGATAACATTAACAAAAAGTTGAAAGCAAATGAAGATTATGAAAGAGATGCCTCGCGACCAGTAGACACACAATTGTCACTGATGCCCACTGTCGATATCAAAGACCAAAACATGATAAAATATAGTTTATGTCTCGTACATTATGTTAGAAATAAAACCAGGGATTTGCCGGATGTTTTATCCGACAAGTCCTGTTTTAACCAACAATTACTACTATAGTAACAGTGCTTCTCAGCCAATCAAAATCAAGGAAAGTTGTCAGATCTGACAACTTGTCGGACAACAAATGTTGATGAAACACGGCCCTAAACTCAAACTTAATAGAGAGGGATAGCCAAAGTCTGTAACTTTCCCATCAGCTTATGACCAAATACCTATATTCTAGCTCATGCTCACGTCGTTGGTACACTCATGTGATATTTTGCTCGTAGTTCTCGTGACTTTTTATTATATCATTTTCTTTTGATAACTTCGATATATTATTTGCCTATTATTTTTTTATATAGTTTTCCTGTTTTCTGGCTCACGGGTGCAAAGCTTTTGGGTCGCACGACTCGCAATACTTTTACCAATATCTAACTCGTAGGCCATGACGGTCACACGCATGACTCGTAGGCCGACATCGTACAATTACCTGACATAAGAGAAAGAGTGGCGTAGAGGAAAATGCTGATAAAGAACCACTTGTCATTCGGTTCAACGAATCTCTTGATGCTCGTGGCACACAGCAAAGAGGCGTTCACGAGCTCAAGAGCCTCGTGGTAATCAAGTTGAACATGTTGAACAGACGATGATAAGCCAACGCTGCTCGTTCTATTCAAGTTGGTCGTCGAGTTGATAGTCGAGATGGTTGAATTCATTATTGAGATGGTTGTGGAATTCAACAAGGTTTTTGGACTCGTCGAAATGCTTGAATATATCATCGAAGTGGCTGTGGAATTCGCCAAGGAGGTCAGACTCGTCGAGATGGTTGAATTCATCATCGAGATGGTTGTAGAATTCGCCAAAGTGGATGCAATCGTCGATATAGTTGTATCCATGGAAATGGTTGAATTCATGTTTCTCTTCTTTTGAATTGTATTCAGTTGAGCTTAAATAATTCCGCTGGGCTGGACCCCTGTATGGCCTATATAGTCTTTCGGTAAAGATTGACCTGTAGTGAGAGAAAGAGAGGGAGAGGAGGGGTAGATGAATGGAGAAGGATACTTGAAGGTGCACACGTGGATGATAATCTTGGCATCTCTTCTGAGAAAAAAAAAATAGAAAAAAGAAAAAACATAGAAAAGACGGGCAGAGTTGGGCCGGATTCGTCGTCTATTTCCACTCTCCCCTCTTCCCCCTCTCTTCCTCTATCTCTCACTAACATGCGTAGGGGGGGGGGGTTCGAGGACCATGGTACCTTAAACATTTTACGATCAAGGAAAAAAACAAGAAGAAAAGAAGAGGGGAAAATGCGTAATATTACTTTATTTATAATATAATAATGTCAAAATATATCACAAAATGATATTTGTATTAATAAAAAACATTTTTTTAAATTGGTCTCTGGCTCGCAGCTGTTTAAAGTTTGTCCCACACGCCATATTCGACCCTCAAAAATTTTCGGACACCACTCTCTTTCATGTCTATATTTACAAAATTAGAAAAATGTGATAACAGTTAATTATTGACGTATGGAGTAGGATACGTCGTACTCTGCCTTTCAATCTGGATTTATATTTCCAAGTTCTTCTGATTTTAATGTTGACAACTAATTAGCTTTCACTTTGAAGATGGGGTGGATTAATCATTATTTTGCAAAAATAAACATAACAGAATATATCACACCTTTATGATGTACGATATTTATAATAATAATTTGTCGTTTATGATAAAACCATAAGGGAATCCTAAACAAAGCAAACCACCAACCGCAAAACAAACAAACAAACAAAAAACCTTGACTATTATGACGAAATAAATTTTTGTATGAATATATGTGTCTGAAAATGGTTTGTTTTTATATTTGAAAAGAATAAATGTGTCATATGAATCGTTGAAAAGTAGAGCAGGAGCAAAATGTCGTGATAAAATAGACAACAAAAGATCACATAGAAACACTGAAAAGGTGGTGAAAAACATAACGACTAGACTATTTTATAGATCGTTGCTATAGTAAATTCAATTAATTGCATTTGCTTACCTGGTAAATTTATTTACGCTCAGCAAATATAATGATAGGTGCTCCTTTTATCATCGACATATATACACCATAAACACAGATATTATTTGGCGCACATCTAATCAAGCAGACGGAATGTCATTTTGCGAAACATTCTTAAAATAATGATGAAAAGCGTTCATTGCAATATGATGTTTACAGAAAAGGGCTCATGCCATCAAATACAAACAGCCTTGCTTGGTAAAAGTTATTAGAAATTAAATGAGAAAGTCATGGAAGAAGTCACGGCATATACTGCCTCGACTCATTCTCGATAAGGGATTATAGGCCTATAATAAAATCAGTTATGTAATGACCTGGCAATTTTTCTGATATGTCCTTGTCTGATCGAAATGATATACTGCCCGATGAGGCTAAAATTACCAGGTATTTCTTTTGTCTGCCTTTACAAAGTCATGTGCCGTCACACGAGCTAAGGCGTGTTGGGGGCTAATCTAATCGATTTATAGCGTTCTCATGTTGTGGCGTAGCTGCAGTGGCGTACCTAAAGGGTTTTCCAAAGGGGAGGCAAATTCGTCCGCCAAAAATTTGACAAGCAAAAAAAAAAAAAAAAAAAAAAAAAAGGTATTCAAGTTCAACGGAGGGGGCCACTTGTGGCTCGTCAGGGGGGGGGGCAGGGATACGTCCCTTGCATGGGTTGTGACTCGTCAGGGGGCAGTCTGCCCCCCCCCCCCCTTAGGTACGCTAGTGCGTAGCTGGAAAACCTTGTCAGGAAGGGCAAACATTTTCTGACAACTGCATAAAGGAATCAAAAGTATCCGAAATTAACGAGAGCACGTCCCTTGAGAATAAAAAAAAAACACACAAAAGGGTCGTTAAGGATATTCTTCCCTTGATTTAAATGTATGCCCAAGACTTTCCTTATATCAAAGGACAAACCCTTGAATTTACCGATCCATTGATACGTTCCCCGTCAGATATTAAGATCCTAATAATATGATTACTTTTTTCTCATTCTAACTCATCGTTTTTATTTCAGAGCGCTAGCTATATAAAACACTATCATGTTTATTGTAATTTGCACTTCGTAAAAATGAACATAATACCAGTTTTCGTTACATAGTTAAACCGCTTGGTTATGTTTCTAAATAGCCTTATATAATTTGAATCACCTGTTCATGTAGGCGTTATATATATAATGTTATATTTTCTCAAGTTTTGTATTTATTACGATTGCAGAAGACAACGAAAAGGGCAAAAAGGAGCGTAACGAATCGTTTGTGTAATTTTTGGACACAAACGAGAATTATTATTATTATTTTGTTATTTAAAACCTATATTGTCAAAAACCGCAAGCATTGCATTGGAACATAACGGAAAAACGTAATGGAACGATTTTACCCCCACTGTCCACATCTTGTTATAATCCTTGATCCGCTACAAGCAAACGGAGGCTGCGATCGGGGGGGGGGGGGCGTGAACGTTCCCCCACCCACCCCCCGTCCAGTTTTGATGGCGACCTTATCGCCGATAATTAAAATCACGAGGAATTTCAGGAAATATATAGAAACAAACGCATACCTCGTTAAAACAATTGAACGAAGTAACGACGGGTTGTTCGGGGGGGGGGGGGGCTTTTGTATTTCTTGTTTGAAATAATGCAATTTACGACACACTGGCCTTTAGGGACTCTTTTTCTTTCAAGGAGCAGAGCCACAATTAGGGATATGTAGAAGTAATCTCCAGCCATACTTAACTTCTAATAAATGAAGTTCTTGGGGGGGGGGGGCGAATTCCCCCCTGTCCTCCTGTTCGTACCATTACTGAAGTAATGATACGTATCTAGTTAGTGGTTGACACCAATGCATGTGCGGGAGAGTGACCAATAAAACTTTACTTCGGGTCATATTTACAAATTTTCCTTTAATTATCAACTTGAATTTCGGTATGGTTCGGAAGACAAAATAATGTATCACCACCCATATACGATGTGACTTTCTTTTATTGAAGAAAGGGCTAATTAAAAGGGGCACCCGACGACACTGAAGGAATGTGGATATTTCTAATCGATGCATGGTGGCTGATACAGATGGGGGGGGGGGGCACTGAACTAGAAATACGTATTCTAGTTCAGTGGGGGTGGCTTGGGGCGCTTGCCCCCCCCCCCCAAAAAAAAAAAATCACGACCGCAATGAAATAAACAAAAAAAGAGAAAGAGAGAGAAGGGTAAAATATTGTATTTTTTCTGAATATTATGTCAAAATCTGGCACAAGATTGGATTTTTGTGATAAAACTGTTGAAATTTTTGATTGATTGATTGAAGGATTTTATTGAAAATATCCATTCTCGCAGTCCAAAGACTGAATTGCAATGGTTACAATGTATGTACATTGTACAAGATAAAATACATTACAATTAAACATTTGGTTCGAGAAATAAATAGTAAATGAAATAGTTACATGCATGCACAATTGAAAGTAGCACTTTTCGGAACAATTATTATTAATGAGAAATAAAAGTGTATTCACTGGGAATAACAATGCAATCTAGGAAGTATGATATTACTAGAAAGTTATTAAAATTGAATATTATTATACAAGAATGCTTGTATTTTGAAATTGGTTGTTTGTAGATTGATATTGCACAGGTTTAAAATAAAATTGAATGATCTGGGTTAATATATGGTAAAAATAAAATCAAACTAAAAATAAAATCAAACTAAAGTCATGCAATCTCTACTCAAATTGTGCTAAAATTAATATCATTCATGATTAAACGTAATCAATTATAAATCGTACTCATTCAGTGATTAAACAAAATATGCAATTGGGAATATATTAAGTAAAATATTTTGATTGAATATTACAACATTTAATAAAAGAATGCTCCTGTATTGAAATTGGTAGATAAATATTGATATTGCACACGATCAAAATACAAAGAAACATATAAAATGAATATAAATAAATACCTTATTCACAATTGTGTAAAAATTCAATGAATAGTAAAACGACGACATTATTAAAATTCTGAGTACTAAGAAGATCCAATAACACGGAGATAACTGATCTGTCCATTCGATTCACATAAAATGCAAAAAGAAAGAACATGGGCCTAGTAAGTAAAACATTTTGCTAATGATAGCCTTGTGCTATATTGTCCTATATAGCGAGATAATTGTTTGTTACCGGCGTTTTAGAATTATAGTAATTTATATACATGTATCAATGTTTAGTGAGTAACCGGTGAGTAATAACATGACTAGGTATGTTTTCAACATAGAGTTAACTATATAGTAATTAGTATGGTTATGCCTTGTTCACTGAAAATAATTATTGCGAAAGATCTCGACCCGCCGGCTGCGCCGGGATCTCGACTTTGATGATCTCGACCTCGGCGACGCGACCGTTAAGTCATATCAATCGGTAAAGATGGCAGCGCTCATGCGAATAGCTACTTCCAATGGAGGACCAATTTCACACATTTTTCAAAGTATTTCTCAGAGAAATGTTCATTTGGCCCGTAGCTACACACACCTAGCTCAACATCTTAGTGTTTGTTCTCAGGTAAGTAAGCTTTATGTGAAGATAAAGAAAGTTATTAACTGTTTGTTGATTCTATTTTTCATGCAGTCCCATGTCATATATTTCTACGTCTGTAATATGTCTGACCAAACTTCACTCATCCAATGCCATGATGGCAATGTACAAGGTATTAGATAAATCATAATGTTATAATAAAATTATCATTGTCCTCTGTTGACTCCCTGTGTGTTGAAATCAATGCTTGGCTTATGTTCTCTTATTGTCTCTTGTTTTTTCTTGTTCTTGACTTAACTTGGGCCAAGTTGGGAAAATGTTTGCCTTGATTGATCTTGACTTTGAGTTTGACTTTGTTTGTTTGTTGTACTGCAACTAAAGGCTTGCAGTTCTCCGGTGAACGGATGAATTCAACACAGAAGAAGAAGAAGATGTAAATCATATGTAACTCAAATGTGCATACACATACTAGAAAAGGGATTGCTGCTAATGATGGGGCTGTTAAACTATTGCTGTACTTGTTTGGGAGGTCAAAGCTAAGTAAGGGAATACTTGTCAAGATCAAGGTTACCGTTTGTTTCCAATACTTGTTAAGGGTAGGGATTCACACGCCAATACTTCAAGTATTGTTAAGCCGCGAGGGGTGCATTATCAGAAATTGTTTAGGGTGATTTTCGAAAACCCCATGGTCACGCATATCATGGTATCCATTCGTCAATGGAAGTGCCCCCCCCCCCCTTCCGGAGTTCCATGTAAACTTCCATGTCCCTTTCCATATTTTGCTAAACTATTTTAAATGTAATTGACTAATGTTAGACCTACAGAATTCTGTACGTGCCGTATTACTTGCAAAGACTGCAATCATAGGATGTCATAGAATTTAGAAATAAAATCATAGTCATTGTCATTAGTATGTGTGTTGTATTTATACTGCATTCACTGCATTGAATAATGTGATATTGGCCATGCACTGGTAAGTTAGTGTGTCTCTTTCTGTTTCCTTTGGGGTAACTCCTGTAGCCAATCAACGCCAAGCTGCACCAATGCCTGGGGGGGGGGGCACTTACATGTAGTAATGTGTGGTTGGTATGTGCCGTAGAGGGGACCCCCATTTTTACACTTAAATTTCCATTCCAAGGCATAGCATTTTTATCTTATTGAGAAAAGGAACAAAGAAAGCCGCTCCAAAGCAAAGCATTTTCTTCTTATCGAGAAAAAAGAAGAAAGAAATCCGTTCCAAAGCTTTGCATATTTTTTGTTACGCTGTCCCGGCCGCATTGATCCGCTACAATGAGTTTCAATTTTGGTGAAAAGCGGCCGCAGAGCGCTGTCCGACCATCACCTCTGCGTGAGCGCACCAGGCGCCTGTGCCGCCGGGCTAGCTGCATGCACGTACATGTATGCCCGTGCAATAGGGATGCATACGCACTTACACGTAGGCGACCCGTTCCAAGGACCCCCGTTTTCAATTTTCACGAATATTTGTAGTTCCGAAGCCCGTTCTGAGGACCCTCGTTTTTACAATAAGCCCGCTCCAAAGCCCCCGTTTTTTGTCTCGCCGTAGGCACATACCTACCACTTTTTTGGTTGAGTAACCCCCCCCCCCCCGGACCAACGCCAAGCTGGAATATTATGTATGAAACATTTTACATCTAGGATAGTCAGTCATATAGTGGCTGACCATATTAAACAACAGAATTACTCTTGGGGCTTTTTATTGTTAAAGTGGAGATAATGGCAGAGCTGGGATTTGAACTTGCAACTTTTCAATTTCAATGTGTCTTGGTTTGTTCTTATAGGGAATGTGGCAAAATGTATGTTTTGTGAAAAAGGAGACTTAAAGAGGTTTGATTGGTGTAGTGTTGCCATAAGACGGGAAGTGCACTTATGATCGTGCCCGTGGTGGCGGCGACAGTGGTGATGTCAACATAGAAATTCTTAACAGATCAATTTCTTGAAATGTCATAATATTAATTATGTAATTTATTATAAACTATTTCATGAAACTTGAACATAAGAGTAAACAAGTCAAGTTGCATTTTGCAGGTCATGGTAAGGATCTTACATGTAGGTCACACATACAGAAAAAATGCTATTTTGGTCGCTCCAAATGAGTTTTGACCATGTATTAGAATTGACATAAAAATCTGAAGTTCTGAACATAAGGTTAAAATTCAAGACAATTTTAAAAAGCATAAGTTCCTGTTACTTCAAACTCGGATATACTCGATCGTGTTTCATCAAATGGATGAACGAGTTTTAGGCCACTGGGCCAATTGTCAACGATTAATTGGGGTTGATAAACTGTACATATTGTGGTATACATAATCAACATAATTACCAAAGGTCATGATTTTCAATTTTTAAGATACTAATTTTGAAATTATAGATACTCTGCCAAAATTTTCAGCAATCATGACTTATCTTGGTACTATTGGTTGTCATTGAAACATCAATGTCATTATGGTATTGATGATGATGATGGTGATGATGATAATGACCACAATGCTACTCTCTTATGTTCTAGTTATTAGAATGATGATGGTGATTCTAATGACAGTATTGATGTTGATCCTAATGATGATGGTGATGTTGATGATGACGACGACAACAACGACGATGATGATCACAGTGTTGCTCTCTATTGTGTTGTCGCTATTAGGATAATGATGGTGATGATGATGAAGATGATAATTATGATGATGTTGATGATGGTGATTGTGATGATGATGTCGACGACAATGATGATGATCACATGACTGCTCTATATTGTGTTGTAGTTATTACAATAGGATGATGATGGTGATGAACTGATGATGATGACAGTAGTGATTTTAATGATGAAGATGATGATGATGGTTATCTTGATGATGAAGGTGATGGTGATGAAGATGATGACGATGATCAAGATGCTGCTTTCTAATGTTGTAGTTATTACGATGGTGGTGATGATGGTGCTGCTGCTGCTGATGATGACGATGGTGATGATCTTGATGTTTATGATGAGTTTGATGATTATCATGTTCATGAATCATATGAATCACAATAGTTACTAAGTTACTTATTATTAGTCACCATCATTATGACCAAGTTTTTCATGATTCATTTTTATTTTTACAGTGATCATGAAGTTTCTTGTTATGAGCAGATGAGTTGAACAATGTTACTTAAGTCCACCCCAACAAAAAGTTGACTTGAATAAAAAAAGAAAAATCCAACAAGCCTAATTCTGAAAAGTTCATAAAAATCGGATGTAAAATAAGAATGTTATGATATTTAAAAGTTTTGCTTAATTTCACATAACAGTTATATGCACATCCTGGTCGGTATGCAAATGAGACTGATGACGTCATGATCCATTCACTATTTATTTTGTATAAAAATATTTTAATTTTCTCATTGTCAAGTGAAACAACGATTAATTCCTCCCTGATCATGTGGAATTAGCATTGCTTAAAGAGAAATTCCAGTATTTGCAGTAAACACTGATTTCATGAGAAAGTCTGTAAAACAAGGCTTAATTGTCAGTATATCATCGAGGATCTAGATCTGGTAGAGTTACATAAACTGAACTTTGTGAAATCTTGAAATCTACGCTGAAAAATGTTCACACTGAAGATCACCAACACAGATAGGCACACGTGGGACAGTGTATTATTATTGCTAAAATAAAGACCCGACGGAAGTGACCGAATCCGCGCTTATTTTGCTTATTTCTCAGCAATTACACAATTTCTTCCAGAATCCTTTGGCACATATTTTTTATTCATACAAACAGACACTTAGGTGGTCATTATATTAGATTCTGTAAAAAGTCATTTTTAGATCGTTACCAAAACTGGAATTTATCTTTAATACTATATTGTTCTGTCAAGTTGGTCGTAATTGTCAAATATGTAAAAATGAAATATTGTATAATTCAAACAATAAAAAACAATAGAAATAGTTAGTAAAGGACATCATCGACTGTCTCATTTGCATGTCACCGAATTGCGCATATCACTGTTTTGTTAAAAATAAATGAAACTTTAAAGTGTCATAACTTTCTTATTTTACATCCGATTTTGGTGACATTTTCAGCGTTATGCTAGTTTGATTTCTCTGTTTATTCAAATCATATTTTTCTAGGGTGGACATGACCTTTAATTACTTCATTATTTAATTTAAGATAGAGATAATCATAATCAATTCGTCATAGGATTGTTGACAGAATATTCTCATGAAAAATGAATTTTAAGTTAAGTTTGTATTATGTAATTCATTGTCTACTTCACATTGTCATTTCGTAAACAATTTATTTGATTGTATACTAAATATATGTTTTTTGTCTTGCTTTTTCAACGTCATCAAATCTTACATGTAATTCATTCGTTCATAACTGAAAGTATTAAGTCTTGTTTGCTGTGAATCTTAGACATAGTGTTATTACCATGTAAGCTTATTTTTTTCTTCTAGGGGGAGAAAGATTGCATGTGGAGAAACAAGTAATAGTGTATGAAATGAAAAACAAAATGTAAACTCCCTTCTCAAAGGAAGTATGAGTATATTCAAAAATATTTTTTTAGTCATGAAATGAATTATTCATAATTTCATTTTCTCGGCAATTGAATGCTCCACCCTAAGTTTGTATGATGCATATATTGCCTCTGCTATTATTTTTATTATACAGTGCGTTTCAGAAAAAAAGGTAATCCAAATCTAGAGGGCTGATATTCTAATCATATTTAATTTTGTGAAATTATTCTGCATGGATGTGACAAAGTAATTCATCAGCTTTCCATTGATACCCTATTTCTAACATTTGTGCCAAGCATGATCAAACTAATTAATGTTGAAGACAACAGGTGCAGATACCACTTTCAAGTTTTTGAAAACTTGATGAAAGGGAAGATGCTGATGTAAATACTTTCATCGATGCCCGAGCTGGCAAAAGTCTTGTGATTGGACCTTTTTTCTCCTAAAGGAGTGTAAATGGGCGAATGTAGGCCTACTTGCAAATGATTAACGAGGAGATTGTACCACATTGGACCAATATTTTGAGAGACAGGTTTATTCGAGGAGTATACCTGCACCTTTGATGGGTTCAGGACAGTATGGCACGCCCATAGGGAAACAATTGTATATATATTTCACTTGAACAAAATATGTTTCTCTTCTACTAAACCATTTCACTCAAAGAAATTTATATTTCACTTTTCAAAAAAATATATTTCACTTTTATAAAAAAATATATTTCACTTTTCAAAAAAATATATTTCACTTTTCAAAAAAATATTTCACTTTTCAAAAAAATATATTTCACTTTTCAAAAAAATATATTTCACTTTTCAAAAAAAATATATTTCACTTTTCAAAAAAAATATATTTCACTTTTCAAAAAAATATATTTCACTTTTCAAAAAAAATATATTTCACTTTTCCAAAAAATATATTTCACTTTTCAAAAAAATACATTTCACTTTTCAAAAAAATATATATTTCACTTTTCAAAAAAATATATTTCACTTTTCAAAAAAAATATATTTCACTTTTCCAAAAAATATATTTCACTTTTCAAAAAAATATATTTCACTTTTCAAAAAATAATATCTTTCACTTTTCCAAAAAAATATGTTTCACTTTTGAAAAGAATCATTTCACTTATTACATTTTAATTTTGAGAGAAAACAAATCCTTTCACTTTTGTTGGATAACACATGCGGCTGCCGTATTAGACCGTACGTAAAATTCATCTATCTATCTATCTACCTACATGATATATCTATCTCTCTGCCTAATATATATCTATCTGTTTAAATCTATCTATCTATCCATCTATCTGTCTGTCTATTTATCTATCTATCTCTCGAACTATTTATTTTTCTATCAAACTGTCTAACAATTATCTGTTTAAATATGTCTGTCTATCTATCTATCTGTCTGTCTCTTTATCTATCTATCTATCTAATATCTATTTATTTATTTTAATATGTCTATATCTGTTTATTTATCATTCAATCTATCTATCTATCTAATGATTTATCCGGCTGTTTAAATGTCTGTATATCTGTCTTAATTTCTATCTATCTGCCTATTTATCTTTATCTATCTATCTATCTATCTATCTATCTATCTATCTATCTATCTATCTATCTATCTTAAGTCTATCTGTTCAAAATATGTATGTCTATCTGTATGTCTACCTTTTATCTTTCAATCTAATATCTATTGATCTGTGCAAAGAATCATGTCTGTTTATTTGTCTGTTTATCTATTTAATATCTATCTATTAAATCTGTTAAAAATATGTTATTCTATCTGTCTATCTATCAATAAATATATCAATCTATTTTCTCTCTATCTATATATCTATCCATCTGTTTATCTATCTGCGTATGTATCTATCTGTCTCTGAATCTATGTGTATATCAAATATAATATCATAATCACCGTTATCATCATCATCATATTTGCCATCAATCATCAGCATCATCCTCCTCATCGTATTTTTTATCGTCAATCAATATCTATCTAATGTCTATCTGTCTATCTATCTAATACCTATATTTATCTGTTTATATCTATCTATATATTAATCCCTTTTATTAATATATATCTATCTTCTATTGATCTATCCACCTATCATTTATCTCTCCATCCATCGATCTATCTATCTATTTATCTATCTTTTTATATATGTATCTGTTTAAATATGTATGTCTATCTGTCTGTCTATTTATCTTTCATACTTATATCCACTCATTTGTATAAATAATTATGTCTGTTTATCTACGACCGACCACCTAATTCGTCCGCACGACGAATTAAAATCTAGTTTCTTTTTCACTTGTTACATTTTAAATCTGAGAGAAAACAAATCCTTTCACTTCTGTTGGATAACACATACGACGGCGGCTGCCGTATTAGACTGTACGTAAAATTCATTCCTCACGTAAAAATCCATTCCTCTCGCTACGTAAAACATTTCACCCTTGTTGCAAATTCATTTCACTCAATTGCAAAAAATACGTTCCTCTTTTTTCTCGGCCTGTAGGCGGCGCACACCATTGTTGGTGGGACGAGGACAATGCACCACGAGGTGGGCCCATAAACACAAATCGTAAAGTTTGAATTTATCGCTGATTATCCACAATAGCCAGTGCAATCAGCTGATGCATTCGGCCCTACGATCAATCACTAACCTTAGCACGGTCTGGTTATACGTTATGTAGGCATGAATACGTTATACATACACTATCTACGGAGCTGAATGGTCAAGGTTGAAATTTCCCTTTTCTCCCTTCCGTCTGTTTGTTTTACTTCATTGACATACGATGATCGTAATGATTGATGAAATGAAGCTTACAAAAAGCTACATTTCACTGGTCAACTCGCTTGTACCTGCACTGCAAAACCAAATTCTCTCCATTTTGTATATGAGACATGAATGGGGGGTCACCATCCTTAGAACAGACATAAAAAGTGAGTATACGGGACTTGAAGTTGGGTGATGACATCATCGCTTTCGGTGGACATTCTCGGCTAACGTCACACATCTCTAATTACGCGTTATATCTCATGGCTAACACCAACCTTTTCGGGTTGAGCGATGACGTCATCACCCAACTTCAGTCCCGTATACTCACTTTTTATGTCTGTTCTAAAGATGGTGAACACCCCCCCCTTCATGTCTCAGACAAAATGGAGAGAATTTGGTTTTGCGGTGCAGGTACAAGTGGGTTGACCAGTGAAATGTAGCTTTTTGTAAGCTTCATTTCATCAATCATTACGACTATCGTATGTCAATGAAGTAAAAGACAGACAGAATGGAGAAAAGGGAAATTTCAACACTTATACCTTGACCATTCAGCTCCGTAGATAGTGTATGTATAAAGCATTCATGCCTAATATAATGCCTACAAAGGTTAGCGATTGATCATAGGGCCAAATGCAACAGCTGATTGCACTGGCTATTGTGTTTGTATTTGTGTTTATGGGTCCACCTCGTGGTGCATTCTCGTGCACGTGGGAAAGTGATGCAATTGGGTTCGCTGGTATTCCCATATCCTAGTTATTTTGTGTATTGCAACCGCATTCATGATTTCTCCCCTCAGCACAGCGAAAATTGGCCATCTCTGTGCGCGCCCCCTACAGGCCGAGAAAAAAGAGGAACGTATTTTTCTGCAATTGAGTGAAATGAATTTTGCAACAAGAGTGAAATGTTTTTCGTAGCGAGAGGAATGGATTTTTACGTGAGGAATGAAATTTACGTACGGTCTAATCATAGAGCAGCCGTATGTGTTATCCACCAAAAGTGAAATGATTTGTTTTCTCTCAGATTTAAAATGTAACAAGTAAAACTAGGTGGTCTCTCGTAGATAAATAAACAGACATAACTATTTAAACAAATGAGTGGATATAAATATGAAAGATAAATAGACAGACATACATATTTAAACAGATACATATAAGAAAGATAGATAAATAGATACTAGATAGATGGATGGAGAGATAAATGATAGGTGGATATATTAATAGACAGATAGATAGATAGATAGATATAAACAGATGAATAGGTATTAGATAGATAGACAGATGGACATTAGTTAGATATTGATTGACGATAAAAAATATGATGATGAGGAGGATGATGCTGATAATGATTGATGGCAAATATGATGATGATGATAACGGTGATTATGATATTATATTTGATATACACATATATTCAGAGACAGCTAGATACATAGGTACATACAAAGATAGACAGATAGATAGATAGATAGATAGATAGATAGATAGATAGTGGAGCGTTGTGGCCCAGTGGATTAGTCTTCGGACTTTGAAACAGAGGGTCATGGGTTCGAATCCCAGCCATGGCGTAATTTCCTTCGGCAAGAAACTGATCCACAATGTGCTGCACTCAACCCAGGTGAGGAAAATGGGTACCGGTAGGAAGTAATTCCTTAAAAAGTTGTGTGCGCTATGAACGCCTAGCTTAGCCGGGTAATATAGGAGCGCCTTGAGCACCTAACAAGGTGGATATGTGCGCAATATAAATACCCTATATTATTATTATTATAGATGGATAGATATATAGATAGAGAGAAAATAGATCGATATATTTATTCACAGATAGACATATTGATTAACATATTAAACAGATTTAATAGATAAATATTAAATAGATAAACAGACAAATAAACAGACATAATTATTTAAACAGATCAATAGATATTATATTAAAAAACAGATAGACATACATATTTTGAACAGATAGACATAAGATAGATAGATAGATAGATAACGATAAATAGGCAGATAGATAGATTTGTAGATAGATAGATAGACAGACATATTTAAACAGATAATTGTTAGACAGATAGATAGAAAAATAAGTAGTTCGAGAGATAGATAAATAAATAGACAGATAGATGGATAGATAGAAAGATAGACATATTTAAACAGATAGATGTATATTAGGCAGAGAGATAGATAAATAGATAGATGGATAGATAGATAGAAAGATAGACATATTTAAACAGATAGATATATATTAGGCAGAGAGATAGATAGATAGATATATCATGTAGGTAGATATATAGATAGATGAATTTTACGTTTTTATTTTTTTGAAAAGTGAAAGATATTTTTTTGAAAAGTGAAATATATTTTTTTGAAAAGTGAAATATATTTTTTTGGAAAAATGAAACATTTTTTTGAAAAGTGAAATATATTTTTTTTGAAAAGTGAAATATATTTTTTTGAAAAGTGAAATATATTTTTCTGAAAAGTGAAATATATTTTTTTGGAAAAATGAAACATATTTTTTTTTAAAGTTAAATATATTTTTTTTGAAAAGTGAAATATATTTTTTTTGAAAAGTGAAATATATTTTTTTGAAAAGTGAAATATATTTTTTTGAAAAGTGAAATATATTTTTCTGAAAAGTGAAATATATTTTTTTGAAAAGTGAAATATATTTTTTTGGAAAAGTGAAATATATTTTTTTTTTGTAAGTGAAATATATTTTTTTATAAAGTGGAATACATTTTTAAAAGTGAAATATAAATTTCTTTGAGTGAAATGGTTTAGTGGAAGAGAAACATATTTTTTTCAAGTGAAATATATATTTAATTGATTCCCTATAAGCGTGCCATAGGACAGCGCTCCTGTCCATCCTTTCAATGTCGTTCGAGATATACTTATATCGACATCAAGTTGTTACCCTTAACCATGACGTAGAATGGCCACCAAGATCCCCTGACCTCATGCCCTGTGACTGTGAGTATTTCCCTTGGGGACACTTGAAAAACAAAGTGTTTGCAACTCTTCCCCAAGATCTTGATTTGCAGGGCCGAATTTGATAAGAGGTGGATGCTTTTTGTGAAATGATTCGGCAATGGTAAGCTGTGCTGTCCAATATATCCTAAATCCTTATCCACGCTGCCGGTTTTGAGTGCAAAGGTGAAAGGAGAGGGGGACATGTTGAAGGTGCGGGTGAATAAGACATTAACCTTTCAATAATCATTTCAGAGGAATGCTTTGAGTCTTCATTTCAAAAATTACTTTGAAAAACATTTTATTCTATCAAGCGCACATTTTACCCACATTACCAAAACTTGGAAAAAGTGGTACTTGCACCTGTTGTCTATTCGGTCATGCGTGGCGCAAATTGTACAAAATAGGGTATCAGTGGAAAGCTGATGAGTTTCTCTTACATATCCATGGAGAATATTTCACAAAATTAAAATGATCCGAATACCAGCCCTAAAGATTTGGATTATCTTTTTTTCTGAAAAGCGCTGTATTATGTATCTCCCAATTCATCACAATAATTGCATCTATCACGGTTTCGCTTTTTGAAAATTATGTTATTTTGTGACTAAGGCTACTACTCGTAGTATCGATATCTAGGAATTCTAAGCATTTCGTGGAACAGGTTTCGTAAGATTGGAGCTTACTCCGTGGTTTAAAAATAAAACTAACTAAATGACTTGTGCCGGTTTGAGAAATGGGCCCCAGGTGCTGAAAATCAGCATGTCAAGTTCATCAGTATATAGGCTACAGTGTATACGATCTCTGAAGGGTGTTGTGTACATGAAGCACTTTTTTTAGTGTATTGAAATTACACAAGTTATATTTCCGGCTTGTTCCATGGGGTTATCGTGTCGGGCCGGGCAATCGCGTATATATACCCCGACCATTCGAGAAAAGGACCACCTGAATTCCCGAAATGTCTTGTCCACTTGATAATAATCTTCACAAAAACTGGACCTGACGTTTCGGGAATTTGGGGGGCAATTTTTGAATGGTCGAATTTCGCGATTGCCCGACCTAACGCGACAACCCTATGTGATGACACAGCCCAAACTTCCCGGGTATTTTGAATTAAACAAAATTAGTTCCACAATATTAGTAACGATGTCCTTCGTTTGTTAAACCATAAGTCCATGGTTAAACTGTTAGATCTGGATCAAGAGTCTTCATACTATGACGCGATGACGGTGGGGTTTCTCAATGTTTAAAATCAAGGTTGTAAAGCACAAGGTTGTATTTATCACCTCTTTTTATCAAATAGCCAAGGTCATGTCTGTGAGAATAAAGCAAACTATCAACATGAAATAAATGCGAATTCGCTTCTAGATGGTTAAAGTCTCTCTTGTATTAAGTGTATTTATCTTGTGACCATTGCTTTGAAGAAAAAAATATTTGTTTGAAATCTTAGCGGCAGATCAAAACTAAACTTAACGGAAAGGAAAAACAATGTCATGTATACACAGTCTACCTCTCTGCAAAATGATTGTTATAATGACAATATTAGCTCATTATATGCCTACACATTTTACCTATAAGTGTATACATATAACTAAAAACAAGATCTTTTTTTAAAGAGTTTGGAAAGTGAGGATGTGGCATAATATTTCATGAAAATGAATATATAAAAACGCTTTTTGCATATCAATATGTATACATTGCGACATGCCTCCAGAGAATATTATGATGATCGTTATTAATTACCAGCCTATAATTAACCAATATGTCTTTGGGATCGAAAAAAGAGCGAGTCATTAGATCGGTTGTTAATTTTTGTTTAACTAATATTGTTGAGTGGAGATGGTATATACGAACAAAATATCAATTCTTGTAATCATAGTGGTTTTTTTTTCAAAATACTTAAAAAGTGGCAAGTTTCATTAGAGACTGATTATTGCGTATTTGGATATTATTTCAAAGTTTCATTGAAAATATACAATAGCTGTGTAATGAGAAACATGATTTCTTGATGTAAGGTTTCCCGCAATGCACATATTATCAGCCTGTTGTAATTTTAGCCTATTCCTAATCACATTTTGTGGTACAAGGACACGATGATTTATCCTTCAGGAGTCGGTGTGTTATCTTTATAAAAGTCTTTGACATCCAGACAATGCCCTATAAAAAAAAAACCTGACAATCGAAGGATATCTTTGTCATTCATTTCGTGAGACGATTTATTTAGGTCCAAATTCCTTGTCGGCAAACGACAAATTTTCAAAGGTTCGGTAAACAATAGGGAATACACACCGTACCCCCGGATAAAACGGGAAACGCATGTAAGCAAAGCATTAAAAAATCATCTTGAGAGCATACAAAGAAAACCACATTGTTTCATTGTTTTTGGAAAAGTTTCTAATTACAGTTTTGATAATTATGACTTCAGACATGTTTTAAGCTTGAAAAGATCAAGGCATGAAACTCTCTTAATAGCTTCATGATCAAGGCGAGACGATGATTTACGTTGAGATAAATTCACTTTAATTTGCTCTTTGAAGATAGTCATTGTAATTTGAAGATCTATTCTGATGTTAGTTGGTCATTTGTAATAAACCGGGATCGTCTATTCATATTTTGCTTAGAATAGCGTCAAATCATAGATTTTTGGAAACTACTTCACAAATTAGTATTATTAGTTTGATTTAATAAAAATACTTCTATATTATGGTTGTTCCACTTTATATGTTTGTCATTTTGCCTCCGACGAAGATTCTGCTAGGATCGAAAGCTTAGGCCCCTTTTGACTTTCAAAAATACTTCTCTGTATGAAAACCCGTAATAATTGGTATTGGCATCAGTGAATCTAGATTATTCTTATAACTCAAGTATCCAACAAAAAAGTTTGAAAAGAAAATCAAATTTTCTCATATGGACATAGGCAAGTCGAAGTATAATTAGAATTTTGTACAAAATGTTGATTAAAAGGGATAATGTACTCTTTGTACAGATCACTTGGTACATGCGTGTTATAATGATATCATGGACTTATCAGTGGATATAGATAGGTCCCCGGAGATACGTATTGTTCTCACTTTACAATGCCATCGTTATACAATCACTTGACAGCGGACCATATGGTTTTTTGGTGAGAGTACATTGTGTGTAAATTATGAATTTTACGAGCTATTGTCTGAAGCAGGTTCCTGCGCTGTAGTGCACAGCCGTGCGAATGCCATAGAGTTCTATGGTTCTATGGCGAAGGCTCACACTGATCTATACATAAAACTGGATGAGAGGTCGCACGCTGATTGGCTATTCAGATATGAAGTCACCCCATATGCGGAGCGGCCGCCATCTTAGGACAATCAACAAAGCGGTCAATCGTCTCTTTTTTATAAATAGCTTGTATGCACATGTAGCACGGTACTTTGTCAATCGCGGTGGTTCATAGAGGCCCAGACCCTCATACCAAAGAGAGTGTTCATCATTATCACAACTCAAAATGTCGACTTACAGTGTGAACCAGATTGAGGACGATTTTGATGAAGCTTTTGAAGATAGAAGCGAAGATGATTTCAGCGAAGGTTCTTTTGAGGAGGTGTTTTAAGAGATTTCATTGAAATGATGGACTTTGCTGTCCTTGTATCATTACGTTATGGGGCGAATTCCCAGGGGCGAATTCGGGAAATTTTTGGACGGAACTCGCGTAATCATTGGAAATTAACGCTGGATTAACAATGCACCTTTAGTCTTTGTTTGGATCAATTTAACGACATTTTTTTCTTCTTACGTATAATATCTTTGGATTGTTCCTTTCTGATTTCTGTAGGCCTATCTATATACCAACTCGTGATTTTTCGTTATAGATCTAATCTAGCAAAAACAGATGTGTGATATTAATTATTAGAGATTTAATTGTGACGCGCCGGTTTGAGAAAACATTTTTTTTGGGGGGGGGGATGGGCGGGGTTAGTGACAGAAAAGAAAGTTATGAATTTTGTCTGAATATTAAGTTTTATTCCATTAAAGACTGTTTTTAAGAAATGACGTAATTAGTACTTATCGAATTCGAAATAATAATAATTTGAATTTCGCGGTTGCTTTGAAACAACGGGGACAATACGACCCACAATTGAAAGGTGGTTCTAATTGCCGCCTGGGTCGAGTGGGGGGGGGGGGGGTATTATATAGGCATATATGTGCAGCGTATAAGAATGTATCGTAACATATTCTAACTTTAATGCAAACTTTTTTTTCAAAACAAACTGTTATTTTGGCAGTATGAAAGCTTGTCAGATATAGCAATAATTGATGTGCAAACTGGATTCCTGGTGAGCGAGCACTTCAACATTGCGTCCAAGACTCCAAGTTCACTTGATTTTTTTTCTTTCGATTGGAAGAGAAGCGTTGTAGTTATGGTAACCGCCAGATAAAACACCTGACAAGTCCTTTCATGAAAGTAACGCTGTCCTGTGCATTTCTTAAAGCTGATCAGTTGATAGTACATTAAGTTTTTGAAATGTCACCATAACTTAGAAAGGATATGGACCTAGTTCATGAAACCTGGACATAAGGGTGGTCAAGTATTACTGAACATCCTGCATGGCTGGGTCACATGTCTATTAAAGGTCAAAGGTCATATAGGGTCAGTGAACTTGAACCATGTTTGGGAATCAATATCAAAATCTTAACCAAGGAAAAAAAGTTTTTGAAATGTCATCATAAACTTTGAAAGTTTATGGATCTAGTGCTAGTTCATGAAACTTGGACATAAGCGCAATCAAGTTTCCCTGAATAGTTATTCAATAGTTGTTTTCAAAGTCAGCACTGCTGCTGCAGGCGCGACTGCGAGAGGCGTACCACTTGTTAGTTGTTACCATTATATTGCGCTCCTCTCAGACAAAAACACTTAATTTGTCAGAATTCATGGAGCGAATAGGACACAATTTCATACACATATTTTTATGCTTGCAAAGTGTATAATGCTCCCTCGGCAGAATCTATTCAACATTAATTGCCCCTACTAATCAGTACTCTAACTGGTTCGGACAATAGATCAACAAATATCTGTATTTAGTTCTGGGGCACTTCAAGGGGAGTTCACCCGGTCGAAAAGTTTGTTGTAAAAATAGCAGAAAAATAATTCAAAAATACTGATGAAGTTTTGAGAACAATCCATCAAATATTAGTAAGAAAGTTATAAAAATTTAATTTGTTTATTCTTTGATGGATTTTCCTCAAACCTTCGTCAATATTTTGAAATACATGTTATTTTCTGCTATTTTTACAGTAAACTTTTTGTCGGGGTGAACCTCCCCTTTAAGAGTACATGGTGCCTATAACTTCATATTATTTTTACCGTTTGAGGCACTTTTCATTTTGGAAAGAATACAGTAAAGGAAATGACTATGATATTTTATTTGTATGGTCTTTATAATACTTTTGTATTTCCAAAATCTTTAGCAGGATTTAAAAAATGCAAAGGATTTTCATGCTTTTACAAGACGTTGCC
Organism: Lytechinus pictus; assembly: GCF_037042905.1. NCBI lineage: Eukaryota > Metazoa > Echinodermata > Echinoidea > Temnopleuroida > Toxopneustidae > Lytechinus > Lytechinus pictus. The sequence continues at coordinate 7,253,784 of NC_087248.1, read as the reverse complement.
AGAGGTATTGTATTGTCAGATTATTCATCATATATTTCCGTCCGTCCGTCCGTCCTTCCGTTTAAGAAATCAATTTCTGACTTATTACAATACTTTTAAATAAATGTGGCAATTATCTTTTTTTGGTTTGGGGTATTGTATTATTAAAGGTCACAGAGATCATATTTTAATATCATGTTTCAGAATAATTTGAGGATTATTATAACTTTAAATGTCGGGATGATTATCCGATAAATTGTGGGGATACATGTATCATGGCACAGGTCATAGAGGTCATATGGACATAACTTGTTTATAAGTGGGATTAACTTCAAACTTGGTTCAAGTATGTTGACATAAAGCCCTTGGAAGAGATGATCGCATTATTTTTTTGTATCAAGGTCACAGAGGTCATTATATTGGAAAACCTTGTTTTATTATTGTCTCGCACAAACGAAATTCGGTATGACCGAGTGATCCCTTTTCCTGTTAGTCTGTTGGCCTGTTACAAACATGTTAAAATCTTTGTTTATTGTTGGAACAGAAATCCTAAAGTTTTTTGTTTAACTTGCACTCATTTCTTTATTTCTGCAGTGATAGTGTTTATACTTGGTACAAATGTTCCTTGTATATTATCACATTTCTGGTGGTGAAGAAGATGGTGAGGCCAAAGGTCATCTAGGGGTCAAGATTTTAAATAATGTGGACATGTGCATTTTTTGTTTTAACTTGCTCTCATTTAATTCTTAATTTTTGCAGCGATTTTGTTTATACATGGTACAACTGTTCCTTGTATAATACCACATCTGTGGTGATTAAGATGGTGAGGCCAAAGGTCATCTAGGGGTTAAAATTTCAAATAATGGGGACATGTGTATTTTCTTAAAGTTTATGTTTAACTTGCTCTAATTTTTTAATTTCTGCAGCGATTTTGTGTATTCTCGGTACAAACAATCCTTGTATAACACAACATTTGTGGTGATGAAGATGGTGAGGTCAAAGGTCATTTAGAGTTCAAATGATGGGGGCATGTGTATTTTCTTAAAAGTTTGTTGTGATTTTTGTCTCGCCCACCAGAGGTGAAGGCGAGACTTTGTATCCAATTGTCGTCCGTCCGTCACAAACCTTATGTCACATACATGTAACTCCGCAACCGTAAGTCACTTTTCAACCAAACTTGGATGATAGATGGACTTGGGGGACCTGCATCTTATGCTGCAGTTGGGGGTCACATGGTAAGGTCAAAGGTCATTTTCAGGTCAACGTTAAAGTTTACATGCAAGACTCTTACGACACCTATTTCCACAACTGTATGTCACTTTTTAACCAAACTTGGATGGTAGATGGACTTATGGGACCTGCATGATATGCTGCAGTCGGAGGTCACATGGTAAGGTCAAAGGTCATTTTCAGATCAATGTTAAAGTTTACATGCAAGACTCTCTTATACTGTGCAACCATAAGTCACTTTTCAACCAAACTTGGATGGTAGGTAAACTTAGGGGACCTGCATGTTATGCTGCAGTCAGAGGTCACATGGTAAGGTCAAAGGTCATTTTCAGGTCAACGTTAAAGTTTACATGCAAGACTCTCTTATGACACTTAACTCCGCAACCACAAGTCACTTTTCAACCAAACTTGGATGGTAGATGGACTTGGGGGATCTGCATGATATTTGCTGCAGTCAGAGGTCACATGGTAAGCTCAAAGGTCATTTTCAGGTCAACGTTAAAGTTTACATGCAAGACTCTCTTATGACACCTAACTCTGCAAACGCAAGTCACTTTTAAACCAAACTTAGATGGTAGATGGACTTATGAGACCTGCATGATATGCTCCAGTTGGAGGTCACATGGTAAGGTCATAGGTCATTTTCAGGTCAACGTTAAAGTTTACATGCAAGACTCTCTTATGACACCTAACTCCGCAACCGTAAGTCACTTTTCAACCAAACTTGGATGGTAGATGAACTTGGGGGACCTGCATGTTATGCTGTAGTCAGAGGTCACATGGTAAGGTCAAAGGTCATTTTCTGGTCAACATTAAAGTTTATGTGCAAGGCTCTTATGTCAAGTGTTATTCCATCCCAGTCATTTCACAATGAAGTTTCAATACAATTCTGTTGCGTGCCCTCGCAAATCACGATATTTCTGGTTATTTTCAGAAGTGGGCGAGACACAAAATCGCTTTTGCCTTGTTTTTATATACGCGCTAAAATAAGCGTAATTTATACAGGAAATCTGCATAAACCATGGACTCAACCGTGGGTTTTCAAAACCACCTTTGTGAATTCGGGCCATTGTGAGCAGATTTTTCAAGTCACTAACTCATCTTGTTCCTATTTTATGTACAGGTGCCAGATGTAAGGATTGACTCAACAAGAACTTATTCTCTCAAGAAATCAGATCTGGGTAATGGTACCTACTGGCAACAAAGTAAGACAATTCATTCAATAGCTGAACAGGTAAGTCATATTAAACGTCAAGTCAACCCCAGAAAAATAAATCAATAGAGAAAAATCAAATTAACCTAACACTGAAAGTTTCATTAAAATCGGATGAAAGATAAGAAAGAAATGGCATTTAAAAGTTATTGCATATTTTTCACAATATACACTTATTCCATATATTTCATATTCCATATTCCACAATATTCCAAATTTTATTTTAAAAAACACAAGAAATACATAAATAAATGAATGCCTTATAACTACGCCAGCAAAATCATCAATTGTAATTCGTAATATTTTATAATTTTTTGTAATTATGTTCATGTGCTTGTTATGTAATGATTCAACTGTTATATTATTCTGTGAATTTATTTTTGTTGACATAGCAAGAATTGTCAAGTGCATACCATTATCCATTTAACAGACACAATAAATTAAAATGAAAGTGTGTTGTCCAGTGACATGGCAGGGTTTCATAAAACCTCTTATATAAGTTACAAACAAGTTAATGCATGACTGGTGCCCTGTGCAGTGCTTAATGAGATACTAACAATTTCAACAAATAATCAAATTTCCACGTAGAAAGATCACTAACGGTAGCACAGAAATGTTGTTAGGGCTAACCATGGTCTAACGGATGGCTCTGTAACAACTGGTAATGTGGCAGCATTGCCTAGTGTCACAACAATGCATTGATTATTTACGTCATGGATCAACGGTGACATCTGAAAAATGTGACTGGGGCCTGGACCTACCTATAATGCACTGCTAGCACTAATAACGTTTCTGTGCGACCGGTTTCAATTATTACTAATCAATGGAAATCGATATGATTATGAATCTGATATGGTACCCAACAACAGGTCACCATCGTGTGTAAAATCATAAATAACTCATAAATACATTCATGAAACATCAATCGATTAATGAAATTGAAGTTATGTTTGACAGCTAAAATGAGTAGATTTGATCTTAGTCCTGTATTAAAATGGTACAGTTAGATTATTGTAATTACTGTATTAATTATAATTATAAGTCTGTGGTAAGCCCCCTCCCCCCAAAAAAAAAAAAAATTTTGATTGTACAAATGTGTTAACTCTTATGAAACAAGGACACAAACTTGAAGTATTGGAGAAATACACAGACATCTCAAGTATATTTTCAAAAGTGGATTTGAGTTTTAATCACCTTTTGAAAATTTGTAGACCTTTAAGCTGTAAAAAGAGAATCAATGTACAGTACATGTAGATTATAAAATGAGTTGAGTTAAAGTGGTGAACGTAATGCATAAGTTCATTCTGTGCATATACATGTTTGTGGAATGTTAAAGATAACTGTAGTGTAGTTTAATGATAATGAAAATTATTAATGGATTTAAATTAGAGCGCCTGTTCTAGAAGAAAGAAGGTGCAACTATTATCACCCCTATTAAATCTATCAAACATAACCCTATAACTTTTAGGCTGCCCAGCTATCTAAGGCAATTTGAATTTTTTATTTTATTTTGACTCTTCAGTCCACAAGGTCGAGAATCTACCTAGTCCAATTTGTAATTACAATTTTCAAACTGTCCTTCTACCTTATCAGGGAAAAATTAATGGAGGCTGGGGCGATATAGCCACTGAAATGCTCAAAACAGTCCTGCAAACTCAAAATAGGAACACTGGCAAATCTTCATTTGTTGCAATGTCAATGCTTGTCCATTGTTGCAGATCCAGGTAGTGTGATGAGAAAATAAGCCCTCAAAAACAAAAATTAAAATTTTGCCTCGTCCGCTCAGTCGAAAATCCATTTAGTTCCATTTCAATTTTCAAATTGTCTTCCTGCCTTGTGTCATTGCAGAAGCCACTCAACCCGCCGACAACATTGACACACAATCCTTCACATAGTTTCCATGGCCATGGAAGTGGTATACCGGCCAAGGTGGATGTGGAGGATAAGGTTGGGGGATGGGAAATCATCAAAGCCATGTTGGGCTATGTCTGGCCCAAGGGTGACCTAGCTATCAAGGCAAGAGTCATTGTGGCCATGTCCCTCTTGATCGGAGCAAAGGTAAGTTGGTCCTTAGTAAGTTGGCTGTAGTGTTGCCTATTGTTTATGTCAAAGTTATTCAATTAGTGCTCAGGAATTTATGAAAATAATTTTCAAATCTTAACGAAGGGATGCAAATGATATTTGATTTACTGAACTATAAAATAACATGTTTGTATTAAAACTACTTTTTATAGTAAGAAAGTCTGTGGCCTTGATATCAACAAATTGAGCATATACATACCCATCCTCTAAAGTCTGGAAACTGTCGTCTTTGTAATTGGAGAAAAAATTTAGTTATGTCTGGGTTGAAGAGACCTTAATATAATTAAAAGTATTAAAACTTTATATTGCTGTTAATCATGACAATAGTTTAGACACTGCTATCCAGGTCAGATGCTCCAGCATTAAATGAATTTCTTCCTACAAATGTTTTTGTTGCTTAACTCTGAGTCGACAACATATGTTTTTGTCAATTAACCATTTTAAATTGAATTAGAATAAAAACTGAGTGTGTTTCTGTTGCAGGTGTCCAATGTCTATGTCCCATTCCTGTTCAAGTATGCTGTTGATCACCTCAATGAATACCAGACAGCTTCAGAAGCCGTAGCCTCAACAGGAACAGGAGCTACAGTAGTAACCGCCCTCCTACTAGGCTGTAAGTTCATCATTTGCTCCTGACATTTGCTTCTGCAGTTACTTGGGAAGGGTCCACAAGGCTTAGGGGTGTTGCAAGAAAATATTTGCGATCAATTGCAAATATTCTGTTGCAATTTTACAACTGATAGTTCAAAGTTAGCTGTAGCAAATCAGATTAAAATTCTTGTTTCAAGGAGCAGATTAACAATCAATCACTAATTTGCAATTAACTGCAAGACATATGATTGATTTAGGGACCAAAAATAGACTTGCAATTGATCGCAAGTTTCTTGCAACGCCCCATTATTATACGTTTGTCAACATGAAAAGATTTTAAACTGATTAGCCTGACATTCAGTGTAATCGGAACTATACACTCTAGAAAACTCCAGTCATTTTGAACATGGAGAAGTCAACTGCATCTCTGGGCATCTTTTGAAACCAAAGGCAAGGTTTACAAGATAGGCTAACCAGAAAATTATTTTGATGTAGACAAGCTTAATGCTCGGCCTCGTGGGAAGGCTCAAGCTATATCTCTGAAAACATCAGCATATTTGTGAGGGTGTAGGAGGAATGGGCACCCACCAAAATTTGACCAAAAAAGTATCTTTTTTTAAAATCATTGATCAATACTGACCAATTGCACTTACAGTTATCCTCTTCTTTGGTGACTTCCTTTTTTATGCGTTTGGTCATGCATGAAAATTTACCTTTTTTGCGATAATTGAAGAACCATTTGAGGGATCATCTTCAATCAAGCTTCATGTATCCACAATATGAATGAGGATGATGTGAGAAGAATTAGGGATCACAATGTCAAAGATCTAAGAGTTCATTAGTTGAACATTTTAGAAGTTTGATGTGTAGTATGTAGTTGGTCTGGCAATGGTGGAGGCATACATTCTATTTTGTGCCAACGAGAATCCATCTTGTTCTTTCTTAGACCCCATTCTCATACTTTTTTAAAGTAGTTTACTGGAAACTGGTTCAGGAAGCCAGTTTGGAAAAACGCTCTGCTAGCGTTCCCATTTGATCACTCGAAAGTGGTTTGCAAACCACTTCACATAAAGCGGTCTTGATTCTATGGGAATGCTCTCAGTGGAATGACATGTTTCGTGTGAAATTTGAAACCACAGTGTAGACATTCTGCACACAGTGTGTGGAGAAACGCACTCAAAATTTGCGAAGATCGCTTCCTGAAGAATGGTTTTGTCCTCACTTGCGCTAAAACCAGTTTAATGAAGTAAAGCGATCTTGAAAACTACATCTTGATGTTGTATTCGGAACTGGTTTGGAAGTTCATTTTCATTAGAAAATTAGTTTCCACTAAACTAGTTTTAGGACGGCAACTGTAAGGCCAGAGAGAAGCGTGACAATGACTAGATAATGCCTCGTAAGATATTTTCCAGTGGCTTTACAAAAGGTGGTGCTGCACCAGCCAAAGCTTGCTCAATCTCGAGATTCTAGCACGATCAGCGCTCTTTGCGGTTAATCTTGAGATTCAAGAAACCCCATCTCCACCAGCGCAAAAAGAGCGATTCATGCTCGAGCAAGCAAGGCATCAGGCCCGATATTTTGAGATTGCACACTTTCAGATTTTAAAGTTTCAACAGTGTGCACTTTGAATGACTTCCAGCGGTTGTACTCCACATCACTTCGTCAAAATCATCCGTGCAATCTTCTCAGTTCAGCAATTTAGTGATGTACTCTTCTCCTGAAACTAGTATTTGCTGTCATCCTTTGTCATCAGATGCTGGAGTACTCCTCCTCAGCGAAGCAAGGAACGATGTCTTTGCTAAAGTGGCGTGGGATTCAATATGATGGGTTGCCAAGATGTGTCCGTACATCTCAATTAGCTTCATCTTAGCTATCATATGCATACCGGTATCACTGCATGGCTAATATGTAATTTGCAGACCTGTGAAAACTACTGTTTTAATAGCGTAAATCTGTTTGTTTTTTTTCATTTTTCTGACCGATTGCGATTCTGCTTTTTTTCCTCTTGGTCCAAATTATGCTATTTCATCTGAAACCATTTTTCGGTGGTTGTGAACGGTTAGCTTAGCTTAGCTACTTTCAAACCTCAAGGCAGAAATATTCACAGTTGATTGTAGGGGTACAAATAATTTGTTACATGATTTACCAACTCTCATGTCAGATCGTGAAGCCTGGTGTACCATTGTTGATTAATTCTCGGATGCGTCCAATTTGAAGTGTGTGTCATTGATCCATGACTTCAACTCCAATGCAACAACAAAAACAGCGGAGTATATTTGAACAGCTGGAAATAAGTCGAGCAATGGGTGCCGTGTTTGATATGCACATTCAGGGGCTACGTATTTTGCTTGCCACAAAGATTGGAATCAACTTCACACTGCTTGCATTCTTACATTCGGACGGCAGCGATGTGTGACAGTACAGGCCCGTCAATCTGTCGACAGTAGACAAAAGTACAAGTAATCTATCCTGGAAATGGTATCCCAACAGAGCACACGCCTACCATGATACGACAGCGAGTGAACCTACATCAGCTCAAGTGTATATGTAGATCTTCGTCTTTAGGCCTTTGCGATGTCTACCAACTGAATTTTTAAAACTGTAAATACTTGTGTGACTTTAACAATGACTGTTCAATATGAATGTGTGATCGTTCACAGAGGGTCAGCCTTGGAGTCCGATGAGGATAAAAGTGCAGCGACAGTTTTAATGCGGGGAAATGGTCTTGGATGGAATATACAGTGAATCGGGAAGATTCAGAGCAGATGCAGAGATTGAGAGATCGTAGCATGAGGAAGATAAGAAAAACACAGTTTGGCTGTGTGTATTCTTTATGACAGGACTTTGGTAGATAAAATGTCCGATAAGTCCTTCCATGGAACGCTCCCCAGATCTATGAGGATATAAGTGATAATTAAATTACGTTTTAAAGCCTTTATCATGAAAACAGTGTTTACCCGATAGTACAATTACTTTTATTTATCTTCCAAAACAATCGTTTGCCCTTTAAAGACCGTGAAGAAGCTTGAAGCTTTCAAAAGAACACAAGAATTTATGAGCAACGTGATAAGCAAGATCTATAAAAAGCAGAAGACAATATTGAAGGTAATTTTCATTTTTTTTCCCAACAATTTTTTTGAAAACCCACTCACGAGTATGAAGCGTGAATTTGAACATGTTGATGTTGTTGTTGATTGGTTTTTAACAGCACTTTCATTCAAAATAATTGTCTATTGATGTGACTTTAATACTGGGTTGATTAATTACTTCCTTTATTCCTGTCATCCTTTCTCCTCAGATGGAGCAGCGCGTGCAGGAGCATCCTTCTTCAACGAAGCCAGGAATGCCGTCTTTGCCAGGGTGGCCCAGAATTCAATACGACGGGTCGCTAAGAATGTGTTCACGCACCTCCACCAGCTTGATCTTAGCTTTCATCTCTCCCGCCAAACGGGGGCGCTTTCCAAGGCCATTGATAGAGGCAGCAGGTTAGTAAGGACTGGTCCACTAAGTAGTGCTGAATGATTATATTTTTTTACTTTCAGTATTGTTGAAATTAATTAATGTTCAGTTGAACCATCAACCTGTTAGTAATGTCCACATATTGCCTAGCCATGACCCATTTCATTTTTGTATTTGTTTGTAATGATAATATATTTAATGCCATATCAATATTTTCGAAGTCTGTGAAAAGGTTAATTTTCTTTCTAAAGATAATACTTTTGTAAAAAAAAAGATCTAGTAGTGGCATTGATAAAGGGACAAAGGCTAAAATCAGTTTGTCAATTAACTCTAATAGTCACAGGGCATTTTTATTCTTATCAGTTGCGGAGGGGGGGGGTGTTTAAGAGTTTGTTGTGGATCACTCGTTCATGATGAACATTTGCATGGCAGTAGAAAATTATGTAGGATTTCATAGCTACATGTAAATTTCACAAACTCTACCTTATATACTTTGTAAGAATTAATTATGCTAATTTGTGTGCTTAGTGTTTGGCTAGAAATCTGTGAATAAAGGCCAAGAATTTTTATTTTGTTTGTTTAAAGACTGCATGATTCTGATCAAATATGCATTAGAAAATTGGTATCAAAATTATTTCTTATGTATTTCATTGTTTTTTTAATTCCTTGATAATATATTTTTTTCCGACCAATTGTTTTGTTGTTTTTTTTTCAATAGAAATTTTGGCAATACTTTTTCAAACGTAAAAAACATGAATATATTTTGAGTAGTAAATTTTTTTAAAAGACGCTACTGTTTTGGCTATAAACAGAGTTTGAATTGCATTCGTACATGAAATCATGTTTAGGGGAAATTTTGGGTCTTGACTACTCTGACATGCACTTATATAATGTTACATAATCTTGAAACCTTATAGTCAGGGATTGCAAATTTGGTATCAAAGGTTGTGTTAGATTTAAAAGAAAATACGGTAGTCATGCAGTGTGGTGGTGCATGCTTTTCACACAGCGGATTTAACTGAAAAAAATGGCAATGTGACACTGGCTCCACAGTAGAATGATTATCTATTTACAGAATAGTAAACAAATATTGACTGCTCATTAGGGTAATGATAAAACATATTGCCCTGAACTGACCCTGAACTACAGGTTTACTTTAGTCTAAATACTGTTGACAGTCTTTTGTGTTTACTGATTATTCTTTGAGCAGGGCAATAGTAAAAGCTATTCCCTTGCTCAAATTATGCAAATGGATATATAGGATGATCAGTGACATTTTTCAATCCTGTATGAAGACATCATACAGACCTGCCAACCAGTACGTTTTTAGGCGTATTTAGTACGTTTTTGCAACCAAAATACGGCAGTATGTTTTTTAAAATATGTTCTTTGTATAAAAAAAATATATATATTTTTTTTTTACAAAATCGTAATTTATTGAGAAAAATCAACTCTATATGTCTCTATTTCATAAAACGTACACAAATATGGTTATTAGATCAATGTAATTTCAGGTAACATGGTTTTTTTTTCAATCATTTTGTTAAAACCAGGGTGAGATATTACACATGTTTCAATGTTTTTTGTTTCATCTGCAAGAGCAGTGCGCATTTTAGCTTGCATGCGCCAAGCATTTTATTATGAAATACACTTTTTTGGGGAAAATACAGTTTTTATCATCACAGAATACAGTTTTTCATTCCTAGAGGTTGGCAGGTCTGATCATATCAGTTGAAAAACTCAGAAATTGATTATTTGATTTTAATATCTTTGGTTTTTATATTATTGCACTTCTGTGTACCTCTTCTTCAGGTATCTTTGTTAAATATGTATTAATTGCTGTTAAATTATGTCTGGATTTCATAAACATAATAGTATCATGTGAAGTTGTGAACAATATGCAGGTCAATATTCCCTTTCTGGAATCATGGTTGCTAGTGCAAAACATGTACATACAAACAAATATGAATAGTATATTATGAAATAAAATTACAAACATTATTTTAATCAAGTTAAGTGTAGGAACCGAATTATGAAAAATATGATTATGTAGTGTATTTAAATTAAAGTTATTGACGGAAGATGAAGGGTTAGCACGTGATTGTGAATGGAGAAGACTTTGATAGAGAGATACATGTATCTGAAAGAAGTTGAATCACATTGTATAGGCTACTCTGAAATTGTAAGGAAATATAATAAAACTTATTATGTGACCAGCCACTCCAAAAACCAACAATAAGCACCAGTGAAAGTTCTCTGTTAAAACCCAAAATAGTAAATTGGTCTTCAAACTGCAAAAATTAGAAATTTAGCTTATCTTAAAGGATACTTCTTCTTCATACTCTCAAAATCTGATGTTAGAAAGTTGAGAAAAAGGCAAGATACAAGAGTTTCTTTGAGAGCATTTTTCGCAAACTGCTTGGAAGTTTTATTGAGATTGCACAGTGTGTGCATCTCATGCTTGAGTGAACCCCAAACTTCAAACCTGGTTTTCTCCTTATTTTTTTCTTCTGTTTCTGATAATATTTTTCAAACAATTATATATAGATTATTATTCTCAAAACGTTTCTCTTCTATTTTTTAGGGGTATCAACTTTGTCCTGATGGCCCTGGTATTCAACATTGTACCAACTATCTTGGAAGTTGGCCTTGTCACTTGCATTATGGTGAGAATCAAGATAAATTCTATTCACATAAGCTCGTATTCTGAAGTCGGGTTTAACTTAAACTCAGGTTCAAAGTTGTGGTTTAAGTATGGGAAGCCAAAATATAAAAATTGTTATTAAGTTGTATGTTTCTTATGTTTACTGTGCTCTTTCCTGATTCATCGATGGTGATGACAATCATCTGTTTATACTTCCTTCACAATTATGAATGATTTGAGAGCCGAATGAGCTGAAGTATGATATCTCTACTGTTAGTGATTATGTAACAATTGGCTGTCCATACTTAAACCACAACTTTAAACCTGAGTTTAAATCAAACCCGACTTCAGAATACGGGCCATAGTGTTTTTACAAAAATTATATTGATTACAATAAATCGTAGGTAACATTTACGTGTATAAACCATACAGAACAAAGGCATTATGCATGTAAAAATTGAGATTTCAAAAGCTTCTCTTAAATGTTTGTGTACTAGTAATTAGATAAATACTTTTCAGTATTTTGTTGTAAATATTGGGTGATACAATTCAAAGGTGTTTACTTTGGATAAAAGTATAAGGAGTGCAGAGTGGAATCTAGGTTTTCAAGAATACAACAAATAATGCATAAACATCTGAAGGGAAATCCAAAGCTTATATCAAGTTTAATTCAGACGTGCCCACCGTTCCCTTTTTGTCTCACCTGCATAGCAGAGTGAGACTATAGGCGCCGCTTTTCCGACGGCGACGGCGGCGGCGTCAACACCAAATCTTAACCTGAGGTTAAGTTTTTGAAATGACAGCATAACTTAGAAAGTATATGGACCTAGTTCATGAAACTTGGCCATAAGGTTAATCAAGTATTACTGAACATCCTGCCTGAGTTTCATGTCACATGACCAAGGTCAAAGGTCATTTAGGGTCAATGAACTTAGACCATGTTGGGGGAATCAACATCAAAATCTTAACCTAAGGTTAAGTTTTTGAAATGTCATCATAACTTAGAAAATATATGGACCTAGTTCATGAAACTTATACATTAGGTTAATCAAGTATCACTGAACATCCTGCATGAGTTTCACATCACATGACCAAGGTCAAAGGTCATTTAGGGTCAATGAACTTTGGCCGAATTGGGGGTATCTGTTGAATTACCATCATAACTTTAAAAGTTTATGGATCTGATTCATGAAACTTGGACATAATAGTAATCAAGTATTACTGAACATCCTGTGCAAGTTTCAGGTCACATGATCAAGGTCAAAGGTCATTTAGGGTCAATGAACTTTGGCCAAATTGGGGTATTTGTTGAATTACAGCCATAAATTTGAAAGTGTGTTGGTCTAGTTCATAAAACTTGGACATAATAGTAATCAAGTATCACTTAACATCCTGTGCCAGTTTCAGGTCACATGATTAAGGTCAAAGGTCATGTAAGGTCAAAGAACTTTGGCCACTTTGGGGGTATTTGTTGAATTGCCATCATATCTCTATAAGTGTATTGGTCTAGTTCATAAAACGTGGAAATAAGAGTAACCAAGTATCACTGAACATCTTGTGCGAGTTATAGTAGTTTTCAAAATCAGCACTGCTGCTATATTGAATCGCGTGATGCAGGTGAGACAGCCAGAGGCATTCCACTTGTTAGAGTATTTGTTCCTCTTTTTTTCTGTGAATATACCAATACTTTTTTGTATGTTTTGTTACTTTAAAAAAAAATGGACCAAATAGTAATTGAGGAAATGTTGATGGATAGAATGGGATTAGACTAAATGAAGGTAGACCATGTGGTGAGAGGACGAGTTGGCGATAGACTAATCGGCAGTTTACTCTGTCACACTGTCAGTTATTTCAAGTTTGAAATGTAGGAGTATCTAAAACATCCCCCCCCAAAAATAAAATCTCTTCTCAATTCCTCTGCAGTATTACAAGATGGGCCCTGGCTTTGCTGCCATCACCCTCACATGCGTCGGAGCATACGCCTTATTTACACTGAGCATAACGTCGTGGAGAACCAAGTTCAGGGTACAGATGAATAAAGCCGACAACGAGGCTGGAAACCAGGCCATCGACTCACTTATCAACTATGAAACAGTCAAGGTAGAGGATACGTGTAATGATTGAAGATAAGCCCTGGTACTGGTAACAACAGAAATAAAGTGTTCACATAATAAAAAAAATTAGTATAAAAATTACACATTAGTATAAAAACTATGTAATGAAGGATATATGTCAAAAGATTTTTCATGAAAATGTATGGTAAAGAGCAAATGAAGATCAGAAAAATTTGTTTTTTCTGTGTTAGCTTACTACACCATTATCTTTGGACTCCTTCAAAAGTAAATTATAACTCAATTGATACTTCGAGCCACTCCACAATTAGCGTGCTCTTCAAGTTAGCATGATGTGCCAACCCTGGTATTTTGCTGACTGAACGATACAGATACAGATACACCAAGGAAAGCATGTTGTAATGAAATTGATAGAATTTCAACCAAGCTTGAATAATTTAAATTAATCCTTATTGTGAACTATATGCATTCTGGCTTATGATAATCACTTCAGGATTGCTTCCAACCAATAAGATGGAATGTATGCAATGATTAACCACCTTGCATGGTGACTCAATGGTAGAGTGACTGCTTCATGAACAGGAGATTGTGGGTTCAATCTCCGGCTGAGTCATACCAAAGACTTATAAATATGAGACCTTCTGCCTTCTTACTAGCCACTCATCATTCAGTTTGAATTATAATAAAAGTAATAATAATGTTAGGAAGGCCCCACTGGAAGAGCAGTTTTCTAACTGAAGTGGCTACTCTATGTAATTTAAATATTAATATTTAATATTAAATATTTTGTATTATTTATTAGTATTATTAATCTTCTGATGCCATTCCTATTTTAGTACTTCAATAATGAAAAGTGGGAGGCCGACAACTATGATAAAAGTCTTGCCGAGTACGAGCGTGCATCCTTGAAGACCGCCACCAGTCTTGCTCTCCTCAACTTTGGTCAGAATGCAATCTTCAGCGCTGCACTGTCTGGTGTTATGTTGCTAGCAAGTCAGGGAATTCTTGCAGGTAAGTACACTGTTATACTAGCAGAGCTGCCTAAGAATAAGTCGTGTTTTTAATGATTTTTATGTCAAATTACGCCATTACACTTTTGAGGTACAATAGGTATGTACATATTTAATACAAACGTAGTAATATATTGTGCAGTTGCGCAATTTACCTGCCTGACTAAGCAAGCTAGTGCTTCACAAAAGTTATGTAGCACCCTGGATGAATATTCCTGACAACCATCCTGTAGGGTTGGCAAAACTTAGCATTTATGCGCAATGTGCATCTGTTCTATATACATATATATTACCTCCTCTAAGAAATTTTCAATACTGCATGGCACGTATGAAATTACTCAATATCTCAGAATTATTACTTTTGAGCTTCTGGATTAGTACTTTTTACTTATAGGTTGGCAGCTCTGTACTAGTGAGAATGTTTAAACAATCTCCTAGAACAGAGCTGCCAAGTAGTAATGGTTTCAGTAATGAGTACTGAAATTAAGAAGAATAATGATGGTTTCATGCAAAATACTGATTTCTAAAGTTTCAGTTGTATGTTTTGTCCAGTGATATTTCCTCATCAAAATACTGATTTTCAGCTTTTATAATAATGAAATGTTCTTGTTCACGTGGGCAGCTCTAATTGAAGCTCTACACACACACAAATAAGATAATTTATTAAAAGTTATAATTTAATTGATTAGTCAATGAACATATGAATACTTGAAATTAATAAATGAACAAATGAACACATTGATTTATATTAGAAATTTAGTGGCTAAATGAAATATAAAAAAGATACGTAAATAGATGGATAAATTAAAAAAATCAATGATTGAATAGATCAATTTTTGATATAACAAAAAAAAATCTTTTCCAGAAATACATGTAAGGGACAATTTCCTAATCAATTCCTTTGTGTAAAAGAAAGGCTAAAACTCTTTCGAAATATCACCAATGGAAATTTTTTTAGATTGAAGTGCCTTTGCATCTTTTCTTTTGGATATATGGTACACTTGTGACATAAATCTGTGTTGCATTTTTGTTTTTTCCAAGGTGAAATGACAGTGGGTGATCTAGTGATGGTAAATGGTCTCCTGTTCCAACTCTCACTACCTCTCAACTTCCTTGGGTCTGTCTACCGTGAGATCAGGCAATCACTCATTGATATGGGCACCATGTTTAACCTACTCAAAGTTGAAACAGACATCAAGGTACGTCGTGCATGAAACAAAATTTAAGATGAATGCCAGTTGTGGTATCGATTTCAAAATGAGTTTTGTACAGAATCCGTTATTTAAAATAAGCAACCAAGTGTCTGTTTGCATGATAAAAAATATCTTCCAAAATATCGAATCCAATCCATTTGATATAGCACCTTCTCCAATTGGTGACAAAGCACTGCACACACACTACTCCATGTTTTGGGCCACTAAAACAATAATTCAACATGATTCTGGAAAAAAATTGTATAATTGCTGTTAAATTAGCAACATAAATATGGAATTAAAGTCAAATGTTTGGTATTTTTTCCAAACTACAATAATACACCGTCCCACATGTGCTTATCTGTGTATGGCGATCTGCAGTGTGATTGTTTTCAGTTTAGATTTCAGGTTTTCCTGAAATTCAGTTTATGTAACAGTACCAGAGCTAGATCTAAGATGATATGGTGACAAGTAATCTTGATTTTAGATATTTTCTCATGAAACCAGTTTTTACCGCAACTACTCTCATTCATCTTTAAAGTGGAGCTGCCAATCATTACAAAATCTTATAATTGTCATGGATATATCAGTCCTTTTTTATGAAATTATGAATGCTTCCTCAATAATTATATATTCAAGCACAATTATGCATGCATGCAGTGGGTACACACATGTATGCTGCTCTATTTGTAGTCATTTTATAATCTTCTCATGGTAGAGAGGTCCAGTTACATCTTTACTGGCCTGCATCTGAAGGAAAGCAAGATTTTTCTTGATCTGGTAATTTTCATCTGCATGTGCTTCATTTACATTTACTTGCAAATATGTTGCATGGTATGATGTTCTATTGCTTCTCCAGGAAACTCATTAGTACTGATAAGAAATACTAATTCTCGCTACCCCAAATAGGAACAAAAATCTCATAATGCGCGAGACGAGATAATTTTCACTCCGTCGGGTCGTCATCACCACTTCCGGTTCAGAGTCATGCTCGCGCGAGGTTCGCGATACTGAGTTGGTACCACTGAACTGTGGTTGGTACGTACGGTATTTCCACCACGCTGAAATCGATGCCAATCAGCGTAATATGTACAGATTATAATACTTTTCATTTAATTTGGTCAGTTTTAATTCCATTTGAATTATAAATCAAATAAAAAATATATTTCACGTGAAAATAATTTTTATTCATGTTTTTATTTGGTTATTAAAAAATAAAACAAAAAACGAATATCTTAAAATTTTGCATTTAGCGACCGGCCTGACATCACGATCGTATTTGACTAGACGCTAAATATATACACTACAGCATTCATTCAGTTCAATTTTTCGTCGACCACAAAATGGATAAAAATCGGTTTCGGAACTTAAAAAAATCTTAACTGACAGAGGAATACCGTGCAATGGAAAGCGTCGGGCAAAATTAGTGACTTGAGCAGAAAAGGCCGTTAAACTATATCGTGAAAGAGAGGGTTGTGATCACGAACTTTCAGAGCGAAAGCGACGATGTGTTGTTGTGGATGACGGCACTGTTGATCTGAATTGCAAAACAGTGCATTGGACTTCCGAACAGGAAGTTGTAATACCGAAAAGCTATCCCATAATGCAATGCGCGTTACAGGGATTTTTCCCGGATCTCGGCGAAATCGCTATTTGGGGTAGCGAGAATTCTGTCTCACAGATACAGATTTTGAGCTTGTGGATTACTTATTTGTACTTCTTAATGTTGGTTGATAAGTTTTAAAATGGATTGGGTAACATTACATGTCCCATTTTCATCTTTGATCACAGTCTTATAAAATCATCTTTCCCTCGCAGTTTCATGGTTATAGTCCTACTTCATAAAGCCGTCTTAATTTCAATTTATTCTTTTCATCTCTTCTGTCAATATCTGTCTCTGTCCTTGCACTTTTCTTTTGACACAGGGTTCCCAGGGGGGGGGGGGGGTTCGCCCCCGAAATGCTAAAAAAAGCCCTGGAAATGAAAAGAAATAGCCCTGGAAGATCCCGTTCACTGCATTTTAAAGCTTTAATATCCAATGTTGAAGATTTAGGTACTAAGTTGTGAAAAGTAGCGCCCCCCAAAAAAAATCCATGTCTCCTATCCATTTAACTTGTATGTCTGACATGTAACATGTCTCATCAGAGTCTATTGCAATGAGCGTATATTTTATATCACAAAGAATATCTTTCACTGGCAATAATCATTGATTGCATTTGTCTTGTTTATTTTCATCCTTTCTACAGAACAAGATAAACGCTCCAGCTCTCCAGATCAGCCCTCAGGAATCTGGTATCACCTTTGAGAACGTTGCCTTCAGCTATCTTCCTGAACAGCAGATCTTCAGCAACCTGAGCTTCCATGTGCCCTCAGGAAAGAAGGTTGCCATCGTTGGAGGGAGCGGTTCAGGGTAGGATGTTGTTTCAATCCTCATAACTTTGTCATTAGTGAATTTTAGATCATACGTAAACTAATTAAACTTTCGCTGATGTGGTTTACGGTACACCATGTGAAGTGTTGTAGAAACAGTGGATAGGAGAAGAGAAGAAATGGATAGGCGAGAAAGTGGAGATTTGAGAGTAGAGTATTCTTTCTTGAAAGTAGTCCTGAAAAGGACTGTAAACCAGGAAAGATTGATGAGTTGAGAACAGCTTGAGTAGTAGAGCTAGTGGGGAGATGCTGGCTTGAGTCGGCGAGTAGAGATGATGAGTAGTTTTAAACCACTTAATTAAACTTTACATGATAATCCTGTGCCATCCCATCGGGTTGGGCAATCGTGAAACCTGACCATTCGAGAAAAGGGCCCCCTAATTACCTGAAACATCAGATCCAGTTTACCTGACTATTCAAGAATATTGCTATAATTTTTCCAAACATTGGGTAAACTAGACACGATGTTATGGGAATTTAGGGGGCCATTTTCTTGAATGGTCAGGTTTCACGATTGCCTGACCCAACGCAACAACCCAATGTGATGGCACAAGCCTGATGATCAGACGATAGGCTGACTAGAAAATAACACCCGATCAGTAACTTGTCGTTCCCATGTCATCACAACTTGTGATAGGAGCGTGACCACACATATGAAAGTTTGCAGTTTGATTCTTGGCATGGCACTCCTGCCCTTTAGCAATGTGTTTGATATCCGCGGCTCTTTTATCTTACATCAAATAAATGAAAATGCTGCAGGCACTATCAGAGATATGCTGAGGTTTTCTTTATTTTCTGACCTGTATTGTATGTGTTTCTTTAAGATAATCAATTTTTTTTTGGTCTGAACCTCATTTTTAACCACTCTCTTTTCATTTAAAAAACTGTTCAAGCCATGATGATTTGTAGAGCTTTACAGCTTTCCTATGAAGTAGAAATCATAGGCAAATTATTTTAGGAAAGTCCCATGTATGGGGGATTGAATATAATACTTACAGAATTACCTTTGTAATATCTTCCCAACTTGGTTGCATTTCTTCATTTGCTATTTTGTTTGTACAGGAAATCTACCATAGTACGGCTTCTGTTCCGATTCTATGACCCTGATGGTGGTAGGGTACTGATCAACGGTCAAGATATCAAAGAGGTGGATGTGGACAGTCTCAGGAAGGCTATTGGTGTTGTACCACAGGTATGTTCCTTCTGAAGCAATCTGAATAAGTCTTTGCATCAATGCTGAAAAATTAAGATATGCTAGAATGTATTTTTTTCTTGAGATTTTGAACGCAAGGATTGTTGTATAAATGCTGCTCATATTTTTGTCTCGCCTGCATAGCAGAGCGAGACTATTGGTGCCTCTTTTCCGACAGTGATGGCGGCATTGTCGACATGGAAATCTTAACTAAGGTTAATATTTTTTAAATGTCATCATAACTCTGAAAGCATAAGGGTCTATTTCATGAAACTTGGACGTGAGGGTAATCAAGTATCACTGATAATCTTACATAAGTTTCAGGTCACATGATCAAGGTCAAAGGTAATCTAGGATCAATGAACTTTTACTCTATTGAGGTATCAACAGTGCAATCTTAACCAAGGATAAGTTTTTTAAATGTCATCATAACTCTGAAAGTGTAAGAGCCTATTTAATGAATCTTGGACGTGAAAGAAACTCTATAAACCTTTGTTTTTCCTCAGGATTGTGTACTCTTCCACAATTCCATCTTCTACAACTTGCAATACGGGAACCTAGATTCAACGGCCGAGGAGGTCTTCCGGGCAGCCAAGATGGCCGACATCCACCAAGGAATCAAGAGAATGCCCAAGGGTTATGAGACCCAGGTAGGAGAGAGAGGGTTGAAGCTTTCAGGAGGTGAGAAACAGAGGGTAGCCATTGCCAGGACCATCCTCAAGGATCCACCCATTGTCCTCTATGACGAGGCGACGTCATCGCTGGATTCCATCACTGAACAGGTATGGATGGTACAGGGCAAACAGTATGTTATATGTCCTGGGGCCCCGTTGCATAAAAGTTACCATTATGGTAACTTTGTCATGCACTGGTAACTTGCATGGAATCATTGATTTTGATTGGCTGTTGATCATTGTTACCATGTTAGTTACATACCATTGGAGGTCCCTGGTGGGTGTTTCATAAATCTGTTTGCAAGTTACGCATGACTAGTGACCCTTTCTTGTGCTATAAGACATGTCTATATCTATCTTGCTTAGCATCTAAAAACAGTTTCAGGGAGCTGTTTCATAACGCTGTTTGTAAGTTAAGAGCGACTTTAAGAACGACTGGTGAATCTTTCTTATGCGCTAAACCATCACCAATTCAATATACTACTTAACACAAGAAAGGATCACCAGTTAATCTTAAAGTCGCTCTTAACTTACGAACAGCGTTATGAAACACCCACCAGGGGTGTGAGAGAGTTCAGCTTTTTCCAATTTCAGCTATGTCTGGTTGTTATTTTCAGTTTTAATTTATGCTGCATGAATATTTTAGTTTTCCTCCTTTGCAAAAGATCGGGAGCTCTACTAATTAAGCTTTTTTCATCTCTTTTTATCTATGGTTACCAACACTCCTGCATGTTTCAGTCGTGCTCAAATTGTGTGTTATTTACAAACATTTACGAAACACCCACCTGTAGCTTTATTACTATTATTCTTGATATTACATTACTGCACGATTCTATGAGATTTACTTTTTCTTTTCCTATTTTAGAGCAATATCATCCACATTTTTTAGTAAGATGAGCTGGGAGGTCTGACTTATGTATATAATATTTTGTGTTATACCTGATAACCCATGGAGAAGTGTAGTCTGCTGGCACAGACCCTGATTGGAAATTTGATTAACAAGTGTGTCTCCATGCAAAGACTAGCACATACAAAACTTGCTGTTTCAATTCAGGAGGGCCTTTAGTACACGAAGCATGAGTAGGCTGCAATTCAGACCCCTCCCTTGTAAAAAAGTACCATACAGTACTATGGTATACTATGGTAATACCATACCATGGTACTGTATGGTACTTTTTTACAAGGGCTTACACACGTGAAGGGTTTGCACAGCAGACTAGAGAAGTGTACAACTTTTCTAAGGCTTTTGAATTAGTCTGAGTTCACTCTCAGTTTACTCAGGCTAGTATAAGAGTCTTGCTGATTGCTTGTTGAGTGAAATTTGAAAACCGTAAAGCCATTTGACTTGTACATTTGTAACATGATCCTCGTGAATTGATTATCTCTCTCCCCTTCTCTTCTCAAATTGGCAACACAGAACATCCTCAACTCAATGGATGCCGTCACCCTAGGACGCACGTCCATCTTTATCGCTCATCGTCTCTCAACCGTCGTCGATGCGGACGAAATCCTGGTCATCCGTGACGGGAGGATAGGAGAGCGGGGCAAGCACCACCAACTCTTAGCAGATACCAATAGTTATTATTATGAACTTTGGACCAATCAGAATAAGGTCGCGCTAGAATCCGTCCTTGATGGCAAGAATGGGGAAGAGTCAGAAGTTGAGGAGAGCTACAAGTCATGATGACAAGCATGTCAGTATTAGGTGCATTAGAAATTTATTAACTAGTTATTATGAATATTATGTCATCCTTATGCCAAAAAGGCATTGTAACAGTCCAAAGTCAATGGAGTTAGAGGGCTACTCCAGGCTGAAATTAATAATATCTAAATTAATAAAGTAAATTTCAACAAGCAAAAATGCTGAAAACTTCATCAAAGTCTGATAAAACATAATGGCCCGTATTCTGAAGTGGGGTTTAACTTAAACTCGGGTTTAAAGTTGTGGTTTAAGTATGGATAGCCAATTGTTACATAAATCACTAATGGTAGAGAAATCATATTTCAGCTCATTTGGCTCTAAAATCATTCATATTGTCTAGGAAGTATAAATAGATGATTGTCTTCACCATCGATGAATCAGGAAAGAGCACAGTAAACATAAGAAAAAACATACAACTTAATAAAAAATTTGACACGTTTGGCTTTCCATAATTTTAGCACAGAGTTAGACCATGGTCTAAGTTAAACCTGACTTCAGAATATGGGCCTATGAAGACAAGTTTCGGCACAATTATCCTTCATAATAAATCAGGAGCCAACCCTTTTTTACATTCTTGGAGGAACATATTTAAATAAACATAATTTTTTGTACAATATGATACAAATAATAAGTGGGGATATGACATCATCAGCTTGCTCATTGCATATCATGAAGACATGCATTGAAATGTTTCACCAAAATAATTCATAATATTAAATTGTAATAACTTTGTTATTCCTCATCAAAAATGATGAAATTTTCAGAGTTTTGTTTGTCTGATTTTTCTCTATCTGTCCAAATCACATAATGTTCAGTCTGGGGTGGGGTACCCCTTGGAGGCCCTTCTGGTATAAGGCTGATGTTTATCAAAGAGTGCAAAGTTTATTCACTTATGGATAATTTGGTGTCATAGTGTGCTCTTGAAATCCAGCTTCCCAAGGAAGTCAGTCATAAATAATGTGTGTCTTTGGATGATGTTAGTCAACTTCTGATATTTAGTATGTGAAATGACTTAGCCCATCGTTTAATAGCTTGTGCTACCTCAAATATTCATTTGCAGACCAAGAATATGATCTCTATTACAGAAAGGAAACATTGCAATGTCTTTGTAGTTTAGTAGGTTACTTTTATTTTCTGAATATTTGATATATTAAACCCTATTAGAGCCAGGTTATTTGGACCCATCTCACAGCCAAGGGGGGGGGGTGATCCCCCCCCCCCCCTGAGATGTCAGCTGCCAATTGTGCATTGCAAAAATTTTGCACAGTGGTAGTGTGCAAATATGATCTATGATTATATCAATAAGTGTGGAGGGGTGGATTCTAACCCGCCCCCCCCTGCCTTTTAGGGTTTAGGGGTAGTATATCATGAATAAAAACTTTCATATAATTTTGATATCAATGCAAAGAATGTTCTCCCTTATGTCCCTGATTCAAAAAAATAGTTGTGTGTATTAAGATTTAATTTCAAATCTTAATCAGTAATGTGGTGCACAATTTTTGTATGTTCTTTGGTATCAAGTGAAAGCCTACTGGAAAGAAAACTATTTGTTATATCTGAAATAGACTAATTGGCAGCCTAAAAATATCAATCAGGTATGAGTGTTAAAACATATGCTCCTAAGTTTTTATTATGTTTCATTTAATATATCTATTTAAACCGATGTTTTATTTAACAAAACAGTGTAAACAAGGTTTATGAGATAAGACCTTTAATACTACCAGTAAGTTTTTTCAGCAGTGATTGAGAATGACATACTTGGTGGGTGTTTCATAAACCTGTTTGTAAGTCACGAATGACTTTACTCACGACTGGTGATCCTTTCTTGTGCTATGTGATATATCACTATGTAGCTGACTAAGCTCTTTAGAACATGTTCCAGTCGCGCGTAAAGTCATGTGTAACTTCACTAACGGATTTATGAAACCCCACCGGTAATGCTAAATTTAAAGGACTGGCTAAGGGTATGGAATATGGGTGAAGAAATGTATAAGAGAGACTCTCCATATGAAGAAATCAAAGCAGAGAAATTGATACAACCAAATTGGAACTCTGATAACCTATCAGTACTTTGGTCAACTTAGAGATGTAAGTATTTTCTTTAATATCCAAGAAATTATCCCCAGTTCTATTCATTATATGTAATACAGTGAGTCAAACTTCACCTGAAATTCTAGAAGCATTATGACATCATGGGTCCTGTTTTGTATAGATTTACAATGAAGGGTAAATTTGCCATTATTTGTAACTACATGAAAAAAAACCTTGATTTGATTGGCTGTTCAGCCCTGTAATCATGATTTCTGAAACTGGCACGAGGATGAAATAATGCGCAATTAAAACATTGTACCAGTGTAACTCAGACTGACTTTGAATAAAAATCTTCCCTGCTGGTCAAGGCCTCTACATTTGAAAATTTCGCACATCTTCAGAAAACAATTTCATGTGCAACACTGGTTTTATGCATAGATATAGTTGATGATGTCAAGCACCTACCAATTCCTTTTTTTTGTTTCATTAGTGAAATATAGACATTTTTTGTCAGATTGGACATAAGAAATGTCTTCTTTGGATCACAATAGGTTGTTACAATGGGAATTCTTCATGTTCAGAGAAGAATCAAATAGGCGTGTACCACAAAGCTTAGCAATCATCATAGAGCATTTTTCTACAATTGATTCCATTGACTACAATGTACAATCAATCGTGAAAATCGAGCTCATGATCAATCGCTAACCTTTGTGTTACAGGACCCTTGTTTCGCATTACGACAAGGAAAAATGAGATTTCTCATATTTTACATTATAAAATAAAATAGAAATAGTGAATGGTGGTTTCCCTCATTTTCATGCTGACCAGGATGTACATATGACTGTTTTTGTGAAATTAAGCAGAATTTTAAAATTTTATAACTTTCTTATTTGACATCTAATTTTGATGAAATTTTCAACATTATGCTTGTCTTACTTTTCTCCATTTACAGTATTTAAAAAAACTTTAATTTGGGGTGGACATTGACAGACATTGCAATATCCAGACCATAAAATTTGAAGACAGAAGTGTAGCCTGTCTCTACTTGAATGGAGCTACATCATGAGAAAAAAGTATATTTTTATTCAAGTATTTGTATTTTGGTGTATATATTATGTAAAAATATTAGAACTTGGACATGTATAAACACAAACAATCAACTTACTGTTTAATATTTAATAGGAAATAAAAAGTCTTGTTTATCTGGAATCGGCTATTATGTTATTTGAAGTTTTTTATATTGGTGTGTACAGTACTAGAATCATATTTTTTCCCGTTCAAAATGTTTCATAACGTTCCATAACATATCGGTGCATAATACTACATCGAGGGTATTTGAATTCCAGTTCATCGTGATTTGGCCGTGAACCAGAATAGCCTGAAGGTTAAGTCGCTGCCCGGAATGCAGTAGATGGCAGGTTCGAATCCTTCTGGTTCCAATTTTTTCTGACTTATGATTTTCATTAAAGATCGAGCATGCGATCTGAAACACGTAGGAGTAATGTAAAATTTGTTTACAAACTTCATTTTGTTGTCTCTAGTATCACTACAGCACTGAACATGCTATACATCAGCGATATAGACTTTCTAGAGGAAGTACATTTACACCCAACTCACACCTTTGCATTTATAGCATTTTATGCAACCAAATATTTGTTAGCAATCACCCTGCTATGTGTGAGCTTCTTAAAATTGTATGGAGTAAAGTAAGGTGATAACTGATACCAGCTATTATTTAAAAGCAAGGCAAGTCGAGGTAAATCAAGCAGTCAAGCTGGGTTGGCCTGCATATGTTGCTTGATGTTGCTCACCATTAGTAGTGGATATTTGAAAAACATTAAAAACAAGCAAGCTAGAACGCAAGGTCTCTGCATATTTGATCATGTTGTAGATCTCATATTAGCTTATTTCATTGTGTGCTTGTCTGCGTTTGGACAATATGCAGCTGAACGCAAGCCAAAAACGCAAAGGTGTGAGCCAAGCTTTGACAATTACTGGTTTGTTGGGTAAGCATTACTAAGCAATGTCTTCTGCTTGTGCAACATTTTTTTTTTTCTGGCAAGGTGGCAAAATATTGTTGATAAATCACATTCCAGAGTCGGCTTGAAATAAAATTTATGCAGTTATTACCGTGAGGTGATTGTCAAATCATGGCCGGACACTATCAAATTCTTGAAGTAATCATGTTCCAGAAACAAAATCA
Organism: Lytechinus pictus; assembly: GCF_037042905.1. Taxonomy (NCBI): domain Eukaryota; kingdom Metazoa; phylum Echinodermata; class Echinoidea; order Temnopleuroida; family Toxopneustidae; genus Lytechinus; species Lytechinus pictus. Next base: position 7,228,079 of record NC_087248.1, on the reverse strand, counting down.
AAATCATTAAAATATTATGGTATTTTGAAAAAGAGGGGATTCCAGTATTTTTTTTTTGGAGGGGGGATTATAATGTTTAAAGTTACAAACCTGAGTGGGTTGTCTGTTGTAGGTGCCAATTCTTGGAACTAAGTATTACGCAACGTTAGAAAAACAGAAAGCATACAAAAAATAAAATCTGCAGAAGACCTGCCATTGATTGTCATGTTTTGCAAATAAATGATTTTATTTGTTACCATCATTGCATGATTGTAATATAGAGATACAAACAAAACGTACATCAAGTCACAGTTTTGTGCATACATTTAGAGTGGAATGATAAGCGATAGAGATTTGATAATAAATGAGTTGTGTGATGAAAGAGCTGAAAGGAATACAAACAGATATAATATTAATATATTCTCATTATACAATTAATATATTAATCAACCCTGTGCAGTAAGAAAATCATATTGGACGTGAATATAAAGAGTAGTAATATGAACATCGTTTTGAAGAATAGAAATTTGATAGTACAACTGTGCATAGATATACCTGGTATAACAATTTGTGCAGTTAAAAGTAGGTTGACATTTTTGTGAATTTCTATAGATATAACAATTATGTACACTCACCAAATAATCATGTACATTTTATGATTAAAAAGAAGAAAAAAAACATGTACCGGTACTTAGAAGTATTATACATCAAACATTGGAACAATAATACAAGAATATTTACTTTCAAGATAATTTTTTTTTTGACAATCGATTGGCAGTTACTTTGCAGTATTACACCATCATCGATATTTCACATGGATCAGAAAAAAAATGAATTTAAAACTGAACTCTTTTTTTTTTCTCTCAACATGGTATAATTACAGCCTTTTTTCAAATGTTTTTACAATGCAGTTGCTGATTTGAAATATCTTTTTCAAAGAAATTGTTGTTCCTTCTTCTGTAAAAGGAGCTGCCATACATATAATTTATGGAATACAATGACTTCAATGATTAAAACAAAATTAATAAAAGTAAATGAAATAAAAGAAAATATATTCCAATCACATAAAAGGCAAGTATGAAAGAGCTTCAAAAGATACCACATTCTCAATAATTATTTCATAAAAATGAAATTGGTTGTCAAACCATCAGGATGAACAACACATCACATTACATTCACTCTATACAAATATATAAAATGATTTTTCTTACAAATATATTCCAGCAGACAATCGTTGCATTGCGCTCTTTTAACAAATAATTGCACAAAAATTTGATTCCAAATGAGAAAATTTGCTTATTTCAGAAGAACAAAAACAGGTATACTCCTAATGTCTAGGCTAGGGTCACAGATATCCTACAGGACCCATATGAGAAGTGCAGACCTCAGCATTTGACAGTAACCCTGAGCTCTTACTGCCAGCTCTACTGATTAATCCTTATTCTGCCCAATGCTTGTGATTCATTTTTCAGTTAAATATTTCTTTAATGCTTAAATTTTCAGGCGCAGCGCTGACTAGAATCCATCAGGAAAAGCTGGCCTTTCATGATAATGAACTAATGGTGCATGTGGTATGAAATGCTTTAATTCTCTATGAACAATGAATGATTGATCAACAATGAAAACACAAATCAGTTGTAATCTACATATTCGCAATAAACACAAGTATAATTAGTCATATTTTCTACATACAGCCTACAAGTTACAAAAGATTGCATATCACTGAGTATAGAATGAAAAGTTGTAAATTTAGTACTGATACATTCAATGAAAATCACAGAGTTAACTTCGTATTTTATATTTTAGCGAATAAAAGAGATGGCTTTCTGCATGAAATATAATAATAATCATCTCATTTAGAACAACAAACTCATACACCTGTAAAACCTCATGATCAATTACACCAAAACCACCACAGCTGACTATACATTGGAATTGAATGTTGTTAAGTGCATTATTGAAAATAATTTGAAAGGAACCTATATACATCTATAAGCATATTCCTTTCTAAGGTTTCCTCCACATTTCTGTTTTATGTACCTTATTTCACCTAGCATATCAATTGAGAATACTAGTACTTGCTATTCACTTCATACTTGTCATACCTGGGGACGTCGGAGTCTAGCGGTTATAACACTTGTCTTTCAATCGGAGGAACGTGGGTTTGATTACCTGCCACAGTGTTTTCCTTCAGCAAGAAATTCAACCACATTGTGCTGCACTCAACCCAGAAGAGGTGAATGGGTACCCGGTAGGAAGAAATTCCTTGAATGCTTGAGCGCCTATATAGGCAGTGCAGCTAAAGCTGGGGTAACAATAGCATCACTTTGTATCCTTGGGCGAAAGCGCTTTATAAATCCAGTTATTATATATACAATGGTTGTTCACCTCAGTAATCAATCAGGTAGTTATAGCAGTTTTGCAACTTCAAAGATTTATGGAAATAAAATCTAAATTATGAAAATGAACAAAACGAAAGACCCTTCAATATATGGATATGAACAGGGCTTTTCGATCTGCATTTTTAAAACAAGTCTTACTCTAGAAACCAATTCTCCCAACATCCAATCACTCTGACAAACAAGTAAATCTGCTTCATAAAAAACCTACCACCAAACATGTAAAATTGTTGTAGTACGATTGTTTAACATGACAATAAAGTGTCGACATTTAAATATGTACGCTTAATACACTCTGGACCCCATTTCATAAACATTTGTAATCAATGGCAAGTTAGATTCTGAACTATGAATTTGTGTAAATTGATTGGCAAAGAGTGAGTTCGTGAAATATATTTCTACATCTCACTCAATTTCACTCGATTAAGATATGGGGTTTAAAAAATACAAAACATAGATTATATAAGCCTACACCAAGTGAATACCGGTAAAGCAAAAATATGAAATGCAAGATGAAAAACTACAAAGAATTTAATAAAAATGCTGGGAGGAATGACATGACAAATTATATGAGGAATAATGTATCAAAAATAAGCAAAATAAACTTTGATTTATCGCTGATTAAAGAGGTAGGCTTTTAACGGAGTCTTAAAAATACATAGAGTGTTAATTATCAGGGAGTTTCCTCAGACGTGAACTGTAGATCTCTGGCCTAGCAGCACACATCAAGGCAGTGTAGATGGTGTCCCTGTAATAAGAAATACAAAGGAAATTTATAAAAATAAATAAATGAATGAATGAATAAGATAAATGAATAAATAAATAAAAAATAAATGAATGAATAAATAAATAAATGAATAACTGACTGAATGAATGAATGAATAAATAAATAAGTAAGTAAATAAGGAAAGTCAGAATGGTTGGAATATTTTCTCCTTACATGGTATCATCATCATTGCTTAAACTTCATAATGTAAATTAATAATGTAGATTTATCATGTAAATTACATACACGATGAAAAATCTTTCTCACGATTTGATATACTTTTGTTGAATGCATGTTCCAAGGTTGGAAAACTATTTATATTACAACTTTAGTATGAATGAAATATCAGAACATTTCCTTTAAATTCTTTAACACTTAAACAGTGATCAATTTGATTGTTGATGAGACTTGACCCAGTCTTCACAGCCAACGGTACATTACCTAGATAGATACAGGGCTCGACACTAGCGGCGGTCCGACGGTCCCAGACCGGTAAAAATCGCTGTCGGGCCAGTAGATTTTCAGAAATAGGAAGATTTACTGGTCCGACATGACCAGTAAAAAATATCATTTTCGGGCCAGTAATTTTTCCAAAAATAGCAAGATTTAAGGGTCCCACATGACCAGTAATAAAATCCACTGTTGGGCCAATAACTTTTCCAGAAATTGTCAAATTTACTGCAAACTATTTCCCCCCGTTAAATTCTGTCATTCACACACAGAATACACACACTAGAGTAGCATACAGTGTACATGTAGCCAGCCACACAACCCACGTGGTAAATTCTCTACTGGCTGCGCGAACGAAGCTTGGCTAAACTCTGGCAGAAATCTCTCACAGAACTGTAAAAATTCACGGTTCATACTCATGAAAGGCTCTTATAATGTCCATATTTCCTAAAAATTGGAGTAACTCTGTCATTTGTAAGCAGTAAAAGGAGAAATTTTCACTTCTGTTTTGGTTCAAACAGATCGGGTTTCGGGTGATATCTTCTGAATACATAATAGCCCCACATATGCATTTATGTGTGTGTTGATACACTTGGTTTCTGACTTTCTTTCGTAGTTATTTTAATTGAGCCAAAAAGAAACTGATAAATTATTTGATGATAGTTTTAGCTTTCTTCCTCTGTTTTCTTCCTATCTTTCTTTCCTTCTTTCTTTTCAATCTTTCTTTGTTTCTTCCCTCTTTTCTTTCATTTTTTTTGTTACTGTCTTTCTTTTTTAATTTCCCTTTTTTCTTTAATTTGTTCTTTCTTTCCTCTATTTCTCTATTTCTTTTTTCTCTTTCTTTCTTTCTTTCTTTCTTTCTTTCTTTCTTTCTTTCTTTCTTTCTTTCTTTCTTTCTTTCTTTCTTTCTTTCTTTCTTTCTTTCTTTCTTTCTTTCTTTCTTTCTTTCTTTCTTTCTTTCTTTCTTCCTTCCTTTCTTCCTTTCTTTCTTTCTTTCTTTCTTTCTTTCTTTCTTTCTTTCTTTCTTCCTTTCTTCCTTCCTTCCTTCCTTCCTTCCTTCCTTCCTTCCTTCCTTTCTTTCTTTTTGATATTTTTCTTTCTTTAATTCTTGAGTCCATCCATCCTATATTCATCTCTTTTCTCATTCCTTTCTTTCCTTCTTTTTACCCTTTTCTTTCCTTCATTCTTTGTTTCTTTCTTTGTTTCTTTCTTCCTTCCATCCATCATTTATTTACCCTTTCTTGTTGTTTTTTATTTCTTCCTTCTTCCAACCCTTTCTCTCTTTCTTACATTCATTCCTTCCTTTCTTATATATGTCTTGTACTTTCCTTTTTCCCTTTGTTAAATCTATCCTTTTACCTTTCCTTTCTTTTTTTGACTGCTTGCTTCCTTTCTCTCCTTTATTCTTTCATTCCTTCCTTTCTTTGTCTCTCAGTCTTTCTTTTTTTCTTCCTTTCATCTATTCTTTTCTCTTTTTTTATATTGCTTGCTTCTTTCCTTCCCTTCCTTTATTTCTTTCCTTCTATCTATCATTTTACCTTTCCTTTATTTCTTCCTTAATTCCTTTCTTCCTTCTTTCAATCCTTCCATCCTCTCTTTCTTTATTTTGACCTTTCCATCTCTCCTTTTACCCTTTCTTTTTTATTGCTTCTTCTTTCTTTCATTTACTACTTACTGGATTTGTTCTTTCTTTCTGTATTGCTTGCTTCATTTCTTTCCTTCATTTCTTTTTTTCCTTTCTTTCTTTCTTTCTTTCTTTCTTTCTTTCTTTCTTTCTTTCTTTCTTTCTTTCTTTCTTTCTTTCTTTCTTTCTTTCTTTTTGTTCCTTCTTTATTCCTTCCTTCCTTTCCTTCTTTAGTTCTTTCTTTTTTTCCTTCCTTCACATCTATCCTTTCTTTACCTTTTCTTTTTTCTTCCTTCCTTCCTTTCTCTTATTCTTTTCTTTCTTTCTTTCTTTCTTCGTTTCTGTCTTGCTTTCTTTTTGTCCTTCATTCGTTCATTTTATTTGGGGGGGGGGGAACGAAAGGCTAGAAAAATAAACTTGCGCCTTTTTTAAATGTTTTCTTTATTTTTTGGGACCAGTAGATTTTAGGTTCGGACCAGTAAAAATTTGAAAAACTGGGTATCTACTGGTCCGACATGAATAGGTTGGACCAGTAGAAAAAATGGGTTAGTGTGGAGCCCTGCATAATAGTAAATACAATGAATTCATGGGCCCTGTCTTACAAAGAGTTAGAAATGATCCAATCACAACTATAGAAAGCAAGTAACCCAAACATCTACAATGCAATGTCCTTTCAAAATGTTTTCTAGATATGATGTATTTATAGTCATTCAAGAAGCAGCATCTTGACAATTCAGTAAGCTCTGAAACAGAGGGCCGTGGGTTCGAATACCAGCCATGGCGTAATTTCCTTCGGCAAGAAATTCATCAACATTGTGCTGCACTCGACCCAGGTGAGGTGAATGGGTACCTAGTAGGATTTATTCCTTGAACGCTTTAGCGCCTTTTAATATGGCGGCTCAGCTACATGTACAGCCGGGGTATAATATGATACCAAGTATCAAAGCGCAGTTGAGTATATGCACACATTAACTACGCTATATAAATGGACATATTATTATGCTCCTTTGTTTACGAATGGATCATGCCTAAATTTCATAGATGAAGAATTATGACATTGGTGGCTTTCCATAGTTGAGAATGATGGGATCAATCACATCTCTTTATGAGACAGGGCCCAGCAGAGTTTATGTTCAATTCCAGTATCTACAGGTAAACACCCAACGGTTCCTCTGAAACACAAATATTGTTATTTTAATGAACGGTTAGGTCATGTGAGGAAGCATTTCTTGTGAAAAAGCTTGGCACACCTTCTTTAGGAAGTTCTTTAGGAAACCAGGTTCTTTCACTTTCATTATTCGCTCATTAACAAAACAAACAGATGAATCTGAGCTACCCCTGGATTTGCATTTATGGGCGTGAATACAGAAACCTGAATAGAATTATTTAGCCTATGATATAAAAATATTTATCAAAGATTTTTCTTACCAAATTTAGCAATCAATTTGATTGATAAACGGAAAATTTAGATCGCAGTTTGTGTTAAACTGGAGTTCCAGGTATGGGATAGAGTGCTAAATAAATTTGACTTAAAAGAAAGTGTACTCAATAAAAAAAAATTGAATAAATAGAAGCAGAAACATGCTGATACATGTCTAAAATAAAAGTGACTTTGCCCAAAGTATAGGTCTATATAATGATTGTTTACTATAGTGATCTTTGAGGAATTAATTTCCAAAATCCACTTTAATTTTTCATTTTTTGTGAATCTACATTTTAGGATATTCATGACTCAAGACATATTTTGTACATGTTAAGGCCAAGTCCATTCATAATGCAAGTTGACACTTTTATAATGATAAAAAAATTTGCTGAATCGCACAGCAATATTAGCTGAACTTTCTTTATACACACGAAAAAAACAAAGACAAACTAACCAAGAAAGAGACAAACTTACTCATTCAATACTGGCTGAGTAGATAACACATTCCACATTGTGTTGTTATTGATGCTTTTCTCTCCTACTGCATTCATAGCCTTGTTTCCAGGATCTCTGTGATAACAAAAAGACGGATTATAAGTCTTTATTCCACAGTTTATGAAAATATATCAAATTCATACAACTTTTTATTATAAATTATGAATGAGGCAATCCTACATCATTTTTTACAGTATCAGCTAGATAGCTGAACATTCCATTTAAAAACGAATATTAAAAAAGAAAAAAATAACAGAAATAAAATCAGGCCATGCCCCTCATCCCCCTGTAAACTTAAAGGTTATCAAATCTTTGGGTGCTGAAGGGAGAAAAAGAAGCAAGTATTAATTATGTTGTATAATAAATGGGCTATTGTAATTGCATCCTTCATTTCTACAGCCCACAAATAGAGTACATCTTATTGTTAAAAGTTACAGATATTGAGAGGAAAAAAATTTGCAATAATTCAATCTTGTTGTATTACATAAGGGTTAATTTAATCTCATATATCTCAGAAATTAAACAAGATAATGAGATGCATTCTGTCTTATCTTTAGAACTTACAGATATTTGGGGGAGGGTGGAAAGAAATTAATTCTGTTGCATTACAAAAGGGCTAATTTAATCTCCTATGTCATAAAACTTAAAAAAACATGACATGCAGTCAGTCTTATCATTAGAGCTTACAGATATTATAGCAAAAACTTTGGCAAGAATTTAAATCTGTTGTATTACGAGAGGGTCATTTTAATCTCATACATCATATGACTTTGCATGGTGAGATTCACTTGCAATATTGTATACAGTCCAAGGTCCTTGATATGTATCAGTGAGTTTATTGATTCAACTTGAACTTTGAAATCAACTTCTATACCCAAGGGTGAAAAATACATCATACAAAGCATTTAAGCCATGATTTCTTAACGGTTCCAACTACATTCAAAACCAAATTAGAAGTCAAGGGACAAAATGGATGAGTTATATAAACAGATTAATAACAGATAATATGCAAGTACAAGAATATATATTTTATGGCCAGCTGGTATCAAGCCAAGAAATTATGAGGTGATACATGATGTAGATTATATTCACTATCTTTTGACAATCTAATGGATTTTGCATTGTATCTAGCAGGCACTGACGTGACAAATGCACTTATATCAATTGTCTCAGTCCAACAGTCTTTATTTTACTTCATTAATCACTTCTAAGATATGCAAAAATTGCTTGTCATACCCTTGCCATGCTTTATAAACTCATATTAAATGCACTTATATCAATTGTCTCAGTCCAACAGTCTTTATTTCACTTCATTAATCACTTCTAAGATATGCAAAAATTGCTTGTCATACCCTTGCCATGCTTTACAAACTCATATTTACATAAAACTTGACTTCACCATCATTGGATCATTCTTTGCCTTCTAACGTCATCCCTCTCTTTTAGTCTTAAAGGTAAATTGTGTCATTGGTTTATTTCAAAACTTTCTTTTAAATTTCACTCTTTGCTTTCCACAATATTCATAAACAAGTTCTGAGTCCATACAATGTATTGCATTGGCCAGAAAGAACTGTTTTTATTCTCAAAAAAATATATAAAGATGAGAAGATTTGCCGAGTGAGCTTTTTTTATATTTATTTTTTGAACTAACATAAAAAATGAAGAGCGCCACCTTGAGACCAAATGACATCAATAACTGCTCATGAATATTCATATCTCTAGCTCTCGCCTCTGCGCGAGTCTCAATCAAGTGCAGTGCCGATGCACGGTACGGACGCATGGACGGGTACGGAGTCTGTACACCGTGAATGCACGGGTTTCTTTCCCGGTTTCTATTGCATTTCGTAGAAAGCGTGTACATTGAAAACAAAGTCTGACGGCTTTTTCCTTGCTTTTATCTTTGCTTCGTTGATCTGTATTGTTTCTCTATTTCTCCAGGGTATGGAGGGAGGGAGAACGGTGCTTGCGAAAGGGAGAGAAAGGGCTATATTCTTATTTATTATATTTTTCTAGTTTTTTATATGTATTTTTGTTTTGTTTCCGATTCACTGAATTGTTATCATTTTCTTCAGGTTCTGTATTTTGATTTGTTCATTATTATCACGTGTAGTAATATACGTTGTAATTTCTTAATTGTTTAAATAATAGGCCTATGCCCGGAGGGGCCACTTCCATTGACGAGTGGATACCATGCGCGACCACGGGGTCTTGAAAAGCACCCTAAACACGTATTTTCCATATTCTGAAAATGCACCCCTTAACAAGTATTGGCGTGTGAAACCCTACTCTTAACAAGTATTGGAAACAAATACTATTGGCAAGTATTCCCAGAACTGAGCCCCTAAACAAGTACAGCGATGTATTTTCCATATTCTAAAAATGCACCCCTTAACAAGTATTGGAAACAACGCCAATATTTGTGTTTGGTTACTTTGAAGCAACCGTATGATTGTGTAAATATTAGCCGGCATGTTCAGCCTATGCCTTGTTGAATAAAGGTGTTCATTTTGCATCCCAATCTGATGTGGTAATTTCTCCCTTTTTATTGTCGTGGTGTCAGCGCTAGGATCGTTTCCCGCCACATAGGAATTTTTAGGCCAAAACTGGGTCACGCATCGACAGTTAAATACGTAGCTGTAGTGATTTTTGCAATTTGAATCGGCTGATTCATCGCTCCATCAGCGAATACCGACACACGGGTAACGCTTTGATAGCCTCACGTATAGTACGATACGATGACGCAGTCAGCGGAAGCGCCCGCACAGTTGCGCCGGTTGAGTCGGTACGAGACTCCCGAATCTTTCCTAGAGTGGAAGCGTAGTTTATTGATGGATTTGCGTTTATATACTGATTTTTCGCCTTTTCTATTTGAGGGTGTTTCATGGCAAAGGAAGTCGAAGGCAAATACCTTACGGGGTTTTGTTGACGATCCCTTTGTCTTTGACGTTGCTGGCGGTAAGACAGCCGCTCAGAAAGTTGTGGTTTTGGAACTCATGCTGGGGCAAATTTCAGCTTCTTGCCCGATTATCGCTAGAGGTTCTATTGTAAATAAGTCCACTTCACTTGCAGACATATGGGATCTTGTTTGCATACATTTTGGTTTCGACAGACAAATACTAGCCAAAGACAATTATCAATATCATGTTAGACACACTCACAGTCTTGATTGTTGTGAAGATGAAGATGAGTTGGATGACAATGAATTGATACATGATGAAGGACGTGAGAAAAATAATGTTAATGAGTTCAGATGTAATGAAAGAAGTGATAAAAATAAACATGAAGACAATGTGAATGATAATGAGTTGAGATGTGATGATCAAGAAAGTGATGAAAATAAACATGAAGACAATGTCAAGGATAATGAATTGAGCTTCGAAGGTGGTATCTCCTATTGTGAAGTTGATGACATTGCTTTGCGAGAAGATGGAAGAAGTAGTCGTGACGTGTTTCATTATGAGTGTAACATTGGAGTGACAGATGTAGATGATTGGAGTAGGCCTATTCACACTAGCGATACTTCGAGGTTTGGTGTTGAGATGGATGGGTCTATATCATTCGTGGATTTAGGTTTTCTAAACCTTGTTACACAGTATGATAGTCTTGATGATTGCGCTGCCAACAACTCGGCAGCGCATGTTGCTCGTAATGATCATGGGTCTCACAATGATGTGATGTGTAATCCGGGTATTCCTCCCGATGATGATTGTTCATCGGAGCCTGATTGTTTCCAAGGTCATGAACTCACTGTTGGACTGGGATGTGATCCCCCTTCACTTGATATGTTATCAGGCACTTGCACACTTGGTGCGAGTAAAGTTCAGTTGGATTTCTGCGTTGATGTTGATAGCAATGTTCGCTATGTTGGTTCATCAGAGAGAGATGAAACGTGCAAAGACTTGTCAATTATCCCTGGCAGTACTCCTGGTTTCCAGATTGTGCCAACTTCTACTTCCATCGACGGGGCTAATAGGCTCTTACGCTCTGATACACTGTTCACTCATCACTCGCCCGAACAGTGCATCCACCATTCACATACAAGCGCTCGTTTTCGATTCACACATTCGAATGATAGGCTAGCCGTTCTCGATCTCGCTATCGGCCAAACTAACCATACCTCCGTTCGGTTCGCATGTTCGAATGATAGAATAGCCGTTCTCGATCTCGCTATCGGCCAAACTAACAATACCGTGACCTCCGTTCGGTTCGCATGTTCGAATGATAGAATAGCCGATCTTGCTATCAGCCAAGCTAGCAGTACCTCCGTTGCCATGACAACACATCAACTGCGCCTGTATATGCTCAAGCCATCGTCTCGCATTCAGTTATCTCCAGATAACCCAACTCGAGCCATTGATCCAGGTGCTGATCGGAAGTTCACCATGGACTGCTTTGAGCAAAGTACCATCCCTGATCTACATCAGGATCCACCACATTCTCTTCAGCTTGAGGATGCCCTGGTCTCCCAAGGACGCCCCCCAGATGTCCATCTTTGCCAGCATGATGTTGCTCACTCCAACTCCTTTGTGATTGATGTCATAGCAACCACTGTCCAGGATGAGGAATTCCATTGTCCCCTAGACCGGCACCATGATGTCTCCATCTACCAGCCTGCGAGGGATAATAACGCCTCTGATGTGATCCCTAGCCTGGGTACAGTTCTTATGGGTATCAACATCTCGGCTCCCATGGGTCGACCCCCTGACGTTCAGCGTGTTCGCGATGTCTCCACTTCATGCAGCAGTGGACCTGCCCGAGATTGTCATCACATCACCCTCAAGATGGGCCCTACTACAGAAATTTTGATGGCCTCACTACAACTCGCCTATGGACTTTCGCGATCTTGGTTCTACACGTCCGCTACTCTCTATGGTCCTCCAGTGATTCAGAGCAGCGTCAGTTGCCCAGACATAGGCCCAGCCATAGGTCCAGACGTAGGTTCAGACATAGGCTCAGCCATAGGTCCAGGCATAGGTCCAGACATAGGCCCAGACATAGGTCCAGACATAGGTTCAGGCATAGGTCACTATGCACCGGATGTTACCTCGCCACCCTCGGCCCCACCTTACCCCTGGCCTGTCCCCTGCATCAGTGTTTTCTAGTTCGCAGCAGCAGCCAGTTATATCACATTGCATTCTACGTTGCAAAATCTGTTGAACTATTTTTCCAGCGTTAGACTACTGTACCTTTCATTTGGACATTCACAGTTAGCTGACTATATATATTGATGACTAATTTCTTGTCGATTTATATTCTTTGTCTTTATATCTTTATGACAGTGTTTTTATTGTTTATGTATCATGTTTTATCAATGCCTTGACCATATGGTCAGTTATTATCTAACAGTTACTTATGGTACAGTATGCCTTTAGTTGTAAGCGGATGATTTAATTTTTGTACAGTTACTTCAATTGGTTGTCGTTTTTTGTAACTATGTGTATTATTTCTCACCAATAGCCAATTTTGTACAATGTTGTACATGCAGGTTTTTTTTTGACTTCCCACTGAACAGTGAAGTTATGCTACATTTTTTATCTGAATATTAATTGTGCTAATTCCATTTGGAGGATACTACTTGTTACACCTGATGCTTATCGAATAAGGGAATTTTTATGCTTTTGTTTAATACCGACGGTATAGCTTCCTTCTCTATGCTGCGATTTTTGGAGAGTAGTTAATGGTTTTGAAAATACATGTATTTGATCACGCTTTGTGATTTCGTGATGCGGCCGCATTTTTGTGCATAATTTTGTCGTGTTTTGTAGATTTTTTTTACAACTTAATTGTTGTTATTACAGTTCCAGGTTTTTATCCTTACAGTTTACAAGTAATTTTCTTGTTGTTAGGTTATTACACATTACAGGGTGATTGGTTTATTTTTAACTTAGGAAGGGAATAGTGTATGTAGTGGTTAGGTCATGATAAGTGCATGAGATTGTTCAATGTAGATGAAGAGGTTAAAGGAGACAGTTTTAGATGACCTGCTAAATTAAGGGTTTAAATTTAGGTTGCAGTTAGCTACAATGTATGTCTTATTTTTATTATGCTTTGCTAGTTATTTAGAGGTACTTTTACAAATCATAATTTTCTCTACACAAATGAAGAGAATAACTTGTGTTTGATATTCATTAGTTTAATGGTTTGTGTAAATGTCATGGTACTGTCATATGTCATTGTGAGTAAATGTTGGTTGATATTGCAATACCTTACTGATTGAAGTGTTAATATATTTTAGTCAGCTAGCCTTTGATAAATCCTTTGTCATACATGTACTCGCTTATAATTCAATAAGAAGTTGATGAGCAAAAAAGCATTGTGTGTTTAATATTGATGTCTTTAAAATTACATGATGGTTTCATTGTGTAACTGGCACTTCAAGTTGTATATCTGAGTTATAATGCATGTATGCCTTCTTGATTTTAACATGGTAAGGTTATGTAGTTCTGCTGTTTGTCATGTTTAAGGCTATACATGCAATACGTCCTTAATTGTTTATAGTTTTATAGCGGATTTCTTTTGAAGTGATTTACATGGTTTTGTTCAGGAATTGATTGTTGATCTACAGGTTTGATCATCTCAGAATGTTGTGCTTACATTGTTTAGTGGTGCACATTGTTTTTATAGTTTACATCCCAAAGATGAAGAAGGAAGAAAGAAGAATGTATCACGCCAATATTTGTGTTTGGTTACTTTGAAGCAACCGTATGATTGTGTAAATATTAGCCGGCATGTTCAGCCTATGCCTTGTTGAATAAAGGTGTTCATTTTGCATCCCAATCTGATGTGGTAATTTCTCCCTTTTTATTGTCGCAAAACGATACTCTTGGCAAGTATTCCCTGAAATGAACCCCTAAACAAGTACAGCGATATTTTATTGTTATGTCGCGGGTCCGTCGGTCGTCGGTTTTACCTTTACAAATTACACACCATATTATTTTGGTTTAGTACGGCCCCACCTTCCACACCTCGCGCAAACATGGCAAATCGGACTCTAAACACGTAGTGTTGGGGCAAAAAGGACATCCTTTATAAAACACTTTGATTTTGTTTGATCATCACCGCATATTTGACCCTAAACACGTATATTTTTCCGAGCGAAATAGATACCCTTTTTTCAATATTTTTGTGTTTTTGACACCCTTATCACGTTACGTACGTAACGTGCCCTATCGTGAAAAAGACATCCTTTTTACGTGTTTTTTTGGTCGCGCATGGTATCCACTCGTCAATGTAAGTGGCCCCCCCGGGGGCCTATGCTACATTTTTTTTAAAGGAAAAATTAGAAATAATTTTGTATTGAACTAGCTTGGCCACCAATTTCGTTATTTGCTTTGTGTGTCATATAGCTCTCCACCACTGAATTCGTCAATATACTGCCTCGACGTATTTATCAATTAAATTGGACAAATACCGCGTGGCCTATAGTGTTTTTTTTTACAATATCCAGGGGCGGATCCAGCTTTCACTAATAAAGAGGGAGGGGGTTGAAAAATATTTTCCCCGATCGATCCGCAGCTCAAAGCTATTTGTTTGTATCTATATAGTCGTAACAGTTACTCATAAGCCCTATAAAAAATGCGAGCGCGAGGTAAAATTTTCGGAAATCGTGTATTGTGTCCTGAAAATTGACGGATCCATGCAGCACGGCCCGGCTGTGCCCCCCGCCCCCCCCCCCTTCAGAGGCACAATCAATATTTCTTATGTAAAAATCTATCGTTCTAACCATTTTTTTTTTGCTTGTCAAATTTTCCTCGGGAAAATGTGCCCCCCCCTTTGGAAAATCCTAGATCTGCCTCTGAAGATTAATCATAATAAAACAAAATAATCATAACGGTACGTAGGGCCTATGGTGCACTGGGTAGCCACTTCAGTTCCGTAAACTGTTCTCCCAGCGGGCCATGCTAATACCCCGGCTTATTAGCTTGGCTACCTAGTAGGCGCTCAAGCATTTGAATTAGTAAATGGTAGTTCCCTTGTTTGTTTTACCATGGACCTATAATAGGTCCATGGTTTTACTAAGGCCTGTTTTTGTTTACATTGATCAGCTGATATTTCTTTAATTTGATATGAATAATACCTTTTTATTGTAATCGCTATTTTACTATGTTTTATTATACAAGGACCAAGATGAAAAAACCAGTAATTACAACTCTGATCTTGTGAACCTTTTTAAATATGACTGAATGAATAAATAAATTAATAGGTAGGCCTATTGATAAATAGATATTCCATCGAAACTGAGGCAATGCGAACACGAAGCGCGGGCTAGATTGTTTAATTTATGCAGTGACATGGTTCCCCCCCCCCCCCCCAAAGTCTGAATAACCCTCACCTTCATTGGCTTCCAATACGCCAACGCATCATTTTCAAAGTTCTTCTCATGACGTATAAAATAATCAATGGCCTAGCTCCTGAATACCTCTCTAATCTCATTTCTCTCCGCTCTTCTAGCTCACTCAGACCACTTCGTTCTTCAACAACCTTGCAGCTTACTTTAGGACCACGTACAAATACCAGTTATGGGGATCGAGCCTTTTCCGTTTTCGCTCCAATCCAGTGGAATAAATTACCATCTTACATCCATAATGCCAACTCCCTTGATCAATTTAAGACCTTGCTAAAGACCCACCTTTTTAATGTATAGGTATCAGTTGTGGGTTGGTCTATATTGAGGTGCACATCTTAGTTGCATTTGTTTGTTTAAAATTTTGCTTTGAATATATCAAGGTTTTTTTTTTTTTTTTTTTTTTTTTTTTTTTTTTTTTTTTTCCCCGGTAATTTAGTTGATAGGCAGAAAACTGAGCGCTTAGAAACACCTGTATTAAGCGCCCTACAAATGTTATAATTATTATTATTATTTACCTTATTTTATTCATTCTTCCCCCTTATATTTTTTCTTCTCTCCCCACCCTCTGCTTTCCATTCTATTACTTGTTTCCCTTTCTTTCCCCCTATTATGCGCCGCCAATAGGGTGGGGGCGCCCCGTTGGCCTCCTGGATCCGCCTATGATACCGGTACGTCAGGCCTGTATATTATAAGCAATTGATGTTTATGTAACATCGATTATCCCCCCCCCCCCCGAAAGTTTTTCTTTGTATTTTTCTTTTCAACTTGTTATGGTAGTATATACTAAACAAGTATCACGTTTGACTTTGTCCAACTTTGTGACCAAAACTTTAGTACGGTTTTCTCAGTGAAATTGATGATGACGTCTCCTGGGTGCCTCCCCCTTCACCCCACTCCTCCTTGGTCCTCTGGGCTTGGCGAATAAAATTGCGTACGTATCATGGAGAGATATATCGAGGACATACAGCTAGGCGGAATTATTTGGGGAAGGGGTCTTCCATTTCTTTGTTATTCAGCGATGGTTCAGCGAATGTGCTCTATGCAAAATCACGTTTTGGCACGACTTCTAAGCGCTGGGCATGTCAACGGACAATAACAAAATAAATGCAAACATGTCATGGATCGAAATGGTAAAAAATATATATTTTAAAGAAAACCATCGTTATCAAAATTTGATGCAGTCAAACCAAATTTTTTTGTTAATACCAGTTTCAACTTACATTAAAAATTATAACCCGAGGCCATATTAGCACCGGGGGGGGGGGGGGCAGAGAGCACTTGCACCCCCCAAAAAAAAATCCCAGTAGGAAATTTTTTTTTTTTCAAAATGGAAAGTGCCCTTCTTTCAAAATGATGTGTGCCCCTTTTCAAAATAAAATACCTTTTTTGAAGTCAAACAATACATTTTAGGTTAGAAAATCACAAAATTTTTGGCTCGCGCTTCGCACTCACATCATTTTGAAAGAAGGGCACTTTCCATTTTTTCCCTACTGGGATTTTTTTTGGGGAGAGGGGTGCAAGTGTTTTGGTTACAACTTCTGCTTACAATGTTCAATTTTCAAGTTTGAATATCACAAATTTTCAGCTCGCGCTTTCCGCTTGCATCATTTATTGTTTATTCTTGGTTTCAAAACTTAGAATGTCCATCAGGTTAAAATATCACAAATTTTCGACTCGCGCTCGCATCAATTATTATTTATTGGTTTCAAAAAGTGCTTAGATTGTCCAGTTTTCAGGTTGGAATATCGCACTCGCGTCCATTATTCAGTTAGATACCCATCTTTTTCATGATAACAAAAACAATTGCTCGGAATGTTTGATTTTCAGGTCTTATTAGTACATGCAATGTCCAAAATTTTGAGCCCGCGATTTGCGCTCACACCATCTCGCAAGGATGCTCTTTTAACAATAATTTGCGCGGTAATAATTGACCAAAAAGCGAGTTTCACAACTTCAGATTTGAAAATGTTTCCAAACCGCTTGCTTGCTACGCTCGCTCCCGGGAAAAATAAAGCCTGATTACATATTTAATCAATCAGAAAAGACTTCAAAAAGGCTTTGCTCACCTTAATTACTATAAAACGCACAACTATTTAACGCAGATGATAATCTCATGGTGAAAATTTCAATTGCATAAAAAATACATATAAGTGCCCTCTTTTGCCCCCCAAATGAAATACGTTCCGCCGCCCCTGATTATCACCCATCGCACTTGCTGGTATTTCTATTTATCGTCATTCCCCCCTCTCAAAGAAAAAAACTTATGCTTTTGCCCTTTATTTAGCCTGCAATGGAACTTGTCGGAAATTTTATTTAAACGCGAGCATATCAAACAGGATTATTTATACGCTTTGGATTCTTGTTTGCCTAGAAAATGTAAAATATTTCAAGAGTTCTTATATTTTCATTACATCTTTGTCCTTATTTCTCTATATCCGTAGCTCCACCATGCGCGTATTCGAGGGCCCTTGGGGCACACCCCCCCCCCCCCCTGGGTAGGCGAAAAAGGGGCGCCAAAAATAGGGAGAAAAGGGGAGAAAAAATGAGGGAAAGAAGAAGAGAAAGAGAAAAGGGGGAAAGAAAGAGAGGAGGAAAACAAAAGAGCGAAAGGGGAGCGCCGAATTAATGTTCGCCCTAGGGAGGGGGGCGCCCAATTGATAATCGACCCATAGGGGCGCCGAATTTAAGTCCAACATAGATAGGGGAGCCGAATAGTTATTCGACCTAGGGGGTGCCAATTGATGTTCAGCCTAGGTGGGGGGGGGGGCGAATTAATGTTTTACCTCGGGGCGCCGTATAGATGTTCCACATAGGAGGGGCCGCATTGAAGTTCGACATAGGGGCACCGAGGGGGCGCCGAATTGATGTTCAAACTAGGGGCTGGGGCGCCGAATCGATATTTTCCATAGTGTTGCCGAATTGATGTTTGACATAGGGGGGCGCCAAATTGATGTTCAACCTAGGGGGTGGCAAATTGATGTTCAACCTAGGTGGAGGGGGGGGGGGCGAATTAATGTTTTACCTCAGGGCGCCGTATAGATGCTCGACATAAGAGGGGGCCGCATTGAAGTTCGACATAGGGGCACCGAGGGGGCGCCGAATTGATGTTCAAACTAGGGGCTAGGGCGCCGAATCGATATTTTCCATAGTGTTGCCGAATTGATGTTTGACATAGGGGGGCGCCGAATTGATGTTCAACCTAGGGGGTGGCAAATTGATGTTCAACCTAGGTGGAGGGGGGGGGGGCGAATTAATGTTTTACCTCAGGGCGCCGTATAGATGCTAAGATGTTAAGTTCGACATAGGACATAGGGGCACCGAGGGGGCGCCGAATCGATATTTTTCATAGGGTTGCCGAATCGATGTTTGACATAGGGGGGTGCCGAATTGATGTTCAACCTAGGGGGTGCCTAATGGATGTTCACCACACGCGGGCGCCTATTTTATTTTTGTCCTGGTGCGCCAAATTCAGGTTCAATTAACCAAGGGAGGGGGGTGGGCGCCAAATTCATGTTTGCTCGCATCAAATACTCATCCTGTTCATGATTACCAAAAGTGCCTATAATTTTAGATCAGAATACAAAAAAAAAATCATCCTACTCTACGCACTCGCATTAATTGTTTAGTAAAGTGACGATCCTGTTCATGGTTAGATAAGTGCTTAGAATGTCCAACTTTGGATCGAAATATATAAAAAAAAAATCAGCTCGCGCTTAACGCTCGCATCAACTGTTTTGTTAGTGCTCATCTTGTTCATGATAATCGAAAATGCTTACTCGAATGTCCAAATATTAGGTAAGAATATGAAAAAATTTCATCTCGCTCTTTGCGCTCGCATCAATATTGTTTAGTTAGATGACAATCCTGTTCATGATTACCAAAAGTGCTTAGTCAATGTCAAAATTTTAGGTCAGAATATCAATAACTTTTTAAGCTCGCGCTCCGCGCTCGCACAATTGTTTAATTAGATACCCATCCTTTCCATGGCTATAAAATATGCTTAGAATTTCCAGTTTTGGGTCGGAATACTAAAAATTTTACGCTCACACCTCTCGCTCGCATTAAATGATTTGTTAGATACCCATCCTTTTCATGATTACCCAATAATGCTTAGAATGTCCAAATTTTAGATCAGAATATCAAAAATTTTCAAGGCGCGCTTCGCGCTCGCATTAATTATTTAGCTAGATACCTATTCTGTTCATGGTTATAAAAAGTGCTTATCATGTCCAGTGTTGGGTTGGAAATTCAAAAATTGTCAGCTCGCACTTCGCGATCGCATAAAATGTTGACAGATACCAACCCTGTTCTTGATTACCAAAAGTGCTCATAGATTTTTCCAAATTTTAGGTAAGAATATGAAAAATTTTCATCTCGCTCTTTGCGCTCGCATCAAAATTGTTTAGTTAGATGACAATCCTGTTCATGATTACCAAAAGTGCTTAGTCAATGTCAAAATTTTAGTTCAGAATATCAATCACTTTTAAGCTCGCGCCTCGCGCTCGCACAAACAATTGTTTAAATAGATACCCATCCTTTCCATGATTACAAAACATGCTTAGAATGTCCAGTTTTGTGTTGGAATATCAAAAAATTAAGCTCGCGCCTCGCGCTCGCATTAATTATTTAGTTAGATACCCATCCTGTTCATGATTATAAAACACATGTGAAAAGTGCTTATAATGTCCAGTGTTGGGTTGGAAATTAAAAAATTGTCAGCTTCCACTTCGCAATCGCATAAAATGTTGATAGATACCCACCCTGTTCTTGATTACCAAAAGTGCTCATAGATTTTTCCAAATTCTAGGTAAGAATATGAGAAATTTTCATATTGCTCTTTTCGCTCGCATCAATATTGTTTAGATAATACATATACCCATCATGTTCACGGTTGCATTAAAACTCAGGATCCGCCCCCGGTTAAGAAATTACAGCTTCCGCACATAATTTTAGTATGGTCTACCACTCTGATGAGAAGTTGAACTAAATTGAAACCCCAAAATGCTTAAAATTCTGTGCTTTCTGGTCGCATTTATTTTTTTCAAAAGGTGGTTACAACATATTCATGGATGGTTTTTTTTCATGAACACATTGAAAAGTGGTCTTCGATGCCTTTTTCCCGTGATTATGAAATACGATCATTCAAACTGCATTTAAGGCACCTATGATTGCCGTGCTGGGCGCGCGCGCGGGTCGGGGTGCCATTTTCCGAAAAGTTCACAGGGGCGCCAAAATAGTCGGGCTCAATCATGGATCCTGGATACGCGCATGTCCGTTGGGCATCGTTTCCAACACTACCTCCTTATCTATACCGGCGTGATACTAGGCGCTAGTCCATGGATCGGATCGGTTTACTTCCATTTCGTCTGATGCCAACTCGTCCAAATGCCAACTCGTCTACTATCATTATTTGGTCTACCATCAGTTCGTTCACTATCCACATGCATGCATTCCGTCTAATAACCATCTGATCCAATAGTCATTTAGTCCATATACAATTTGGTTATTGGACGTGTTATTGTGCAAAATGAATTGGATACTGGACTAACTGGACCAAATGGTTGTTCGATGAAATGTTGATGGACGGATTGGCATTGCATGGACTAAATGAAAGTAGACCATGTGATGAATGGACGAGTTGGCAGTTGACGAATTGGCAATTTACCAATGGACCTACTAGTACTAGGCCACTGAATTGAACTTGTCATGTGCCATAACACCTAAACTGCTTCCTTATATCCGATACCCCCCTCCATCCTAGCTCGGCCGCCCCAATAAAGGGAAGGAGGAGAGAGAAGAAAGGAAGAGAGAGATAGATTGTTGAAAGGGAATCAAAAGAACGATCAAAAGGGAATTTGAACGCAACATAATATTATACTCTGTTATTGTTTGAATCGTTTCTCTCTCATGAAATCTATATTTTTAATATATATCGTTTCAGTCATTCTCATTATTTTACTGCATAGCGAATTACAAAACGTCCAATCCTCGTTTCCACTGACCACACATGACATTATTTATCATTTTATTATTATCATGCAATGAAATTCATACTGTTTTTACACGCTGCGTCGGCTGCCACTTGACTACCTTGTAAATATTTTTCTGATGATATTCAGTTTAAATCAGTGGCGTTCAAAATAAGGCTTGGGGCTGTATGGATTCCCAAATTTGTCACGGCCAAGAAAAAAAAAGGAAAGGGAGAAGGGAAACTATTATCTGAATATCATGTCAAAATCTATCATAGATTACAAAAAAAAATCAAGATTTGTGCCCTATATGTATATCTGGCCCCTTCATTTTTGTTAGGTTAATTATTTACGCCACTGGTTAAAATTAAATTCAACTTAAAACATTTTCCCTTTATCATTGCATTATACATTCATGAATAGTGAAAGCATGTTCATAACATCTTTCTGTATTTTTCGCTTTTTATACAATTCCTAACCTTAGGTTGTGTGTATTCCTTATGTTCGCATTCTCAATGTTATTTTTCTCTTTATATCAATATTATTCTCACAAACTTTATTATGGTATGCCTATTCAAGAAAGTATTACTTGTTTGCTTGCCCCATGACAGCTTTGCCTTCACGTTTGCAGATCGGAGTGTCTCTCAGTCAGTATTCAGAGCTATTACTGTATTCTCCTTGACCCCCCCCCCCTGTGAGTTGTAAAACACCCATAAAGGCAAAATATCATATTTTTATCGGCAACATATTTGCGTCACATCACCATAAATTAAGTACATCAGAATAGGCGTATACCCATTGAACCTCGCCAGAATGGGCTTGCCCAAAAATTTCAAACACAAATTTCTTTTTTTCCCCGAAAGTCATCACCGCTTGGAAGTAGGCGACCTTCCCGCCCCAAAATATTCTTATTCATACAATAGTGCAATCCGTCACGAACACCATGCACGATTGGCCTTTCATAATTAACTGATCTCCAAAATAGTTGAACCATATTCCAACACTTTCTACGATCAATACGATCGCCTTGACTGATCTGATACTTTCTGATACGATTAATTATTCCGCGATTATATGCCTCTTGGAAGCGGGGGGGGGGGGGGGTGAGCTGGGGATGCGGCATGTATTATTTTCCATGGGCAGCACCCCCTGGAATTCTGATAGGTGTCAAATTTGAGAAATGTATGGAATGACCAACATTTCGTGTTAGAACCTTTATGTTTTTCTTTTGCTTTGTCAATTTTTTTTCAGCAGGTAACCCCACCCAAAAAAAATCGTGACAGTGTGAACTGCATGAGCACATTTTTTTTTCAATCATCAAAAATGATTATTATATTATTTTCCCCATGAGTTGTGAAATGTTGACACGCCGAGATCTCCTTGGTCCCAATCCCAATGAAGAATACATTTCCTCGGCTATATAAAACAACAGTTATCATTCGTTTTTCCTATATTTATAGCAGGAAAATGGGAGTCCCAATTCCCGGTTCCACTTTCATTGCTAAATAAGTCTACGTTATGCCAATCAAGATGTGAGTGATGTCTTTGTGTCCTGCTCACGTCGCCACGCACCACAGTCATTCACATTTTTTTCAACAGTTGAACTGCTCGTGCACACACTGTATGCGTAGGCCTATATCCCGGAGGCCTATCTTCCTCTCATTTGTTGCAATAAAAGTTCATCTTTCCATCTATTTTTATTTGTTTATTGTTTATTTAATAAGGGGTAGCCCATTCAACAACAGCTCCCATGGGGCGCCCCTATCTATTATTCGTCATTGGTATCCATTTGTCTTTGTCCATCCATTCTTGGAGTTATACATTCATCGGATGATCCATTCATATATATGCCTATTCATCCATCTATTCATTCTTTCAGTCATCCATCCATCCATCCACTGATGGATTTGATTAGGCATATAGGCTATACCCCCACCCTCCCCATACTGGAGAAATACTCTGCGACCCATTCTCTGGAAATCCTTATTGATACACGTTTCAAAGCAGACGTAAATTACTATCCCCTCGGACGTTGCTTCTCCAAGTCTACTTAGTCTTCTTTCACGTACTTCGTTGCCCTGTTTCACACGGCATGACTTGTAAAGTTCTGTTGTAAAACATGCCGGTCGGCCCCCGGGGTCGGCTCCGAAATTCACCCCTCTGCATACCTAGAGCAGTTCTACCATAGACCACAGCGCCGCGCAATATTGAATATACTCAACTTCTCATTACTCCATATCTAGCTACAAGCTTTCTTGTGTGGCTGCAAGAATAAGAGTTTTCCGAGAAATCTTGCCCCTTACGTCTACCCCCCCCCTAATTTTTTTTGCTTTTGCTCATGATGCCTCTGCTCTGCTTGTGAAGATTGACCAAATAACACTTTATTCTAAATTTGCAACCTGATGCATGGTCGCATACACACACTGTCACGGTCTACACGATGTAGACTACGCTACATACTTCGCATCAACAGGTTTCTCAGCTCACCTTTTGACCTCGCAAGTTCAGTCTAAACAACGAAGAATAATCCTACTTTCATGTCAATACTGTGTGTCCTCCATGGTCCCATCAACTTTTATCTTCCTTTTATGTTTTACTATTTTGCATCCCGCCCTGAAAATAATCGTTTTTCTCTTCGCCCTTCCCTTTCTTCATACTCGGCCCTAGACAGAATGGGGGTGGCCGTCTATATACATATATATACATATGAAAATTTTTCATCTCGCTCGCTTCAATATTGTTTAGTTAAAATTAGATGACAATCCTGTTCATGATTACCAAATGTGCTTAGAATGTCAAAATTTTAGGTCAGAATATCAATCACTTGGGCTTAAAAAGTGATTGATATTCTGAACTAAAATTCTGACATTCTAAGCACTTTTGGTAATCATGAACAGGATTGTCATCATAGATATCTCTGATTGTCATCTACCTAACAATATTGATGCGAGCGCAAAGAGCGAGGTGGCCGTCTAATCAAACTCAGCCCTTGCCCTTCTCTGGGATTCTCGTATCTCTTTTAGTCTTGGAGTACTTTCAGATTCATGACATAAGATTCCGAAAGTAAGCAGTATTGGGCAATCCTTTGCTTCGTCATTCACGTCCGATAATCCACGTGTCTGAATCCTTATTCACGTACGATACAATCATGGAGCTATAGCTCCATATAATATGCTTGTAATTGTCCTGTGTGTGCTATCGCTAATAGTGGAGTATGTCTAAAGTAAACGTGCATGCAGAGCGCAAGCATATCGCTATAGCTAGTCCACCTCCTGGACTGTTGGTATTTTGTACGATACGACTACCAAACACAACACACTACATCCCCATAACACGCATACACACACCCCCTGAATAGTCACACGAAACAACATTTTTTTTTCGGGGAAAGTGAATCAGTGGGTTAGGTGAATCAGTGGAGGGCGTGTGTGTGTTGGTTATGTGTGCGCGCGGGGGTACCTGTACAGTCCGATAAGGTTTGCCCCTGGTTTGCCCAATCAATAAAAATCGTCCAGGACGTGGACCAATCGCTAGCCGGCTAGCATCGGCTCATTGAGCTTGCACGCAACGTTCGGTGTTTGCTTCTACTCGACTCAGCTACTTCTGCACACAGCGCTGCACTTTGTTGATACGGGGATTTCTTGATACCGCGCATGCGCCATGACGTATTTCATCGATATGCATGAGGTTGTAATGAATATGCATGATTCGAACGGTGTTCTAATATCAATTTATTTGTTAACTCGAGAGGGCGGAAACAAAATATATAGGTTAACCGACATATTATAATATATATTTCACCCCTCAATATCATGAAAACAGAAGAGTTATACCAATTTCTTTTGAGTGATAAAGTAGAGCATTGATATAGATATTTAATGAAAATAATATCTTTACAATTGATTCACTGACCTTGTCTAAGATTAACCAATCATACACTATACCTTTAATCATCTACTACATGTTCACATAATCCTAATCATTCTTATGACACTTTATCAACATGATCCATAACCATTATATCATTGTGTATGGTTCTACTGGAAACCTTGAGTGAACATTCATCTAGTCACATACATCATCTTGTATTCTACTACCACCTGGGATCCATTTCAGAAAGTTTCAAACTGTTGCAAACTTACCAACTATTTTTTTGTAATTCATGTTTTATTGATCCTTTTCATCCCTGGTAAACATAATAAAACATCCATGATGTAACGGATCACATAGTACAATTAAAATGACATTGGCACATAAAATAACATGTCTCACATACAAAATAGAATAACATATATAAGAAGACATCCGTTTGATTACAACAAAACATAAAACGATCAGGCGATTGGCCTATGAAAACAAAAATAACAAAACCGCATTCTGCTATTATGGTATTCAAAATGGTAAATTACCAATTATGGCATTTTACAAAATATTTATTTTTTAAATGGACCCCTGATACTTTTCTACTGAGCACTACCATACCCTGTAAGGAGGGTCATGTGAGAGAAGAGAAGATTAGGACATGTTCTTACCTCCTGTCGTCAGATTTAGGGGGCGGTACCCAGTGATCATAGTTGGTCTCTAGCAAGAACCATCTACAAAATAAACAGATTTTTATTTTTTTTAATGTGACTTTCATGGATTATCACAAAATCATGGACAACTGCAACATGAATTTGTCAACATCAACAGCTAGCATTTATGTTGCATTAAAAATATTACAGCTGCTCTTGCAAAATTCACAGAGTGACAAGTTTCTAATTTAAACCTATTTTTTAAACTCCATCCGTGTATCCAATGAGATATTTCTGTATTGAGCAAAATGAATGATAGTCCCTACCCTATATAACGACACCACTTTTAGGCAGCAAGTTTGATATAACCATAGGTTTAGTGATTATAACATTCATATGCATTTTTAAGGATAATAAATTTCTTCTTGTTTATCCAAATTTGTTGAATCTCTCATTTTCTACTTTCCCTTTTGGCTTTTTAAAAGAATTTTGGCTTGCCCCCCCCCCCCCATGAAATCCCTTGGAAACATCCCTATCCATCAAGCTATAAAAAAAATTTAATCAATTTTGGAGGAGGCTACTTTTCACAAACTAATTAATGCCTAAATCTACAATATTGGATGAGTTTTACTATTACAGTGGATAAGGATTTCTGTGGCTCTTTTGTGCACTTTTGGAAAAAAATTGCCCCAAGTCCCCCCCATATATTTTTTCCCCTGCTATCCATCATGTATACCTATTTCCTGAGAGGTCCAATCTCCATACATCAATAGTTGTCTCCCTGCCTCTGGTGACAACCACGCCTTCTCCCGGTTTGATTCCTCCAATGATGAGATACACAGGGGATACCTCTTTTTGAGAGGTGAACCTCTGAACTACCTCATCAAAGCTGTTATCATTGGTAAGAGCCTGTTGAAGTTAGGAAGTAATATTGTTTCTTTTAAAGGTCCTACTGCTTCCAGATTCAATTTCACATTGAAATTTTTAAAGAATAAATAAATGAAATGAAGTTTGAAATTAGAAGTAAAATTGAAAACTAAAAGAATAATAATTCTATTAAATAGTAACTGCTTCTACACTGTACATTCAATTTCAAAGTAAAATGAAAGAAATTGAATCAAAATAAATAATAAAAAAAAATCAAATTACGAGTAAAATTTGAAATACACATTCAAATGAAATTTCAGAGTTACATGAACATTTGATATTTTGATTTCAAATTTCAATTTCAATTGATTTCTCCATCACAAAAGAAACATAATGTACCGGTAATGGAAACTTCTTTAATTGCATACCAAATTCAACTTAAAGGACAAATTTTATCCTCTTATGGCAAAAGTGAAGACGACTATTGTGAGTTATCAAGTTTCTTTTTGTGTTATTAGGAAGAATATTATAGTTGAAATCAAGAATGATCAGATTAAGTCCGACAGGAATTAAAGTGATTTGGACCCAAGTATAAAACATCACTCATGTGTAAAATCATGTGTAACTAATTAAAGGAAACCAAAACCCAAGAAGAGATCTTATTGAAAAGAGTAAAATGAGAGGAACAATTTATAAACAGTTTCATCAAAATCGGTTATGAAATAAGCAAGTTATGGACGTTTAGAAAGTCTTGTTGTACTTGCTATTTGTATTTCTATTTTGTACACAAATTTTCAGATTTTCCTCATTATCTTTGAAATTGCATCTTGCCTCCTTCTGAGCACAACATATGCCATGGGAAAATATAATTCACACCACATATGCTCAAGGTCGGGAGGAGATGATGTGAAATATGTAAAATAAAGGGGAAAATCTGAAAATTTGTGTACAAAACAAATGGAGAGTTGTCCACAAAATCAGCCATTTTGAAGTACGTTTGTCAATTTGAGGATCCCCATAGAAAGTACAACAAGACTTAAAGGAGAATGAAACTCTTGGAGCAAGTTAGCTTTTGTGAAAGCAGAAAAATCAAAGAATAAGATCAACAAAACTTTGAGTAAAATAGGACTAGCAATAAAAGAGTTATGAGCATTTGAATGTCGAGATCACTAATGCTATGGAGATCCTCCCATTGGCAATGCGACCAAGATCTGTGATGTCACACACGTACAACTCTACCATTCGGACACTGAAAATATACCCCAAAACATCTCTTTTTGCTCATTCTAATCATATGACAAACGATTCATCAATGATATAATGTTGTGAAACCTCTGTACTTGTCATCTCATAAAGAAAACACCTAACCTTGTGATAGACTCTATAAAAGTGAGAATATAAGTGAAATAAGTACTAAAGTAATGAGGGAGTTGTACGTGTGTGATATCACAGATCTTGGTCGCATTGCCGATGGGAGGATCTACATGGCACTAGTGATCTCAATATTCAAATGCTCATAACTTTCTTATTATTCATTCAATCTTCCTCAAACTTTCAACAATATGTTTCTTTGATTTTTCTCTTTGATATGGATTCAGCTAGTGTCAAGGGTTTCATTCTCCTTTAACCATAACTTGCTTATTTCATAACCGATTTTGATGAAACTTTTTTAAAATTGTTCCTCTCATCTTACTCTTTTCAATAGGATTGCTTCTTTTCTTGGGTTTTGGTTTCCTTTAACAACTATGTGAAATGGCCCTACATGTACGAACATTGATTGTCACAAGATAAACAAATTGACTTACATCTCGCAAGACGAAGGTAGTAAACTTGACTTTCTTCAGAAGTATGGCTTTCAACAACTCAACAACATTCTCAAACACACTTCCCTGATCTTAAAGACAAAATGAAAGGGAGAGAAGGAGAGAGAGGTCATGGTGTCAAAACTCAAAACTAACCTGGATTATTGAGTATTGTTTGAATCATAATCATTATCAAATAATCACATTATTAACATCATTATAAATTATTACAACTATGATTAACACTGTCATCATTATCTTTATTATTATCATTAACATCATCATCAAGGTTGGTGAAATGGGGGGGGTAATCGCCCCTACTTTTTATGTAGTTGATTTTTCTTTAAAAATACAAAAAAAAAAGAAAAAAAGGAAGAAATGCTATGATTTGTAATAATATATTTTGACATAATTCAAACAGATTTCAAGCATTTTTTTCTTACCTCTCTCATTCAGACTGATGGTAAATTTATTTGGTTTCATTCCTGTGAAAACTCCCACTTGACCAACAAAGGAAGTGGTTGTGTATACAGTCTGAAGAAAGGTAAAACGATAACATAAAATAAAAAAAGTTCAAGTTTACTTTGGGGCAAGGGTAACAGAATATGTACACAACTATCCAGGTACAAATCTTCATGTACTTAGCAGTATTCATCCAGCACAGATTACAATTGAGTCATACATGGAATTCACTATATAGTTTAATCACCAAGTTTTTACCCGGAAAGCCCTTTAGAGAATAAAGAAAAAAACTTCCTTTTGTACCATTTACAGGTCTTGTCAATATTTTTTAGGCATCTGGATACTATGCAATATGTATATCTTTACACACATTCACAATACAATTCCAAAGCCTTTTTTCACAAAGAATTTATACTTTGGAAATTGCTTTTCAACCCTGATACAGTTCATACACTCTGTGAGATTTCTTAGTTTGAATGCATTGTAGTTGATAACTCATCCAAAAACTGACTCAGAGGCAAATACATGTAGAGCATAGCTTTGTGCAGCCATGTGCTGCACTCAACCCAGGTGAGGTAAATGGGTACCGGTAGGAAGTAATTCCTTAAAAAGCTGTGTGCGCTATGAACGCCTAGCTTAGCCGGGTAATATAGGAGCGCCTTGAGCACCTAACAAGGTGGATATGTGCGCAATATAAATACCCTATATTATTATTTTTATTATTATATTATATTCTCACAAAATCCAATATCTTCATGTACATGAACATGGGGATGCTTTTTCAACAGGCCCTAGTACTAGCAAAACAGAACTTCTTTTTTTCACAAAGGACAAAGGATGATTACTTGGAAATTGCTTTCGAATCCGGGGGGGGGGGGGGGGGGCACTCCCATCGATGAGTGGATACCATGCGCGACCATGAGGTCTAAAAAAGCACCCTAAACACGTATTTTCCATATTCTGAAAATGCACCCCTTAACAAGTATCGGCGTGTGAAACCCTACCCTTAGCAAGTATTGGAAACAAAACGATACTATTGGCAAGTATTCCCTGAATTGAACCCCTAAACAAGTACAGCGATATATCAATTGTTGTTGTTACC
Source organism: Lytechinus pictus (assembly GCF_037042905.1). Lineage (NCBI taxonomy): Eukaryota > Metazoa > Echinodermata > Echinoidea > Temnopleuroida > Toxopneustidae > Lytechinus > Lytechinus pictus. Next base: position 7,197,880 of record NC_087248.1, on the reverse strand, counting down.
TACATCAATGGGTTTAGTACAGCCCCACACGCGCAAATCGTACTCTAAACACGTAATGTTGACTGTTGGGGCAAAAAGTTCATCCTTTATAAAACTTATTTGTTTTTTATACCCTCGCAAATTTGACTCTGAACACGTAGCTTTCCTAGCGAAATAGATAGTACCCTTTTTTCATTATTTTAGTGTTTTTGACACAGGTTTATCACGTTACGTATGTAACGTGTGCTATCTTGAAAAAGACATCCCTTTTACATGTTTTTTTGGTCGTGCATGGTATCCACTCTTCAATGTAAGTGGCCCCCCCCCCCCCACCGGGTTTCGAACCCTGATACAGTTCACTCACTCTGAGGGATTGCTTAGTTTGTATGCATTGCACTTGATAACTCATCCAAAAATTGAGCCAAGTAAAGAGCACAACTTGGATCAGCCACCTTATATTCTAGCAAATCCAATATCTTCATGTAAATGTACATGAGGATACCCTTTTCAACAGGCCTGCTAGAGCTAGCAAAACAGATTCTTCTTTGATATCGAAAGGCTTCATCTTTCCTCTTCGCCAGCTTTAGATTAATACTTGAAATCAAAAGTAAACAGAAACTACCTTAAATACCAATTGCCTGGATTTAATATTTCTTTGCAAAAATTAGCCAAGAAAGGGAAGTACTTAAAAGGAAATTAGAATTCCTACAATACTAATATACATTATACATCATCATTATTATAAATGCACATTTCATGGGTTGAAAATCATGTTGCTTTCATTTTTTTGAGAATTTTGCAAAGGCCCCCCCCCCCCGAACATACAGCCTTTTGATCACTGGCGTACAGATGGGGGGGCTTGGGATCCCCTAAATTTTTCACTTGTGACCAAAATAATAAATAAAAGGAAAGAGAGGATGATGAAATATGATATTCCATCACAAAAATGGAGTTTTGTAGTAAAAAAAATGTTGAAATTGTTTGCTCGCTCGCAACTGTATATAAACTTTGCCCGATACGCCATATCTGGCCCCCTCAAAATATTTGGCTCATTACGCCACTGCTTTTGAAACAAAAGGTAAGTAGAAGTAGTAATACAGGTTATAAATCCAGTTTAATCCCTGCCTAAGGGGTAGCCATATTTACTTCCCACTCAAAGTAAATCACACTCATCCCAGCCCTACTACTATTTTTAGAAACATTTTTTTATCTTATCTCTCACATCAAAACTTACAAACTTTTTGATGAACATGAAAAGCCTCTACCAGTAAGAATATTACTTGTTTACAAAGGAAGCTTCTGTCACATGACAGTACTCGAGTATTATGTCACATGAGTAGTTAATCTCCCTTACACCTCCATGATAATAGCTACTTCATTGATAACTAATCAGCGATCAGTTTACATGGCTTCATAACCTTCATCCGTGCTTTTTACAATGTTTGTTCACACAATAGCTACGTACATTGTACTGTACTTGTTCAGTCACAAACCCAGTCCACAATTTAAACAGATTTTTCTCTTGATCAGAGTAATTACATGTATATTCATTTGATATCTCTTTTGTGAAATTCCTATACATGTAGTATAATATGTACCTGTAACTTTAAAAAATGGATCATAATTTATTAATCACCTCTTTTTACATGTACATGTATAAAATGCATTACCGTATTGCATTCATGTGGTCAATAGAGGTGAAAAGAAAATCATGTCTGTAATATTTTGTGGGTACATTACAGAATAAATGAGGTATTCCAGTTTCATTACTTACAAGCACATGCATCAGCATCAAATCAAATTGCAACCTTATATATCGTGTGAACATCACCACTGAAACTAAATTAAGGAGGGCAACGAGTGATTAAGTAAACTGATAAAACATTGATGTTATGTATTTAGATACACCTAGGCTACACTTCCTTAATAATAATAGTGGATTTATACAGAGTAGAAACTATTCAACAAACAAAATATATTTTAGTTTAAGTATAAACTGTGATGATAAATATGTTTACTGGACAAATTATAAATCAATACATCAGTGTGTCTTGAGGCAGAGAATGGAGAGAGAGAGAAATAAAAAAAGGGGGTGGTAATTTTGGTAGGAGCGGAACAATCCTCTAATTTTCATTTTTCATCTTTAAATAACATTTATAAAAATCTGAGCCTATGGTAAAATAACTGCTGGGTGTATACGGATCAAGTTGGAAACTGTGGTAGATTTTTGTCAAAAACTTACTGGTTAATTAAAAGTCAAATCCACCCAAGCAAAATGTTGATTGAATAGAAAAAGAAAAATCAAACAAGGATAAAAGTTCATCAAAATTGGATGTAATCAGTATTTCAGTAAGCATATAAGAAATATGAAATATCACAATTTCTTCTTGTATATAATGTGAAACAAAATTTAATTCCTCCCTGAATATGAGGAATTACCACCGCCTTAACATTTTATGGTTCAGTCAAGTTGGTCCTTATTGTCAAGTATATTTCAAACAATAAAAAACAAAAGAAATAGTGAGTGAGGGACATCATCAACTCTCTCATTTGCATGTCATTGAGATGTGCATATAACTGTTTTGTGAAAAATAAGCGAAATATTAAAATGTCATAACTTCCTTATTTTACATCCGATTTTGAAGAAATTTTTAGCATTATACTAGTTTGATTTTTCTCTATTTATTAAAATTTTCTGAGGTGGACTTGACCTTTAAAGAGCTTACAGACTGCAGTTAACCCACCTTTCCATGTGACTTGAAATCAACGATAGCTGTGACATTACTCAAGGAAGTTGAGAAACTATAATCGAGGTTTCGACCATGCCAGATGGTACCATTTGCATCCTGGGCAACGATGCTTGTACAGGCTCTGAAACGGTCAAGTTTGGAATAAAAATGAATCTAAAAAACATAAGAAAATAACTAAGAATTTTTTGTTTATCAAATTTATTTAAAGGAGAATGAAACCCAAAATTGAATACCACATAATATCATTGATAAGTACATGACAATCAAAATGAATCCACTTTATACCCCAATCTGATTTCCAAGTATCAAGTACCACCTCTTCAAAGTTGGGCTTCTTCAGGTTCGAAGTCTCTGAATGGAGATCGCCATTGTTGTGGGGTTCGTTCAAAATTGTGACGTCAGCGACGAACAACTGCTCTCGGTAGTACCGGTACTTCCATGTGCATTATGCATAGCTAGCTAAACGGGCTGAAACTTCCCCCAAGTTTGCATAATATAGATACTTTTTTTACCAGAAATAAATAAAATATACACATAAAACACTTGAAAATAATATTAAAAAGCTATTTAAATTATTTTATGGTTTAAAAACACAAATTGATGAGTTTTGATGAAAATTTTTACACATTTATTTACGATATCCAAATTCGCAAATTTGACAAAGCTAAATTTGTACGTACATGTACTGTACGGACGGTCATGTACCCTGAACCGAGTGATCGTGTTATGTTGGAAGTTTGGTTATTTATCCCGTTTGAATATCGGGAAATTGTTGATTGTGCTATATTTCTATATATCTAACGTTGTTTATTATTTGTTACCGTCGATTTTAAATAAAACAAAACTTATCGCGGACGTTTGTATTGAAATGGAAGGCCGAGAGCCTACGACTTCGAGCCACAAATAGATCTACTCGGCCGAAGAAATCGCTCAACGAGCAGAGCTAACTTAAAGGTAGTATACCCAGTTGTTGTGTGTCCGGACAGGTTGTGTGTCCGGACGATCAGTTTTAGAAAGTCATTTGGAAAACTTTACAAGCAAAGTTTCATAAAATGTTTAGTACGAAATATTAGGTAATATTATAGAGAACAAAACAGAAGATGATTACAACTATTGAATTCGTATTTTTAGTGTAATCCAAAGACAAAAAAGAAGGCTTCAAAAATATTAAGTGTCCGGACACCCCACCCCCCATCCTATAGAGTAGAGGCACGTCGGCGCACGGTCAGCAGCAGCCACCCAATTTTTTCTTTTAGAGAGATTTCTGGCCTCTTCTGCGGATCGTGAATTAGGTAAAAGCTAGTTGCATTTTGTCCCCTTTTCTGACCGATTTCGGCAGCCATACGCTTGGCAGTATACCATCCTAATCAGCATTGTTTTACGCTAGCAATCACAGGCTCTCGCCAGGGTCGGACACTGAGTTGTCCGTCGCTGATGTCACAACCCCCCACGGAGATATGGGGAGTATGAGCAAAATGGAGACCTCCACGGGTCTTTCGAATATCAAAATATTGATAACTTTGACTTGGCATATCATGGGAAATAGGAAACCGTTCTGCCTCATTTTAATTTTATTTTAATTAGTGAAATGTAATTGGCTTATGACCAGATAATAAATCTATCCTTTCATTTTCCTTTAAGTCTATGATCTTCAGTCTCTGACTCAATCAAGGTTGAAAAAAAGTTTCTAAAAATTAATATATAACAATGATGACTGAGATATTAAGAATTTATAATATTGTGTGCAAGACTAGTCAATTGTGACTACCAAACAAAAAGAACCAAGAAGAAGAACATCACAATTCACTATTAAGCATATATCATTGGTATTAAATATTCCCTATCTAAGCACCTTCAAAATCTCACTAAAATCCTTGAGTATCCAGATATGGTTACCACTTACAACTCTCACTATGCAAACTTTTGTTTCCTTTCTTATTATGATCATATTGCTATACTACTATTATCATCAATATGAATATTTATACACTTAATGACCACTGTTTTAGTTTTTCTATTTAAATCCATTTATTTATACATATTAATCATAAATCTGAATTATCAGCAGAATCATTTAAATAATTGATCAAATCAAATAATCTGATTTATTTATTTAATTTGTATTTATAATTCATCTAATTATTTCAATGACCAAATTCTGAATGGTAAAACAATGCGTATCTGGTACTACTTCTCATAAAGATGCAAGGGCTCAAAATTGGGCAAAAATTGAATGAGACTGTAATTTTGGCTAAAAGATTCAAGATTCAAGATTTATTAAAAGAAATGATTGCAGCTTGTGAGGCTGAATTGACAAATGTTTTACAAAAAGGCATAAAAACACACATAAAATCAACAACAAAAGCAATGTTACAAAAGAATCAAGAAATTACAAAAGCAAATACGGTATAATCATGATAATAATGAAGAAGTGATCTTAGTTTTGGAACGCTTTGAAAAAGTACATATGTTGGAAAAATAATTCACTCCTAAATATAAATTTATTGTGATGTAATATCGGTTTAGAGAAGAATTAAAAGGAAATTTGATGTAACGGCTTGAAGTAGATTCAGTATTAATAATTGAAAATGAAAAAAAGCAACAAAAATTACTGTCTAATGTGAGAGTAACTTAAGGAAAGTAAGGGAAATAAATCGGGAGAAATCAAGAGCTCAAAGATGCCAGAGACAATTGTGAGAAATACATGTAGACATGCACTTTTCTCTCTGCCCAATACAGTGCGTCCCACAAAAAACGAAACCGAGATTTATCGATGACTTATCATAACTTAATCACAAATACAGTAGACAAGTGAACTACCAATTTAAAGCTTAGAATCTCCTCTTTCATCTGAAATAACTTAGATTATTTCTCATTCATGCATGAGTGAGCAAAAACAATATGAAATAAGGATACCATTTGGCGGGGGGTATCTGAAATTCAAAAAGAAAATCACATGCCTAAAAAGTTCGATATCTGCTCTTTTATTTGATACCTTAATCACAGAATATGGTCAAGAAGTAAAAAGGTTCTGATCCCTCGAAACAATGCTTGTATTTCCATAATTTCATAAAATAAGCGCGTTTTCACCGGTTTCCCACAGAAGCTATCGCACAGTTAACAAAAGACTAATAATGCATGGCTGATCGTCAACAAAATGGAGTGTCGAGTGAGTCTGAATGCTAGCCTGTAAAACAACTTCATTTTATGAAATTATTGAAATTCAAGCCTTATTTCAAATAACCAGAACTTTGTTATTTCTTGACCATTTTCTGTTATTGAGGTATCAAATTGAAGAGCAGATATTGAACTTTTTAAAAAATGTGGCTTTCTTTTTGATTGAAACCCAGATACAGCCCGCCAAGTGACTTTTTGGTATCCCCTCTTCAAATTGTTTTTGCTCACTCATGCGTGAATGAGAAATAATTTAAGTAATTTCAGATGAAAGAGGAGACTCTATGCTTTACAATGGTAGGTCACTCGTCTATTGTATTTGTGATTAATTTATGATAAATCATCGATAAATATCGGTTTCGTTTTTTCTGGGACGCACTGTATAATAGGGTACATGGAGCTTGTCATCATATATTTTAAATTACATGAAACATGTTTCTTTTTATGATGCACAGAAAGCTTTTATTACAACATATGATTGTAAAACAATCCTGAATTTTAATTCAAATTCTCTTTCTCCTTCCTGGTGGATACTGAAATTTCATCCTTTGTGCTTGGAATCAGGGAATTTCAAGAATAAAAATGACATGGTAAGAGGACAGAAGAGTTAATATTAAATCATAATATTAGTTTCATACAAACATTCCCTAGTATTTAAAAACTCCAAAAAGAGAGATTATAAATTATCTTTAAAATAGTAGTTATTGCTTACTTTACATTTCAACAGCATCTAGACATTTTCAATTCAGTTTGTTTTATTATCATATCTCAGCCTAGGATGAATTGTATGACATTTACAACAAAAACTGACAAAAGATTCTTCATAATGACCAAAACAAGTGCAGCTCAAATAAAATTTTAATATCTCGATGACAATATTGACATTTTTTACAATGCAATCTTCTGAACTATTTCCAAATAAAATTCTTTCTTTTTGGAAAAGATCCAGTGTTTTATATCAATATTTCTTTCTTAAGATAATGACTTTCAAGGAAATTAATCTTACATTCAAACTGTATTATTTACTTTAAAAAAAATGGAAATAGTTCCACATGCACCCCCCACCAAAATAACAAAAGATTGTTGAGACTTCCGGTTCGTTCACTTCAGATTTTTCTATCATTTTTTACTGTTGCTTACCTTAGTAACTCGCCTCGTTTTATCTGCAGTCAAGACCTTTCCCGCTATGCTAGCCAGAAGCGCTGATACCGGAAGGGGTATTTTAACGATTATCAGCCGATAGTTCGACTAGTCTTGACTCACAGACCCTTTACTGACTAAATAAACCGATGTCTATGGACAATTACACGCACTAGATCCTGCTCGAAATTTGACGGAATAAAGCCATATTTTGGTATGTATTTCCACTCCCCCATCATATATGTTCTATATTAGGGCTAGACATATTATTCTGAACCTTCTGCATGTTTTTATTTTTCAATTTTAGTTGGGGGTGCATATGGAACTCTTACCAATAAAATATGAATAGCACACGAAACGACAACTTACGCTGTAAAGTCATAGAGCATATTAATGAAAGCCATCTCGCCGACACCAATGTCTAAAGTCTTTGCAACTCCCCTGATTTCTCCTGAGTAAGGGGCCGGGAGGAGTTCATCCAAGACATCACCAAGCTGGTCTACCAATGGAAGAGCTTCCTTGGGTACAACTTGTCTGAAGAAAGATTTAAAAAGAAAATAAAGCATGAATATATTGTAATAAACATTAGGCCTATTATTATCACCATTATTATTTCATACAAGAACAATGATTACTAGCATAGTCTTTCTCCTCCTTCTTTTCTCACCTCTTCTCCATTGTATTTATCTTGAATAATGTACATTCACTTCTTGATCATCTTTCTCCTCTTCATATAACATACTTTGACTAGATCTACTTCTTTGCTTGCCCTCCTCTATCTTGTTCTCTTTTTTCTTCCCCCATTTCTCATCCTTTGTCTCCTCCCATTTTTTTTTCTTTCCTTCCTTCCTAATTCCTTCTTTCTTTCTTCCTTCCTTCCTCCCGTCCGTCCTTCCTTCCTTCCGTCCTTCCTACCTTCTTTCTTTCTTTCTTTCCTTATCCTCCTCCTTCTTCTTCATCATCTTCTTCTTTCTTTTCTTGCTTAGATTCTAATTTAGAATTACAAATATCTCTCTTTTATGATAATTTCAGCTAAATGACCACAATCCAAGCCAAAAGTCACCTCTAAAGAATACTCACTCAATTGTCCCAATAAAAAGAGTTCTCATTTGAGTCAAATTCCAGTGGTGCAATGCGGGACCCCATCGCTCCTCTGCAGGAGAATCGAGGTTAACGCTCAGCCGTGGTACGGGGAGGCTTTCCGCCGGGAGTCTCGAGCCAGCACCCGCTGACACTGCCGTCAAAATTAGAGCACAAAACGCGAAGAATGCGAATTCCACGGATCCTAATTGTGCCATGTTTCTTCTTAGACCACCCTAATCCTTTACGTTTTCAGTTAATTCTTCTTGAATGTAACTTAATGAATCAACAGTTCATCATCGACGCGACTTTGTCTAAAGTATGATAAGGCTAAGCAGATTTCAGAGCCTCGATGCCATCCTAGCCTCTCTTGTTGTTTGTGTACAAGCGATCACCTGACTTTCCGGAAGCTAAAGCGGTATGTAAGTGGAAGCGCGCGTAATAAAAGGAATTTTTAATTTACCGGCGCGCCAGCCATGCATATACATGTAGTCAATGCACGTGCGCTGCATAGCTATAGAAGTATAGAGCAATATTGCATATTGACTTGCGTATATCTACCATATCATAACCTTGTTCATTGAATGAGTGATATCTACATGTGATTAAGCAGCTGTGGATGGAACTCAAGACCACCTTTATATTAAGACTTTGTGTATATTGCCAAGCCACATCTAGATCAACTGATCAACTTTGTTCTGAACAAATTAGTGAGTGATCTTTTAGTACACAAATTACAGGTTTAAAAAGTTAGGCCTTTAAGTTAGGGAGTATCATAATATATTCTAGATCTACTTATCATTATAATAAAGTTTATAGCTTTTAGTTTTAGGCTAATCTAACGTTAGATCTACATGTAAGTTAGATCTAACTTGAGTACATGATCATCAGGTCTAAATGTCGTCGACGTCATGGTTGTGTTATACTTATATTATAGGCCTAGTCATGTTGTAAATAACTCGGCTGGTTACATTAGTATATTAGCATGATTAGCAGGGGCCGCGGAAGCGGGGGGCTTCAGCCCCCCCCCCACTTTTTTCCAAAACCATTTACAAAAACTTAAAAAAGACCATACGATTGTGATTTTTTGCATGGTCAGCCCCCCACTTTTGGCTCAGCCCCCCCCCCCCCCCACTTTGAAAACTGTTCTGTGGCCCCTGATTAGGATCTAACTTAATCTGTAGTACAAATGAAATGATCAACATAAAATTCAAGAAGTTTATGTTTAAATAATAAATGATAGTTACTGTTAGATGGTTAGACTCTAGTGCCGTCTTGTGTTGAATCATGATCCATCATCTACTGAACGAGATCATTCATATTTAGCAAGATAACAGGGGCCTGTTGCACGACGAGATGCACGACGAGATGAGCGATACGTAAGTAAAGTAGGAACGTCCTAGGACCATTCTTCCGAGATGGGAAGATTGGCGACAAATCAGCGCTTTCCGTTTCACGAAGGCAATTTTGTCTTCCAAGTCCGCGACATCGTTTGATATCGATAGTATCGGAAAAATATTTAGTCTTCATCGCCACCTGAACCTTTTATTTCGGAATGACGACTTTTCATAAAATCATAGGCCTATATTTCAATAAATAGAGATCAAATAATGTTTTATTTATTATTGATTGTAGAATTGATGTATGGAGCTTACTTTATGAGGTAAAAAGAGAAAAAAAATTTAAAGATTCACAAACATTAAACTGGATAAAATAAAAATTTTCATTATTTCCCTTATTTAGAACACGGTGTCCTTTTAGAGACACCTTCCATTGATATTCCAACGAAAGAGACCCTTGTCCGACATAAAAATTGACTGAATTAAGTAATTTCGACATTGTATTACATTGTAAAAAGTAATACTAATTACTATGTACAAATGAAAGTATTAGGAGAGGCAGAGCCTTATATTAAAAGAAAATCTCATTTCAGTAGATTTAAATTTTTGAATTATTAATTAAAAATAGAAAAGTAAAATTAATTAAAAATAGTAAAGTTAAAACATACACCCATAACGTAACATCAACACACACACCATTCGTTATCAAACACCCGCATGCACACATGCATACATTTTGTATTCAAAATTTCAAACTTACATTTAAAAGGTACTTTTATAATGAATAAGATTTCATTTTTCTTCAGCGTTGGACTCTATTTTATTGTAATTGGTAATTCATTTCAAATTAAAGGACCTTTATTAAAATTGTATGTTAGGTTGAAGTTTTTGTTAAAGGAAAGCAAAAATTTTTAGAATGCCTAGTTTGATATTCATTAATATTTCAGTTCAGTGGAAAGTATGAAACAATAGAACTTGGTGATAATTTATGGATACATAAATACATAAATATTGCACATTGGTATACATATATATGAGGCATTTTCAGAGTCTTTAGATTAAAGAATATTGGTTGGTATGGGCAAGGTATTGGGCTATGGTAAACAGGTCTTACAATTTTCTTTTGTAGCACTAAAAGTCTATTAGTAGTATATGTGGCAATATCAATGTGTTATAAGATCATTAGGGTTTGTTTAGGAAAAAAAAATCAATTTGTGAAATAAACCAATACGTTTGGCTATTTTATTCCAGATGACACTAGTGTGTTCATTCCATGTTAATTTATTAACAATAGTTACACCTAAAAAGTTGTCTGTCTAGCTTGATCTATAAAAGAGTCCTTGATTTTAAATTAATTTTGGTTGCATCAATGTTTTTTTTTGTAAAAGTCATGAAATTTTTTTTTTTTATATTGAGTACAAGTTTAATATTATTAAGCCGGTCAACCAGTTTCTTCGCCCCTCGGAGAAAATAGTGATTGCCAGTCCAACCTCGGATAAATAATTCCCACTATACTTTCTCAAAGCCTGATATATTTGTTTTATATCCCTCTTTGACTTATAGACCTAGTCCCTGCTGATACGTTTAGCTATTTTATTCCAGATGACACTAGTGTGTTCATTTCATGTTAATTTATTATCAATAGTTACACCTAAAAAAGTTGTCTGTTTGACTTGATCTATAAAAGAGTCCTTGATTTTTAATTTTACTTGGGTTGCATCAATATGTTTTTTTTGTAAGTCATTAATTTTTTTTCTATTATTATTCAGCTGGTCAACCAGTTTGCCAATTTCAGTATTAAAGTTATTTTGAAGAGTAATGATGTCATGGTGGGACATAAACACACTAGTGTCATCCGCAAATAATATTGGCTCAAAAAGTCCTGAAATATTGCACATGTCATTTACAAATAGAAGAAATAAAAACGGGCTAATATTGAGCCTTGGGGCACTCCACTCCTAACTGCCATCATCTGAGATTCCTTGTCCTCTATGATAAGGCTAAAAAGTGTCTTTTTATGGAAACATCAATTGTGGGTTTAATTCATTGCAGTAGTGTTACCTTGTGCATATGACATCATAATGTCATAGCGCCCTCCTTCAGAGGATATATTAATTCACATAAACAGAGTTGTCAGAGATGCACCAGCTACAGATCACCAACACATGTAAGGCAATGGCTTCAGCCTCTAAGATGGCTGTGTGATGATATTAGTGCATGAGGTCTGTATTAAGCTTCTTGCAATACATTCTTCATCTCATTCTGACCTGGCAATAGCAGTGCACTTCCAATATGTAATACATAGATTTATCTCTATTTTGTAGATTACGGAGTTATACCCTTGAGGCATGACTGATAAAGTTCTTGTGATTGGTAGTGGAGGGAGGGAGCACTGTCTGGCATGGAAGCTAGCCCAGTCATCGCAAGTAGCCCAGGTCCTGGTTGCCCCAGGAAATGCGGGGACAGCCAACAGTGAGAAAATTACAAATATGGGTGAGTATCTCAACCTTCTCTCTAAACTACCATAGGTTTTGAATAGGGATTACTGTCTGGTACCAGGAGTCGATCAACTGGTTAAACGGTTAGCAGTGGGTAGCAGTATTTATAAGGTAGCACTGTGGATTGATATTTAACTTTCAATTTTCGGAAGTAAAGGATGAACAATTATTTCACAATCTTTACTGGGATCCAGCCTATGCCTTCATTGATATGATTCTTCATTACAATTTTGTCCTTAAAAAATATGCTGTAAATGCTTATGAGCTGTAAATTTGGTAAGCCAGACAAAAATGATTTATAATGCATGCTTAAATGTTGTAATGCTCTTGTTTTTATTGATCATAATATCATAGGATGCATTATGTGGCCGTTTATGTAGTGACTTGTTTCTGTAATGAGTTGTTACCGTTTCTGGAATGACCTGTTACCACAAATCTATTAAAAGCAAAAGAAAGTGTGTGTTTCTCTATTACAATAATGATTTACCGTAAGTCCTTTCGAAAGTAGTAAGATTTTTAAGTTGAATACCATATTTTCTTTCATATGATGTATAAGTTGCATCTTCCAGTTCCACACTGTTTTTGTTGTTTGTGCAAAATATACTTGGGTTCAGTCGATTGCAATTACTCTGGACAAGTGTTTTGATTTTACTCTTGATACCATCAGGACCAGATGTTCCAACAGGTAACTACCCCGCCCTAGCCTCCTGGTGCCAAGAAAACTGCATCAGTCTGGTGGTGGTGGGACCTGAAGCGCCTCTTGCTGCAGGAATCGCAGACGACCTCGCCGAGGCAGGCATCCCGTGCTTTGGCCCCTCGAGGGCAGCAGCCGAGATCGAATCCAGCAAGGTCTTTGCCAAGAGCTTCATGGATAATTGCAAGATTCCAACTGCTAGGTGGAAGAGTTTCACAGAGGTGGAGGAAGCCTGTAAACACATTAATACGTGAGTTGTCTGATTAGGCGTAAAGAAACAATATCGAACACTTGTGATGTTTCTGATATAGTGTGGAATCAGATAAAAACTGAATATGATCTTTCTGCAAGTCTACATTGAACAGAAAAAAATGATGCAGATGCTTCATTGTAGATCATATATCTGTGTTGGGCAATGGACATGTGATTGCTTCTGAAAAGCACCGCCCAGATTTGACTTATCAGCAAATGTGATCTTTCTATCATCTAACTCTACTATGACCCTTCCTATCCAATCAGAGACCAACACTATACCAAACTCCCAGACAATATAAATATCCCCTTTTTCTCAGTTTTGCTCATCTTCCATAAAACACCAAGAATTTACTTGCTGAAATATCAAGTTTGATTGGTCCTTTTCAGGAGTTGCCCAAGAAAGATACACTGTATAGAGTGAAGCCTCTACATTGATAAAGAAGATCCTCCATGGGATCACCTTCCTGATCCATACAGGTTTTATCCAGTAGGAACAGGACCTGTTCTTACATGTAAAGGTCATGTAAGAAATTCCTACTTAGTTTTTTCAGAAGACTAACTCAAGGTTAGGGTTTAATTGATGATCTTCAAGATAAAAATAAAAGGAAGAAAGATTAGTCACAGACTTTCCTATACCATCTGATTTCTTTTCAGCGCCCCCTATAAAGCCTTGGTAGTTAAGGCCAATGGGTTGGCCGCTGGTAAAGGAGTAGTCGTTGCTTCAAGTACAGAAGAAGCTTGTGATGCTGTCAGGAACATTATAAAGGTGAGTTTGGATGACGATTGATCTGAAATCAATTGTAAATTTTCAATTGGTTGCAATAAGTATGATTTAATTTGTAATAAAATGTCACTTGCAACCAGGCCTTCTTCACTGCAGATTTTCAGGATAGCTTGTTCCACTTGTTGGGAATTTACAACATTTTCCGGCCCTATTTGTTCTTGATGTTTGGCAAACATTCCTCACTAGTTCTTGATTCCCAAATCTGTATCTTAAGGGATGAATACAATACTTTCTGGAGGAAATAAGGAAACCTTACCATAAAACAAGTCATCTGTGTACCAAATGGCTAAGTTACTGTACATATTTCTATCTTGATGAGCTCTATACATCATTTTTAGGGGGATGTCTAGAGAAAGCCTTGCTTTCAATATTATTGTGAATTGTATTATGCTTCTGTTAGATTCTTGCTAGTTTTATTGAAAGGCTGTCTCTTGAAAACTTTTTCTGTCCTATTTCCAGGATAAATTATTTGGTGCTGCAGGAGAAAGCGTCATCATAGAAGAACTCTTGGAAGGTGAAGAAGTTTCAGTAAGTTGAGAATTGCATAAGATATAATGAGCAGTTATCACATTAATACTGGGGCATTTAGGGGTTTTTAATGCAACTTCTTTGAATTGCTATTTTACAGTTTTGATAAGTTACATAGATTTTTAATAATACAGTGAGGATCAGCATTGACCTTTTGTGGCTAGTGTTTGGCTGATATTTACATCAGCACAGCATCAAACTTTAAAATGTAGCTGAACCTAGTATGGATCTCATTGGATGTTGAGATATTGATGATGTGATTTTGAAAAACTTTGTTAGCTATCTTAACTGTGTTAGAGCTAGGGAATGAAATTGCAATTGCACTTCCACTTGGAATCTAACAATCTAGCATGTAACAACCATCCATCTTCTCTCCCAATGTGGTGCCATATTTTTAAGTAGTGTTGGGAATTTGTGCGGATGATGTATTGGCTCAGAACAATCAAGGCCAAACTCAGTTAAGTTCAGGTTCATTTGTACTGATCAATCATTTCAGAAACATAATTATTTTGCTAGAATAACGATGTAATTCTGGGCCCCATCTTACAAAGAGTTACAATTGATCCGATCAACCACAACTATGGAAGGCCAGCAATGTCAACATCTAAAATGCATGTTCAAAATATTTTCAAGATGTGATGTATAATCATACATTCATTGTTTTCTTGAAAATTCAGTGTGCATCTCTTTTGTTTACAAAGGACATCATGCAAATTTCCTGGAGAAAATTATGACATTTATGGATTTCCATATAGTTTAAGATGATGGGATCAATTATAACTCTTTGTAAGACAGGGCCCTGATCCACCAGAAGCAGAGGTTTTGATATCTGTCATCAACCTCAGAATTAACACTAATAATGTGTATGTTCACACCTTTTTTTTGTCTTCAAAATCAATCACTGTTATTGTTCTTTAGTAATTTTTGTTGTTTCTTCTTTGTTTTAAACTTGATCATGGTTATCATTATTATATAGGTTCTGGCATTTTGTGATGGTAGCCATTTTGAGTCGATGCTTCCAGCACAGGATCACAAACGGGTTGGAGAAGGAGACCATGGTCCTAATACAGGTGGAATGGGAGCATACTGTCCTTGCCCACAGGTGAGGCTACGGTGTATCTATACTTCAGGAATGTTATCAGATGTTTCAACAAATTATGTAATATTAGAACTAACCCAATCTTTTCATGCAACAGTGATGTGTTGATATACAAAAGATTACCACCATTAGACAATTCATTTCTGCAATACAGACTCACCTTTCTTTTTTCTCGGAAGAAATTAAAATTCTTTATTAGTCTATGACTGTAACTATGATCAAGTGGACAGAGTTAACTTCTGATTTTTTATCAAATTCTGAAGAGAAATGTTATTACAGCAAGGATGATTATGATCCTACCACAAAAATTAGAATTTTGTATATAAATCTTTCATTGATTTTTGCATCCATCTTGCAGATATCTATTTTTTAGTTTGGAAGTTTTGTTGAATCTTGAACAAATATGATATTAGCCCTTCGATTCTATTCTGGTTGCTGCAGCACATACAGATATTCATTTGATCATCAACAAAGATTGTGAATTTCAAAATGTTTTGTTTGTGTGAGTGCAGGTGTCAAGGCAGGTTATTCAGCAGATAGATGAAGAGATCATTCAGAGAGCAGTAGATGGAATGAAGGAGCAAGGGAGGCCATACAAAGGTGATTCTGAGTAATGGTTTTAAGGGTGGGGAATTCGTTTTTTTTTTAATGTGGAAATAAAAAAACTGGAGAAAAGAGAATGTTACTGGGCATTTTCTTTAGGGCTTTTTAAGTTGAAACAGTAAGGAAATATTATGCCATTAGGTAAATATATCAGAATTTAGGAGTATTTATTTTTTTTACATACAGTTTGTTGAAAGGTACTAGCATTTATAGTATCTTTGCACTATATATATGTCACATGTGGTGTATATTGATGACTCTTTCCAGAGGCCAATGCTTGACAACCCCTTGTGAGTCAATTATATATTTTGTGTATCTCTTTGCTATTTGTCACACAGTGTATTTTATGATATGATTGCCATGCAACATTTCTTTTTTGTAACAAGTTTTGAACATAGCACAATGCATTAAGGTATTTCTTTCCCATTGCTTGACACTGCCAATCAAAAACAGATGTGAAAAAGTCCCTGAGATTTGTGGTTTGTTTCCATTATTAGGAGTCCTGTATGCGGGCCTGATGATCACCAAAGACGGCCCAAGTGTTCTGGAGTTCAACTGTCGCTTCGGAGACCCTGAAACCCAGGTCGTTCTGCCGTTACTGAAGAGTGATCTCTATGCTACCATGAAGGCCTGTGTGACCGGAGACCTGCCCAAGGCCAAGCCAAGTTTCCATGACGACAGATGCTGCGTGGCAATCGTTCAGGCCAGTGGTGGCTACCCAGCATCGTACAAGAAAGGCTATGAGATTTCAGGTAGGTCAGGGTCGTGTTTTTATGATTGATAAAAAACAGAACTGGATTTTAAGATGCCATAGATCAGTTAAACTTCAGAACATAATTATTTAGCTGTTCGGCATGTTTCATAAAACTTGGTATGCTGAGTTAGGACCTTTTGTTGCAAGCTTCTTAAATCTTGTTTTTTCAAGAAGTTGTTCTGTCTGCATGTCAAGCTTTCCCTCGGCACTGCTAGTAGGTTCCAAAGGAATGGGCAAACTATTTGGTACTAGCACAGCTCCAGAATTTACTGGAAGGTAATGTAAGCTATTCTACAACTTTTGGGCTCCACTCCTGATTAGAAAAGGGTTCACTTCCTTAGCCTTTTCCATGTCACATGGCTCACCACAAGTCAGTGGCTGACTCATGGTGGGTTGGTGCATCAAACTCATACAGGCATCGGAAGGCCTACCACAGACCTGCCAACCAGTACGTTTTAGCCGTATTTAGTACGTTTTTGCAACCAAAATACGGCAGTACGTTTTTTTGTTGTTTTTTAAAAACTAAATTGTAATTTATTGAGAAAAATAATCTCTATATGTCTCTATTTCATAAAACATGCACAAATATGGTTATTAGATCAATGTAATTTCAGGTAACTTGTTTTTTGTTTTTCAATCATTTTGTTCAAACCAGGGTGAAGATATACACATGTTTTAATGTTGTTTTTTTCATCTGCAAGAGCAGTGCGCATTTTAGCTTGCATGCAGCTTGAGCGCCGCGATGAGCGAGTGCGCCAAGCATTTTATTATGAAATACACTTTTTTGGGGAAAAATACAGTTTTTTTTATCACAGAATACAGTTTTTCATTCCCAGAGGTTGGCAGGTCTGCTACCAATGCCTGTGTACAGAGATGAAAGGAAAAAGATGACAGAACCCCATGCCTATACCTTTACCACAGTACGGGGATAGGTCTTGTCAAAATGCGGATCTATTTATACATGTATGTACCTCAAATCAATATCACTGAAGATATGATCATTCCAGGGGGCAGGCAAGGAGTTCCTTGAAATTTTGAAAAATTGTTGATAGTAAGAAGATAGACATCTTGGGAGGTCAAGGGACTTTATCTCCTTACTCTAGTGAAGAATTACATGTAGCCCATCAAACTCCATTGTAAATTGATTTAAATCAATCTAGCTCATCAAGGGTTACCTTTATAGAGCTGCCAACTAAGACTAATTTTCGGTATTTGGTACTGAAAAAATTAGAAGAATACCGAGCGTTGCATGCAATACACTGATTTCTAAAATTTTCAGTTTTATGTGTTATGCAGTGGTGTTTCTTTAAAAATATTGATTTCTTTACAAAAATTATTACTGAATTTTAGCTTAAAAGCTAGCGAAATGCTCTTGTTGAGGTTGGCAGCTTTGCTTTTGGTCTATTGTGAAAGGTCTAAACCTTGAAATACAGGCTAGATGGATAAGAATATAGTCCAGATAATTCTTAGATTATTGCTACAACCTTGTTACAGTACAATCGTTTAAATCGCTTGCGTGTGATCTGACTTGGCGGTCACTCTAGTACATTTGCTTATTCATGACAAAATGGTCACAGTCACTTTGTCCCTTTTATTTTCTCACCTAGGATTGGATGAGATAGCCAGCCAACCGGACATGATGGTCATCCACGCAGGCACTGCCGTCAAGGATGGGAAGGTCGTGACCTCAGGTGGGCGTGTCCTAGCAGTGGTAGCCTCGGCAAGGGATCTGGTGACAGCAGCCGCCATGGCCAATAAGGGGGCAAAGACAGTCAAGTTTGAGGGAAGCTTTCACAGAACGGATATAGCAAAAAGAGCATGTGACTTCCTAACTGGTAACAGGTACAGTCAATCTGCTTTAGTGATTACCTGTATAGAAGCATTACTTCTCTGTAAAGACCACAAAGTTGTTTTTTTTTCTTGCATGGAACTCCCCATTAAATCATGTATTAAAGAAACCTGTTCATAAAAACCAAATTTCTCTTTTCCCTAGGCGGTCATGAACACATCTGTCCGACAAGTTGTCAGATCTGACAACTTTCCTTGAATTTTATTGGCTGAGAAGCACTGTTACTATAGTAACTCTCGCATTAGGCAGGACTTGTTGGATGAAACGTCCTTGCATTCATGAAACGCTCCCCTGGTTTCACTGATTATGGAAGCATTTGAAATCATTTTCAGGGAGAGTGATAATGCAGATGCATTTTACTTTATTTTTTGTGAAAGCATGTGAATGATTCGATGTGAATACCATAGATTTAAGATTTAGATAAAAAGCTATGCACCTTTTATTTCATATAAAATTTGTTAGCGAAGGGGTTGTTTAAAAAAAAATTTTCATTACAAGAATCATACATTGGCGTCCAACCCCTCCAAAATTAAAAAATCTTATATCTAATCCCAGGGAGGTGTTCACAAAGATTTAAGTGTGACTTAGAGTCGCACTTAAACTTCAGATGCATGCGGGTTATAACGCATCATCACAGATCATGCACACTGCCATCAATCAGATTAAGTATTAAATGACATATTTTGGAGGAAAGGACAGTGGCTGTAGAGGTCCTTGATTCCTGGATGGCTTGTTTGTTTTAAGTTCTTGTTGACATGTGCACGTTGGCAGTTAAGCATGACTCTAAGTGACACTTAACTCTGTGAAATACCCCCCAGATCATCAGGTTTAACATACAGTGGCAGTGGAGTTGACATCACAGCTGGTAATTCACTAGTCCAAGCTATCAAACCTCTAGCCAAAGCCACGGCCAGACCAGGATGTGATGCCGCCCTTGGTGGTTTCGGGGGACTCTTTGATGTGAGAGCTGCTGGCTACAAGGACCCTATCCTAGTATCGGGTACTGACGGCGTCGGCACAAAATTGAAGGTGAGTTTGACTGTTTCTGCTCGTCATGGAGGATGTGTATGAGGTTATTTGTTTTCTTTGTGTTTTCTTTGCTTTTGACTTCTCACTAGCTTGTGTTTTTCTGACCTGTAGATGCATTTATACATTATTCAAACTTCAAACAGAATTCAATTCAATTAGCATATATTTCATTCTTGAATTAAAAAAGGAGGCTACATAATGCAAAATGTATGAAATGAAAATGAAATGGGAACCTGTATGAATAAAGCTAGGAAGCATTGTAAAAGCTCAGTTCCCACAACATTGATTACATGGTAAGAAAAAGAGACCATTGAATTACAAAAAGCATCTCATGACAGTTTAAACAAGGTATTGACTAATAAAAACAATACAAAAGTTCCCCAAGAAATGTATCTATTGGTCCATAAGTTTCACTGTTTTTTCTCTAATCTGATGGCAGGAATATTCAGTGTTCGTCATCATTTGCAACAGTGATGAAACTGATTAGCTAAGCTAAATTTACCTGCAACTACTCCCAATTGTCTTGCAATGGGTGGTCAACAAGGAATTGGAAATCATGACGTTTCATCACTTGAAGAAGTGCACAGCAGTAACGCACGAAACAATGTGATCTGCTGTTCCTTGTCGACCACCTATTGGGAGAAAAAAAAACTGGAATAGTTGCAAATATCATTATCTGCACGGAATAATACCTTTATAGCCTCATTAAGCTAGATTAATTTAATTTCAGATCGCTCAAGCCTGCAACCTTCATCAGACGATAGGCCAAGACCTGGTTGCCATGTGTGTCAATGATATCCTAGCACACGGAGCAGAGTCTCTCTTCTTCTTAGACTACTTCTCATGTGGGAAACTAGAAGTGGGCGTGGCAAGGGACGTGGTGGGAGGCGTGGCCAAGGGGTGTAAGATGGCTGGCTGTGCCCTGCTTGGTGAGTTAATCCTTTAGCTTAAACCTTACTTTACTAGAGATCTAGACCGTTAAGAAATATGATCTGCCGAAAATTGCATCAATGCTGTGCACCTGCAACATACCCAATCAGTATGTGAGCAGAAGTTAATATTTGAAGTGTCTCATGGCAATAGATATTCACTTCCTTGCATCATATCTTAAAAGAGATAAGGTAATATGTCGGGCAGGAGGTTGTCGAATGTGAACAAGGATGCAGTATCCATTATCTTATCATGGGCACTGTGCTTATAGTGGGGTATTGATATTGCCAGTGTTGGAAAATAAGTTTTTAGGGCTCTATATATGTAATGACATATTATCATTACTATGCATGTGAGTTGAGGTCATACATGAATCTTTGTAAAACATCCTAGATGTAGACAGTGCCTTGGTATTCAAAGGATATGCTTTTACTTCTTGATTTAGGTGGTGAAACCGCTGAGATGCCTGGCATGTACGCACCAAACGAGTACGACCTTGCAGGGTTTGCCGTGGGGGCAGTAGAGAGGGGTCACATGCTTCCGAGGGTAGATGAGATTCAAGCAGGTGATGTCATCCTGGGCGTGGCATCGTCTGGTATCCATAGCAACGGCTACAGTCTGGTGAGGAGGTTGGTCGAGCAGGAGGGACTGGACTTCAAGGATCCTTGTCCTTTTAGAGATGGAACCACTTTGGGTAAGATTGATATTCAATTTAATTCAATTTCATTTCACGTTGATAACAAATACAAATCAATGTAATGCAATGCCTCTCAATAATGATAGTGGCAGGATTACAAAGAGCACAAAGTAATGGCTTATTAGAAATGACCCTTGGCAGTAAGTACCGGTATGCATGCAGAGATGAATTTATATAAATGGTTACATTTACACCCAAGTCCAGCTTCTCACACACACTGAGTCGGTGATAAGATCTGTAAGAATCTTCAAATCTGAAGGAGGCATATGAATCAAGGTTTTGTTTTACAAAGTGTTGCAATCGTTTAAAATCAAACTCAAAGGTTTTTATTGAACATATTTCCCTATCTCTTATCTCGGCGATTCAAGATTAATCTCAGTTTAATTTTGATTTGAATCTCTTGCAACTATGCTAGACTGGCCCTTGTAGGAGGAGGAAATAAGTTCATACTGTTTTTCATTCCCAGGTGAAGCACTGTTGACCCCAACTAGAATCTACTCCAAGACCCTACTCCCTGCCATCCGCTCAGGCTGCGTCAAGGCCTTTGCACACATCACCGGTGGGGGGCTTTTGGAGAACATCCCCAGGATAATGCCCGGTTCCATGGCTGTCCAATTAGATGCCTCCAAATGGGAGATTCCATCGGTGTTTGGGTGGATCTCACATCATGGAGGGGTGGAGGAGATGGAGATGGCCAGGACGTTTAACTGCGGTGTTGGGGGCGTCCTGGTGGTGAGATCGGAAGATGAGGGCGCTGTCTTAGAGATGGTGAGACAGAGTGGAGAGACGGCATGGAAGATTGGTCAGGTGATGCCGAAATGTGGAGGTGAGTGAGACAACAATTAGATTTCTCTTTTCATTTTTTGTAAATTTCTCTTCAAGGGAGTGCTAGTTCACTGGCTTGTACCTCATTTCATGATAGCTTATGTCATGATGGTATTTGCTTCAAGTGATTTTTCTTTTTGAACTGCATTTCATATTTTATCTTCAAGCCTTGTTATTATCTACACTTGCTGAAACAAAAGAGTATCCTGGGGGGAATTTCATCAGCATTTTCATCCGACAAGTTCTCAGATTTGACAATTTTCCTTGATTTTGATTGGCTGATAAGCACTGTTACTACGCTAACTGTCGGATAAAACGCCGACAAGTCCTTTCATGAAACGCCCCCTAGGTGGTTGTTTCATAAAGTTTCATAATGTACAAATTGATTAACACCCGACCGGTGACCCTGTCTTAGCCCAAATTATATTCATATGTTGCTGACTTAGCACTTATGTTCCAGTCAAGTTTAAAGTCATTCACAACTTTGAAACAGCTTTATGAAACACCCTCCTGGATCCTGTTTCATGAAGACTTGTTACAATAACAAATGCATGATTTCTATAACAAATTTACCATCAGCCAATCAGATTAAAGGATTTCAGTAGCTTTTAACTGTTATTGTAAATTTGTTATATAACAAGTTTTATGAAACAGAATCTTGATCCCTTATAACACAACAGTAATCACCATTTGTTATGTCTTGCTTTATACTAGATGGTGCAGGAGTATCAATCTCCAACCTTTCCTCATCCCTGGCTCGATCATACTCCCCTGCTATGAATGGTATCCAAGAAGGCGGAGCTGAGAGGAAGATGAGAGTAGCTGTTCTCATCTCAGGCACAGGTTAGTCTACGAGGTCCCCGTGATCGCCTAGCTGATTTTTATATGCCGTCCTAGACGGGACGTATTATGATATCACGCTCGGTGTCCGTCTGTCCGTCCGTCTGTTAACTTTTCCTTGTAAATGCAATTACTTCAGTTTGACTTAGCCTAGGCTTATATAATTTGGTGTGTATGATACAAGCATTGATCCAAGGAAGCCTATTGATTTTGAGGTCAAAAGGTCAAGGTCACAGTGACATGTTTTCATCTTACTCTTCTGCAATCCTTGTAAACGCGATAACTTCAGTTTAACTTAACCTAGGCTGATATAATTTGGTGTGTATGATACTAGCATGTATCCCAGGAAGCCTATTGATTTTTAGCTCAAGAGGTCATAGGACAAGTCCCCACCTTTCACTTTTCTTGCTTGACCAATAGCTCCCATTTCCAAGTTACAGGCGGGCGTATTATGTGCTCGCCCTAGTGACACTCTTGTTACAATTGATCATACACAATAATCAATGCAATCAATCTTATACATCAGCCAAAAGATCAGTTGATTAGCTTTATGTTATGGGTTCTGTTCATCAGTTCCTGATCAACATGTTTACTATGAAAACTTGAAGCATACAGGGAATTTGAAGTCCCACAGATTCCATTCTGTGTCAGATCATAACAATATGCTCTGCCTTGTTTATATCTGTTCATTTCGATGTTGATTGGATTGTGCCTCAAAATCACCATTGCTTATATACATGTATCTCGTTGATAGCAGCAATATAGCAGTCATATATCTGTCATTGTGTCATTTATGTTTTTAAGGTCATACAGGTAACGTTGCCAACCAGTGAGTCATCTCTTTTGGTATCACAGAAATCTGTTCAGTTAGGAGAAATTAGATTTATAAGATGTTTATGAGGCATATTTTGCATAATCAGGAGGGGGGGGGGAGGTGTTTCACAAAGATTTAAGTATGACTTAGAGTCAAACTTAAATGCCTAGTGTTATAAAAAGGCATCACTGCATTGGTCAGATTATGCAAAGAGGACTACTGGGTATTAAAAAGATTGCGCGTTACATATCATGTACACGTTGGCATTTAAGTATGTGTGTGTATTTGAGTTTTGTCAGACGTGTATCAATCAGATATGATTATTTACGTCTGGGACCGACCTTTAACGTCACCATCCGAAAGACGTGACCAGGGCTCGAACCTCTGCATCAATTTGTAACTTCCCCACAGCTTGGATTACAGGCGCACGCCACAACACCCAGTATGACTCTAAGTCATACTTAAATCTTTGTGAAACACCCCCCAGGTCTGAAAAACTTGCTAGAACTAGGGTGAACATAAAAGTTATAAAAAGTTGACTTGTAAATGCAAGGTATCCTGTATATTTATTTTACCTTTTAACAGGTACAAATCTTCAGGCCCTTATCAACCACACCAAGGATCCAAAGAAAGTGTCTAGAGCTGAGATCTGTCTTGTCATCTCTAATATTCCTGATGTATTAGGATTAGAGAGAGCAAAGAAAGCTGGTATACCAACAAAGGTAAGAAAATATTATCTTCTTGATCTTTATCAGGGAAATCTCATAATACATGTTTGTCTGATCCTCTATATAGGGCACTTTTCTGAAATAATTTTCTATGATAAATAGTGAGTGACCCCATGGACTCTCATTTGCATATCACTGGGGTTTGCATATAATCGTTTTGTGAAAAATAATCAAAATTTTAATGTAATTCTTATTTTACTTCAAATTTCAATTAAATTTTCAGTATTATAACTGTTTTTTCTCATTTCTTTCAAAGAAACTTTTTGTTGGGGTGGACTTAGCTTTTAGATAAACGATTTAGTTAGAATTTGCTACAGATAGAAAACAAAATTAAGTGGAATTTATTTCATTTTAAAATTCCCATCTTAATTCAACAGGTTATATGTCACAAGGGCCTAAGCAGAGTAGATTTTGACATGAAAGTCCACGACACTCTCCAAGCAGCTAACATAGAGTTCATATGCCTTGCCGGTTTTATGCGTATTCTCAGTGGAGAGTTTGTCAACCGATGGCACGGAAGACTCATCAACATTCATCCCTCCCTCCTGCCATCCTTCAAGGGAATGAATGCCCACAAAATGGTCTTAGAGGCTGGAGTGAGACTATCAGGATGTTCGGTTCATTATGTAGTGGTAATATATGGGTTTCTGTTCTTGATAAGTAAAATGATTTGTGACTGTCTTTTCTTATGACTCTCTCTTTCTCCCTCAATCTTTCACCCTCCCTGCCCCGCCATTTCTCCCTATGTTTCTTTTTCTATTTCGAACTCAATTCTTACTAGCTTGCAATTTTTTCTTTTTCTCTTTTCCTTATCTTCTTCTTTATTTGGTATGGCTGGCAACTAGTCAAGAAATTACTTTTTTGCAACGGCTTGTTGGAGCTTTTTTTTTATAGTATTAATAGCTTTCAATGCTTGAGTGCATAGCTTTGATTCAAAATGATTTAAACATTCACCAGTAAAACAAAAATATGTATATTTTGTTTGTAAATGAAAGCTTCTTTTAATTGTATTAACCTAATCTGCTGTTTAACTTTGTGTTGTTGGACTTAGTGCTTTTAGTTTCATCGTATTATGAATTTGGTTTTTTAACCATAATTTCATTTTTTTCTTCTGTATGAACAGGAAGAGGTAGATGCTGGAGCCATATTGGTCCAGGAATCCGTCCCTGTGTTGCCAGGGGATACGGAACCAACCCTACAGGAGCGTGTGAAGACAGCAGAACATGTCGCGTACCCTCGCGCTCTGGAACTGATCGCAAGGGGTCAGGCCTCACTGGGGACAGAGGGAAAAGTTGTTTGGAAGTTGGATTCATAGCGGGATTGTTTTTTGCGACGATGGGGAAACATTGTTTGAACTTTGAACCGTAACAGGATTGTCACCGCTAAGGTGGTATGAACTGCTTTCAAGAACACTCCTTGACATCACCTGTACGTAGGTCACCGATATTGCTCCATCAAAAGGACATTTTGACAGATGGAACTTGTTTGACTTTTTGTGTGACAATTACTGCTTGCTCATTGGAGCAATTTTTTTCTTCAGGCAAATGGATGTTATTATTAGATTAAATTTGTACTTTTGATCATAAAATGTTGTCTTTATAGATAAGTTTAACAAACTTTGTATTTTGAATGCAAGGAGATTTTTCTTTTGTTGACACATTTTCTCTGATGATTGAATAATAGAAAATACTTGTAATTTTACTTATGAATTTCTTCTGGTCATTCCAATGAAGTGAATAATGTATTCATGACACATTTTTAATGTTGCCTAACATCTTTATGGGATATGGAAAGTTTTCACAAAAAACTTGCACAGTGTGCTTGTTTTAGAATTCAATTTAATTTGATTTAATAATGGCTTAAAAAAAAAAATCTTTAGACAACGGACAAAGGCTGAATTAGTCTATGAAATACTTTTGTGAAACAAATTTCTCATTGCTTTATGAAAATGAATTAAATTATTTTTTTACTGCTATACAACATGAAATGTATGTCTTGTCAGCTGAATTGGATTTATTATGGTTTGTATCTTATTTGTTTTTGTATTGTAGATGGTAAACTGAAATATGTAATAAGAGGCAGTAGGATAATATATTTATGTCCTTTTTTCAAACAAAATATGGAATATTTGGCCTTTTAATTATCATGGGGATATATGACATTGGTCCTTTACGAATTGGCCAGAAAAATTGAGTCATCTACTTGCTATCAAAGATGGTATGAAATCATGGCTTATAAGTCCATTTATCTTTTACTTTTAATCAAATCACTAAGCTATTCAATATAGAGAATGTTTTCTATGCCAACCAGTGCCATCAGTGGCAGAAGGAAGGCAGGAAGTGGTTTTAAAGTCTTGTTGGTTTTCGTAAATCTCCCTTAATACATGTGTCCTATTCTCCTGAAGATGACAAGAACACACTTGTCGAAATGTCAAGTTTGGGTGGTCCACAAAAGAATACATGGTGTACCGTGAAACCCACTACACTCATGCCCCCTAAAACGGTTATGGTGTGAAAGATATAAACTAGAAATGTGTTTTATTGGATAAATTTACCAATTTTACAACAAAATTTAATTCAATCGGGTGTCCAATCAAAATAGAATATCCGCAATTCTGCATATTTTTGTCCTGTTTATATAAAACACTTGCATGGAATGGGCCGTAAATTTCAGGATCTTATCTATGTCAGTAGCTCTCTATCCATGTACTAAATATGTAGAAATTAGTGCTTGAACCAACTTATCATCAGGGTTGAAATTCCCCTTTACTCGGGACTTCTCTTGTGGGAGAGGTAAAAACAACCGTTAAAGTTATGTTATCAAAGAAAAATGTCACCTTTGCATGTTAAGAACCCACTGCACTATTCTTATAAGAGTAGGGGGAAACCCCGGTGTAGTGGTCCACCTGCACTCCCCCCAATCAGTTATATCGGGAGGAGAGACTTGCGGGTCATAGTGATTCAGTTCGCTTTTCGCCTCCCAGGCACAGGTGACGCCAAAACAAATAATGATAATAATAACCTGAACTTTTTTTTTCTCGTCTCATCCATGTACTTTTGTGATGCACAACAAACTATATAGTTCATTTCTGATCATTTTTTGGTGATCCTGAAATCTTACAGCGTACTGTAAATCAATTTGTAGGGTAAATTACCATTTGGTCTACTATCACTTCCTCTACTTACTGTGTGGTCTCAACCTACATACATGTACTTGAATCCTCTTTTGTTGAATCATGTGTTCTAATTTGCTATTTAGCCTATGTTTACCTTTTTTCCTGGCTTTCTCCATTTTATCTCTTAACGCAGTCAAGTGATTTTCATTTGACAAATTGTAAAATATTTAGAAGACAGATCTGGGCATAAACTAAACAACGGGTTGTCCAAGCGAGTATTGAACCAACAGATGGTGAGACTAAATGGTAATTAGACCAAATTTATAGTAGACCAAGTGGATTTAGCACCATGATACATAGGTGCATTAAAATCAACATTCCGAGAAGACATTTTCTTCCACGAACCGGTCTTTATTGCCCTTTGTGGTTCAGTGATTTGGCGTTCAATGCACAATTTTTTTTTTTTCATGTTTTTGGGTTTTTTTTTCTTCTTCATTGCATTTCTCAAGTAGACAGTCCTTTTTCAATGTATTTTTTTTTTGTTTTGTTCAAAATAGATATTGATACGAAAATTAGAACTATTTGATATTCATGGATGTATATAATTATTACTTTATCACTGAACTATGTTTGACAGAAATAAGGTATTTTATGGTGTTCAAAACACAGTATCTGTTATTTTTGTTGTTTTCTGTTCAAGATATTACCTATATATATTGTTTTTGGCTTTTTGCCAATTCCCATTATCAATGCTGCATAGATTTGTACTCGCCAAGGCAGCAAAATAAGTAAAGCATTCATCTTGCTCATAAAACCAAGACTGATATTGTTGTATTTGCGGAGCTGGTCAGTATTGCAATAGATGTACCCCAATAACAAGATGAAATGAACATTTCATTAATTGAAGAACGCACAAACTTTTGTATTCATAAACATTACTTATTTCATTATATTACTGAAATGTTTGCTGATCTATTTTAGCGAGGATATTGTTTCTCCTTTACCAGATATATTGCCCTTGTCAGTGGCAAATACTTGGAGTTAGTTCCTTCCAATTTTGTGTGCTGGTTTTGTCCAATTTCTTGCAAAGAACATAATTTCAGTGTACATTTTTCTGTCCATTTTTCCATTTGTTTCAAGAAATAAATAAAATACATAAATTTCTTACTGAATGATATAGCCTTCTCTTGTAATTTTTGACATTTTAATGTCTACTCAAAGGATGAATGCCAGTTATGGTAACAATTTCAAAGTGAGTTTGTAGCAAATCCAATAAAATGACCACCCTAGTGTCAGTAAAACATGTATGCATAAATATGTGCCAGAGGATTTCTCATAAAATTATTGTTTAATGCAACTGGGTACCCCAGGCTTAAAATCTAAAATAGATTATAATTCAATGAACAAAATGCTTAAAATTTCATTCAAATCTGAAAATGATAGTTACGAAGTTATTGAATTTCAAAGTTCAGTAGTATTTTGTGACAGTTGTGTGCCTTCATGAATATGCAAAATTATTTCATATTTTCATACTTGTAAAAACATATCCTTGTAACAAAAAGTAAATTTAAGCAACTGTACATGTAAATCAGCTTTTGATCCAATAAACTCCAAATAGGACAATATTATAATAAAATATATAATAAATTACAAAAGAATATGCAGCTATTGAATAGGCAACTAGATAATTGGTGCCTCGAAAATGCTATATATTTTAATTGATATCAGGTCACTCCTAGCATATTCACGAGGACATGACCCAACAAAGCTCGGCAAGATTTAGGGGATATTTTTTCCATCTGATTTTGATAAGCTGTGACGGATCAAATTCTTAGAAATAATTCATCAGTCATATAGAATTTCTAATATTCACTTGTTACGACTTTGTCAAAGCATCCTCAGGCCGTTTTTGTCTCACCTGCATAGCAGAGTGAGACTATAGGCGCCGCTTTTCCGACGGCGACGGCGGCGGCGACGGCGGCGTCAACACCAAATCTTAACCTGAGGTTAAGTTTTTGAAATGACAGCATAACTTAGAAAGTATATGGACCTAGTTCATGAAACTTGGCCATAAGGTTAATCAAGTATTACTGAACATCCTGCCTGAGTTTCATGTCACATGACCAAGGTCAAAGGTCATTTAGGGTCAATGAACTTAGACCATGTTGGGGGAATCAACATCAAAATCTTAACCTAAGGTTAAGTTTTTGAAATGTCATCATAACTTAGAAAATATATGAACCTAGTTCATGAAACTTATACATAAGGTTAATCAAGTATCACTGAACATCCTGCATGAGTTTCACGTCACATGACCAAGGTCAAAGGTCATTTAGGGTCAATGAACTTTGGCCGAATTGGGGGTATCTGTTGAATTACCATCATAACTTTGAAAGTTTATGGATCTGATTCATGAAACTTGGACATAATAGTAATCAAGTATTACTGAACATCCTGTGCAAGTTTCAGGTCACATGATCAAGGTCAAAGGTCATTTAGGGTCAATGAACTTTGGCCAAATTGGGGTATTTGTTGAATTACAGCCATAAATTTGAAAGTGTGTTGGTCTAGTTCATAAAACTTGGACATAATAGTAATCAAGTATCACTGAACATCCTGTGCGAGTTTCAGGTCACATGATCAAGGTCAAAGGTCATGTAAGGTCAAAGAACTTTGGCCACGTGGGGGGTATTTGTTGAATTGCCATCATATCTCTATAAGTGTATTGGTCTAGTTCATAAAACGTGGAAATAAGAGTAACCAAGTATCACTGAACATCTTGTGCGAGTTATAGTAGTTTTCAAAATCAGCACTGCTGCTATATTGAATCGCGTGATGCAGGTGAGACGGCCAGAGGCATTCCACTTGTTATGGAATAAAAGCACTTTTGTGTTTTTAACTTTGATGGTGTTTTTTTTTTGTTAAAGGTGGCATTTTACTGGCTTTTTGTTTTCTGCATTCAATTAAATTGCAATAAAACATATATGCAGTTTATAAACATTTGTAAAATATGATTTTAAAGTTATGTATCTTATTGAATTAAATTAAATATATTTTTTGTTTTATGTTTCTGTTATTGATTGACTTATTCTTCTCTCTTTTTTGTTCCTTTGAATATTAATATTCTATTTCTGTTCCTTGCTATCCCTTGCTCTCTGCATCTGTCTTTGTCAATGTTCAATCCCACCTTTTCTGTTGATTCCTGCTGCTTTATTTTTCTCTTCCCATCAGGGGTGTACCAGCTGTGGTAGACTTTGCAGCTATGAGGGATGCTGTAAAGAGACTAGGAGGCAATCCAGAAAAGATAAATCCTGTTTGTCCTGCAGACCTTGTCATTGACCATTCCGTTCAAGTAGATTTCACAGGAAGGTATGAAATTTGCTTGTTCACCTCCACCCCCCTCACATTCACCTTCTTTTTCAAGTTTACACTCTCTGCTTTTCTTCTCATTAACCAGAAAACACAAATCCAAATCAATTTTTGTCTCGCCTGCATAGCAGAGTGAGACTATAGGTGCCGCTTTTCCGACGGTGGCGGCGTCAACACCAAATCTTGACCGAAGGTTAAGTTTTTGAAATGACAGCATAGCTTACAAAATATATGGACCTAGTTCATGAAATTTGGACATAAGGTTAATCAAGTATTACTGAACATCCTGCATGAGTTTCACGTCACATGACCAAGGTCAAAGGTCATTTAGGGTCAATGAACTTTGGCCAAATTGGGGGTAACTGTTGAATTACCATCATAAATTTAAAAGTTTATTGGTCTAGTTCATAAAACTTGGACATAAGAGTAATCAAGTATCATTGAACATCCTGTGCGCATTTCAGGTTACATGACCAAGGTCAAAGAACTTTGGCCATAATGAGGGTATCTGTTGAATTACCATCATAACTTTGAAAGTTTATGGATCTGACTCATGAAACTTGGACATAAGAGTCGTCAAGTATCACCGAGTTTCAGGTCACATGACCAAAGTCAAAGGTCATTTAAGGTCATTGAACTTTGGCCATTTTAGAGGTAATTATTAGATTGCTGTCATAACTTTCAAAGTTTATAGGTATAGTGTATAAAATGTGGATATAGGGGTAATCAAGTATCACTGACAAGTTTAAGGTCACATGATCAAGGCCAAATATCAATGAACGTAGTATTGTATCATTATATGAATGGTGTTTTTTGTGAATAATTATTTTATAGTAGTTTTCAAAGTCAGCACTGCTGCTATATTTAGAATCGCGTGATGCAGGTGAGACCGCCAGAGGCATTCCACTTGTTTTAAAGAATCAACGCTTACGAGTAATGAACTCAAAGGGGGTCATTTTTCTCATAATTATGAACACCAAAATGGTTGCAAAGTTTTAATGGGTAATTAGACATTTGCTCTTGCAACAAATGCTCCTCTGCTAATTTCTCTTAACCCTATCCAGGCCGGCGGGGGGGGGCTTGGAGGCTCCCCTCAACGATTCGCGCAATATTTTCGCCGTGCAAAATTTTTTGACCGTGCCGCTCGCTGACTTTTTACTTTCAAGTCTTGCGCAACTTTTGAGACCAGTTTGCATCGCCCGGGTAAGCGGTTCGGAAATTACGCAACATTATGTAAGTGCATGTCAGACCAAAAATTGCTCAAAAACATGATTTCGTGTACAAAGTTCAAAATTCAACCAAAAATCATAAATGTATTATTTTTAGTTTTGCTGGTCCAAATGGATTTATTTTATGCTGTTTATGATCTCAGACGAGTCCCCAACATATTTCATTGAAAAAACAATGAAAAACAGAAGGTAAAAAAAACCAAAGAAATACATAAGAAATTGCCAAAAACAATATAATACATAAGAAATTGATCTGAAATCGCAATTTTTTTTCATGTACACTTGCCAACAACACCACAAAGGGTTTCTAAATAAAAAATTAGAACATTTGGAGCTTTATTTAGGGAGTTAGAGGGAAATGTATGATTTTGCATACTAATTACGCATAAATTAGCATAATCACTTAATAGCAATTCGCATGAAATGAATTACTATACAATTTTGTAGATTATGTCCCAGACAATCTGCGCGCCAATTTTCGGCGCGATCATGCGGCCAACGGCCGAGATCTCAAGGGGGGGGGGGGGCCTGAGAGGCCCCCCCCACCCCGGCCATATGAACTCCCAAAATACCCCGGCCTAGATAGGGTAAAGATATAAGCGGAAATCTAGGCCCGTATCTTAAAGTCAGGTTTAATTTCAACTCTGGTTTAAAGTTGTGGTTTAAATATGGATAGCCAATTGTGGCATAAATCTCTAATGGTAATCAGCTCATTTATCTCTCTAATCATTATAAACTGTTTCAAGATAAATAAAGACAGCTTTCTTCACCGTTCATAAGTTAGGAGCACAATAGATGTAAGAAAAATATGTTAAGAAAATTTTGACATTTTTCGTAAATCTCCCTTAATACATGTGTCCTATTCTCCTGAAGATGACAAGAACACACTTGTCGAAATGTCAAGTTTGGGTGGTCCACAAAAGAATACATGGTGTACCGTGAAACCCACTACACTCATGCCCCCTAAAACGGTTATGGTGTGAAAGATATAAACTAGAAATGTGTTTTATTGGATAAATTTACCAATTTTACAACAAAATTTAATTCAATCGGGTGTCCAATCAAAATAGAATATCCGCAATTCTGCATATTTTTGTCCTGTTTATATAAAACACTTGCATGGAATGGGCCGTAAATTTCAGGATCTTATCTATGTCAGTAGCTCTCTATCCATGTACTAAATATGTAGAAATTAGTGCTTGAACCAACTTATCATCAGGGTTGAAATTCCCCTTTACTCGGGACTTCTCTTGTGGGAGAGGTAAAAACAACCGTTAAAGTTATGTTATCAAAGAAAAATGTCACCTTTGCATGTTAAGAACCCACTGCACTATTCTTATAAGAGTAGGGGGAAACCCCGGTGTAGTGGTCCACCTGCACTCCCCCCAATCAGTTATATCGGGAGGAGAGACTTGCGGGTCATAGTGATTCAGTTCGCTTTTCGCCTCCCAGGCACAGGTGACGCCAAAACAAATAATGATAATAATAACCTGAACTTTTTTTTTCTCGTCTCATCCATGTACTTTTGTGATGCACAACAAACTATATAGTTCATTTCTGATCATTTTTTGGTGATCCTGAAATCTTACAGCGTACTGTAAATCAATTTGTAGGGTAAATTACCATTTGGTCTACTATCACTTCCTCTACTTACTGTGTGGTCTCAACCTACATACATGTACTTGAATCCTCTTTTGTTGAATCATGTGTTCTAATTTGCTATTTAGCCTATGTTTACCTTTTTTCCTGGCTTTCTCCATTTTATCTCTTAACGCAGTCAAGTGATTTTCATTTGACAAATTGTAAAATATTTAGAAGACAGATCTGGGCATAAACTAAACAACGGGTTGTCCAAGCGAGTATTGAACCAACAGATGGTGAGACTAAATGGTAATTAGACCAAATTTATAGTAGACCAAGTGGATTTAGCACCATGATACATAGGTGCATTAAAATCAACATTCCGAGAAGACATTTTCTTCCACGAACCGGTCTTTATTGCCCTTTGTGGTTCAGTGATTTGGCGTTCAATGCACAATTTTTTTTTTTTCATGTTTTTGGGTTTTTTTTTCTTCTTCATTGCATTTCTCAAGTAGACAGTCCTTTTTCAATGTATTTTTTTTTTGTTTTGTTCAAAATAGATATTGATACGAAAATTAGAACTATTTGATATTCATGGATGTATATAATTATTACTTTATCACTGAACTATGTTTGACAGAAATAAGGTATTTTATGGTGTTCAAAACACAGTATCTGTTATTTTTGTTGTTTTCTGTTCAAGATATTACCTATATATATTGTTTTTGGCTTTTTGCCAATTCCCATTATCAATGCTGCATAGATTTGTACTCGCCAAGGCAGCAAAATAAGTAAAGCATTCATCTTGCTCATAAAACCAAGACTGATATTGTTGTATTTGCGGAGCTGGTCAGTATTGCAATAGATGTACCCCAATAACAAGATGAAATGAACATTTCATTAATTGAAGAACGCACAAACTTTTGTATTCATAAACATTACTTATTTCATTATATTACTGAAATGTTTGCTGATCTATTTTAGCGAGGATATTGTTTCTCCTTTACCAGATATATTGCCCTTGTCAGTGGCAAATACTTGGAGTTAGTTCCTTCCAATTTTGTGTGCTGGTTTTGTCCAATTTCTTGCAAAGAACATAATTTCAGTGTACATTTTTCTGTCCATTTTTCCATTTGTTTCAAGAAATAAATAAAATACATAAATTTCTTACTGAATGATATAGCCTTCTCTTGTAATTTTTGACATTTTAATGTCTACTCAAAGGATGAATGCCAGTTATGGTAACAATTTCAAAGTGAGTTTGTAGCAAATCCAATAAAATGACCACCCTAGTGTCAGTAAAACATGTATGCATAAATATGTGCCAGAGGATTTCTCATAAAATTATTGTTTAATGCAACTGGGTACCCCAGGCTTAAAATCTAAAATAGATTATAATTCAATGAACAAAATGCTTAAAATTTCATTCAAATCTGAAAATGATAGTTACGAAGTTATTGAATTTCAAAGTTCAGTAGTATTTTGTGACAGTTGTGTGCCTTCATGAATATGCAAAATTATTTCATATTTTCATACTTGTAAAAACATATCCTTGTAACAAAAAGTAAATTTAAGCAACTGTACATGTAAATCAGCTTTTGATCCAATAAACTCCAAATAGGACAATATTATAATAAAATATATAATAAATTACAAAAGAATATGCAGCTATTGAATAGGCAACTAGATAATTGGTGCCTCGAAAATGCTATATATTTTAATTGATATCAGGTCACTCCTAGCATATTCACGAGGACATGACCCAACAAAGCTCGGCAAGATTTAGGGGATATTTTTTCCATCTGATTTTGATAAGCTGTGACGGATCAAATTCTTAGAAATAATTCATCAGTCATATAGAATTTCTAATATTCACTTGTTACGACTTTGTCAAAGCATCCTCAGGCCGTTTTTGTCTCACCTGCATAGCAGAGTGAGACTATAGGCGCCGCTTTTCCGACGGCGACGGCGGCGGCGACGGCGGCGTCAACACCAAATCTTAACCTGAGGTTAAGTTTTTGAAATGACAGCATAACTTAGAAAGTATATGGACCTAGTTCATGAAACTTGGCCATAAGGTTAATCAAGTATTACTGAACATCCTGCCTGAGTTTCATGTCACATGACCAAGGTCAAAGGTCATTTAGGGTCAATGAACTTAGACCATGTTGGGGGAATCAACATCAAAATCTTAACCTAAGGTTAAGTTTTTGAAATGTCATCATAACTTAGAAAATATATGAACCTAGTTCATGAAACTTATACATAAGGTTAATCAAGTATCACTGAACATCCTGCATGAGTTTCACGTCACATGACCAAGGTCAAAGGTCATTTAGGGTCAATGAACTTTGGCCGAATTGGGGGTATCTGTTGAATTACCATCATAACTTTGAAAGTTTATGGATCTGATTCATGAAACTTGGACATAATAGTAATCAAGTATTACTGAACATCCTGTGCAAGTTTCAGGTCACATGATCAAGGTCAAAGGTCATTTAGGGTCAATGAACTTTGGCCAAATTGGGGTATTTGTTGAATTACAGCCATAAATTTGAAAGTGTGTTGGTCTAGTTCATAAAACTTGGACATAATAGTAATCAAGTATCACTGAACATCCTGTGCGAGTTTCAGGTCACATGATCAAGGTCAAAGGTCATGTAAGGTCAAAGAACTTTGGCCACGTGGGGGGTATTTGTTGAATTGCCATCATATCTCTATAAGTGTATTGGTCTAGTTCATAAAACGTGGAAATAAGAGTAACCAAGTATCACTGAACATCTTGTGCGAGTTATAGTAGTTTTCAAAATCAGCACTGCTGCTATATTGAATCGCGTGATGCAGGTGAGACGGCCAGAGGCATTCCACTTGTTATGGAATAAAAGCACTTTTGTGTTTTTAACTTT
The DNA here is from genome assembly GCF_037042905.1 of Lytechinus pictus. Taxonomy (NCBI): domain Eukaryota; kingdom Metazoa; phylum Echinodermata; class Echinoidea; order Temnopleuroida; family Toxopneustidae; genus Lytechinus; species Lytechinus pictus. The sequence goes on along the minus strand of NC_087248.1, from coordinate 7,161,290 downwards.
GATGGTGTTTTTTTTTTGTTAAAGGTGGCATTTTACTGGCTTTTTGTTTTCTGCATTCAATTAAATTGCAATAAAACATATATGCAGTTTATAAACATTTGTAAAATATGATTTTAAAGTTATGTATCTTATTGAATTAAATTAAATATATTTTTTGTTTTATGTTTCTGTTATTGATTGACTTATTCTTCTCTCTTTTTTGTTCCTTTGAATATTAATATTCTATTTCTGTTCCTTGCTATCCCTTGCTCTCTGCATCTGTCTTTGTCAATGTTCAATCCCACCTTTTCTGTTGATTCCTGCTGCTTTATTTTTCTCTTCCCATCAGGGGTGTACCAGCTGTGGTAGACTTTGCAGCTATGAGGGATGCTGTAAAGAGACTAGGAGGCAATCCAGAAAAGATAAATCCTGTTTGTCCTGCAGACCTTGTCATTGACCATTCCGTTCAAGTAGATTTCACAGGAAGGTATGAAATTTGCTTGTTCACCTCCACCCCCCTCACATTCACCTTCTTTTTCAAGTTTACACTCTCTGCTTTTCTTCTCATTAACCAGAAAACACAAATCCAAATCAATTTTTGTCTCGCCTGCATAGCAGAGTGAGACTATAGGTGCCGCTTTTCCGACGGTGGCGGCGTCAACACCAAATCTTGACCGAAGGTTAAGTTTTTGAAATGACAGCATAGCTTACAAAATATATGGACCTAGTTCATGAAATTTGGACATAAGGTTAATCAAGTATTACTGAACATCCTGCATGAGTTTCACGTCACATGACCAAGGTCAAAGGTCATTTAGGGTCAATGAACTTTGGCCAAATTGGGGGTAACTGTTGAATTACCATCATAAATTTAAAAGTTTATTGGTCTAGTTCATAAAACTTGGACATAAGAGTAATCAAGTATCATTGAACATCCTGTGCGCATTTCAGGTTACATGACCAAGGTCAAAGAACTTTGGCCATAATGAGGGTATCTGTTGAATTACCATCATAACTTTGAAAGTTTATGGATCTGACTCATGAAACTTGGACATAAGAGTCGTCAAGTATCACCGAGTTTCAGGTCACATGACCAAAGTCAAAGGTCATTTAAGGTCATTGAACTTTGGCCATTTTAGAGGTAATTATTAGATTGCTGTCATAACTTTCAAAGTTTATAGGTATAGTGTATAAAATGTGGATATAGGGGTAATCAAGTATCACTGACAAGTTTAAGGTCACATGATCAAGGCCAAATATCAATGAACGTAGTATTGTATCATTATATGAATGGTGTTTTTTGTGAATAATTATTTTATAGTAGTTTTCAAAGTCAGCACTGCTGCTATATTTAGAATCGCGTGATGCAGGTGAGACCGCCAGAGGCATTCCACTTGTTTTAAAGAATCAACGCTTACGAGTAATGAACTCAAAGGGGGTCATTTTTCTCATAATTATGAACACCAAAATGGTTGCAAAGTTTTAATGGGTAATTAGACATTTGCTCTTGCAACAAATGCTCCTCTGCTAATTTCTCTTAACCCTATCCAGGCCGGCGGGGGGGGGCTTGGAGGCTCCCCTCAACGATTCGCGCAATATTTTCGCCGTGCAAAATTTTTTGACCGTGCCGCTCGCTGACTTTTTACTTTCAAGTCTTGCGCAACTTTTGAGACCAGTTTGCATCGCCCGGGTAAGCGGTTCGGAAATTACGCAACATTATGTAAGTGCATGTCAGACCAAAAATTGCTCAAAAACATGATTTCGTGTACAAAGTTCAAAATTCAACCAAAAATCATAAATGTATTATTTTTAGTTTTGCTGGTCCAAATGGATTTATTTTATGCTGTTTATGATCTCAGACGAGTCCCCAACATATTTCATTGAAAAAACAATGAAAAACAGAAGGTAAAAAAAACCAAAGAAATACATAAGAAATTGCCAAAAACAATATAATACATAAGAAATTGATCTGAAATCGCAATTTTTTTTCATGTACACTTGCCAACAACACCACAAAGGGTTTCTAAATAAAAAATTAGAACATTTGGAGCTTTATTTAGGGAGTTAGAGGGAAATGTATGATTTTGCATACTAATTACGCATAAATTAGCATAATCACTTAATAGCAATTCGCATGAAATGAATTACTATACAATTTTGTAGATTATGTCCCAGACAATCTGCGCGCCAATTTTCGGCGCGATCATGCGGCCAACGGCCGAGATCTCAAGGGGGGGGGGGGGGCCTGAGAGGCCCCCCCCACCCCGGCCATATGAACTCCCAAAATACCCCGGCCTAGATAGGGTAAAGATATAAGCGGAAATCTAGGCCCGTATCTTAAAGTCAGGTTTAATTTCAACTCTGGTTTAAAGTTGTGGTTTAAATATGGATAGCCAATTGTGGCATAAATCTCTAATGGTAATCAGCTCATTTATCTCTCTAATCATTATAAACTGTTTCAAGATAAATAAAGACAGCTTTCTTCACCGTTCATAAGTTAGGAGCACAATAGATGTAAGAAAAATATGTTAAGAAAATTTTGACATTTTTGGCTTTCCATAATCTTAGCACAGAGTTAGACCATGTTCTAAGTTAAACCCGACTTCAGAATACTGGCCCTACACTTCAAAATCATTTAATATATAAGGATTAGGATTTAGAGTAGGTTTGAAGCATGGGTTCATATTTGGCATGATGGGTGTATTTTCAGGTGCAAACACCATGGAACCTTTTATTGCACCATTTCAAAACAAAACTATTTCTACTCCTATTTAAACTTTACAATGCAATGGTAGAGTGCATGTCAAAGTAAAAAATCATACCCCAGATTGGAAACCAACACCGATTTGAAACTTACATCTATCATAGGATAAAGGAGTAATTACTTGTTCCACTTTTACCCTTCAAAATGAGAAGACTAAGAGGAGAGAAATAACAACAGACACAATAGGACTTTCTTTTCCGTGATATTTACAATTTTATTTCATGTTGACGTATAAACTTGTGTTATCTTGTTACAGGCAATGTACAGAAACAAAAAATGTACTGTATAATTCATCAGCCTATACAATATTCCCCAACACACTTGGTTAAGGAATTACACAACTTAAATTTAAATTTCTCTTTTCTTCATCATCAAACATCAAGAGATTCCATGTCTAGAAACATACACAATGAAAAAAAATTGTCTCTAAAGCTACATTAGATACTACACAAAAACAATATGAAAATTCCTCTGTAGAGTGTTCTGTTTTCCTTCAAAGACAAGTTTGCACATGGGACCAACGTAAGATGTACACTGAACTAAACTAACTTCCAGATGAAACATATACACAAAACATAAAAGAACATATCAAAGTACGCACAAATCAACAAGTTCAGTTCAATGTAATCACTTTTCACTAGATAAAACATATATTACATATCTGCCTCAAGTATAAATCAAAACACCTTTTCTTAGTACAGTTATCCCATCTTTACAAAGAATTACACTTGTATCATGAAAAGGCAAATGTTTTCTTTTCTCTTTTATTTTGATCATTTCCTTAAATAAATGAAGACAAAAATTAAAATCTGGTCAGCGAGATATCTCTGGCTGGTCTTTTTCCTCTGGAACTTCCTGCAGCTCTTTGCGACTCAATGTTGTCGCCTACCTACATGTACAAACACACCCTGCGATGAATTCTTCGCAGACATATGCCATTTTGAAGTATCATTTAAAAAAATCTTTACAACGAAAGAATAAAGTTTATACATATCAAACTGCATTTGAATTCTAGAAGACATCTCAAAAACTAGAAGACAACTGCAGAGGTCTCGAAAAGAATGAAGTTACAGAGATAGAAATCGGAGCGAGAGAGAAAGATAAGAGAAGGATAACTCGTTTTGTATGTAATGAAAGCACCATGACATTTTCCTCTTTACAAATCTATCTTGGAACAAATGCTTGTGAGAAATTGAGAACATTGACAAAAAATTCAAGTTTTACAAAAATAGTCCTATACACAATTCATCTAAAAACAATCTTCCACACTAGTCTCCAATCCCGATTACCCACTACCCCTTTTATGCCCTCTCCCATCCAATGCTAATCATATACTTCCAGTATTCAGGCAGTCATTATACATCATATTCATCTTGTCTAGGCGGTGCAACTAGTCAGTAAAGCAATAAAGTTGTCTCTGCTCGCTCAAATGTGTAAATGGTGCAGCTAATATAAATAAATTCTTCTGGGTCGTTACCATCAGCATATCTTGGTCAAATTCCATGATTCTGTGAATATTAAATTAACCATGCAGCAAGTAGCAGCACAATACAATTATATTAAATTAAGTACAAAATTAGATCCATATATTGTTTATTTTAATATCTGTGCAAACTACGAAATAGTCTCTGCTTATATCTTATTCATTAGATAACTTCGAGTGACGAAAATAGATTTAGTTATAAAGTTTTCTGACAGACTTCATTAGAATAAGAAATCTTTCAAAATAAACTTTGGCTTGACAAATTTAATTCAACTCAAAACTTGCAGCAACATTGCTTTGTTAACAAGTCAATCTTAATTGGCTTATGGCTATATGCAAGAATAGATTTCTAAAAGTTCTCTTAACTCGGAGGTTTTTAAAACGTAAAAAGTAGGTGCATCTCCGTAAGCCTTAGTTTTCAGATCATCCAGCAATTTCTGGTACAGCAAAATTTCCCTACCAAAACAATCTTGAGATTTGTGTAAAATAAAGACAAAACTAGCAGGATGTTTTGTTGACTTGATCTTGGGATCACAATCCCAAGTTAACTTAGAACCGTTTTCAAATAAGTTATTTCACTAGTTTTTCCGGTTAGTAATAGTTGGGTATTATGCACTTGGTATACGATTGCATGCTTATCAAACATGTAACCCAATATAGGCCTGTTTCGCAGCCCAAAGTCTCATTCCGCGCTCACATGAGAATTCCCACAATTGTACCGATGGAGATGGGGGTTTTCAAATCTTGCAAATAATGACGCAGTGGGATGACTGAGCTAAATTTTCAAGATTAAGCAAACTGAGGCTTTAGGAAAATCACTGATAAAAATCAATTGGTTTCCCTTTGAAATTCCATGACTTCAACTTTGGCTCTGAATTTAAAAGGTTCATTCAGCTTTCATATTGCGTCTATGCAAAAAGAGAATGCTTGAACCTTTGTTTCTTATTGATAATGGTTTTCTTACATGGTAAATACAATCATTATCACACATATCAATAAAAGAATTTTAAAAAATCCAGCATCTACAAACCATGCTTGTGCTTCAATATTTTCTTTCTTTTTGTAAGTCTTCCCCCACTATACAGTGATATGCACTGGTATGAATCGGTAGTCTTTCTTTTTCAGGCACTTGTGTTATTGCAATGCTCCGACGGGCCCCGTAGAATATGATTTGTATACATCTCATAAAAGCCTACAAACACTGCCTGAACTAACCAAGATCTGTGCATTCAAGTAGCAATGTATTTCTTCATAAAATGTATGTCTTAGCATAGCAACAGCTGATTTGATTAATGTTTACAGTGTTTTACTTTATCTGTTATTCTAAAGACCTGGAAAATGGAAATTCATACAAAATGAATTGTACTACGGTATATAAAATGGAATGAGAAAATATTAAGATGCAACCTATACTTGAAGAATAGAATCACTAGAAAAAAATTCAGAAGAAAATGAAAATAGAACTCTTCAGGGAAAATCAAATAGATATTTGAGGATTGCACAACATGAATAAATTTGACTTGACATACACTTTAAGCACCGTTTATAGATTACACATTGACATGGCCAAATATCTTCTTCCACAGTATTTGACAAATAGTCATTTTGATTCCTACCCATTACCAACACAAAGGGATAATCAACAAATTATATTATATTAAGGTCAATATCAAGTTGAGTTCAGGTGCATGACTTAACAAATGATCAGAATATGAAGTGCTGAAATTTGAGCCAAAATTAAAAAAAAATTATATTTCAAATTGTGACTGTTTCTCAAATAGTCTATCGTGGTAAAAATACCTTGTTCTCAAAGAGTTTGCTTTTATAAAAGAAAGAAAATGTTAACTGATCTATTTTAGAACCTGTCTAAAACTTTGGTACAGGTTAAATAAAAGGAATCGTATGAGATTGTCATTTGTGACATTCCATTACATTCTTAGACCTCTTCCAAGTATCTTGTAAATTTCGTGATTGCAAATCATTACAAACAAAAGATTATATCCTGATATTTTCAGTCCATTCCATGCTTTAGAGATTATTTCATACCAAAATGGGGGGAAAAAAATCTGAAGTTATTTTCATTTCAGTCAGGACCCCAAATAAAATGAAACAAACTAAACATACTTTTATTTCATATAAACCATATCCGAAGAGCCTTATGGACATATGTAATAAAACTGGAATAATGACCAACACTTTTGACGTTACCATCTTTTCCTATAAATGAATGAGAATTAAAGAGATTGGAAAAAAAAGCCTGCCATATTCCTATCATTTGTAAAGACATGCACAAATTAATAAACAACCTTCACTACATTCCATTGGGTGAACAAACAGCATTATCAATTGACATAACATATGCAAGATGTAAACAACATCTAGAGTTCATCAGACCCTAGGAATAAATGCTTCCCCATCACACAGATGTCTCAGAAAGCTTTAGATAGCTTGCTTGCTTACATTTTTACAGTCTACATAACCCCAAAAGCAATTCAGAATGACAAGTGATTTCAAATGCAATCCCATTCCTTCACTTGAAATAAATATTAATATCACAATCTGGACAGGCAAGGATCGTTTTTACTAAAATATGAAAATCTTACAAGGTATCAATTCATATCTACCAAGGTCCTTTATAAACATTAGCATTTAACATGGAGCAGGATATTTAAACAAATTTACCAATTTATGTTGAGGCTACACAGTAGCATCTAAAAAAAAAAAAAAAGCAAAGAAGGAAAGTTGCAGTAACCTTCAATAACTGACAATTACAATCAAAGAATGTCAATAGGAATGTTGTAATTACATCAGTACCACATCCAACCCAGTGTTCTACCAAAAGATTGCAACTAATATTCCTACAAAAAAATCATCACCAAAGAACAATAATGAAGCCAGAGTAAAATATCAGAATTAAAAGATGCTGTTCACCATAATTTAAGAGAGTGAGAAGTCTGTTGTGTTCACAGCATCTTCACAAATACAATCCAAAGAAATTTATAATATGAGAAATTAATCCACAGAGTTCATCTTTATAAGGTATTTTGGTCAAAGTGCCAATTCAAATAATGCACTTGCTACTCTCTCCTTAACTTCAGAGTCTAAAAGAGGTGACATGGAGAGATTAAGCAGTCTGTTCTGATGCTGAAGGAAGAGCGCCTTGTTGGTTGGGACTCGAGCCAAGCTTGCAAGAGCATCAGCAGCCCTACGCATCATGTCATGACTGGGCTTCGCTAGATCAGGGTTTATCATGTGAGGCGAATTCTTCTCACAGGACATGGTGTACTCGCTGTCCTCAATGTAGCGCAAGAGGAATGAGACAACAGAGTTCTTGGTGGCGATGGCACGGCTAGCCGTCATGTCTGACCTAGCAATGTTGCTGAGAAGGACTAACGAGAGCTCCCGCATGACAGGATCTGAACGTTCACCGAGGTACTGGGTCAAGGTGGCATAGAGGCGCTCGAGTCTGTGGAACGGCGGAGTGGCAAGGATCATGTCCACATTATTCTCTTGGATGCTGAGCTTTGCAAGAGCTTCAATAGCTAATCTCTGAGGGGTTAGGGGAGAGTCACTAGACATGGTTGGGAACGGATCAAGAGCACAGGCCGACACACACACTGCCCAATGCAGAAGTCCATCTAGCATAGGTAGAGTCACACTTTCAACATATTTTGACATGTCCAGGACACCACCCAAGTTGGTGATGGTAACAAGTGCATTTTCCCGCATGCACTCTAGGTGTTCACACCACCATCTGTGAGAGTTGGTAATAGGGCACTCTAGATCCAAGTCTTCCTGGTCATCACGGTCATAGGTTTGGGGCAGCTCTTTCCTGCGTGGATGACTATGATGTAGAAGAAGGATGCGACTAAGCACTGTGATGAGACCTGGGTGTTTAGCCATCTCAAGATCATTACCAGGTATGAATGACAAGCTCCTGATTATATTGGAAACACAGACACAGCGTTGTCCAAATGCATTTTGCATATCAGATGTTGTCACCAGTGAAGGGGTATCATTGACAAACTGCTCTTCATCTTCCAGTACGACCTCCCCTTTCTTTTTCTGAGATTCAGAAACATATATTACATGCTTTTCTTCCTCTACAACATCGAAGTCTCTGATTGCCTTCAATTCTTCACTACAATGTCTTAACCACTCTATTGTGGTCCGTCTTGCATCACTATTCTCTTTGTCCTCGTCCGATTCAATCCTCTCAAAAACACGCAAAATATGTTTGGTCATTTCTCCTCCGCCTTCCTGCCAATGTAACGAACCAGCATCGAACCCTTCGTGCACGTCCCATTCTTGCTGGTTGCAGAAGTATCCGCTTTGTACCCCATCAAACTTGATGGGTTTTGTTTTGTCAACACCACGCAATCTCTCCACATCAGCACAGTCGGCTGCTTCCGCAAGAAGCTCTGCTTCAGTCTTATCATTTGTGCACTCTCCATTAATATCAACATCATTCTCTACCACATTGTCTTCAAGCTTCTCCTCATCACTCTCCTCATCCTGAACCTCTTCTTTGATCTCTTCCTTGACCTCTGTCTTTGAAGATTGGATGCGACGTTCCAATTGGCTTTTAGTCCTTATTTCAAGATCTTCAAAGCAACCAAACATCTCAATAAGGAGGGCTCTGTAATGTTCACAGACAATCTCCAAGAGTCCTTTCATTTGCTTGAGATCAAAGTACATCACGGTGTGGTGATCAAAGAGTAGGACACTCAGAACTTCTAGAGCCCAGGTGGTCTCTGCCAACAGGCCTGACTTTAGGGACATCATCAGTTTCCAAGCCTCCACAGCACCTAACATAATGAAGCAAAAATAAAAAGAATATTTGAAGTCGATATACACTTAATTAAAAAATAATGAGCAGCTTTATGTTTGCAAAGCAACTTCTGTGAGGAGTTATTTCACTGGTTGTGTTGCACATTCTCCTTTTTGCTTACATCATGATGAAACGTGCCATAATATTTGGGGAAGATGTGATGTAGTTAATAGGCAAAACAGCAGCTGAATTTTCTACCTTGTGCGATACAACATATAAGCAAAGCTAGCATTGAAATATTTGTTTAGACAGAAACATTCTGAGATATTGGAGGATGTAAAGCTGCCAATGAGCTGTCTCGCACGTTTGCATAAAACATTTCCTTCTCCAAATGTGTGTACTCCAGAAGTTGCATGACATACACAAAGCTACCAATACACATAATCAAGAGGAAACAAGGTCCAGGGTCCCCTTTCCATTGATGTTGTTATCATCAGTCAATGATAGTTACCATATTCTACCATAACCCCTATTAATTTCATTCTTCATAACCTATAAGATAAGAGGTCTAAAATAAACATTACCATTTACAAACAAAAAAATATAGCCAACTGACAGGTATACATGCACGTATATACACGAGGAATATAAACAAATGAAAATCTTCTCCCCTTAACCCTAAAATGGCCGGGGGGGGGTTGAATCAACCCCCCCCTCAAAATTTTCTGCGATCATTTGGCCGCGCGAAATTTTTTGACCGCGCCACACGCAGAGTTTATACTTTAAAGTCTCGCGCATCTTTTGAGACCAAATTTACAACGCCCGGGTACGCGGTTCCGAAATTACGCAACATTTTGTAAGTGCATGTCAGACCAAAAATTGTTCCAAAACGTGATTTTGTGTACAAAGTCAATGCAAATTGAGTTTTCTCATCTTATTCATAAAGATATGATTATTTTTACTTTAAACAGCTGAAAACAATTGATTTTAGCATAATTATGCTTAAAAAAGGTTGTGCAATAAATCTGGTGAAAAAAACAAAGAAAAACAAAAGGTTGAAAAACAAAGAAATACATAAGAAATTCATAAAACAATAAAATACATAAGAAATTGATTTCCAAACCGAAGTTTTTTTCAATTGCCATTGTTGAGAATGCTACAAAGAATATTTTTGCCAAAAATTAGCATTCTGGGAGCTTTATTTAGTGAATTAGAGCCAAAAGTATGATTTATGCATAAATTAGCATAATTAATTTATATAAAATAAAATCGCATTATTTTGGAAAATTTTACCATACAGCCTTGTAGATTACATCGCACACTACCAGCGTGCAAATTTTTGCGGCGCTCGCGCGATCAGCGGCCGAGATCTCAGGGGGGGTTGAATCAACCCCCCCCCCCGGCCACAGAACAGCCAAAAAAGCCCGGTCTAGTTAGGGTTAAGAAAATAAATATATCGTCAGAAAATTTGTTTGACAATCAATTAATTTATACCTACATATTGATTGAAAGTTTATACGTTTTTCTCTCCAGAAAATGAAAGAATCAAACTCACCAATATCTTTACTTGTCTTGCGTTTGGTCTTGACAATTATGGGTTGAGTGGCCTCCACTGAATCTGGGGGAAAAGTCATCTCTTTCTTCTGCTGTGATGATGCATACACAGGTTGCTGTGGTTTATGAGGAGGCTTCATTCCCTGCATGCTGGAGATGGGATGCGGGTGATGACTGCTACCACGAGGTGGCATTCCCTGAGTGAGGACAGAGTGGAGCGTCCGGGCCCCAGTGAATGGACTCTGATTCATCATGCTAGCTGGTGGACGCTGTTGTACGCTGCCCCAGGATGGAGATGGACCAAGACCAGAGTGGCTGGAGGCTGGTGGTGGAGGCATGCCTTTGCCGTATCCTTCCGGTGGAATCCCGTCTCGCTTAGCACCTTGATCAGAGGGAAAGGGATAGTTAGAATTGAGCCAGCCTGGTTCCCTCATAGGAGGGCCTGGACCAGGGATATTGCGAGGTGAAGGGGTAGGGGCGTGTCTCTGGTTGTACATGTCCATGGGTGGACCATCCATACCTGAACTAGATGCTGGCCAGGGTCCGGGTTCATTGAAAAACGGCGGGTGGTAGGAGTTTACAGGATTACCTAGGGCTGTGCAAAGGAATGGAGCAAGCAACAAAAAACAAAAGAATGGAATAATGGCACATAAGATTTTGAAATCATCACTTTTTCCACCCAAATACAACTACTCAGATTTTTAAAATCTCCCTTCCAGAAATCTTATTTTCAATATTTCTAAAGCCTTTTTTCAGGACTGTTTTATATGAAAAAATAAACCCTCCATTTCTAGAGTTTAAAAGAGATATAAATACAAGGAAAATGTTTAAAGAAAAAGACAAAAATTTTGTTTTACAAAATTAAAATTCAAACTGTAAGGAAATTATTAAGCCTTATAAATTATTGAGGTTGAATATAAGTTATGAACAGTTTTTAAGGATTTATTTCATGACAGCCACACAAACCTCTATAATGAGTAAGCCAAGTTTCTAAAGGAAACTTCTTTTCATAAGGAAATGTGATGATTAGTGAACCGCAACCTAGATGTGCCAATATACCCAATGAAAGATGAGATTGGAGAAGTATTTTTTTTAGAAGCATGAAGTTAGAATGCAGACAGGATAATGAAAGATTGCTAGGGAGGTGTTAGTAGCAAAGCAATATCTAAATTCAATTTTAAGATTGATGATGTCAACCTCATTCAGAAAGAGTGCAGTAAACTATCGAAAAATCATTAACCAATTCATAAAAAAGTTACAACTATGGTAAAATTACCACTATGGCAAATATCATGGCTCAGCAGTCAATCACAATCAGGGTTACCATGGTAGTGAAAATAATGGTAAAGTTTGCATAGTCGTAGGTATTTATGAAATGGTAATGGTCCTGGGATGTTTTTACTTTCATTTTTGAGCAGACCTTCATCTATTTATCTCTAGCTATTTGCAGAAAATTATTCATAATTCAAACTCTCTGCACGAATTGGAGTTATGAGAAAATGCTAGAGGGATATGCTAGCATACTAAAACTGAAGAGTTCATAATTTCACATCTATGACCAAATGAATTGAAAATAAGTTTTAAAAACATCATCCAAAATTGATCTATTCTTTTATCAAAGCAAAACAAATCTTGTGTCATGGGAGTTTGATTTATATTCAAATTAACTGCAAATAATGAATTAGAATATTAGGTGTTAGGAATGATTAGAATAGCAATAGTAGTCATAGAAAGAAATATCAGTTGCAAAGACATCATATCAAGAAATGGAGGAGAGCATCAACCTGGAAAAGATGGTGAGTTGAGGCGAAAAGTACAAGACAGGATTCATATATGAGGAATCAGACAATAAACATGGTTAGAAAAAGGATATTTTCTTAGGGATAAAACACTGGTGTCTAATCATATTAAACGTAATATGTGCTCACACTTATTTGGTCACTTTCAATTTCTTCAAAATTCAATAACTCTGTCTACTTTTATAAAATTCAAAATTATCTTCATTTTTCTTGAAATATAGCACCCCTGAAAAGTTAGTTTTTAGTAATGTAAGAACATTTCTTGGTATAGATCTAACAATGTTTTTGTCCACAATATACTGAAAATCATGTTAAAGGGGTACTCCAGACTAAATATAACATGATCTGAACAAACAAAACACTGGAAGTTTGATCAAGATTTGAAAAGGAATAATTAATTCATAGCACTTTAAAGATTTGTATTATTTTGGTGAAATATTTCTATGCATGACTTCATAAATATTCAATGAGCAAACTGATGACATATCCCCACTTGCTCTTTTGTATTTTTATGTTAAATTTTCAGCATATTTCTCATTGAATTTTATCTCTTCTAATTATTTAGATTAAATTATTTTCAGCCTGAAGCATCCCTTTAATGAATTGATATTCAATATGGTATCAGATAACAGCAGGAAAATGGTCTATAATACATTCCATACTAAAGTTTTACAAAGTATTGATACATACATGATAATAACAAACTTCAAATGAAAAAGTATGGTAGTGGAACATTTTACATAAAATATGAAAGAGCTAGTCTTCTAGTGTTCTATAAAATGACAAAACTGAACTATCTACTGATTTGCATGAAAACTATTGCAGTTTGCTTAGTTAGAGGGGGGGGGGGGGGGCATTTCAGTATCTTATCAGTGATTTCCACTCACAAATTTCATTCTCAGCCAATTGTATGTAAGAATTTCAGTAGCTTTTTATAGTTGCCAATGAAAATCACTAACATGTATCATGAAACCCACCCCTGAAATACAGTAGAAACTAAGGTATGGAAATAGAGAGCCACTTACCAGGGCCATGAGGGGGGTGTGGTGATTGTTGTCTGTCGTTGTACACGGGCGGGAACGAGCTTGGGCCCATGGGCCTGTCGCTGCTGCCGTACCCACCCTGGGAGAAGTTTCCCTGCTGCGAGCTGTAAGGAGGCATACCATGGAAGCCTGGTCCACTGCCGTGGCTCCCATCCCCGGTGTGCTGGCCTGGCCCCATGAAGTCTGGCCGCTTGGGGGGTGGTGGAAAGACATCACTCTGTGAAGGCAAAACACATCAACAATTTCAAATAACTCCTCCCTTAATCATATTGAACACCCACGTAATATCAAGAAAAAATTGCACAACAGTACTTTAGAAACATCCATCCATTCTACCTTGTCATAACATACTCTTTGATTGTACTCTGGACTGCTTTTTAAAATATTCACTACAAAATTTTAACAAAACAAAATAAACAAATTAATTGAGAGATGCCAGACTTTTGTAAACAACACTTTCGTATCTAATCTCAGCAATAAAGTGATTTGGAGAAAACCATTTCATCCCTTGATAGAGATATCAAGGAGATATATGATGGAAAGAAGTGCAATTGTCGATGCAAAGGGGGATGTTACCAAAACAGATAATTGATATTCTGTGACTCAACAATAAGACATTGACAGCTCAAGTCATGATGATCTACTCACTGGTCTTTTCTGGGGAAAATTCATTCTCATTGGATCATTGCCAAAAGACTGTGGAGGAGGCTGACTTGATGGAGGCACACCACCAGACTGTGACTGCTGCTGACCTGGAGCTGGAGGTCCTGATGGTTGGGAAGTAGGCCCAGACTGTGGTGAAGGCTGTGGAGGGGTTTGACCTTTTGGCGGGGTAGGGGTCGGGGTTGGTGGCTTCTGTGGCATTTGCTGCTGCTGCTGGGACTGGGCGGGTTGAGATGGTGGAACACTCGGGCTGGCCTGACTCATTGCAGGTGGCTGCTGACCTTGCGACTGCTTAGCCGGTGAAGGCCCAGCTGCAGAATATGGCGGGGGAAGGAATGGGGATGAGGAAGCCGAGGTATGAGAGTCACTGGGTGTGGTAGGCCTGGAGCTGGAGCCAAAGCGGGAAGTAAATGGAGGCTGCTGCTGTGGGTCTGGTGTGGAGGAACTGGAGAATGGAGGCATCTGACCCGATGATGGTGGTCCTTGATTAGGACTTGGTGTCATGTGCGTTGTAGGTGATGCACTGTACCTGCAAAATATAACCACATCATAAAATGTAAAGAAATGGACAATGTTTCTTAGAATCATCATTGTCATGCAGATCATTTCTTAATACAATATCATATGCCTTGAACTCGGATAAGACTTTAAGAATTGTCAGAAAGATTAGCAAAATTCAGGCACTCCAATCTAAACATGACTATCATTAGATTTATCAGCAAATTACAACTCAATATATTCATTCAAATGTTTACAAGAAACTATTTGATATAAATTTACCTGTTTTGATCAAAGTTTGGAGCACCAGGTGGGTGGTTTCCTCCAGCATACTGCCCAGCATTGGCCTGGTTCATCGGACCAGATCCCTGGCCAGCACCTGCTCCTCCTCCACCACCACCACCACCACCTCCGCCGCTGTAGGGATCCACGTTACCCCTTCTCGTGTAGCTGTTCATTGCGTATGGGTCGTTGCAAGGCATGTTCCTGTTTGGCATGGAATACGGATCAGACTCTCCAGGCCCTGGGGGTCCTCCAAAGGGCATATTGTTTCCTCCACCTGACGCCCCCGGACCACTGGGTGGCCCTCCTCCCATATTGTTCCTATTAAACTGGTGGTTCATGGCAGCATGGCTGTTGGGCGGGAAAGAACCATTCATTGCATTTTGTCCCGGGTAAGGTCCTTGTTGCTGTTGCTGCTGCTGACCACCATGCTGATAGTCCATATCTGAAAAAGGGTCACACACCATCACGCTGTTAGCTGTCATGTCCCCGCCTGGGCCTCCAGGATGCATGTTACCAGGGACGTTGCTGTTGGGCATGTTCGGACGTGGAGCCATATGTGGACCCATGGGCCCCATGTTGTTTCCGTACATGGAGGGCGGGCCATAGCCATGCATCTGGTTGGGCATGGGTGGAAAGCCTGGCTTGCCTCCCTGAGGACCAAACTGTGAGTAGGGATCACTAGGATTGGGGTGATGATTCATTGCTGCTGCTGCTGCTGCCGCTGCTGCTGTAATAAGAAAATATCACATATATAACTATAAGTATACAAGCATAAGATGCAATATTTACTTTTTTAACACATTGACTAAAGAAAAACAAAGAAAATTCACAATGAAATGACTTAAACCTTCAAACAAATTTCCAGAAAAATAATAGGTGTTGACAACATACAAAGAATACAAATCCCATTCTTAACTTTTGCACTGTAAAATGTCCATATATTTTGATATTTCAATCACTTATCAAATGATTATCAGTTATGAACAATCCCACAAACAATCTGAAGAAACGGTAACTCGTTCTTCAACAGATATACCAACATCTTTTTTGAAGCATACTATTATTGAATAAATTTTAAAGAAAAAAACCCTAAAGAATTTGAAAGACAAACTCACATGAAGAGTCTTTTGACTTCTTTGTGGAGGTAGTGTCAATCTCTGCTAGGATCTGCTGTGGGTCTATACCACCCCTATCAAAGAGGCACTCGTACGCCAGCAAGTGACGGATGTAGTTCTTCTTCAACGTAAAGGCCGCACTGTTGGAGTTGCCTACAGAGATTTCAATTGCAATCTGCTTCCATTGCTTGCTCTTCGACACCTGGTTTAGAGATAACAAATGGCAATCTCAATAATGGAAAATTATATGTATCTACTGCATATTCAATATGAATATGCAGAGCTGCGAACCTGAACAAAAACATTTCAGCATTGTAAAAAGTTAAAAATCAATATTTCAATGAGGAAATCATTATTTTCCAAGACATACCATAACACCACATAAAACTGAAACTCTTTGGCAGCTCTGAATATGGATATGACAGAAATATTGACCAAACATAAAGTCAAAGGATTATAAATCATATACCAACTAGTTGGGACAATCAATTGTAATGCTCCAATTGCAATTCTACCAGAAATTAGAATGAAATACTCTGGCATAGTGGTATATTGTATCAGAACAAAAAAAAAAAGATTATTTTTTTTTTGTTCTGCAGGAATCCCATTACATTTGGCTGGAGAGTGTCAAATGTAGAAAAAATATATCTTGCAAAGTATGTTAGTGCTACCGTGGGATTTAAATTCTAGCACTTGGGGTTCATGATTCTGTGGCTTATCCAAAGTGACATTTTTGAAAGGATATTGTAGAAGCGTGATGTGAGGATGAGATTTCAAACTGTGAAACACAAGCCTGAATCCCATTTAGAGTTTTATCCTTGAAACACCATATTATCAGCTTTCACATAGGTGAAGGGGACTTCAGCTTGAAATCAAAATATGGAGAAATTTTGAAAGACTTTTTTTTTATCATGAGGCCATTTTGAACCCTTTCAACTACTTTTTAAAAGTCCCGATGATAGCCTAGGGCATTGACTACAGTGCCATTGTCAAATAGAGTACCGGAGTGAGGACATATTTGATACCATACGATGAAAAGCATCCACAACACCAATTCAGTTGGAATCGGTCCATGGAGCTCAAGATGTGGCCATGTTAACACCGACTTGGTCTATCGGGTATTCATTTTGCCATACCTTGGACCACCATTAACCAATCCATGTCAAATTTGGTGTGGAGGTTTTAATCATGCTCTCCCAAAATATGATGATGATAATGCTGAAACGCTCTAAAAGAAAATTGATGGATGTCACACTTGCAAAAATTGACGGATGTCACTCCGTTGCAATTCCTTATACAACCTCCACAGAATGCCCAGCAACCACGGATGTATGAACAGAAAACACCTACCTTGATAACACCACCCCTATCTTTGACAGTGTTGTAGAGCTTGAAGAGATCCAGGACGTGACTGCTGATCTGTGGCATGGTGCGGATGGGCTGGCCCCTATCCTCCATTAGCTTGAAGAGACGATCCAGAAAAGCGCGTCTCTCCGGGTGAGGGCACAACTCGTACAGCTTGTACAACTGTTTTGAGAGAAGGAAAGATTTTGATGATGTCATTATGGAAGTACTCTAAGCAAAGTTATTCCATGAATTCATAATGTGAAAAGAATATAAGAGATCTTTAAATCACGAAGCTGATTAAAATTGTGCAGAATAAAATATTATTTGTGAAGTTTGATATGTACTATTACTCATATATGATGATCTATCATTATTTTCTACACCTTTTCAATACAAAGAGATTTCATGACATTAAAACGGTTAATTGCTACTTGCAAAGTGAAAAGACCATTTAGAAACACTATGACTAAGAAAAGATGAAATATTTAAAAACTTTTTTAATACTGTTGATTTCCCCTTAAGAATAGAAATATGTTTCAATGTCCTTCATTTAAATTTTTACCTTTTTAGGCAAGTTCAGACTGGTAAGTTTACTAGCAGGCTCCTGCGATTGCCCCTTCTTCGACTTCGAAGTGGTGGTTGTCGTTGTTGAAGATGCCGTTGTTTTGGGGGTAGGTGCTGGTTGTGGAGTGACTGGAGCAGCAGCTCCTTGTTGCTGTTGCGGAGTTGGTGGTTGTTGTGAGTATGGCGGCTGCTGCCCAGGATGTTGCGGAGGTGGATGCTGGCCAGGATGTTGTGGTGTTGGTGGCTGTTGGCCAGGATGTTGTGGTGTTGGTGGCTGTTGGCCAGGTTGTTGTGGTGTTGGTGGCTGTTGGCCAGGATGTTGTGGTGTTGGTGGCTGTTGGCCAGGATGATGCTGCTGTTGATGTGGATGATGTTGCTGCTGCATATGTTGTGGCGGGTGATGCTGGGGGTGGGGAAGGGACTGATGTTGTTGGTGGTACATACCAGGGTAGGGAGGGGGAGGTTGGTGTGGCTGTGGTGGATGTCCTGGTCCTGATGCCTGTTGCATACCCATCCCAGGGCTAGGGGTATTAGCCATGTCTTCCTGGGAGGATTTACTCATCGCCCCAGGTGAAGCTAAAGGTGACGGTCTGGAATGAACTGATGGTGGTCTGGACAATACATTTTCCTCCTAACAAAACATAAAACACAAGTATTATTAAGCACAGTGGATGGAATTCTAAACTCACTCTGTCATAGGTGGCAAATAATGGTATCAAAGACTTCCATAACAGAGATAAGGATTTATCATGCATACTGTATTTCTTCTATAACAGTACCTCAGCAAGTGACCATTGTGTCTCTTAATAGATAATTGTACAGAGGGGACTGACGTCCAGACTGTGGAAGACTTCAGCCTGAACGCTAATTAACCTCCATAGAGTGATCTCTCACACACAGCATCATCAACCTTCAAATTGAGTTTGAGGTCAAGAAAGGGCTGGTGTGGATATTTTCAATCAAAATATTTGGTATTGCAATAAAAAGGTGATCAGAGAACTGGTACGAAGTCTCTGTATGTTACAAGGTTTACATAGATATTCTATAAAGAAAAAAAAAAGAAAGCTTGGTGATTTTTAGTTCACAGAATTGATGCCAACAAGCGTTGTCTTGGTTGACAGCAACAAGGATATAACAAGGATATAAGACGATTTCAGAGTAGCCTCAGTCATTGTCAACTTCGGTATAATTAACAATATTTTGCTAAAAAATGTACTGACAATTACAGGAAAGATGATAAAGACCACCTAATCAGTTTTTAACAGAATTTGGAAGTATGACAAAGAAGACATAATCAGCCTTCGTCATAATTTGGAATATCAGATTCTTGTAACCAAAAAAGTAAAGTAAATTATTTAAGGTTGAGTGTCTACTGTGGTCAATACAATAAATTGTGAAAAACTAAAATCTAAATGCTCTGAATCACCATTGGAACTGCTGTTCTCATTCTTTAATCATTGACAAAGACTTCTCAGGAACCCTTCCTCATGTGACAATTTCATTCCTCTCTATACAATATCCTGCGAGTAGAGGAATGAAAACTCCCCACCCTTTCACTGATTGTGGAATATCTACCTTGATAATCGAATGAGGTGTTCCAGGAGTGCCGGCATCTCTACTCGATTCGCTGGCCGTGCTTGGTGTGAGTGAGCTGACAGAGGATGCTACTGGAGTTGTGATACTCTGGGTTACTGACGTACTGTTGCTTCCTGTAGTCCCATATGAAGATTTTAGTGATGGAAAGGCAGGTAAGACATGAAAATTAGTCATTGGATACTCACATCAATGAGTAATACTCGGTCACATTTGCTCTACAGCGGCCTTACGGCGAGTCGAAAACAGCCGTTTTAACGTATTTTTGTACCAGCTACATATAGGTAGTTTGAATATAAATGAATAAAACGGCTGTTTTCAACTCGCCGTAGAGCAAATGCGACCGAGGTACAAATGATGGTACTTCATAAAGATCAATCACAAAATGTGACTATTATAATTGTACACTCTTGGCAAAATAAACTGAAAGTCAATATCATTTTGACCCCCCCTCCCCCCCCCCCCCCGAACGAACAAATAAATAAAAATTAGCTATCCTTGAGTCTGATTCTTCTGCATTCTCAAAAATTTGAATTCATTTACACCCAAATCATGTGATGGGAAGGTTATGGTTATTACAATCCGAGCCATAGCAAAGAACTTAAACATATGCCATATATAAGAATAACAACGGTATGGGCCAACTTACCAGAATTAGTGTTGGCTATTGTAGTTGCAGCTGTATGAGGTGGCATCTGGTTACCAGAACTAGGATGCATGTATCCATGCATAGCATCATTGGGCACTGAAGAAGGCATTTGGTTAAAGTTTGTTTGGTCTGCACTTGTCGGTGGCACACCGCCAGAAAACGGGGGACCATTGCCCTGGCTGTACTGTTGATGTTGCCTAAAGGACTGCTGGTTCCACTGCTGCTGCTGCTGCTGCTGCTGCTGCTGCTGGGGAAAGGATTGGGGAAATGAACCCTGCTGCTGGTTGGGGAGTGGTGGAGGCGGTTGCTGTCCTTGCATCTGCTGGTTCAAAGGGTACTGGTTCCTCTTGCTGAGGTGGGCAGAGCTTGCTGCGGCGGCAGCAACAGCAGCTGCAGCTGCTGCCTGAGCTCCTCCACCGACCCCCACCCCACCAGGTCCTGGAGACGGACCGGGGGAAAGTCCAGGAGAAGGGCCGGAGCCCATGTTATCTGTCCTATGTATCTGCCCTTGAGCATTTGGTCCATATCCGTACGTTGGGCTCATGCCTGGTCCACCACGTGCTACATTTGGGCTCATGTTGTTAGGTCCAGATTGGTTGTTAGCTCCCATCCCATGGCTAGCATTGGGCATGTTGCTTGAGTTGTATCCACTATGTTGAGAGTTGTTTTCCATATTCATACCACTACCCCCACCACTGCTACCACTACTATTGTTTCGCATCCGTTGCTCATAGCTCATGTTGCCAGAGTTGTTTGGTGCAGAGCTCGGTACATTGCCATGATGACCACCATATCCCTGTGGCCCTGTCTGCCTTCCATAGTTACCTACAAAGAGAAAAAGAAGTAGGAAAGTTGAAAACATCGTATAATGAAACTACATGAAATTTTTCAAAATTAATTACTTAGAATAAAAGCAGGATATGGATTTTGAAAAAAAGGTATGTTAGCACAAAGCCAAGGCTTATCTATTTCTGAACTGACAAACATGTCACAACAAACAGGTTTTAAAAAAGGAAAAGATAAGACCAATTTCACTCAATCACTTCTATTATACATGAAGAAGCAACAAAGACTGAATACGATCACAGCAGAATTTATATATGTATTGAACTCACTATTCATGAATTACTAGAAGGGGAAAACCCACTCTTAAAATCATAGCTGGTATTAATACAAGCAGAATAACAAGAAACAATTAGTGAAAGTTGTTGAAAAACTTTATCAAAACACACATGTCAATCTGTACAACACAAATGGACAATGTTACATACATTACATACCAAGGTTCTCCTTTTTAATGTGCAGAGAAAGATAATTCACCTTTATTTTTAGTGAATGATGATGAAATGCATGTTTATTGACAGGATGCCTTATTGAACAATTTGTACAGGATTAAATTCAGTGTCCAGCGCATATATGTGGACCATATATGTATTAGTGGATCACAAGTTTAAAAGTTTTTTCAATTTTGTAGATAAAGATGTTTCTCCAAAAGTTTTCCTCTTGTTAAAACCTACTTAACAGATCATTGAACTTGTCCCCTTAACCTACATTTATATTTCATCATGCATTATCACATTAAAAAGACACATTTTCACAATGATCATCAGCTAATTAACCAATATACTTATCAATAGAAAGTAGTCTTCAGGAGAAATTTACAAGCATTACAGAAAATAAAAGGGAAAATAAACAGCCTTGAAAGTACCATGCAGTCCATATGTATAGTATATCAACAATAATTTTGAAGGGTTTTGGAGTCTTCTTGGATGTGCTGGGAGTTTATTTTTCTTTCATTCCAGAAAGATATGTAAAACTAAGGTGTGAAAAATACAACAGTGCCTGAATTAAGGCTTTGGTATATTACAGATACACTGTTAAGCAAGAATGCATGTATCATGTAATACTAATTTCGGTTAAAAATATAATCTGCCGAACAAATATGGATAAAATCTCCCATTTCTGCAAATGCACAATGTTAAGCCTACACAGTCTATAGAGATCAAGGGTCAGTTATATCATTTTTGACTTCCAATAAATTTTTACTTTGTAAATGACACAAAATAAATATTTGCATAAAAGTTGTCAATTTTTCATGTATATGAAAGATTCATGTGCCCAACCGTCTTGTAATGAATAATATGTTAATACGGTGGCGCTATATAGATATGAGCTATTATAATTAAAAATAACACTTGAAATTATCATGGTGATTAAAATATACTGTATTTACTCTAAACTACTCATATTTGTCTGTTTGTTCCTTTAAAAATATCAGCAATTACTTTTACTATCAAACCACTTAGGACCACTGAAGTATGTACACTGAAAAGTTTATTTCCAAAAATTAAATAATGAATAAAAGTAAACAAATTCCTTATCAAACTCAGTGACTTTTTTCATCCAGATAACTGTTAAAATGAATCAATAGGTCAAAATTATGATGATACAATCAAACAATCAAAATGTACAATTAAATTTTTTTTAAATGGAAAGAAATGTTGCAGGTTTGAAACAGGAAATGGTTTTCCACATTCAATCAAGCAAGCAAACTATGCAAATGGTAGAGCGCAGAAACTATTCCATTAAGTATATATTCTACTGCGCTTTATGGGACTCCTAAAATGCTTGTAAAAACAAATATCTCCACATATGGAAGGTAATATGGAATGCTGGCAAGGGGGTATTTTAATGAATATCCCCTCCCCCATTTAATATACACCAACAGTATTAAAAAAGTAAAAAGAAAATAAATTTAGCAAAAAAAATGACAGTTTCATATTGAATCCATCAATTGTGATCTAAATTTATTTACTAATTCATTAGTTTATTTATCATATTTCCAGGCAGGATAAATGGTTTATTTCATCTTACTTCATAAAACCTACCTATTTCTAATCAAATTTGCACCAGGGCTCCGTAACACAAAGGTTTGCGATGAATTGCAAAAATGAAATAACCGCACTGATTGGTTCCCGGTAAGTATTTCAAACAGAGTGTGCGTGCAACAATGATCTTGATTGGTCATTCGCATTTAGCGACTGATTCCAAACCTTTGTGTTACAGGGCCCAGAACTCAATATTACAAATACAAAGGTAATTTATTATTCTAATTTTAATCAAACAACATTCACTCTACGGAACAGGGTAAAATAAACATACTCAAATGAAAAGATCAAATGGGTTACTAACACACAAATGAAAGGAGAGGGAAGACATTCGGTAGTTGTTTCAATCAAGCAAATAAAAAAGGATTTTTTTTTTTTAATAGCATGGTTGGTTAAGAAGGAAAATAATGAAACAAGGAGATAGTTGATATGGGAAACACTCTGAGAGAGAGTCTCACCTTGCTGGTTATAATGACTCATATTTTGGTTGTAGTAACCACCAGCAGTGCCACCAGCGCCACCTTGGCCCTGGTAGCCCCAATACTGGGGCGGGCCCCCGCCCATCCCACCTGTCGGAGAGGAAGAAGATACAAAGTCCTGTCATATGCTGACCAGCTATTTTTGCCCCATCCCGATTACATTACAATCACATTCAACTAGTATTAGTTTCAAGGCCATGCAGAGAAAGTGTAAATTGTTTACATTTGATATCACTCAAGGTGGTTTCAGACCGCCTCGAAGTTCACCAGTTCCAGGTATTCTCTGATCGGGAAATTTACCCCGATCAGAAAATACCAGGTATTTTGGCGGTGTGAAAGCAAACTACGCGTAATATCCCCAAAAGAAAATACCTGATAAATAGTAGGTACTTGGCAAAATTACGAGAACTTTCGCGGGGATTTTTCCAAGGTCGTGGGTATTTTGACGGTCTGAAAGCAAATTACGGGAACTTTTAGCCCAGCGTGTCGTTGGGTGCGGCGTCGTGCATGGGTTGCTGCTGGGCTAGTGATTTTGAATTTCGCGCCTTGCTGCTTATCAGACCATACTGCGCATGCTCGTAACTTCAGGAACTTATCCCGAAGGGTATGTTTCAGGGCGGTGTGAATGCAGGAATAATTAATGGGTATTTTTCAGCCTAAAAAAGTTCTCGTAATTTAACGAGGATTCTTGTGATCGAGGCGGTTTGAAACCACCTTAAGAGTAATTTTCCAACCATTAGACCTTTCACTAATTCAACCTTCAATAGTACAGATTAGATTTCTAAAATAGTCCACACTATCTTTTTATGAGTGCAGTGGGGGAAAAAATGCAGACTATCTTAATTGTAAATGCAAATGATAAAGAAATATGAAATCTGATGTTCAATTATATAATGTGGAAACAAATGAACTCTGACCAGAGAGTCCATAGCAATGCTTGTATAGTCAAGACTATTCTGGTCTTCCTACTTTCATTATCATTTTTAAGAAATATGCCTTTAGTCCACGCACACAATCAATGAAACGGGTACAAGATTGAAGACAACTCACTTCCCACAAAGAGTCGGCATAGGTTCATATTCATGTTATTTGCAGTTGTTAATACTTTCATATCATCCTGTAATGTAACTACAGAAAAGCTTTCACAATAAAAGTATGCAAAAAACCACACCAACAGATAAAATTCTAAGAAGCAGCCTAGTTTAATAAACAGGATGCAAGAAAAGTAAATCATGGGAAATCCATTTACTTCCAATATTACTTAAAGGTCAATGCTATTCCAACAAGTGAATTAAAATAAAAACTAGGGAAATCAAACGAGCATAACAATGACAATCAGATGCACATGTACATGTAGTGTCATTATATCATTATTTAGAATATCAAATATTGCGTTTTTTTCTTCAAATAATTAGTTTGCTTCCTATCATTTATTATTACAGCTTAGTGATCACATTATAAAAATTTAAATATTTCATAAAACAAGATAAATGTGCTGCATCACTGGGTACCCCTGTGTTTATACTACTCAGGATGTGTAGTCTCTATTTCAGATAAAAATATTTGACATTGTTCAATGTCATGAAGCATGTTTCACCTTTGATGACATAAAAGTATCACAGATCAAATTACTAAATTTACTAGCTTTTACTTTGTTAAAGTCATCTGTTTTTTCAGCGTAGCTGATACCATGACTTTAACAGTTACCCTAAGGATTTCAACATTCGACCTATCGTCAAATTCCAGCTAACCCTCTTGTACAATTAATACGAAAAACAGATTCTGCGCCAATTCCACACCACACGTGTCCACCCCTTTCTTTCTCACTTTCAATCTTCCAAATTGATCCACCCATCTTCACGATGCTGGGTGTACGGTATGTAACATAAATGACAATAACCCCTCAAAGAAATCAGAGCACGCCACTACATGTAGATTTACTTATGAAAATTTTTGAGTTCCATTCTTACACACACATTAATAGGAGGTAAATTCAACTCATCGTCCGCAAAGATTTCTTTCCTTTTTTAAAATCACAAACGGCAAAAACGAGTTATCGGCATTACATAAATGATCTCATAACTGTTCTGAATTCATACTAGACTTTCATTTAACCTGTGAACTGATGAGCAATTTCATTCCATACTCAAGTACATGTATGTCATCACCTAATCAGAGCACACATTCAATCAATATGAAGTGTTCCCTCTCCAGTGTTGGAGAAACGTACAATAAATTATCCTTTTTTTCATCAAATCTTTGTTTATTAAATGAGCATGATATACTTTCCTCAGGATATGTCAGTTTCATAGTCTTACAAGAAAATTGGGAAAAGGCTGTGCATAAAGTCAAATAAGCAGGGAAGGGGAGGGTAAAACAATGATATTTAAGGATAAAATTTTAGGCATGGCATTGGAAAAAGAAAGATAAAAATAAGGGGGAAGGAAGGAAAGAAGGGATAAAACATTAGAAATAATGTAGGTGAAAATGAAATGGAATCACAGTAAAGACAAAGACATTACAAAATATAGAACATAAAGAAAAAAAGAGGAAGAATGAAAGACTGGACACAGAATTATACATACAGTACATGTGTGTATGTTTAAAAAAGGGAAGAAAACAAATTACAAGAAACAGAGAGTAAAATTGGAAAAAGGGAAGGCATATTCAGGATAAATTCAGGGGAAAGGATATTTTTTTAAAGAGGTTTTTCTTTAGTTGGTTTATCATTGGATAACCAATCTACCTGAAGGATTCTGGGAAGGCAATTTGGAAGCAGGTCCTTGCTGGCTATTGTAAGGAGGGGGCTTTTGTGCCGAACCACCAGTACCACTGCTATTACCACAGTTCATCCCATGCTGATTGTATCCTTTGGAAATGGAACAGAATAATGGAAGGATGGTGTGAGTGATTATTTGTAACAGCAAACTTGGCATTCCCATACCAATTCATGCACATCTCTCATCTTCAGCAACGATTGGTTCACGATCACATGCGTATTAAGCACAAGAAAACAAATCAGAAACTGACCCTAATCCATATCCTCACCCCCCCCCCAAAAAAAAAAATACCCATATCACAATCCTATTTCATGTAAGTCCCACTTCCCAAAGACATTCATACCACATTCATTCTTAAATTTCATTAATTCACTTTTTCCCCTATGGAATTAAAAAACACACATTGCTAGATGAAGAATTGTGGAACTAAAAGGAGCTTGACTCTAAACCAAATGGGTATTTTCAACAAACCAATAGAGAAGAACAACTCCGCAATCACCAACTATTTGTACAAGGTTCAATGATAAATTTTCATTGCATTAGCCATAATTAAAAGGTGCGGTTATCATCGCAAATTAACAAAAATTTCTTGACTCGCGGTCATACCATCATAACTTTTTTCCCTAGAATAAAGGTGCTAAGTACATGTATGTAAGTTTAATAAGAAATCTCCTAAGTACATTTTCGTGCAGATTTACACAGAGAAAGTGTTTTTTTTTACACATCTCATGAAAAAAAAGCATGATTTCAATGAAGCTACCACAATTCATCAAAAGTTTATCAACTTAGTTCTACAATTAACGTTGTTAATGCATAATGTTGAGCAAGTGCTGTGTTTTAGGCACAATTTGTTCTCAATTAAACTTTTAGGTATGATTTGTTCTCAATTAAACTCTATGTATTCACAGAACAAACGTGTACATGGGGATTCAAGGCTGAAATTTGTGTGCTTGAAACCACTTTCAACCTCATCTAAAATCTCTAAAGATTTATTTTCTATTGATGAAACAAACTTGTACCTCATGAACCAGAAATCTCATTTTTTATGGAAGCTTCATGTGTCCTTTATTTCCTCCAGGTTCATTCAGCAAAATTATACTGATCCCAATTTTAAATACAATGCTTTCAATCTGTTTTGTCAATGTAATTGTATACATTCTTGTATTTATTCAAAATTTGAAAACAATGTTAAAAAAATATTTGGGGATGCGTTCTCATAGTGTAATCGTAAATAATCTTTCTGAAAAGCAGATTATATCAAGATTATTGCAATAAAGCCAACAAATTCTGGGAAGAGAGCATTTCCCTTGATTTCTACATGTACATGCAGAACACAATTCTAATGAAGTGAAATAAGTTCAACCAAGTACAGTGGATTTCTTGAAATCATATTACCACATTATGACAAATTTTAATGAACTGTTGCATTTACTTGCATACTTCTTATCTCACTTCTTTTTATCAATTTTTCTGTTTTGAAAACCACAGACTTTTTTTCTCCCAATCCAATTATGCATGCAAAAAGAAATGAACGATTTACTTCATATTCAAATTGTATGTTAAATTTTAATTGGTTATCCAGGACATGAAAGATAGCAAGATGTCTGTCTGTCAAGCAACACAGAATGCAAACTAGACCCACTTAAATTTCTTTATTCTTACAATTTTATAGATCCCAAAACGGATCTAAAGTAATGAATTTAATATATTTTACCCATATCTATCTCATCTTCAATGCAGATGTAGAGGTAATTAAAGATTTGACCTAAAACTACCCCCAAGTTCACCCTTTTTCATGATTTGTCAGTGTATTAGTCCAATGGAAAGTCAAACTCAAATCAGGCTCACACCCACTCTCAATGATTAACTCTCATAGGAATTTAACAAATTCACTAGCTATACTCTATACAAACTAAACGATAATGCTGTTAAAAGACAAGACAGAGTTCAAACATATCATTCCAAAGAGTTCAAGATTGTCTGAGGAAAAATAAAAGAAAAATGTCGATTTAAATCAATAGAGAAAAATCAGACCAGCATAATGCTGAAAATTTCATCGAAATCAGATGTAAAATAAGAAAGTTATGACATTTTGAAGTTTAGCTTATTTTTCACAACATAGTTATATGCACAATTTAGTCACATGCAAATGAGAGAATCAATGATGTCCCTCACTCACTTGAATTACACAATATTTCAATTTTTACGGATTTGAAAATAAGGACCAACTTGACTGAACCATAAAATGTTTAACAATGGTAGATCCACATGTTCAGGGGGGAATAAAACTTTGTTCTAAAGGACAATGAGGAGAAAATTATAATACTTTATATTTCATACAATAAAATACAAAAGAAATAGTGAGTGAGTGATGTCATCAGTTCCCTCATTTGCATACCGACCGGGATGTGCAGAGAACTGTTTTGTGAAATTAAGCGAAACTTAAAAATGTCATAACTTTCTTATTTTACATCGGATTTTGATGAAATTTTCAGTGTTGTGTTTGTTGGATTTTTCTCTTTTTATTATAATCAATTTTTTGTTGGGGTGGACTTGTCCTTTAAAGCGACTTTACATTGACAAATCATGGAGAAATCAAGGCTAATCTAAAAAAACAGAGAAGGGATTCAAGTCTTTCACTCGGCTGCATGCCTGGGGTGTTACGTAATAGACGCCGGCGTGTCTGGGAGGTCTAATCTTAGGAGAGCAATAGTTAGTAGACTAACCAACCAGAAGTAAACTGCATGTTTTCACTTTGAAACATGTAACTCCACAGAGGTTATTTATTTTGCTTTAGCAATCAAGAGACCTGCTATGAGTCTAGGGATTGGGATTGTTGGAAGCTAGAACTGCGACGACCTGAAGTAAATAACCATCGGTCAAATTCGTGTGCTGTCCGAATTTTATCGCATTAGTCCGACGGGCGCTCATGACGGACGGATTATATTGTGCAAGTCAATTGGCCTTTTGCAAATTTCTTATTGATTCAATTTCCCCATGATTTGTCAGTTGCCAGGCCCTTTAAGCATCGAGAACTCCTACCACGATCCTATTACATAAAACGTCTCATTGATGGTAACTTTGCCATCAATGGGATTGTGTAGAATTGCTCATTTTCACTGGCTGCTAAGCAGTGTTGCAATTGTCGGTCCACTGCAGGAAAAGTTGCTGTTCATGGTTACCTTACACAGGGACCACTTCATGTGAACAAATACTGATTTCACTGACAAATGTTATAAGCTATTGATATTCTTGCATCTGATTGGCAGAGAGCAGCAAAGTAGGCAGTGGAAATCAGGGACTAAACTCTTCCTGAAATGTTCCAAGATAACAGTAGGCCTATATTGTTCTGCCCACTAACTATGATAAAGAGACCGAAATATCGCTTCCCGTGCTCTTTTATATAATTGACATTAATGGACATAGTGCCGATGTCACAAAACTGTGTCAGAGCTTGAAGATCCCAATAAAACATCAAACTTACACATTAAGCATAGTTTCTATGGAACCATTTCCTCTCTATGGATTTATCCTATATCAGGGGAGCATATCACAAATCAATTTGTTAGTGATTTTTACTGACAAATCTTCTGAAATCCTTGCATTTGATTGGATGAGAGAGCACATTTATAACTTTTTTGTCAGTGAATAATAACCAACAAATGCTTCATGAAAACCTTCCCTAGCTAAAAGCTAGTCCCAAACTCAACAAGCATACTTGTGCATGCAGTGAAATTAGATTGGTAGACTTGTGGGCTACTTCATCACACAACAGACATTCGATAATAGAGTGATAACTCACCTCTGCTATCTGCTGAAGCTGATGGTGGTGTCTGTGAAGGAGCTTCCGGTGTGTTAGAAGGAGGCTGAGATGGCTGAGGTGTCATTGACCCACCTTTTGGCATAACGAAAAGAATGAAGTGGCAGAATTTTTAACAAAGTAGCTATTGAATGTCGGATGATATAAACTCACAACAGTGCAATCTGTTGTTAGATTTTCATGACCAGCATTAAATAAACTTTATCACATGGATATTCTGTGGGTAAATGAATTGGAAAGTGATTTTAAATGACTTGTCTGAGTAAAGCTTATTACTAATACTTTCAGGCAAGTCTTCATACATGTATAATCAGGTATTAAAGTAATGAGATGCAATCCCTCCCGTCGCATCCAAATGTCATTAGAATTTAGACGAGTCTGGAGAAAGAAAAGGAGGTCATCAATATTTCCCTTTTCAAGTGAAGTAGATTGATCTCATAACAAAAATGAGTCAACAAAAAAATTTTAAGTTGAAAGACTTTGAAGACACTCACCATGAACACTAGCTGGCGATTGAGAAGAGCGTGATAAATGGCTAGAAGGTGATCCTACAGGTGAAGGGGAAGGTCTGAGGGCCGTGACGGAAGGATGCACATGGGGCGAGTGTACCGAATGCACTGAGGTGGCGGGAGAGAGGGGTGGAGCGGTAGACGTGGATGAACCCCCACTTCCACTGTGGTTGGTAGAGCTGCTGCTTGTGTTGGCGGTGGCATGGCTGCTGGAGTTACCCGCTGCTGAACCAGTCGTTGTCGCTGCTGCTGCCCCTCCTGATGAAGTCGATGACTGGCTGTTGAAGTCACATCCTGTAGGAAGATCATCTAATGATCCTGATAGGTCCTGGAGTGAGGGAGAAATAATACAGGATGGTTGATCAGTGGCAGGGTAATTTACACACCTTTATGGGACATTGATCCAAATATAGCCACATACATGCTTGACAATTTTTTTCAATACAACTAAAAAACATCTTTGAAAGTGCAGGAACAAAATGAGGCTAGCAGAATGTAACTGGAATATCCATGCTGAAATCAGATCACATTTTTTTCCCTCTGCAACGCCAAACATATTACCTCATGACCTAGATTCTTAGGAACTTTATGAATCAATCGTGGAAAGGACACTATAAGCTCTGCCCCAAACATATTGCTTTATTTCGCTCAGTATGCCACCTTAAATAATAACTTTTTTTTCGAAGCTACCTCTTAAAGGTCAAGTTTACCCCAGAAAAATGTTGATTTTAATAAATAGAGAAAAATCAAACTAGCATAATGCTGAAAATTTCATCAAAATCGGATGTAAAATAAGAAAGTTATGATATTTTAAAGTTTCGCTTATTTTTTTACAAAACAGTGATATGCACAATTCAATGATTGATATGCAAATGAGACAGTCAATGATGTCCTTCACTCACTATTTCTCATGTTTTTTATTGCTTGAATTGTACAATATTTCATTTTTTTTTTACAGATTTTACAATAAGGACCAACTTGACTGAACCAGAGTATTAAATAATGTTAATTCCACATGTTCAGAGAGTAATTAATCGTTGATTCACTTGAAAAGAAAATTAAAATATTTTGTATTTCATATAATAAAATACAAAAGAAATAATGAGTGGATGACGTCATTAGTCTTCTCATTTGCATACCGACCACAATGTACATATAACTGTTTTGTGAATTTAAGCAAAACTTTGTTAAAATAAATTTGTTAACTTTGTTAACATAAATTGTTAAAATTTTGTGAACATTTCTCATGCTTACTGTCTTCTTTCAAATGCTTTAACCGTGAAGAAACACTATTTCGGTATCAAACACAAGCCGTTATAAATGAATTAAGCACCAAATGTGCTGACAAATTGAACCTCCACTGTTAGAGATGTATGTCACGGCTGACTATCCATACTTAAACAACAACTTTTAACCAAAGTTTCAATTAAACCGGGTTCTGAATACGACAGGTCAGTGTTGTTTAAAAAAAAAAGGTAAAAAATATAAAACTCTATTGATAACAGCTAATTACTTTTTAACAACCAGAATATCTCAAGAGTGAACTGCATGAGATTTTCAGACAGAGAAAAGAAGAAAGGATGTTACTCGATGAGAGGATTTAGTTTTGGTACCGTAGGACCTCAAAAATAATTTCTTATAGTTTCTTGTGTTCTAGCTGTGCCCATAATATAGGCCTTTGTGACTGAACAAAGAGCTGACTTTTATGATAGATCACATACAATAATCAATGCAATCAATCGTAGAAATCATAGAAATAGTTAATCGCTAAGCTTTAGGTAACGGCCATGGTAAGAAGCAAGAAAGCTTCTGCCTATAAAAATATTGTGAAGCTTTCCATCATGACGATGAGCAATAAAACAATCTGGAGGGGGAATGAATATTTTAAATACAATGTATGGGGGTCGTCTTTAGTTATTTTCTTTACAAATTATCATTTGTCTTGAACAAGGTGGCAATTCATAGCACTTGGCTATTTTCAAATTCACCGGGGTTATTTTAATGTGTATATTTCATGGGCTAAATAAAACTGCCCCCTGCCAGAGGTGTAGGCCCTTTATCTTTTGCTGCAAATGGGCAAAAGGGTTATTAATGATTTAATATCCTATACAAATGGCAAAAGGACTGAAATTAGTTGTGGATAAAAAGAGAAATAACAGAAAAGAAGCAAAGTGGTAAATGGAAGCAATTATAATGTACAAGTAGTTCATACAAAATTCCTAATGCAATGAACTTTAAATATTAAACAAAATAGGGATTAAAATAAAGACATTCAAAAAATAGAAATAGATAACTCCTAAGATTTGGGAATTGGCCATATTGTTTGCAATTATTCTAAGCTTGTTACAGACTGAGCCTATTCGGTTGTTGTCTTCGACAGGTTCCTTCATTAATTTATTTTCTACACTACTTCATCTGAATAAAGAACTAAAAAAAAGTGAACAATTTATACGTCATTGTTTTTCTTCTAATTGAACTACAGTGTAGGCCTTACATTAAAGGGATGCTCCGGGCTGAAGTTATTTATGTCTCGGTGAATCAAGTAAAATTCACAGAGCAAAATGCTGAAAATTTAATCAAAATCCGATATTCAAATAAAGAAGTTATTGAATTTTAAAGATTTGCATTATTCCGGTGAAACAGTTCTAGGCATGTCTTTATAAATATTCATTAGGTGGGCTGATGTCACATCCCACTTGGTTTTTTGTATTTTATCATTGGTATATGAAATTGGGTTTATTCAAAAAAATTCTACCAAGAACTTAAACAATTGGATTGACAACTGATTATGTGCATTAGTTATTTCTTGCTGCAACTTCTTTCATCATAATGGAGACAAGTCATTTACACATTTATGAAAAAAATGAAACAATTATGATTTCATGTAATATTATAACAAGAAAAAAGGAAAGGGGGGATTTGACATCATCAGCCCACCTAATGAATAATCATGACGACGTGCCTAGAACTGTTTCACCGGGATAATGCAAATCTTTAGAATTCAATAACTTCAGGATTTGTTATCCGATTTTGATAACATTTTCCGCATTTTGCTCTGTGAATTTTACTCTATTCATTTTATAGATATACATATCTTCAGCCCAGGGTATCCCTTTAAGTAACACAGACAAAACTGTACAAGAAATGTTTCCCAAACAGCCTACCCCCCCCCCCCCCCCCCCCCCCCCGTTAAAAAGGATAAGTAAATTATATTAGAAGTGCATCTAGCCCTTTTTCAAGAGAGAGAGTTTGCATTTAAGATTGAATGAAAGAATGAAATTTGCACTTTTATTTCCAAGAACAATGCAATGATAAACAAAACATAATCAAAGCATTATTTGCCAGAACAAAAGACACATACATGTATGGTGTTGGTTTTCTATGGCTTAAAATCATTAAAAAGAGAAATATATTAAATTTTATTTAAATCACTCACAATAAAATCTATGAAGTAGGCCTTTTGGAAAAATGATTTGAAAAAAAAATTGTAAAGTTGTAGGCCCAAACAGAAATTACAATAAAATTAGCAAAAAAGAGTTTACCTTATAGTTCTTATAAAATATAACCTTTACAATTAAAATGAAGAAATAGGTCTACAAGATGTGAAATTTATTATTCTTTTAAGTTGGAGTGGATTAGTTTTTTATCTATCCTGCATAACTTTCCTAAAGGCTACAGATGCTTCAGTCTACAATAGTCCCTAATACACAAAGTAATGAAAGAGGAAAAAGCCTCCAGGTTCAATTATAGAACTGCTAGCACCACCACTCGTTTTGTATGCTTGCGAGGCTTCTACCTTGACGAGGTTGGATGGCCAATTTGACAATTAATGATTAACTTTTCTTATGTCAAACCTCTATACAAAATTTGATTGTTTGTGCGGGACTAAAATACAAAGTTCAGTCAGGAGTATTATGACAGTGTATTTACAATTGAAAAATAAATCTTACGGTTTAATGTTGGGATTTTTATGGAGAGAAATGAGCAGTAAATTGGCAACGTCTCTCCAAGAGGTCTTTGGGTTTGAATAAAAAACACACAGCCTTGTTATCATTCAGGCTCCATACCATTATGCATCAGTGGATTCACAGAGCCTAACCCTTGTGCACAGCCAACCCAGTACAATGCTACAGGCTAGCTCGCTGCATGAAAGCAGCCAAGCACACCACACAGAGCTAGCGGACTATAGATTTAGCACGTACAGCACTCACATCATACAGCAGACACACACTCCACACACTCTTTATTCTCCCTTGAAAAGCAGGCAGTATTATTTAGCAAAGTGAGCATGTGTGCACAGGCAGTGCATGTAGAATGAGTAATGGCTTATTTATGAGGCCACAACTCATTTGCATGCAAAAGTAGTTCCAGTCTGAAGGGGCCCCATAGGAGAATACAGGCGCTAGTGCTAGAGCTAGTGCAGTGTGTGCGTGCTACGCTCTCTCGGCAAATAACACACGTAGGAAATATACATGCACGAAGCATAGAATATCCCTACACTGCATATACAAGTCCTCTAACTGAATAACGAAGAGACACTACCACAAAAAAAATATCATCCCAGTGCCATATGCACATATAAAATGAATAAAGACAAATTCCACTTTGTTTATGACATCAATGAAACATCAACAAAAAAGTTTGAGTGGGAGAAAACTTTCCTCATAAATTGCATGTGATCCCTTTGACCTCTCGTGTTTCCCCAAGCATGACACACTTCCAGCAGGTCAGAAATAGCATGGATCAAATGGCAACAAAGACCGATATCAGTCTATCTCTCCACCCCCATTCCTAATAATTTCACCCAGCAAAGGGCTTGAAGGTGGAAACTAGCAACATTCACATCATTTTCACCCATTTTGTCCTGCAAACGCAACCATCCAACAGTGTTTTCCTTCCCCAAACTTTGTCTCCCACGCACTGTAGATATTGATTTTCTGAGGTGATCCCTAATGTCATTTTCCACCATGTAGAGTCCATGCAGTGGAGTTCCTTCAGGGATTTCTCCTGAAAAAAAGTTTGGCACCTCTACTGAAACTGACTTGTGGGTGGCATCCAAATTATCATGAGTATTGTTGATTACATCTTTATAAAGGATATGGGGGAATTTATGAATGAGAATCTTTAGTTTTCTCCTTGGCAATCAAGATATATCCCCTGGAAAAACGTGTCAAATTGATCACTTCACTTGGCAATCATTAGATAACAATCAAATTATGATTTGATTAATACTTTCCAGAAAGGAGCATTTTCGTCAAAGTCACGTGGCATAAAGTTATGATCATATTGATGAACAGGTTTCTAATTAGCCAAAATTTTCCCTTTATTCTAGACCAATTCAGGGACCATCTCAACATGTCACATCTACTTTTGGCAATCAAATGAGTTCCTGAAGGTAAAATTTTGAAAACTTTGGTCGAGAACATTGGTGGGATCTTGGGAATTCCTTTTGTTTAGGGTGAAATGTTTGAAATCTATTAGAATTTGTGGGTTGATTCTATATATTCTCTTGCAAAAGAATATATATGTATAACTGTGTAGGAACTAGTACACAGTACATGTACAACAACATGTACATGCAGTATACACTCTGTACACTGCAGTATTCTGAACAATGGAGAAGAGTGTGTACAAACTGTATGCTACCTTGCTTTGGCCACTCCTCACTGTGCATTGGTTCTGGTCTGTGTCTAAGCATTGCTATAACTTGCAATGATGGTTGTAGTTCTATTATTTTAAATTCTCTAAATACCCTTTTCGATACATAACATGTGTATATGCATGCAGATTAAAATGTCTCATTTTTGTCTGTATGACATAAAGGGAAGGTTCTAGTTTGACTAAGAAAGAGTTTAGCTCTTTTGGGATTATATTAAAATGTCAGTGAAGATATGGGCCCAGTCTACAGCAAATTTTTCTTGTGTTTTACATTTGGGTTGCCACGTAAAATGCTTCAGAAAAATCAATTGCAATGTCTGAGAGGTAGTTGCACAATAATCATTGCGATAAAGATACATACCACATGAGTCGTTATATACTGGCCTACATGTACATGTGGCCACAGACCAAGATATTGATAATAAAATAGGCCGAAATTTCACAATCATACTAATCAATCGTGTTTTTCTTTTTGTATGTGACTGGTACCTGCCAGTATGCACGAAGCTTTACAAGATCTTTTAAGAGATGCAAATATATAATATCTGCTAAAAGTGGACTAACGACCAACCGACACAGAGAGGCTAATAACTGCCAATTTGGTGATTTACTTGTAATGAGAAGCCAATCAAATATATGAGTACGACTTCCTCTGCTTTCTATATTTCATTCTGCAGTAGAGATTACGAGCTCTAGGGTTTCTGAGGGGGGTGGGGAGGCTATAGGCCTATATCATATGTCCACAGTAGCAATGCAAAATAGTAAAGACAGCAGTATTTTCCCTTAATATGTTACCATCATATTGATTTGATTTTTATGAGTCACTCTTGCTTAATGCTTATTCATGAAAAAACCAGTGGCATTAAATAGCACTCATCTACTGCCAATGATATTACAGATGATGATGAACAGAACAAAACAAAAAAAAAACAGAATCAAAACAGAAAGCAAGATCCGGTCTGCTTCTTTAGGTGCCGCTTTGAAAAGAAACACTTTATTGTATGGGCTACTGCAGGAGAAACGGGAGAAAAGGGAATGAATGGAGGAACTATCACAATATTAAGTACACAGAGATTTACCTTCTTGCTACTGCCTACCTGCCTGCCTCCATGTAGAGAGGCTTTTGTTATGACATGTGACCACATGGCTCAAATGACAGGTCAATGGCCTTGGTCATGTGACCGTGGGGATTACTGAGCTAATAATAGGTGACCTTAAATGAAAGTGCAAACATTGATAGCGGGCTCACAAAGCTGACTTTGGAATGCAGTGTGCCTGGTTCCATTTGGCCTTTAGTACTACTGAGTAATTAAGTGGGGTGTCTTTTTACTGGCTGGAAATAAAAATCAATATTACAACTGCCAAGGACAAACGACATGTATGCTTCATTCAGAAAAAAAATGAACTTGGTAAAAATAACTCAATGAAGACTGACAAGGTTGAACAAGAGGACAATATTTTCAAGTGCTGTCATATATTTGACAAGAGGATAAAATTTGCAGGTAACATGCAATATATGGCATCTAAATGGAGGCCCCTATATTGTACATGGACATACATGTACTTAATAATGTACATGAGTTCCAATTCATCCATCAATCAAATTCTTATTGATATTCTTGTTGATGAAAATGGTGGGTAAAATAAAAGCAGCATTAAATATTTTTACAAATTTTCTCTTTTCTCACCCTTTATTTGATGATTTCAATTTCAAAAATGGCTTTGATTTACATTAACAACATTGTCTGTTCGATTAATTTTCTCATACAAAA
Organism: Lytechinus pictus; assembly: GCF_037042905.1. Taxonomy (NCBI): domain Eukaryota; kingdom Metazoa; phylum Echinodermata; class Echinoidea; order Temnopleuroida; family Toxopneustidae; genus Lytechinus; species Lytechinus pictus. The sequence goes on along the minus strand of NC_087248.1, from coordinate 7,123,277 downwards.
CAGACACAAAGATAAGTATGTTAGCCCTTCCAAAACTAAATCACAATAAATTGGAATTCATCATGACTGAATATTTTACAAGAACCATTCAACATTTCAAGTATTATTCACAAACAAATATGCATTTTTCCCCAAATTGTCATCTCTCTGCCATGTATCAAAATTCAAATTTTCTGGCAATGAAAGTGTTGGTGCTTTGCAATGATCATAAATGAGTCAAACGTATCAAACCAAGTCACATGCAGAAGCACATGTAAGAATGTATATCATGTAAACTCTAATGGCGCAGTCACATTTCCCCTACTGTGGCCGTATGGCGAGTCGAAAAACAAGACGTTTTAAAGGTAAATGCTAGTTTTGGTAACGATATCAAAATGAGTTCGTACAGAATCCAATGAAATGACCACCAAAGTGTCTGTTTGTATAAATAAAACGCATGTGCTGAAGGATTCTGGAAGAAATTGTGTAATTGCTGAGAAATCAGCAAATAAGCACAGGATTCGGGTAGAGCGTCAGGCCCGACGCTCAAAGCAATAATTATACACTGTCCCACGTGCGCTTATCTGTGTTGGGGAAGTTCAGTCTGAACATTTTTCAGCGTAGATTTCAAGATTTCACAAAGTTCAGTTTATGTAACTGTACCAGATCTAGATCCTCGATGATATACTGACAATTAAGCCTGGTTTTACAGACTTTCTCATGAAATCAGTGTTTACTGCAACTACTGGAATTTCTCTTTAACATTTTTTGTACTAGCTACAAAAAAGGTGGTTTAAATAAAAATAAATAAAACAACTGTTTTCGAATCGATGTGCAGGCACCACAGGGGAAATGTGTCTGCAGCATAAGTAGCCATTATGTAGCGACACCTTCATGGATACTTTCAAATAGGCCTCCATGTACATGCAAATGTGCACGTCGATCTGCATTTTTGTTTTTGCCTGCATTTTCGTTTTTGCTTACATTTTGCCCCCCCCCCCCTCCCCTCCGTACTTCATATAACTTGCTTCCTAGTTACATGTTCATGAAGGGGTTGCAATATTAAACGTTGAAAAATTTACAAATGTAACCCAATGACAAATTTACCCTTTCATGTATCGAAGTAGCAAAATTCTTAATCATGTACTTATAATGCCCTTCATATTACAGTAAACTGAACATTTCCTGAGCTTTTGCATCTTATTTCCTTTGCTCTGCAAGTTATCTGTGTTATAAAAAAGAAGTACATGTACCTGTACTTTGTTCTTGCAATACCTCCTCCTCATCACCTCGTTGTTTTAATTAATATGATTTTAATTTCTTTTCTTACAAAGATCTCAAGGGTTGCATTGAGAATAATAAAAGAGGAAGACGTATGCACCAGGGAAAAAGTGGATTTCAAGTACATGTATGTAATGCAATGCATTTTGCATGTTCAATTGATAAAACACTTACACAAGTTGCAACTACAGACAAAGTGAACATGTAGCTCTAGTACAAGGAAGCACATATCAATTGCTTAATATACAAGTACCAGCCATCATTATACAGAATATGCACATGTACATGGAGTGTCATGCAGGTAGGCCCTACAGCCATACACATGAAATCATTCAAAAATTGTAGAATGTGTCTCATTTTCTCACATTTCAAACTTGACAATGTATGTCAACATGAAATTTTCAACTTTAAATCTGAACCATTATTTCAATTACATGTATCTTTTGTTGAATCAAGGAGCAGGGCTCGACACCATTAAACTTTCTTTCCTGGGCCCCAGGAGGGGGTCCGGACGGGCACTCAGATTTCATTATTTCCAAGCCCAAAATAAACTTCCTTTATAGAAGAAAATACACACTGAAAACCTACTTCCAACATCCTATGATCAGGCACAAACAATCAACCTTATGTGGACATTACGTTGACGTAGGCAATAATTTAACTCATTTTAAAGTCCCAATGTGAATCATGAGTTGATCCGAACAGTCCTCGGTGAAAACACGAACACCCACGTACACCACACAGTGCATGCTGCACCCGGGCCGCCCCCCGTTCACTCACTCTTGATCTAAGCAGCTCCCGAAACAACAAAGTCGGAGAGCACAAACTTGCCCGAGATGTAGTTGGATCCAAAATGAGTTCCAAATTGGTGGGAATATTATACCCCCTGTACGTCATTTTCTTAGGATTATCATTTGAATTGGTATTCTATGCTGATATCATGATTATGAGGAGAATTTTGTGGAATATGAGTTAAGGCGATGTTCGAGAATTAATCCTGACATGATAATCAATTTTTTGATCTAGGCACCCATGTGTCCCGGGCGCCCGTTAATGCCGAGCCCTGCAAGGAGTCTTATAAAAACAATACTACATGTATATTGAAGTTTAATAGAGTTCTTGACCCCCCCCCCCCTCCCATTCTTTCAAATTTTGATAAACCATGGTGAGATAGGTGAAAGAGATTTTGGACAAAGCTACAAAATCTCATCAATCTACCTACTGCTAATGGGGGGGGGGGGGTCCAAGCCATGAGTGTATATGTACATGTAGGTTGGTGATGTCAGAAAAAATAATTGTAAATTTTGAAAATGCATTATCCTAAATATACGAAAAATTCCTATAAATCATAATGGAATAAAAAACACTTCACATCTCATTTTCCTTGGATGTCTTTCTTTCAACAAGTTTTTATCTGTCTAAAAGTAATTTATGTACATGTACATGTATGTAGTTCAAAACACTAAATCACTATGCTTAGCAATGTCTCGGTGATTACATAAATTATTTATTGTTTAAAAAAATGACTTTTCAATTGCTATTTGTTATGTTTCCTACCCAACTGTAATCTGATGTATTCCTCAGAATATATTTCTCAATGCTGAACTTTTGTTATAATTTTGTTATAAAAACGGTTCATTTGATATGAAGAGTCTTTATGAAACAGGACCCTGAACCCCTTTGTGTAAAGAGGTCTTGTCGCTGCATGAACGCTCAGTGGGGTCACAAGTTTCGTGTAGAATTTGAAACCGCAGCATACATGTAGGCATACTAAAAGCATTGCACCCTTTCCAACTGAAGTTGGCCCTGGTCCTGGCCAAAAGTTCTACATGCAAAAGGCATACAAATACTCCACCTGCACTCAGCAACACAACGTACTGCAAATATGAAAGAATAATTCCTCGTCAATGCTTTGGGTTTCATGACAATTGCTCTGGTGACGAATGTTCCGCTCTAAATTCCGCACACTAATTGAATGACCAATTTCAACCCTGGGTTTATACAATATACCCTACTCTAAACCTAACAAACCCTAATACAACCCTAACCATAATCCTATAACTTGGACGAAATAGAGCTCGGAGCAATTGTTGCAGTCCTGAGCAAATGTTGTGTCACCGTGTTTTGAGCCAAAATGTACATGTATGTATGATCTTGATTGGATATTACCATTCAGCAACTGATTGATAAACTTAATTGTTATCATAATTGGCAATGTAATCAAACTGGTATCCCTATTCTTTTACTGTAGTGTATAAGCTCTTATTCTTGCGAATTCACGGATTTTGGCCGTGAATGTCCACGAATGTAACAACGCGCAAAAATATTTACACTTTTAGTAATCAGTGCTTAAGTCCCCAACAGCAAAGCTTTGCTAAATTATTGCAAATATCCTGTATGGTGAAAAAATTGAGATATGCACTGGTATAAAAAATGAGGATGAGAAAAATCAGTTTGAAAGTAATTTAAAAAGTTAGCTAGAATTTTCACTTTTTATTTCTCAGACAAAATCAGAGCCTAAATTATTTCCTAACATATTTTTATCAATATTTATTCACTCACTTTAATATTACAATGTATTTTCCATGAAATAATTTGATTTTATTGTCATCTGATTGACTCTATACACATGTACATTGGCAGCATATTAATATTCATGAGTCACATCACATGACCATAGGTTTTGGAGGTGTAAAATTCTGTTCACAAAATTCAACAATTTTGCACTTAAAACCAACTTTTTAAATGTTAAATTTCAAATGCTGAACAAGGTTTCTAAACAGTCTTTAATCATTTATCATATGTACATTATACAGAAAGAGAAAATTTATTTAGGAGAAAAGTTTAAAACCCAAATGACTCTTCAGGTATTGTATTTTCCTGACGCATCAAGTTCACCCACATATGAAGTGTGTTGAATTTTGAAGGAGTATGAATTATAAAGAAAATGCTTAAATAAATCACTTATGAGGAAACTTAAGAAAATGTTCAGATGGACTGACAGCTTTATCTCAAATATTCCTCATTACTATCAAGACATGTAATTTCATCTTCTCATATGAAACCTTCAGCAATGATGATCTTCCTGCATGCATATGAAGTTATGAACACGTAAGCACTAATTCTGTTTTATATGAATTTACAAAAGTATAAAAGAATGAATGGCGAGGAATAAACAACTTCAAAATTGTAGGAATTTTGAAATGTAGAAAAAAAAAGAACGGAAAATTGAGACCAAAAATTCCTAAATGGTATCTTGTGCCTAAATACACTTTACTATGGAATAGCAAAAACACAACATGTACATGTATCTACATGTACAAATAAAATATCAATGAGATGTTCTAACTGTATTAACAGCAAGAATGCTACAGACAACAACACAACATGTGGTTAGCTGAAAAGCGCAAGTCCATGTACATGTATTATTCTCAAGAATCAATATCAAGTGCAAAGGAAGTGCTTTGTCTGCCAAGGGATGCATGGTATCAATGAACATAGAATTATTTACAAGGTCAATTACATCTCAATATTTGACACACTCTTGGGAATACAAGACAATGTATCCATCTCCCAAGAGGGAAGCACAAGTAACCTACATTCGTCACCTAACAAAAGGTCTCCATCTCAACGAGCCAGTGTCTAGTTTAACATAGAGGAAGTTAACGCAACAAGAGAGAAAATCAATTTCAAGACACAAAACATGCACCAGGGGTCATTAAAACCATTTGAGCATGGCAGATTGACTCAGCAGGTGTCCTATAAATAGCACAGCAAGAAAACAGGGGCTTCCCCTAGCCAGGTGACTCATGCTCCATGAAGTGTGCCACATATGTAAATGAGATTTTGATTCAATGACATTATCTATCATGTGATCAAGTGGATTGACGTCACAGGAGTATGTCTTCCAGCCCGATTGACATAGGATATTACGGAGACACATTGGCTCTGGGGATTGACTTTGCAATAAGAAGCCAGTGGAGAAGGTCAATGACATGACTCAAGTACATGTAGCATGGATATCCAGGCCATTTGATCATATCATGAGTGGGCGGAATGTAAACATTGATTATCATACTGGCCCTGCCAATAAGAGCTCTCACACTATCACTGGGTGATTAATTAGTAGGCCATGACATTGCTATTTAATGACCACCTGTCAGTTTCATTCAACTCTTTTATTTGACCCTATTTCATGGAAAGCAGGCCACGTGTGAGACAAAATGCTTTCAATATTGACAAACATTGAAAACTGATGACTCAGTTTGTTGAATGTTCAGAAATGTGCAACCATAGATTAAACAAGTGGATATGTCTCATTATGGACACCCAGGAGAATAATTTCTATAGAGTATCAGATTTCACAAGTACAGAGTCTATTCATATATTCACATTATTCTCCACAAAAAATGTTAAAGTTTCGAATACGACTTTTCCTGAATCAGTAACACCAAATTGAAGGTTTAATTCAGCTCTACTGAGGCTTGAATTTTAATGCTGTTTTTAATTGTTTTTACTCAGGGGGTGCTTTAATAAATTTACGTTTTCTGTACAGAGACTTCTTCTCCCCACTTCTGTTTAATTCCACCAAGGAGATTTTAAAATCTCTTTGATTCCATCAACATTTACATAGGACCCACATGGGTCACTTTGAAAGTGTGCACGTGAAGATTTTGAGCAGACATACATGTTAAAGAAAGTGTACAGTATAGTGAGTGCATTTCTATGTGGACATGCATTACCCTATTTTACAAGAAAGGGGTGGAAGTGATAATTATTGTATGATTAAAAAGCAAGCTGGAAATTAGGGAGCAAAAATGCACGTAATCTCACACATACAGTCCATCACCCATTAGAAAGTCTACCAGTCCAACTCAAAGAAAAAGGTGTCTCTATTATCAAAATATATACATGAAGAAGCTATTTTACATGGAAGAAGCAATTTTTCAAAATGAAATGGAACCCTTATTATAACTGATTATTCTTTTGGGGGCTATAAGAAAATATTACTCCTTACCCTCAACACATCTTTGTAAAAATATGATAGAATTTCCCATCAAGCATGAGCATTCCTATTCTGGACAATCTAATATACTCCAGTAACAAAATGGAAATATGATAATTACTTTGTTTTTAATGCTAATTTTCAAATTCATAATTGCATCAGATAAAGTGCTAATAATCTTTTGTTGCTTATCAATGCGGCAGAGCAAGAAAATTAACTATTACTTACTGGTAGGCTTGGCGGTCTATTCATTGAACCATCTGCCTTATTGGATGATGATGAAGATGACGAATTCTGCGATGATGCAGATTGTTGGTTGCTGTTACTACTTCTACTACTTGGGAAGTTCCGTTGTTGCTGAGAGGAAGTGGGTTGTTGTTGGTTTTGGTTTTGTTGAGGTTGTGATGTTTGGTGCTGCTGTTGCCGTTGCTCCTGCTGTTGCCGCTGCTCTTGTTGTTGTTGTTGTTGTTGTTGCTGTGGTTGTGGTTGTGCAGGCGGTGTTGGCTGGGTTTCCCCAGGACCAGTCTGTGACTGTGGTGGCTGATTGGGTTGGTTACTTTGTTGGGACTGTGGCCCAGAATGTGGTGATGGTTGTTGTGATTGTGGTTGCTGGGGATGGGGAGAATGAACCATGTTTTGCTGTGGCTGTGGCTAATGGAACAAAATTAGAAGGAAAATGCCAAATATTAAGACTGTGTATACATGTACACCTTTTCATATTATACTGCACCATTCACACAGATGGGGGATGTTTGTTTTTACAAACAAGCATACATGTACGGAAACATATTCTGTGTTAAAGATTTGTTAAATCTTGTCATCTCACATACATGTGATGTGTATAAACATGTAGAAAACCTTGTTGTACAGTATATGTGTGTGTGATATGTAGAAAGTTTCTAAAATATATTTCGAAATGGGGCAATCTTTCTACTTCAATTCACAATCTTCAAGCAAAATTACACTTTGCTTTATTTTTATTTTACACCTCATAATATTTACTGGAGTTCTTTCAAAACTCACAACAAATTATTTTTTTAATTTGAGGCCCAGTTGCTCCATCCATTTTTTTTTCTAATTTTTGGTCATTGTCATGTTTTAATATAAATCTTTTGGTTTAAATATATGGAATTCAAAATTCAAGCACAAAGTTATTTTCATTCAATATAGAATACCTGTACTCATCATTATGTCAAACAAACAAAGAATTGTTAAAAAGTCATAAACAGACATTGAAAGTAGAGCAAAATGCAGAGATGCCAATTTTTTTTTTTGCAACTTTTGGAAATTAGAAAAATATTTTCAATTACATCAAATTATGTGTGCATCATGCACTTTTCCTTGACCCTAGTGGCTAAGGTCCAAGGCCCACCTTAGGGCCCTGGAAGCTCTGGGTTGCTACTAGCTAGATGCTCTCTGGCGCAATCTGATGTCCATGTATTTTGAAGTAGTTGACATGTTTAATAAAAAAAAAACAGTTTCCACCATTTTAACGAATTTTAATGAATATAACGGAAATATGATTGATAGTGATATGCATTTTTATATGATTTTCTAATATCTATTTAGTTCATTTTTTGGGGGGAGTGCCAGATGCTCTCTCAAGGAATCTGAGCTTTACTTTGCAGTAGTTGACATGTCTAAGAAATAAAAACAGTTCCCATTATTTTAATATAGGCTAAATATTAGAGAAATTATTACAGAAATATGTCAAATATGCGATTTTACAGAATTTCCTTTTTCTTCTTATATCCAGCTAGGGTAATTAATGAGGTGATCATAAGGGTGGGAGCTGGGAGGTTAGGCATCTCCACAACATGCTGAAAAAGATGGAATTTGAAATCATGAAACTAAATAGGATTGAACATAAAGATCAGTAACTGTTAAAAAGTAAAGTAATATAAAGAACACATACATGTATTTCAAGAATATTTCTTCACAATTTCATTTCATCTCTATTTCCGTTAACTTTAACTGTTATAAACACACTATGGCTTTGTTACTTTTAAATACATGTACGTATGGCTGCAGTATTGCAAGTTTTTAAACAAGTGGAACGCCTCTGGCAGTCTTGCCTGCATTACGCGATTCAATATAGCAGCAGTGCTGACTTTGTTTGCAAATGACTATAAAATAATTATTCACAAAAACATCATTCACATAATATGCTACTATGTTCATTGACCCTAAATGACATTTGACTTTAATCAAGTGACCTATGACTTGTGCAAGATGAGAAACAGTACTGGATTACCCCTATGTCCAAATTTTATGAACTACATGTATACCCATAAAGTTATGATGGCAATTCAACAATTACAATATGGCCAAAGTTCATCGACCTTAATCATGTGACCTGAAACTCGCACAGGATGTTAAGTGATACAAGATTACTCTTATGTCCAATTTTCATGAACAAAATCCATAACCTTTAAAGTTACGATGATAATTCAACAAATACCCTCAACATCGCCGAAGTTCATCGACCTTAAATGACCTTTGACCTTGGTCATGTGACCAAAAATTTGCACAGGATGTTCAGTGATACTTGATTACTCGTATGTCCAAGTTTTATGAACTAGCTCCATAAACATTAAAAGTTATGATGGAAATTCAGCAAATAACCCCAACATACCAAAAGTTCATTGACCCTAAATGACCTTTGACCTTGGTCATGGGACCTGAAACTGGGGCAGAATGTTCAGTAATACTTCATTACCGTTATGTGTAAGTTTCATGAACTAGGTAAATATACTTTGTAAGTTATGATGGCATTTCAAAAATTTATTGGGTTAAGATTTCGATATCGATTCCCCCAACATGGTCTAAGTTCATTGACCCTAAATGACCTTTGACCTTGGTCATGTGACCTTAAACTGAGGCATGATGTTCAGTAATACGTGATTACCCTTATGTTTAAGTTTCATGAACTACATGTAGGACTGTAGGTCCATATACATTTCAAGTTATGATATTTCAAAAACTTAACCTTGGTTAAGATTTCAGTGTTGACGACGCCGCCGTCACCGCCGCCGTTGGAAAAGCGGCTCCTTTGGTCTCGCTCTGCTATGCAGGCGAGACAAAAAATCAAATATCTATAAAAAAGGTTTAACATGTCGGGTACTATACACAGAAACATGATGGAATTTTCCCTATCCCATAGAGTTGTCCAAATTTGGCCGCCTGTGGCACGTAATTTTTTTTTAACCTTTCATTCTTGGCAGGTAAACTTCCACATCTGAATGCGTGGTTTCTTCACCCACATTGTAGGCTGAAGACTAGCTTACTGTAACAATCTCACAAATAATTAGTGCTGTTGTCGGGAACAAAAATCCACGTCGACATGTCGCCTAAAAACTAATCCCAACATCGACAATGTCGACATGGAAAAGGGATCGTAATTTAGGCTCCCTAACATTTTTTTATTAACAATCATTCAATCGTGGCACATACCACTCTCTCAATCAAATGTATTCACCTTGACACGAATATCCCCACACTAGATCTAGATCTATACAGGCTCAGATCAGGAAAACGTATTTTGACTAATTTAGAGTGAATTCACTTCCAAAATTGCTGATTTAATCCACATTTATTCTGGAGAATCAAGTTTTTGTACCACGATACGGTCTTGAAAGCATTGCGCAATCACACTCGGAGCCAATTTGAGAATCACAAATTGCAACAGTGATCATTGCGTATTATACGCTGGTGCACATGTGCTGCAAACGCAAGCTCCTCAAAATGACAATAAAAAATAATTTTTAAAAATCGATTGGTAATTTCAGTTCCACTTCTGTGGCGATCCGTGCAACGATCTCCAAACGAAAGAAAGCAAGTTTTCTGTGACTTCGTGAAATGAAGTAAGCAACTCAATTACAGCGGTCACAACTTTGACATAAACACTTGTTCGCTGCTGCTCACGTCTATATGAAAAGTAATACATTGAGGAGCAGCGTATTATCAAGCACGGTAGCGGTGAATGCATCCATAATTGCATGGGCACGGTACGTGCGTGAACATGAATGCTGCGCGGTGCACAGATCTATCAGATGATCGATGGTCAGGCCGGGCTAGGACCCCGAGCCGCACTGACGTATTTCTGCTGCCGTGCAGCTCGCAGGCATTCTTTATTAATTTAATGCGCAGCTAAGCTGAATGAACCTTTCACTTGTGCCAATTAATGTGGATAAATGCTTCTACCTTTACAGGTAAGCTTTACACTTAGGCTAGACCCCTTTTTAATTCATGATTACATGTCGATGTGGGTGCGTGCATGTCGACATGTCGGAAACATTGAAAATCCTTTGTATGTCGACATCAATGTCGATATGAGGCCTATCGACAACAGCACTACAAATAATAAAGGTATAATTTTACATTACATTTGATAAATGGGATTTTTCTGAAGTGGCCCTATGCTGGTCTGATTATACCGAATATGGAGAAACCACAAGAAATACATGTATCACTAGCTAGGGACCGTTAAGTGAAATTTCCAGTGAACTAATATCCCTTTCACTTTCCCCTTCGCTGGCGAAGTTCACCGGGGAAAAGCGCAGTATGAAAGGGGTATAAGTTTGCGATGGTCGCCCAGCTCCATGGGTAAACATTTGCAGCTTTCCTGGAGAGAATTTCAAGTTCATTCCTTTGTTTACCAGTTGTAGTAACATTTCTTTTACTTGGAAAGTCTTTTAATCTTGAAACCGACATATTCTCTTGTGTTTGAAGAGGTAATAAAGTCATTAATTTTAAAAGGTTGGAATCTACAAAGTTCCATGCATTTTGCTGCTTTTCCATGTCTGAAGCGTCAGTGATATCTATCGGTATCACATTGACATCGCTTGATATATTAGCTATATGCGATAGGGAAATTGAAATCCATATGAAAATGAGAAGTTATACAAGGCCACAAATTGATAACTTTGTGAAAGCTAGATAGATTCTTTCACAATTTGTTCATAAATGTACAAACAGTAATGGTATTCACTTTAACAAAACCCACAACTAACTGACATTTTAAGAAAAGTTTTTTTTCCATTTGAAGACTTTCCACATTATACAAAAATCCGATATGCATTTGATTGTATAATACAATTGCTATATTTGGCACTTCTCTCATAAATCATTTTTCTAATGCACTGCATAAGGAAGTGTATTTGCCCTTTAATAAATGTCAGCATTTTGCTTTCTAGAAGAATACACTGTCAATCAGACACTGCTTTTGTATGTGTATATTAAAAAAATGTGCCACTCTCGAGTCTCAACTATGAGTTGGCCTTCGTGATATTTTTTTTTTACTTTGGTATTTAGGAGAAGCTTGTTGCACCTCATACAACTAAATGATACTGTATGCAGCAGTTTTGTAGCATTCAAACATTATAGTTGCCTAATGCACTATACATGTACACTCTGATCTAAAAACCATTTTTGATCAAAGCTATGAAGACAAGCTCATGCCATATCATGAATATGTCACAAGTTTCTCTACCTTTCAATCTGGGCACAGTTGTATAAATCTCTGAAATTGATCACATAGCTAACTTTTAAGATCAATCTTTCACAATGATCAATATAATCACAGGCAGAAATCAGCCACACAATCAGATCAACATCTAAGTGACTTTATCATATTTCTCTACATGTAATATCTTTTACAGAACCCCCTGCCCCCCCCCCCAAAAAAAAAAAGTTTTACAGAGAGCTTTAATTGTTATTCATGTCAATGCATATAAAACAATTCTTGCTTTATCCTATGAAACCTATTATCAAAACCTGCTAATTTAAGTTTTTCTTTAGCAAAATACTCAGCTGGCAAGCGCTTAATATGCAGTAACCTTATGCAGCTGCACAATTTTACTTTTTTAGCTTGAGCCTCTGGTGTATTAAAGTCTGGTCAGTCATTCATTAACTGAAATTTCTAGAAATCCCCCTTTCATAGTAAAAGAAAATATATATTCCTCATATCCTTGTTACTACCAGCTAAATAAAAAGTACTTTTCATGAAATACATGTCTGGACAATATAGATGGAAATTTTCAGATTTTCAGCATTTTTTGGAGAAGTTTTTATAGGTACACGTTGTCCGTAACTTACAATGTATTAACAGCTTTATGGAACACCCACAAGATAGGTGTTTCATGAAGTGGTAAGTTAATTTCAAGTGACTTTATGAACGACTTATTAGGCGCAAAATCACTATTGATGAAAATTTGGTGTATATCATTTGCCACAAGAACGGATCAGCAGTCATTCATAAAGTCGCTCGTAACTTACGAACAGCTTTATGAACCATCCTCCAGGTACCCAGTCATACATTGTACAACATCAGAAGGACCACACAACTTCTACCACACAACTTCTACATAATGTATTCATAATAGACAGAAGAGTTAGTTGAAAGCCTATTACCCAGTATGTTCTGCTTTTCAGATGGATATGACAATTAAGATTACAGGATTACAAGAAAAAAACACTCCCGAAAATATACTGGCCTAATAATAGTTTGGTGCAATGTTCTTTGTAAATTGTATTAGTATACAAAAAAAGAAGAGGGATTGTACAATACATGAGTAATTGATAAACTTTTAATTACAAACATCACCAACCCTAATTACCTGTTGGTTCCACATTTGTGATTGTGGTCCTTGGTGTTGCATGGATTGGGAGGGTGGTCCCCAAACACTGTTGCTGTCACCGCTACCATCTCCCTGAGGCGAGTAGCCCGAAGGAGAACTGTAGTTGGTGCCTTGCGACTGGCTTGTTAGACCATAGTGAGGGGACATCTTTAAGGGACACAAATTAAATATTGAACAATACTACTAGTAAAACCAAATATTTTCAAAAGTAGAGTACCGTAAACACAATCTATGATATCAAAGAAAAGCAAAAATTCTGATTATTTTACAGGTCCTTGCATGTCATATGTACATGTAACATGATTTTATAGTATAGTAGGTCTGTCTTCGGTAACCTTGCAGGCTTGCACGCTCCGCACAATTTTACCGCTCTCATTACCGTCCTAAAACTAGTTTACTGGAAACTAGTTTAACGTATAATGAGAATGGTCGAGGCAGTCTTGGAAGCGATCTTCCAAACTGGTTCAGAAAACCACCTCCCCATGAAGTTTTCAAGATCGCTTTGCCTCATTAAACTGGTTTAGGGGGAGGACAAAACCGTTCTTCAGGAAGCGATCTTCGCACATGTTGTGTGTAGAATGCCCACGCTGCAGTTTCAAATTTTGTGCAAAACTGAGAGCATACCCATGGCAAAAAGATCACTTTCTGTGAAGTGGTGTTGAAAACGCACTTTCAGGTGATCAAATGGGAACGCTAGCAAAGTGATCTTCCAAACTGGTTTCCTAAAGTGGTTTCCAGTAAACTAATATTTAGAATTGCAATGAGAATGCCACCTTATCCATCTCAAAATGGGCAACTTCTTCACAATAAAGCCAATTACAACAGGGGGTGGATATTTCTTCAACATTTGTCCCCTTTCAAGCTGTCAGATATGACAATATTCCAGTTTGTTTTGGGCCACCTAGGCCAACCTCAAAACGGGCAACCACTTTACAAGAAAGTGCTATGCTATAATAAACATTTGACATCTGACAAGTTGTCATATGAGAACTTTCCTTGAGTTTTATTGCCTGTGAAATATCTGTCTACAGTACACGTAATTGTCAGATAATACAAGAATTGCATTAAAAAAAATGAACAGAACCAGCAGAGTCACAAAAAGACGCAATAATGGCGCAGTCACAATTTCTTGTACAAAGGCCGTACGGAGGGATGAAAAAGCCGTTTTTATAATTTTTGTACCAGCTTCCTGTGTGTAGTTCATATTGAAATCTGTAAAATTGTCATTTTCGACTCACCGTGCAGACACCAGAGGGAAAATGTAACTGCAGCATAACCAAAATCAAGAAAACAAAAGTTTTACTGGCACAGTTGCTGCTTGTTTCAAGATCATCTCTCCCACTGAACTCTTACTAAAGACAAACATGTACACCACACAGTGAGAAATTTGCACCAAAAAACAACAATGCATTTCTTTTCGCAGCAAGTGATCCATCCCTATGAATGTTTAGGAATGCAAGGTGCCCTCTGCTGCAACAAGTAGTGTATGATACGGCGGCCTCCTTTGAGAAAGACATTGTAGACATCTGCAATATGCAAGGCAACACAAATGTTCCTCTGAAATGTCCAGTTTCCCCCATGATGCCCAAGTACACTAGCTGCAAAAGATGTCACAGCAATATCCCTACAACAAGACCCGAGTTGCCTGCTGAATGAGACAAATACAAACTCATCTCCATGGCAGTGAGAGTTTTCCCCTTTAAATTGCCACACAGATTGAGTACAGTGGTAAATCTGCTCAAGATATCCTTTTCCAGAACTAATTGATTTTTTTAAATCATTATTCATTATAAAGTAATCTCTGATGTGACCATTAAATCCATGCTTCAGCAGAAAAAAACATTTTGACTCATTTTTACTATGGTCCAACATGTTTCATAAATGAATAAAATGGAGCCATCCATTCCCATTCTCACCTGTTGAGGAAACTGACCACTACCGGCACTAGCACCACCACTGCTGCCCCCACCACTGGTGCCACCGCCAGGTGCGTTGTATGACCGATTACCAGGATACATTGGGTTGGGGTACATCTGAGGTGACATGCCCGAGAACTGGCGGCCACCATACTGATTCTGATAGGGTCCAGGAGGGCCACCAGGATATGGTCTCTTCTGCATCGGGCTCTGACCATCAGGCATCATTCCCATCTGCAAGGAAATGCACAATGGAGACTGGATTAGGTCGAGAAAATTCATTCCCCTTTTAAATTAGTTTCCCAACTTATGTCCTTATAAAATATGCATGCATCATGAACAATGATTTCTTTTAAAGATTTTCTATGTACCTTTTCATCATTTCACTCACCAGAGTTTGAGTCACTCATTTAGAGCATGCATGTTTGTTAAAGGAGAATGAAACTCTTGGAGCAAGTTAGCTTTTGTGAAAGCAGAAAAATCAAAGAATAAGATCAACAAAACTTTGAGTAAAATAGGACTAGCAATAAAAGAGTTATGAGCATTTGAATGTCGAGATCACTAATGCTATGGAGATCCTCCCATTGGCAATGCGACCAAGATCTGTGATGTCACACACGTACAACTCTCCCATTCGGACACTGAAAATATACCCCAAAACATCTCTTTTTGCTCATTCTAATCATATGACAAACGATTCATCAATGATATAATGTTGTGAAACCTCTGTACTTGTCATCTCATAAAGAAAACACCTAACCTTGTGATAGACTCTATAAAAGTGAGAATATAAGTGAAATAAGTACTAAAGTAATGAGGGAGTTGTACGTGTGTGATATCACAGATCTTGGTCGCATTGCCGATGGGAGGATCTACATGGCACTAGTGATCTCAATATTCAAATGCTCATAACTTTCTTATTATTCATTCAATCTTCCTCAAACTTTCAACAATATGTTTCTTTGATTTTTCTCTTTGATATGGATTCAGCTAGTTTCAAGGGTTTCATTCTCCTTTAACAATAAGCCTCATAAGTAGAGTACATGTAATTATGTACAATAAGTTATCTACTCTCTCTGTATTGACCGCACAGAAACGTTGTAAGTGCTAACAATGCGCTAAACAGAGGCTGTTACAACTGGTAATGTCGCAGTGAAGCCTAATGTTACAACAATGTATTACTTGCACATTGCAATAAATGTTTTGAATTCACAATCCGAAAGATGTGACTGGACTTACTGTTCGCGCTCTGTTTTAGGCTAACAACGTTTCTGTGCAGCCGGCACTGGTCATTCTGACACAAAGTATGTACCAATGTGAACTTTTCTGCCTTTCATTCTCTCCACCCTCTTTTGCCTAAAATCTAGGTGGAGGTTGCAACTATTACATACTATGTACCTGCCAACTTGGAGAGCCCAAAAATGGGAACAAATTACTGAGAAATTTCAAGAAATAGGAACATTCTTATTTTTCCTCTTCAAGTATACATAAAAAATTTCACACAAAAAAAGGAACGCATTTGAAATTGCAAATTTTTTTTCTCTAAATAGGAATGTTCCTATTCAATAGGAACAGTTGGCAGGTATGTTATTGACCCCTTTTTTATGATTCTTGATTGGGTTATGCGAAATGTAAAAGATACATGTACATGTTATAAGAAAAGACAACAAAGTAGTGCCGAGTCAAAAAAAGTTTCAATGCTGTTCAAAAGACAGCAAAAGGCAATAACGTTTCCTATTTTGACAACCGTTTGACCAAATGGATAAAACTTGAAAAAATGTTAAAAATTAAGAATAAAAATCCCTCCCAAAAAAGTTGCTGAAAGTTCACATTTTACATCTATAAAATGCCCATCTCTTTTCCATATTTCCTTGAAATTGCTTAGTTGGAAACTATCAAGAAATTGAGGAATATTCCCTCCTTTCCTGCCTCTAAAGATTGTTTTCAATTGATGTCACACTAGACATTCATGTAGGTAGAGTGTGACACAAACTAAAAAAAATCTTAGTGTCAAGAAAGAAAATATTCTTCATTTTCTAGATAGAGTCCAACTAAAAACAATTTCAAGGAAATATAATATTGGAATATAGTAGTGCTGCAAGTCAGGCAACATGTTCGGGTCGGCAGATTTCGGCAATTTATTCTGAACTTTGGTTCGGTTCGGGTTTCGGCAATGAATGCCAAATTAAATTATTAACATATAAAATAAAGAATCGCCGACCGTCAGCTAGATCATCACATCAAAGATCTGTCATATATTTAAAATAAATTTTGTTTCTAAAAAGAATGGTTATAAAAAGTGTTGCATAATTTTCTATTAATTATTTTATTCTTTAAACAAAAATAAGAGTCATTTCTACTTTCATTTTTAAATTGAAAAAAAATACCAACGAAAAAATATTGATGAAAATGAGGACAGAAACAGAATTTCAAAAAACAATATATTTTTGTCATAATTATTTCATGTAGATATGATTATGATCGATTACAATGTCATTGCAAATGCAGCTTCTCCGATTGGAAAGAGTTGATCGGGAATGCCGAAACAGTAGACAAATAACCTCCACTCAACTGTTATTATACATGTACTGGTAAAATTCACATTCCAAAGAATAGGAAATGTTTTAGAAAGTCCATATTTTCTGAAAAGTGGTTAAATCTGCTCAATCAATTACTTCAAAAAGATAAAAATCAGTCCATTCTTGGTCCCGAAAGATCGACGCTACGTGACTTCAAATACATTTCCAACACGAAAATGGGACTGTACTGTGTATCTTAGTGTTGTGAAATCACTCCGCGTTGATCTTCAGAACCAAGACGGAACGGATAATTTATCATTTCATATTTAGTAATTGACCAGATTAAACCACTTTTTAGAAAATATTGACGATGGAAAAGCATTTCAAATTTTAATAGAATATGAATTTTACCAGTATAATAGCAGCTGAGAGCAGGTTGTTTGGACTTCCTGTTTCAACTTTCCTTATCAACCATTTCCAGAACGCGATCAGGGAACATGCATTGATTTGCTTTGAATTTTTATCTTTTCTGGGTTTTTTTACCCTCATTTCTTCACCTCTTATTTATTTATTTTTTTTATTAACATGGACATTTCAGAAGGTGAAATATATATACTTTACCATTAGTCTGTCAGTCTCAAGGAAGGAATTTATGTCTCGTCTTTTTCTTTTATTAATTACAAAACAATTAGGTCCGATTACAATCACGACCGATAACGGCAAATTCTGCAATATGTAATTCAACCACACTTTTATACTGAGTTTAGCTTCAAATATCCCCTCATTTTATGAAGAAAAAATATATTCATGTTTATAAAAAAATTCTGAAGTTAACTGAAGATAACAATTCAATCAAAGACGAGATGGGAGCTTTCATAGTGGATTTAAAAAATATTTTGTGTGGAATTCTTATTGTGCACAATCACTAACCAATAAAAATGTTTTTTATTTTATACTTCAATCTATGTAGTCCCTGCCGTTAAATGTTATTCAATATTACTTGTTGAATTAATGTGCCTGATTTTTTTTTACTGAACTACCGGACCAGGCCTTTGTGTTCAGTTCGGTCCGGTTTGGAAGTGCCAAGTTCGGCGAACTTCCGTTCGGTTCGGCAGTTCTGCTTCCGCATTAGAATATAGATGGGCATTTTATGGATGTAAAGATGTGAAATTTGAGCAACTTTTTGGGGAAGGTCTGTTTGTCCTCCATGGTCTGAAGAAATTAATGAAAATATTTATGGTAAATATTGTTAGATGTTTCACACGAATCTCAATGTTGAAAGCTTGTAAGTGATGTAGAAAATATGTAGCTGAAAGATTATAAGATTTTACTATATTCAAATTTGTGTTTTAGTTTTGCTTGAGTAAAATAATTGGATTTTAAAAAGGCATTGCAATACATTGATTATCATGATAAGCAAATAGCAATGTGCAAAAATTATCATGTCTGATATAAAACAAACATTTAACAAACATGAACAAACATAACAATATTCATTACAGACTACAGCCAATCCCTAACCCACCCACAAATAAAAATAGAAGCAAAACAAAATTTGCCATTATTGCAAGGGTAAAAGTTAATAATAATCTGTCTCATATCAAATTACAAAATGAAGGAATAAATGTGCCTTGCTCCCAGCAGGTGGGAGGTGGCAGTGTTCAGCTGTTATTGTGATCTCC
Source organism: Lytechinus pictus (assembly GCF_037042905.1). Lineage (NCBI taxonomy): Eukaryota > Metazoa > Echinodermata > Echinoidea > Temnopleuroida > Toxopneustidae > Lytechinus > Lytechinus pictus. The sequence continues at coordinate 7,104,257 of NC_087248.1, read as the reverse complement.
ATAAAATATTGGCTGGCCTTCAAATAAACACCATCACTCTCCCAATTCTGGGGAATCCCCTTCCCAGCCATGAGGGGAAAAAGGGATAAAAAAGGACATTGAGTAGTCATGTTTTGCTTGTAATTGGATAGAACCTGCAACCACAAGCATTGTTAAGTCCATTCATGAGAAATCTTATTGTTGACATAGGTTGTTCAGTGTATACACAATAGTAGGATTATCTACACTTGTATTCTTCTTGTACCTTTAATAATCCTTGTTAGAAATGGGCACAAGAGGTTTGATCACAGATTTTACATGTACTCTTAAATATTTCAGACTATCCGCTTTCACTTTTTCAGAGTTCATACATAATCATTTACAAAATTTTTAAGTGGAATATGTTTTGTAGATTGGCGAATGAGTACTTTTACAGTAAATAAAATAAATTACAAAGTTGTTGGGGTCTCAAAATATAACTATATTGGAGAAAAGAGATACATGTATATAGCAATGTCATCATTTGGTTTACTATCATTAATCTCTATTCATTTTGGCATCACCCCCTCCTATTTTACACCCAATATAATAAGCATTACAATCCTAGTTACTGAAAGGTTTGTTCAAATCGTTTTCCTCTAATGACATGCAGATCATTGGTATAATTGGGAGGAATTTAAAGCGATTACTATTCAACTATAGTTTTCAAGACTTGAAGAATACAGTGTATTGTAGTTTTCAAATTATTTATCTGGACTGCTTTTCATTTTTCATTTTATTAATAATTTTGCTACCTATCCCTACATACATGTATGTTTGGTTTAAATAAAATGAACGTCTCTAAACTTTCTGAGATGTTGCCATTTTAAAGCATTTTCTCATCTATTTGAGGATGGATAGGCAGGGGTTGTTGCACAAATTATAAGATGAAAAGAAAACGGGGGTGACAGAGAAATGTATTATGTACCTTTGTATACTAAATCTCAATGAGATTGTGTGTGTGTATAATATGCTTTCATAGAGACATGCATCAATCAAATGTGAATGTTTATCCAGACATCAAAAAGTGAATGAAATTAGAAAAAAAAAATTGTTTATGTATGAAGATAATAATAATAATAGGCATTTATATAGCGCCATCTATATAGAAATATTCTATTCCGAGGCACGTTGTTATTATTATTACCCCGGCTTTAGCTCGAGCTGCCTTTCAGTGCTCATGCATTCAAGGAATTAATCCTGCCGGGTACCCATTCACCTCACCTGGGTTGAGTGCAGCACAATGTGGATAAATTTCTTGCTGAAGGAAATTACGCAATGGCTGGGATTCGAACCTACGACCCTCTGTTTCAAAGTCAGAAGACTTATCCACTGGGCCACAACGCTCCACACAGGCTCCACATATGATCCACAAGATGATCTGTGTTATTACCGGTAGTCTCCTTGTCTTTGGATACACTCAGTCAAGAAAAAATGTGTTATGGTTCGTCATTATATTCGGCTTATCTACCCCCCCCCCCCCACACACACACAAACCTACAAGAACTGGAACTCTGGAAGTACCCAAAGGCTTTGGATAAATAGCCATCATCTTCCATTGCCGTTCCATCATATTTCACAAAACTTCATTGTAGCAAAAATACTGATGTAGCCTATACTAGATGTATGGGAGAGAAAGATTTAAAAGGGGAGGGTTGCAAATCTCTTAAAGGGATGGTCCAGGTTGAAAGTATTTATAGCTTAATAAATAGAGTAGAATTCACTGAGCAAAATGCTGAAAATTTCATCAAAATCGGATAACAAATAACAAAGTTATTGAATTTTAAAGTTTAGCAATATTTTGTGAAAACAGTCGTCATGAATATTCATTAGGTGGGCCGATGTCACATCCCCACTTGTTCTTTTTTATTTTATTATATGAAATTAGGTTTATTCAAATTTTTTCCTCCAAAAGAGTCCAAGAACTAGAAAAATTGGATTGACAACTGATTTAGTGCATTAGATAATTATTGCTGCAACTTATTTCATTATAAGGGAGACATATTATTCACACAAGTATGAAATAATGAAAAAATTTGGATTTTATGTAATAACATAAGAAAACGGAAAGTGGAGATGTGACATCATCAGCCCACCTAATGAATATTCATGACGACTGTTTTCACAAAATATTGCTAAATCTTAAACTTCAATAACTTTATTATTTGTTATCCGATTTTGATGAAATTTTCGGCATTTTGCTCTGTGAATTCTACTCTATGTATTAAGATATAAATATTTTCAGCCCGGACCACCCCTTTAAGTGAAAACAAAAATCTTTTATTGTAATGAACAAGATAAATGTACCTTCACATGATTCTCAACAGCTCATAACATTATTTTTGAAGGGCAGATCGCTTTCATTATGTTTCTTTCAAGTTATTATGCCACCAGTATGTACATTTAAATGTGAGCAAAGGACTTCATGTATCTTGACCCCCCCCAAAAAAAACAAAAAAAAAGAGAGGCAGTAGAAGCTTTCTGAACCATACTATACAAAGACATTGTTCAGATACGGCATGTTTTTAGAAAAATGATAAAGAGATAAAGGCATGTGAATCAAAATACTTTTCTTGCTTGTGTTTTCAAGGGAAACAGGGCATTAAATTCATCTTCAAATGGTTCTTTCGCACATTGTTTTTCAAATGGGCCATGTTAAAAAATAAATCACACATCAACAGGTACCGGTACCTTGCATTAGTTGACCACGTACAGTCTGTAGGCCTACGTTACAAGTTGCTTTTCAAAGTTTTTCATACTTTTCTCCTTATTCAATTGTTAATTGCATGCAAATGCAAATTGACTTATTAGAAATGCAAGCCAAAATTTGTCTATGTCGAAGCTTATGTATGAATAATTCATCTCTAAACAGATTCGACTTAGGCAAGTTTGACTTCATGCGAAGACAAGGACACATTGTTTAGCAACAAATTCAACACTAAATACTTACAAATAACATGCCATTTTGATATAATCATTCAAAAAAGATATGCAAAAAATTAGACATTACAAATAAATAAAATAATTTATTAAATACTCCCAAGCCCCTTTTCTTAGTCTCGATGAACTACACTGTACATGTAAATCTAGAAAGCGATGTACCTGACTGCGTTGAGCATATGGTCCCATTGGATGTTGCATTTGGCCTCTATTGGGCCACTGAGATTGATAAGGACCTCCTTGTCCCATCATTCCCATCGAACCAGCATCAGGTCCTTTTCCTGGGCTCACATCACTGTGCCCTGAAAAATTTCCTGAAAAACTGTGAGTAGGGTGTTTTTGTCCTTGTAAAAGTTGTGAAAGAGTTGGAGCTGTGCTCGAGATTCGGTCTCCTGGCCCGTACGCTCGTGGATTGTGTGAGCCGCCATAAGCGGCCGAACTGCCTGGGCCCATCGGTGAGCCCATTCCACTGCGATTTGACATATTTGGGTATCCTGGCCTGGAGTTCATATTCCCTTCAAACTGATTGTATGTGCTTGTGTGTGCCATGGCTTGATTGGGGGCTCCAGCACCAGAGTTTGCATTTCCTGTCATACCAGGTCCACCATGTTGGTTCATTCCATAACCTCCATTGTTTCTATTTCCAAAATATCCACCACCATAACCATCTTGACCAAAAGGCGCTTGTTTATTACCACTGCTGTTCTCCATGTATTGAGGTAAAGCACCGCTAGAAAAGGGATCAACGTTTGGACTTGGCCCGTTGTACGAGCCTGCGTTTGGACGACCCGCTTGCGGAAGCACGCCGTCTGACTGGCCTGTTGAGTTGCAGTTTGGCGTCTTTGTCACATTACCATCCTTCGACATATTCATCGATTGCTGACCATGAGAATCCATAGAATTATTAATTCTTACTCCTCCTTGCCCATCAGCTATAGGACCGGGTACTCCTCCGTGTCCTCCGCCGCTGCTGGGGTCATGAGGTTGCGTTCCCTTCCCGGTTGTGTTGAATTCAGAAGGCCTGTCTGCATTTTCCATTGTGTCGTCTCTCGCTTGTTGGACACGGCCCAGTGCTGTAATTTCTTCATCACAATTGACATTTGCAGCAACCTCTGTTGCCATGCTGTTCTACGGAACACAAAGCTTGAATGTGCGTCCCATTGGGCGCCAACCCCAATGTTCCATTCCTAATAAGAAAACATAGATATCAGTTTGTGCGCTTCTTCGATCCGCACACGTGTTTTCTAAGTGCGATTTAGAGAATAACATAGAAAACTTAGTCTACCATCGGGAAGTCCTTATCACGCGCATATATTCCCTTATTTATTGTAGGAGCCTATGGAAGTGTATTAGGTGAATTTGCAAAAATTTTGTTACGAAAATTCATGCGCCGAGAGGTATAAATTTCATTGAAAATGATGTGTTTCTCATTTGTTCTACCCCCATTTTTATTCTTGATAAATTATCAAATTCACCTAAAGTCACACAGGTGACAATGGGTGCGTAAGATCGGACTGTTCTCCAATTATTTGAGAACTAATTCCTTTTGCCTCGCTAGGACACTGCATTCCACGGCGGTAGACAGTCCCAGGCATTCTTTTCATCCTGCTTTAGCGGAGCTATTCCGTGCACTCCCTCCGGAAATTACAACATGGTTATCTATCAAAAAGACAATGTGTTTTTACTATTGATATTGACATGAAAGTTTGGAGAACTAATTATTAAAAACAACCTATGGATACAATTATACATAATTTACTATTTTTTCTTAAAATTGAACTTTTGTGAAAGTGATCGGAGGCTGGTGGAGGGAGTGAGTACGCTGCCCTCAGCTATCGGATTACCAGCGAGTAATTGAACACTGACGTCAGCAAGGCCGCATTTCTATTCGGTCTTTTGTTTGTAGTCGCTGTGCCCCAGTACCGTGTTTCACAGATGAATTATTTGCGATTTTCTTTTTTTCATTTATCCCGCCGTTTCCTCGGGCCGACCTCTCAAGCAATCTCATACTCTCATATCTCGATAACCACCAATGGGATGAGAGGACTATTACTCCAAGTTTTACGGTAAAAATGCTCCGCGCATGCACATAATTTCCTGACATAGTCAATTCAGCAAGGTAATTAAACTACGCCGTTGCGACAGGATGTTACTATTTTTTTACAATTTAGGAGTCATAGCAATATAAAAAAATGTAAGCATGAAAATACTAAATGCAAATATAGGCGTATAATGGAAACAAACCGATGCAGTGTAATAGGCATGTGCAAAGTTTCTCAGTTTAGCTTTTTTATGTTAAATTTCTTCACTTTTCTACTAAAGAATAAACAATTTTTAAGTATGCAATTAAATAGCTCCAACAGTGATACTTTTCAGAAACTTTTTGAACGTAGGATACAGTACATCGTAAATAACATTGATCAATAACATTGCAAAATAGATATATGTACTTGGGTATTCATATATAGATGGAAATGTTAATTTATTCTACTTTGACAAACGTTTTGAAAGTATATATCCGCATCAATTTTAACACGAAACCACATTTTGATAATTTTGATTGAACACATAATGTGGCAAAGGTGTTTTTTTATACAATATTACGAATCTTATATAAATTGCATTAGCATCTGGCGAGTCGGCATCATAAGATTTGATCATATCACACTCAATTTGTGCGTTTTGGTCTTCGATCCGATATACTGTATTTATATTTTCATATGCTAAATCTGAAAAAGAAATGAGAAAGACATATCCATCGGGAAAAAATATACAAACTGATAATAAAATCGGGAACGTGAAAACGTGTGACCAGGTCAAAATGAATTGCATGTATACTGAATGAAATGAATTTATTTTGAATTAATATAGCTAGTTCACGAAATAATCCCAGGAACATGCACCCTGCAATATTTTAAAACTGAATGTTCTGTAACGTTCTGCAATATAAATTGAAATTTTTGCGCATAATATCAACTTACTAGTACTTCCAATCTATGAGGACACACTTTGGTTGATGTTGGCAATTCATTTTATTTTTCTTTCCTTCTTTTTTTTCTTCAGAGAGCCTCAATTGGCCTCAGCTATAATCACCTTTGTCTTTTCCATTGCGAATTCATGGCAGATCTCGTAGTAAATACACCCCCTCCCTCCCCCTAAAAAATTTAATAAAATAAAAATACTGTTAACGAGTTATTGGTTTTGTAATAGTAATTTGTAAGGTATCATCATCATCGTCACATCACATCACACCATCATCATTATCATCACATTACCGTTATCCATCATTATCACACATCATCGTTATCATCACCACATCATCATCACTCATCATCAACAAAGGGGATATAGGCCTATTTTCATGATTTATATTTATATCTCGGCAGTGACTGAGCTAAGGCATGTATGACTTTTTAATAGGAGGTGACAAAAACACAGGTATGGAATAAAGAGATAAAATAAAATGAAATAATTTTTTTTCAAAAGTATGTAAAATGAAATTCTAAACTATTCTCAGCCCCCCCTCCCCCCTCCCCGCGACATTGTTGCCATTGTTGATGATTTTCGCAGATTCCATGTTCTGCAATGAAAAAATAGTTCCAGTGATTTAATTGATTAATATTGAAAAGTTCGTTGACCTTCACGTCATTCAATAACATTGTCTCATCATGCGCGTCTTTGATGTTTCCCGACGTTTCCGAACTAGTTTCCGAAAATGGGTCACGCATGCGCGCCGGCTTTGGATGCGCGTACCGACAAATTCTTTCTCCAAACAATAACATTGGCAGGTCAACAAACTTTTTCTTCTTTTGACAGTCAAATTTGTATGGCATCGGTCATTACGGTACAAACTTGCCTTTATGCCAGGGGCCGTGGAACGGTAATCAAAGGGGGGGGGGCTGACCATGCAAAAAATCACAATCATATGGTCATTTTTACGTTTTAGTTCACAGTTTTGGAAAAATGGTGGGGGCTGAAACACCCCAGCCCCCCCCCCCCCCCCCCGCTTCCGCAGCCCCTGTATACCGACTGATAGGATTATAGAAACTGAAAAGGTGCACTAGAAAGTAATATTGAGATTTTCACATCTTTTGTTCCATAATAATGTGTATTTTCAATGCAATTCAATTCAGGTTTATTGCAAGAAAACATGATTGGCAGTATTTAAACACGAATCTTCTTTTTATGCTATCGTTGTTTATTTTTCCTATTCCATTCTTATAATTCAGTCTTCCGAATGATTGGAGTTTACTACTCCGTCATTTGATCCATTTTTTTATAATGATAAAGATTGACACAAATTATTTTTCTTTCAAATTTCGAACTCATAGTTCATATTTAATTATGGATTTGAATTGAACCAATCTTTTTTCTGCAGCATTTGAAAACTATTAAAATCCCAAGCGTTTTATATTAAAACAATAATGCTGCTATATTCTTTTTAAATAAAAAAAATATCTTTTTGCAATATAAATAATACTTGAACTTACGGAAATTCATTGTTTTCCGACTTGGGAAAATGTATATCGATGTATTTATCATGGTTGTATTATGGATGTTTGTAGGTGACATTGATTACTATCTGATGTAATTAAAGGTCAAGTCCACCCCAGAAAGGTGTTGAATGGAATAAATAGAGAAAAATCAAACTAGCATAACGCTGAAAATTTCATCAAAATCGGATGTAAAATAAGAAAGCTATGGTATTTTAAAGTTTCGCTTATTTTTCACAAAACAGTGATATGCACAACTCCAATGAACTCAGTGACATGCAAATAAGTCAGTCGATGATGTCCATCGCTCACTATTTCTTTTGTTTTTTACTGTTTGAATTATACAATATTTCATTTTTTTTACAAATTTGACAATACGGACCAACTTGACTGAACCATATAATATTAAACAATGCTAATTCCACGCGTGTTCAGGGAGGAATTCATCGTTGTTTCACTTGACAATGAGGAGAAAATCAGAATATTTCATATTTCATATAATAAAATACAAAAGAAATAGTGAGTGGATGACGTCATCAGTTTCCTCATTTGCATACCGACCAGGATGTGCATATAACTGTTTAGTGAAATTAAGCGAAACTTTAAAATGTCACAACTTTCTTATTTTACATCCAATTGTGATGAAATTTTCAGTGTTATGCTTGTTGGATTTTTCCCTTTTTATACAATTCAACTTTTTGTTGGGGTGGACTTGTCCTTTTATACAGCGTTTAGCTTGCGACACATGTTATTCTTAATTATACCATTTCTTTAATTGAATTGTTGTCCCTAGCGCCCCCCCCCCCCCTCCCTCTATCTCTCACCCCATCTCTCCCAATCTTCTCTCTCTTTTCTCTCTCTCTCTCTCTCTCTCTCTCTCTTTCTTCCCTCAATCTTTCTCGTTCTCTATCATTTCTCTTTTTCTTTCCATCTTTAAATTGATTTATTTTTCTCGTTGTCGTTATTTCTTTTTAAACCCAATTAATAATTTATATACCTCCTGGGCCATGAGGAGTGGGGATTCCAGGGAATCCCATCCACGCCGAAACGTAGACAAATTTTTTTCTTTATAGATTATCTTGGAAGAAAGTTATGGAAATATTTTAAAGTAATATTCCTTCCCCATCGCTCTCAACTCTCAGAATTTGTTTTAAAGAGTATTTTTTGGTGGGGAGCCCAGCCTTTAAAAGGCAATGCTGGTCCCCCATATTCAGATTCTTCTAAATATTTGAATGCTATGTTACGTATTATTAATGAGAATATAAATGCATGAATAATTGAATGAATGGATGAGAGAAAATATGACTCTTTTTAGGTAATATTTCATTGAGGAAAAAATCAAATAAAAAGTGGAAAGGAAAAGGATACATTCCTTCCCCCAAAAAACAAATCAAAGCACCATGACGCCGCTCCTGATTTAGTAGTAAGGAGCGAGTGAAACAATGATATGTACAAAGATCTGAAAATCGATAAATGATAATCGATATTCTGCATTTTTTCATGTACATTTTGCTCGTGGTTTTCATCATTTTGTATTCTTGTAGAATTGATCGATTCATTCTCGGTTCCACAATATAAATCTGAAATATTAAATTTCTTGTTTTTCGTGATTCGCTATGTAGGCCTGCATAGTCTAACAAAGTATATATTTTTTTGCAGTTTAAAGGACAAGTCCACCCCAACAAAAAGTTGATTTGAATAAAAAGAGAAAAATCCAACAAACATAACACTGAAAATTTCATCAAAATCGGATGTAAAATAAGAAAGTTATGACATTTTAAAGTTTTGCTTGATTTCACAAAATAGTTATATGCACATCCTGTTTGGTATGCAAATGAGGAGACTGATGAAGTCATCCACTCACTATTTCTTTTGTATTTTATTATATAAAATAGGGAATATTCATTTTTCTCCTCCTTGCCAAGTGAAACAACGATTAATTCCTCCCTGAACATGTGGAATGAGCATTGTTTAATACTATATGATTCAGTCAAGTTGGTCCTTTTTTGTCAAATCTGTAAAAAATGAAATATTGTATAATTCAAACAGTAAAAAACAAAAGAAATAGTGAGTGAGGGACATCACCAACTTTCTCATTTGAGTTGTGCATATCACTGTTTTGTGAAAAATAAGCAAAACTTTAAAGTGTCATAACTTTCTTATTTTACATCCGATTTTGATGACATTTTCAGCGTTTTGCTAGTTTGATTTTTCTCTATTTATTCAAATCAACTTTTTCCTGGGGTGGACTTGACCTTTAAGATTGTTTCAGTTTCAGTTTTTTCTCATTTCTAACAGAACAGTATACAAAATCCATAAAAATACAATTATAATAAACAATTGAAATAAGAACAAACTTGTAACAAAATACATATATATCTGAATTATACATTTGAAACCTGGATGGATAATGAAGAGTGGTGACGAGTTCTTTGGATATCAACAATTATAACAATAAAAGTAATATCGAGATAGTAATAATGTTAATGATATTGATAATCATAAATGCTAAAAATAATATAATAATAATAGTAAATTCAATAAAAATCGTAGTAATAATAGTATTAATAACAATGATAATAGTAATAATATTGATAATAAAAGAAGAGACATGCAGTCTTATTACAACAAATAAAGCTAGGTTTTATACGGAGTATTCTCTTGAAGGCTGCGAGTGAAGGGGAATTTTTCTTTTCAATATTCAAAAATTTAGGACCTTCAAAAAGGAATGTATTTTTGTGCGGAAAATGTTCTGAGAAAGGATTGTTATTACTTCAATTCTATTTTTGTTTCATTTTTAGTTTATCGACATTAAAATTGGTTTTACCATCTCTCGTGACGGTGGAATGATATAAATTTTGAACTGTCGGGTATTATTAATATTAATCTAGACTTCACGAGGATTTTAGTCCATATTTCATTTTTATTAAATGCTATCGCTATTGAAATTGGTTCGCATTATCGTCTCAAAAGACATTTAGTTGGTTATTTAGTTATACTTATATGATTTAGATAAATGATGTCATGTCTGATTATATATCATGTTGAATCTTCTGACGTTATATTGTTTTGTATTATGTTTACTTGTGAAAATATTTAAATAAAGTCAAATTATTCAAAGTTCTGCTCCAGGAGTTAAACAGCAGGACTGGCTCCTCGTTTGATGAGTATATATAGACAACGTTTTGGGTAAAAATGTTCTAATAATTTGTTATGGTTATGAAAATGAGATGATTAAGATTTCAAATAGCAAAATAAGGAAAATGAAAATGCAGACGAGACATCAGTGTGTATCGCATACAAGGTAACATGCAGTCAAATATTTCATCGAAATAGTGCAACATTAAAGAAAACCGCATTAAATTCATAGTTTTTATTCCGATTTCAATTATTTTTTTGGGTATTTTGCCTGCATCCTAACTATAAAAATTACAAGCCGAGGAACTCCAATGATTTTTGAAATGCTTAGAACACTCACCAATATGATCTGGAATTAAATAAATAATCTATTGACAATATCTGTGGTAGTTATCAATTAATGATCGCTTTTTAATAAGAAAATAACATCATTATTGTCAATAACCATCATTGGCGGCGGAAGCCAACAAAAATTTTTTTTGGGGGGGACCACGAAAATATATTTTGACAAGCAACTCCAAAAAAAGTTTATGTTATCAAGCAAAATTTTAGGGGGACCACGAAAATTTTTTGACAAGCAAAAAAAAAGGTTATCAACTAAGAATTTAGGGGGGGGGGTCGTCCCCCCACCTCAAATTTAGGGGGGACCTGTCCCTCCCCCGCTGATAACCATATCCATAGCTGGATGCAAAGCAGTTCCTGGTGATAAGGACCACGTCCCACGTTGATTTTTTTCTGTTTCCGTAATGTCATCAGGTTATGTTCAAATGATTATTGTCTGTATATACAAACATGACAAATGTACCAATCTACCAATTGTCTGTATACATTTCCCCTTTTGTCTTAACATTTCAAATAACATGTGACATCACTTTTATTGATATAGACCCATTAATCTTGTTTTCTAATATGGTTTTCATCCCCCTGCCACAATTTGTAATTCTATCAGTTATTTTTGTATGTTTTTTATATGCATTATAATTACTGTGATTCATGTATTGATATTATCAATAAATGCAGAAACACCTGCTAAAAATATGTTCTCCTGCAAGATAATTGATTTGAATTTATTTCATCCATTTTCAATATATACATTAGGTGAAATTAGATGAAATCTGCATATCATTACATTCTCATCATTTCGTAAAAATATTTAACATTTATACGGATATTTTGGCCGAAACAATAGCCTTCTGTGTTAACAATGAAATTGGTACAGCGTGCATGGCATGGGAAGCACCAAACGCGTTATTTTTTCATTCTTCCCAGTTTCATATTTAAAAGCATTTTTCGGCCTAATAATAGTTGAATTAATCTAGTTCTTATAAAAATCCAGACAAACGTTATTATCATTATTTTTTAACTGCTAACGCATGCACAGGTATGCACAGGTATGCCTGGTAAATCGAAGCAGACAAAGTTACAGACGCCCTCTAGCGAGGGCTCAAACTTTAATAAAGAAGTTTCTGTTGTGAGATGGCGCTCTTAAATTATGGAGAGTAGTGTTCCTAGATCCAGGAACACTAATGGGAAGTCGCTATTTTTTAACAAAAACTCACATCACGTATCTGTACGGGTTTTTTGTATAATTATGAATACATTAAAACGCAAATACGTTTACAATCATGGCGGTGATAACTTTGATGTTAGTGAGGAGAAGGATAATGAGTACCGGTTAAAGTGAATAAGTCGAGAAATAATAACAAAACAAAAAAAACCCAGAAATTTTCATCAAAGTCGGATTTAAAATAAACCTCACATGACTGTTAAATTGTGCATTACACATTTCATGTTCAAAGGAGAGACGATAATGTCATAAATATGTACTCACTTTATGTTTTGTAGTTTATGTTAGGAAATATCATATTTTTCATTTTATAGATGTGATAATAAAAAAGCTCTTGATTGAGTCGTACTAAGTTAAAAAAAAAAAAGAATCACGCATGATAATGATGTGATTATAAGTACGGTATAAGAGCTCAAAATGGGAATTTTTGTCATTTCAGTCACATGTCATGGGTCTTGCAGCTCCGTAGCGCTAACGGTTTTGTGGAATTAAGAACTTAAATGTGTCTTTGGTTTTATTATTTGACATTAAATTTTAATGAAATTTTTAGCATTCCGCATGTTTTAATTCTCAATTTAGTCAATTCATATTTTAAGGATGGACCATGTACACCTCCACCGTCGTATAGATTGGAGCAAGATGGAGACTTGTCCCTAGAAATTTTTACGACCAAGGCAATGAATACTTAAGAAATTGAAAGGGGGTGGGCAATGTAATATAATTTTCTAACCATTGTATCAAAATCTATTGCCAAATTATATATTCAATATTTAATGGTCAACATTTTGCGTGCTCTTGTTTTTGAAACAGAAAATGAGCACCATACGCTAAGCTGTGCCCCCTTTTTATGCCATTGTATATCTCCATTGTATAATGTGTTGGTGGTGCATTGTTCTGAAAGCTAATAAAGCATGACTGAAGGCTTAATCCAACCCCCCCCCCCCCCCCGCCAGACTTGGTAATGAGGACAAATGCCTTCAATAAGTTGCTAGTGATTCCGTGCCACCGGATTGCTCTACCAACTGAACTACGACGCGCCTCAGCCGTGAGGGAGTAATAATTTGATATGCACATGATTCTTCATAATTTCATCGCATTTTGTAAGTCTATATAGGTTCCAATTTTGAATAAACATATTTAGAAACTCAACGTGCTCATGCACTATCCCATTTCGGATACAGAATGTCATTTGACTGAGCCTCGTTATCATTATTATTATTCAACAGCCGCCAATGAAACCTGTATGTTGTGCTAAAAGTAATATCGAAAGAAAAATAAAGATCGATTGTGACCTGGAAAGGGATATCATTTTGCCAAAATTTCATATTTGTTGAATGTCACAAAAGTTTTAGCTTGGACATCTCATCTTCCCCCAATGCTGAGATTCTGCTCATCCGAATGTTTTGTTCAATGTCCCGCCATCGACAGCAAGTAACTCGTGGTGGTCGCCTATCAAGTTAGATAATTGACCTTCACTTCCCAAAATATTTCCTATATACTCTTGTAAATTTGTGAAGAACTCAAATTGAACATTAACCCTAACTGCTGTAATAGCAGCATCAATTTTGACGACGACAATATCAGCAGCAACAACAAATGTGATTAGAGGTTTATTCTAGAGATCTTACTTCGAACTCTGCCTGCTAAAAAGGTATATTGATACCATAAACAAAATCTTGCTTAGTTGGGGATTCCCCACTCTTATGACGTCAGCGCATGCCCACATGCGAATTTAGCGCGCGGATGATTTGTTTTGTGTTTCTATCCTTACTTCAGTTCATATAACTGTACTGTCAATATATACAGTGCTGGTATAATACGCATGAGACTGCAGCGCACATGCTTGTGACTTGTCTTTTTTTATCTTCGACGTAGTTTTCTAGGAGCTGGTTTTGCATCTAACTTTAGTACTTAGTATCTAGAACATGTAGAAAGTCGATTCTAAAGGCTGGTTAGATTAAGCCTAAGTTTTGGTCTTCGTTTTATTACGGTTTAGTTAAAATCGTACCGTGTGTCAACACAACAAATCAGACTGAGACTCTGACTCAGAGAACTAACTTGCGCTAGTCTTTGTTGAGCTGCCTTGGCCGACCACGCCCAGGCCAGGCCAGGCCCAGTCCAGCCGGGCGGACAGATGCCGACGAGAAGTAATCCATGTGTCTCTTAATACATGCTACAGGCGTGTCTCATCTTCTCAAGAGTCAAGTTCTCTTTCTCTGATTTTAGAGGGTGGGAGATCGAGATTCAGAGAGCATCCCTGGCGCTGGCCCCACCATCAGACCATGACCATGGGGTAAGTAATTTCTCAAAAAAGTCCAGATCGATCGAGTCTCCCGGCCCAGGCAGCAATGCAATTGCAATGCAGACACTGTATGAGACAGCCGTAGACAGCTGGCAAGCCGTCTGATTAGAGGAGTTTGTTAACATTTTTTTTTTTTTTTAAATTTCTCCTCGTACACAGACGGCTCGCTATGCAGCCACCATTACGGGTTAACAATGCAAAATCCCCCCGACGGGGCTCATCGATTTTTGTCTTAATATCATAAAAATATATAAAAAGAACTGTACCAAAATAAAGATTATTATTCTGTTTTGGCCTGAAATGCACAAAAACAGGGGGAGAATAAACTTAGAAGGGGGAAAACAGTGACTTCGGCTGTCGCGCAAGTTCACTTCCCAGTTTTATCCGAACTTAATACATAAACATATATGGCCATTGAGTCCCTGTACAGATCGAGCTAGAACTTTGGTCTCTGTATTTGGTGAGTGGAGCCAACAGAGTTCCTAACATACCTTATTGTGGGCGTAAAGTTTTACCTTTAAAACTTGTTTGCCCCTCTTCTATTGAAGTCAGTATAGTGGAAAATAAACTGGTACTGGTTATATGGCGATGTGGGTTTCAGCAGGTAAAGGTATTAATGAGAGCTTAGGCAAGTAAAAGATTGGTCAGGGTTAAACTTTTCCTTTTTGAGCTCCCAAGTTTTCTCTAGATTTGACTTGAAAAAGTTTATGGAAGTGCTCTTCACTACTTGATTTGGCAAGTTATTCCACTCAGATACTACTGGATGTGAGAAAGAATTTTTTAACTTTTCGAGTATTTGCTCTGGGTTTCTCTATCTTATATATATATATGTCCTCTAGTTCTGGAGTCTTCATTGAAATTGAAGAATTTTGAAGTCTCAAGATCGTCGGTCCCTTGAATTATTCGGAACACTTGGATAAGATCTGCTCTGTGATGTCGGTAGGATAATGAAGGTAACTTTAACTTCAGCGGAACAACCAACATAACAGAGACCGAAGCTTTTGGTGTAAGACAGCCCTAGACCAAAAGCTTCAGTCTCTGTACTTTGGTTGTTCTGCTGAACTGCGTTGGCTCCACTCACCAATACATATGATAGTAAAATGTCAGAAATTGTTAAATAAATCCCCAGAAACGACGGTTATTCATGTCTAAGACAGCCCGAGACTGCCAATCCTTGGGGGGGGGGGCGAGTATTTGACCACAAAAGTGATAGATAAGTGCCGCGGGTGAGATAAAAAATGGGGGCTTTGGAACAGGCTTCGGAACTGCAAATGTTTGTGAAAATTTATGGGGGTCCTTGGATTGGAACGATTTGCCTGCATGTGAGTGCGTATGCATGTGCATGAAGACAGGAATAGCCATCGTTTCTGGGGATTTATTTAACCATTTCTGACAGTTTACTATCATCTCCATTGGTGAGTGTTGCCAACACAGTTCAGCGGAATTAACAACCAAATTACAGAGACTGAAGCTTTTGGTCTAACATGCATGCAGCTATAGCTCGGCGGCACAGGCACCAGGTGCGAGCGCGCTGCTGGCCACTTGTCACCAAGTGCAATGTTGAAAGCTACTGAAATCCTTCAACCTGATTGGCTGATAGAAAATTTGTTATAGAATCTGTTCATTTCTTACTATAGCAAGTCTTAATGAAACAGGTGGGTGTTTCATAAATCTGTAAGTTAAGAGCGACTTGAAGAACGACTAGTGAACCTCTCGTATACGTGCTTAACATTTACCACAAGAAAGAATTGCCAGTCGTTCTTAAAGTCACTCTTAACTTACGAACAGCTTGTATGAGATGATCCCCAGCCCCGGCCTGATCGACTAAAAAACTGTTCTTTCTTTCAGGCTACCTCTTGTTTCTCACTTGGAACTCAAAGCCCTTGCCGAAGAAGTGTCCCATGAATACTACACAAATCTAGGGCTTAACCTGGGTCTGTATGACCCAAAGTTGAGGAATATTCTGAGAGACAATGGTTCTCAAGAAAGAGCCACTTATGACATGTTATGCTGCTGGTTGGGCGAAACGAGAGAATGCGAGAGAAGACCAAGACTGGTGGAGGCTCTCGATGGTAGTCGTCTCAGACATCTTGCGGATAAAATAGAGCAAGGTAATCTAAAAGAAAAATAACTTGCATGTAATGTTATCAATAAAATAGAGCAAGTTACTTAGTAATCTAAAATGAAAGCACTGGTGTGTAATGTTTAAATGTTATCAGGATCATTTTTTCTCAATGCATTCTATGATACAATCATCCCTTCTGCTGACTTACCTACACTCACTGATGTTGTTGATAAAACACATCTAGAGATGGAGATCAAGGTCAAGAGAGGGGGGGGGGTTGGTGGGGGAGGCAAGGGAGAACCCACCCACACTCTTGAGAAAACTCTTCATTTAATGTGTTTGTTTGAATTGAAGAGTTTTTTATAATGATTTTTTTGTGTGATTAATTATGTGAGTGATTTTGATGATTAGATTTTGTAGTTGGTGAACCATATGTTCTTGGCTTGGTCCTGTAATTGGATGCCAAATTTCCACAAGCAGTTGTCTCATTGATACACACACTAAATGTACATTCTTATCAATTTGATGCAATGACAATTCTTGTACTATTGATGTGATCTTATCTGCCATAGGTGCCTACTGCCCAAGGATTTTGAACAATGACATACGGCAAGATGCAACCGACGAGCAGATTGACCAGTGCAAGAAGGACCTCATGGAAGAATATGCCATTGCATGGTGCCAAGTGCAGACGAAACCGCTGGATCCAGATACCTTGCTAGCACTAAATCTCATCTACACCAACTTGGTGTTACTTGGTGAAGACCCCAAATCCAAATCAAAGCCATTGAACTATGAAGACATCCTAAGCAACAAGATTAATGATGTCTTCCTGCGCCGTGTGCTGGTGCAAGGGGAGGCTGGGGTTGGTAAAACAACCTTCCTATCTAAAATCATCAATGATTGGATTGAAGGGACCCACTTTAAGGAGTTCAAGCTGGTCTTGCCGGTTCGCCTCAGGGAAGTGAAGGATGGGAAGACTGTCGGGGAGATAATAAAGCAGAATTATTTGCCTGATAATGAGGTTACTGCCATGCAACTGGATAACTACATCAAGAAGAATCAAGAGAAGGTATTGATTCTCCTAGACGGCTATGATGAGCTTGCTGAGCTCTCTGCCAGTTCTATTCTGAAGATCCTTAAGTGTCTGGAGTACAAGAAGTGCTCCGTCATCATCACCTCCAGACCTTGGAAAGCAAACCAAATACGGCACGACATCGAACTGCGGAAGCGCTATGCCTTCGTGGAAATCAAAGGCTTCACAAGAGAGAATGTAAACAAGTTTGTCTCCCGGTTCTTTAACAATGTTGGCAAAGCCCCAGAGTCTGCCGAAAGCCTTGTCAAGTTCATGGAGAAGGGCAGCCTGATTGCTGAGAATATGTCACCCTATCCCATCTTCTGTGCCATGTTGTGTCATCTGTGGGAAGAGGAAGACCGGCGGGAGGCAGTTCAAAAGTTAAAAACTTTCTCCCAACTCTTCCAGGAGATCATTCAATTCTTGAAAGACCGCTACTTTGCCAAGCGCTGCAAGAATTTAAGTCTACGCTCCTGTCAGGAAAAAAAAATGGATTTAAAGAGGGATCTTGAGAAGAATTTCCTCCAGCTAGCAGAAGTGGCATTCAGGGGACTTATGAAGAATGATATGGTGTTTCCTGAAGATACATTCAGTCAGCAAGTTCTTCGATGTGGATATGATGTTGGCCTCCTTTCGAATGATAGAAAGTGCCTTGGTAAATCAGAGAGGAAGAGGCCATGTTTGATGGGGAATGTGTTCTTTCCCCATAAACTGTTTCAAGAATTCCTAGCGGGTCTGCACCTGGCAGAGCAAGAAAAGACAAATCCCCTAGAGTACAAGGATCTGCTCAATACAATCCTCAGCAAGAATAGGGATGAGATGAAATTCCTGCTATTCTTTGCTGCTGCCCAGGAGGAGAAGGTAGCCCTTGATATCACATCAGGCCTGGTCAACAAACTTGAACAGTCATCTGTGCGATCTACTGTATGTGTGGATAAAACACCTCACAAGCTAATAGTCGATGTGGTCTTTGAGAGTTTTAGTGAAGATGTTGCCAAGGTTGTGGAGACTAGGTTCCCATCTCTCTCACGGGTTAAAGAACTCAAGGTTGATGATGCCATGTCTGCTCACACCGTTGCAGGGTACTTTTTCACATTTCAAAATCTTGTAAGTGTTCTTTTCATTACTTTATTTTGCGCAAGACACCATAGAGTAGACCAACTGCTTGTTCTTACTTGAATCCTAATTGTGGCCACCAAAGGTAATGTTAGTACACAAGTAGTGATAACCAGGTGTCCAAACCACGGTGGAATGGGGGGGGGGGGTGGCTAATCATTTCATCCTGAAGAAAGTGAAAAGGGTAGATAAATATTTTCCAGAGTATCTTTGTGCCTATAATAAGGAGTGCTCGTGATCAAGTAGAATTTCTTATCCTAGCCATCAATCAAGTTGTTTGCGATGGAATATGTATAAAGTTCACACAAAGAAATAAGTTCAGGAGATGTGATTCTGTGCAGGAAGATGTCATACATGTAGATGACGAGTCCAGATGATCGGTCCGGTATTTAAGTTATCCATATTCACCACTTAATCTTTTTTTTTTTTTGCAGAGAAGTGCTGTTTTCTTGGAACGACAATATGGCTACAATCTTTCCAGCGACCTTGCAGACAAAGTATGTACACTCAACAGTCTTCAGAAAGTTCACCTTGACAAAGCATCATTCCATGAAGTCTTTTATGAGATCTTTGCAGCGGAGGCGAAAAACTCTCGGGTAAGCAACAGGAAATTGAGAGAGTTGTTGATAATTAGATCACTATTGACATACTGTTATCTCTCTTGTACATTTTCCAGAGATTACTACTCTCTCAAATGTTCCTGAGGTTTTTTTAGGAATGAAGTTATAGTTTGTACAGCCATCCCTGTCTCTTGTTTTATCCCAACTCCTTACATTTATTATCTCTCATTTTATTTAGTGAGTGGCTCACTTTTACTGTACTATCATTGAGACCTCTTGGTCTTCTTATCAGGCCACAGATTTGTCATTCCTAATTATTATCATCCTCCTCGTCATTGATGATTGTCGTTATTGTCATAATCACCGTCATGGTATTCATTGGTGACGCGACATATAATACTGCAACATTTTGGTTCAGAAAAATCTAGGGATAGGATTAAGGTTTCTTAAGTTATGAAGGTTATGTTTTATGGTTTGCTTAAATGTGCAGATTTTCCATTGGAGCAATTGTCGCCAGAGCAAATGTCATGGAACCTATTCATCATTATCATCATCAGTCATATTTATCGTTCTCACAATCATTCATCATCACCACCATCATCATCATCATCATCACCATCGTTATGATTATCATCATCTTCACAATCGTTTATCATCATCATTATCACCATCATCATTATCATCATCATCATCATCGTCGTCATCATTATCGTCATCATCTTTATCATTCTGATGTCTGGTTATATCCACTTCTTTTTCCCCCAATTCAGGTAAAGTCTTTCACTCTCAAAGGCATTCCCATAAAGTGTCCATCATCGTCATGCCATCTAGCCAAGGGTTTGTGTGACATGCCCCTCTTGGAATCCTTGATGCTCCACCATGTGACATTTGAAGCAGAATTCTACTCCACGTTGATGAAGCTAGCCCATCGTGCTAAGGTAGTAATACTATATTGCGTTTCATGGCTGAAAATGGAGGAAACATGAAAAGCAGGCCTTAATATTTTATTTTTTAAAGGGTCAGGTGGCTTTTTCATAGGGCACATGACATTTCTATATCACAGCACAAATGGTAAAATATGAAGAGGGGCATAACAATTAAGAGAAGTATAAAAAAAAGGGTCAATTATAAGGCAGCAATGCTAGTCATTGGAGCTTCCAATGTTATGCCTGGGATGGCCTAAGATTAATTTGATAATTGTAGGAGTGTACAGTATTTAAGAGCAAAGGCTATCCAACCTTGGTAGTAAGATGATTTGTGGGAAAAGAGAAAAATAAGACCAAACAAGTAAGCAAACAGTAAAGTTTGATAGTGATCAGACCAAGACTAGTTATCATGCTAAGGCAGATTTAATTTGAGACCAAATATAAAAATCAAACTACAAAAGTCATTGCTACCTCAGGAAGGTCCTTGGGAGCTAATCTTAATCAAATAATGGAAACTGAAAATATTCAAAAATTGATTAGATGCCAGAGTGGCAGGCCTGGGTTAATCAAATTGAAGAAATTATCTTTTTAAGTTTGGTACATGTGAATATGTAATCTTTTCATTCATGAATATCAAAATTTTGATTTTGTTAACTTTTCAGCTTGGTTGACTGACCCCCTGGCTACTGAATTATTATTTTGACAGTAGCATTTTTTTGTCAAAGTTGCATTGACAGATTTTGTGCTCACTTATCAAAGATATATTCTGTCTATAGCTTTTACAATTAGGAGTGAAAAAAAAATCTCACATTTCATTAACTTTTGTAACAAAATATTTCTAAACTTTTGGCTGAGCTCTTTTGTACTACACTGGAACAAGTCTAATATTGACTAGAGATTGTAAAAATATTATGTTTAGAACATATTTTTTAATGAATAATTCAACAAACTTAGATATGATTTTCATTATGTCTTTCATTACAGATCAAGGAGCTGAAGGAGCTTCATCTGGCTGACTTGAACCTTGAATCAGAGGCTGTCACCTCAGGAAATCTTGCTAAAGCAGTTTGCTCAATGCCAAGCCTGAAGAAACTCATCCTATCTGATTTGACTGTTCTCCATGATGAATTCTATACCAACCTTGCTGCCAAAGCTTCATCTACCCAGGTATATGATGATGGGTGATGATGATGATGACAATGACGAAGATTATGAAGATGATGATTGTGATGATGATGATGGTGACAATGGCAATAATGATGGTGATGTTGGAAATAATAGTGATGGCAATGATGATGGTGATGATGGTGATGAGGATGATGGTGATGATGATGGTGGTGATGATGATGATGGTGAGGACGATAGTGTAGATGATAGTGATGATGATGGTGATGATAATGATGATGATGGTCATGATTATGATGGTCATGATTATGATGATAGTGATTGTGGATATTGCTAGTACTGCTAGTAAAAGTAGTAGTCAAGAGTAGGTGTAAAATAATTAGTAATATTTGTGGTAATAATCATGGTGGCATTAGTAGTAGTGGTAGTAATAGTATTTGTCACAATAGGAACAGTCAGACATGTAGTAGTAGTACAGTATGTTCTTTTTTGTAATGTTATTGTTGTAATTGGTATCATATTTATCATTGATTTCAGATTGAGGTCATCAGGCTATCTGACTTGGAGCTAACAGGGAAGCCATCTCATGACCTTGCAATCTGTTTGAATACCATGCCTTGTCTTTACAGTCTGGCCGTTGTCAAGGGAACAGAACTTCATCCTAGGTTCTTTTCAATCTGTTCCACTCTTACTCAAGAGGTAATGTAGTACTCACCGTTGATAAATTTATTTGTTATATTCTCATTCCTTCTCTTTGTTTTCTTTCTTCACCTTCTGTCTATTATTCTCTTCATGAACTTAAAATTGAGGAAGACACAGTCTAACCCAATTTGTCATACAAACAGAATTTGTGTACTTTTCAAGTTCTTCAAAATTCAAAACAAAATATGTCAGACAAATTCGCAATATTGTCAAAACCGATCTCATCACAAAGTAACCAACCAAATATTTTAATTTCAGAATGGCCAGGATGAAAACCAGTCGAAAAGGGATCAGAATGGCTTCACCCTCACGCTTGACGACAAGACCATCAATGCCTGGTGTAAGCATAAACCTGTTCCCTTCCAACCAAGACTTGCAACCTTTGTCTACCAGTGCAGCAAAACCGTTGATGCAAAGACCTTGCAGAAGGCATCTTTGCCGGAGCTTGCAGAGCTTCAAGTACAGGCTGCGTTGCCTAACCGTGATCCTGAACTGCAGGATGTTGATGGCTTCAGCAAGGCAGTGACGTCGTCGTTCCCTGGTCTGCAGCGACTTGTCCTCACCCATATCTCCTTGGGAAACCATAGGTCCATGGTGATCATCAAACAGCTGAAGGATCATCCAAGTCTCCAGAGCATCAGGTATCCTTAACTTGGATGTCTTTTGTATTTATTTCTATAGAACTGACAGGGTTTTTGGAAAACCCTTGACAGACAATTGTCCTGGATATGTTTGTTGTTTGGTTAGGTGTCCATTGGGGACACTTGCCTTCTGGCAAGGTTGTTTCCAAAGGAGATGTGCTGTACTCGTTCAGGAGCCGTTACCGGTTGAGATTTCCTCTCTGGAATTGTTCTGTGAAAGGACTTGATGATGGTGTGTGAGACCTCTCCATGTG
The DNA here is from genome assembly GCF_037042905.1 of Lytechinus pictus. Lineage (NCBI taxonomy): Eukaryota > Metazoa > Echinodermata > Echinoidea > Temnopleuroida > Toxopneustidae > Lytechinus > Lytechinus pictus. The sequence continues at coordinate 7,081,335 of NC_087248.1, read as the reverse complement.
ATAGGAAGAAAGAACTTCTTTTCCAGTCCTTAGAACTAGGAATGAGGGTGGGGAGATAGATAGTAAGATATGTGTGGTCATTTTGAAAGGGGAGAAGAATTTTTTTTGTTGTTGCATGTTCAAAATCTAAATTGCAGACCTCAAAGAAGATACAAAGGTTACAAAAAGAGAATCATTAATGAACAATTGAACAGCATAACTTACGGCTACATAGTATCCCTCAAAATGTTTAAGTAATCAAAAGATATTAGGAAAAGAAGTAGAAAATAAATTTTTTGTCTTCAGAGCATGTCTCACAAAGAATAAAATGGGACTTCTAGTCAAGCTAGCATGCCAGCATGGATGTGTGTAACAACAATGATAGATATAGATAATGGTTCATCCCCTGTGCATGACAATCAATCTGACCAATGCGCTGATGTATGCCATATATATATATATATATATATATACCTCATTTCAGAGTTTCTAGATCACTTCCTGTTCTTGCCTGTGAGATATTTCATCTCATAACATATTTCATCAGTTATCCAGGTTTCACCCCACACTTGCTGCAATCCTTGGTGATGACACATCATTTGCTCCTGCATAAATTGTAGGGTCAGGGTTGCAATAGGGTTTTATGTTAGGTTTAGAGTTAGGTTGAGGTTAGGGTGTAGTGTTAAATCCAGGGTTGAAGTTCGCGATTCTGTTAGTGTGTGGAATTCACAGCAGAGAAATTGTCGCCAGAGCAAATGTCCTGGAACCGTCCCTGGTATGTCCTCTCTCTTATTGCACAATTCAGTGGATCCTCCACCCACCCTCCTACTTTCCTCACATTCATTGATATTCATATTATGTGAACACTATTTTATTCTAATTGTCCATACCCTAGGTTCATAGAGTGCCGCACTGACAATGGGATGGATGCACTTTGCCAGCCAGGGGGGAAGATATTAGTTTCTATGGAGCATGGTATGGTAAGAACGTTAAACTATTAACTATTTAACTATTTATTAACTAGGTAGTGGTATATTGAGTTAGCCCAGGTTAGGTCTGAACTAAACAGGAGTTTTGATCCTCGCTCCTATGAAATGTGAGGTTTCACCTTCCAAATTTAATATTTGTGATTCGACGATCTGTCGAAATCAAGTATGTTTTCATGCAAGTTTTTCTCGACCATGCGTTAATCACATTTTATGCACAAGGTCTGATATGAAAGATGACAAAATGGATATTTAAGTTATGAACTTTGTTTTCTGGATAGCAGCAAAAGCAAGAAAAACTCACTTAAATTTGTAATTTGCTCGTGCAAATCGAAATTAACTAGCACCTCTTTTTATTGTTCTAACTTGAGTCATGCATGCATTATGAACATTGAGATTAGCTTCAAATGAAAGAGGGGAAACATCTCTCTTTATTGGTGTACATCTCATTTAGCAAAACTATGATTATGATAGGAAACAATTACACTGAATCACAGTGTCCTTTTTTTGGGGAAACACTGTATACTATACTAAAGAGTTTGTAAACTTTCTGTGTTTTTTTTTTCTCTTATTTTTTTTCATTCCTGTCATTGTTTATCAATTTTAGGATGAGAAAATAAATATATAAAACTGCGAATTAAGTATACAGTTATTTTATGACTTAACAACTAGATATCTTTATGTCTCTGTTTGATAGGATGTTTTCTTTTCATTTTTCATACAGCGAGAAAAGATGTAGTCTATAGGATGTCGGATACCTCGAGTATTATAGAGCTGTCTGTCATGGTTCCTGTGTTGGTGATGGACTCTACAGATTCCATTGATGTAAACAGTACTTCATGTTGATATCCTTTAATGGTTGTACTCTATGCTATGGGGTGACATGAAAAAAAGCATGAATGGGATTGAATAAACCTACAGGGATATGAATTTATGGGAGGTGTTTCACGAAAATTGTAATTGATAGCAAATTCATTTGAACACCTGAAATCAATCATATGGTACTTTTTCCTTCCCTCATTGCCTTGAATGCATAATGCATGTTGATTAGCACATTTAGATATGCTCTAAGTATTGCAATTAATTAGCAGAGTTGCAATCAATGTCTGGTCTCTGTCTATTTTCTTTAATAGGAAAGCATCCATTGATTCGCCCCAGTTCGAATTTAGCTATCAAATTCAAATTCGAAAGTCAAATTTGTGGATAAATTTCCTTTGACTCTCCTTTCCTGTCTATCCGAGGGACAATGAATGTTTTTGGTGTTGAATGTTGATGGTTTCGAATTTTTGTGCTGGTGATGAGGCCAAACAATCGCTGTCGATAGCACCCACCTCAAAGCTATTCTGCTGTGGGGATTAACATCATTAAGCTCCCACAAATATCTTTTCCTAAAAACCTAATTCCAAAGCTCAGTTTACCAACATGGGATACTCCAAAAACAATATTCAACAACTTCTTTGAAATTACCAATAGATGTTTTTGAAGGGTTATTCATCCACTATGCCTCTAGAAGAGATATCTTTAAGTCCATTGCCAATTTTTTTTTTAGAACATGAGGTTTTCCAGCAGTCAGTGCCTTATTGGAGTAGATGAAAAAGTGCCATTAACGTCAGTTCTTCCGTAATTCCGTCATAATCAGAAATTTTGTTGTTGGACCTTAAGCCGTAGGGGTTATCGCAAGAAATATTTGCAATCGTGTTGCAATTTTACAATTGATCGGTTAATTTTAGCTGTATCAAATCAGTTTAGACTCCTTGTTTCAAGAAGCAGATCACTGATCGAGTGCAAATTTGGTATGAATTGCAAGACATATGATTGATTTCCGGACCCAAAATAAACTTGCAATTGATTGCAAATTCCTTGCAATGCCCCCTTAAACAGACAATATGAGAAGTAAATATGTGTAAGGTGTTTTCAAATGCTGTGTTTGTGTTGAGATTTTGAATAAGGAATTCCAAATTGAACACTTTGGGTTCAGAAAAATTCTGCTAATCACATTTTTGCAAGCCCAAATGATAACAATCCTGACATTAGGCTGGGTGTATTAAACAGCATGTATTATTTTCGTTCAGAATTCAAAACCCAATTCATTGTTTCATCTACTATTGATATTATAATTGTTAAGTTTTAGGTCAGATGTGTGTCACCAAGCTTTACATAGTAAGCAGACCAAAGAGAAACTCCAGATGATATATTTGATAGATTTTGTTTAGAAAACGCCTGATACCAGAAGACACTGATGTAGATATTAAGCAAAACATTGTTGGGTGAATTCTTTTTTCAAATATTGAAGGGAGAAATACATGGAATTGGTATTAACAATTTTGTGGAAATAGTTTTATTGGGGAATATTGCATTTCACAGTTCTCTCCAATATTTTTAGTGTGTTTTATTTGGATAAATAACCTGAAGATAATATGGCATGAAGTGAAGAGTGTCTCAAATCCTTTTCAGAAATTTTAGCCACTTTAACAAAGAACTGTTGGAGAGAATATTTAATAAATCTGAAAGACCTGTTTCTAATGTAATGTAAATGCAAAAAATGGACGAAATTGAATTTTGTAAAATAATTTGTACTTGTTTTAAATGATGAAACTAATTTTGGGAACGTAATATCCAAGGCATCTGTCAGAAATTCTTAAAACAATTGCAGTTTTTGTTGGTTTTACTGTGTTCTTTGCATTTTAAATAAGATGATAATAATTGTTTTTAATGTCAAGTCCTTGAAGTTTGTAAATATCTTTTTGAAAACTTTTAATGAACCGTATATGCAACAGTGCAATAATATTAGAATTGTAGCGTCTTACTTGTAAAAATTTGAACAAAGACACTTCAAAAATAGCTCTAAGTGTTCATTTTCACTTTTCATCACATTAGTAAAAATGTCATGATGAAATGGAACCAAGAATTTAAACCAAAATTAAAAGGCTGTAAAAAATTGCAATTTATAATGTGTCAATATAACAAATATTACAGTCTAGCTTTGTTCATAACGTCTATTATTGGGGGCACCCCTGCATTCAACTTTACTGACCATGGTACATTAACCATGAATCATATCATAGCCCGAAACAATTGCTTGGTTGTTGTTGAATAATGTTACCATTCCATTGTTTCAGTCGATATGATAAAAATAATGCACATTGTTATGATTGGATAATGTACTTGAAGTTTATATTGGTATACATTTTGAAGATCATGTTTAAAAAGTGCAGGTACCATTCTTGAAAAGGACTCTTGATAAATTGTTCTTATAAACACCTCCATATTAAGCAAAATATTATCTTGCAATAATAATTCTTGAAGTTTACAAGCCTTCAAATACTTGTGGATAAATCAAATCTGGATTTACTTTTACCCTTGTAGGTACCATTCTTGAAAAGGACTCTTGATAAATTGCTCTTTGTTCTTATAAACACCTCCATATTAAGCAAAATATCTTGCAATGATCATGCTTAAAGTTTACAAGCCTTCATATACTTGTGGATAAATCAAATCTGGATTTACTATTACCCGTCTGACTGGTTGACTACAGTTTGTGTTACATATATTGTGCAGCTGTTCTTATTGTTTTTACTTTCTTTTCTGTTAGGGCTGATATCTTTGCATTTTTGTTCTTTAAGATGACTGTTTGTTCATATCTTCCACACCTTATTCTGGGTCTTCCAGATATTATCACCAACCATTTGCTGTGAACCAAAAGTTCTGAAAGATTTGCAGTGTCTGATTCCTCGTTTTGGCCAATATACTTCTTCAGAGTAGGCTTTTCTCTCACTGGATTGAAACCTTGCTTTTTTCTTCTGGTTTACATTTATACTGAAGTTTGCAAGATTATCTAACAATATTTTATGCTGATAAATTAAAGTAACCCCCTTCTATATTTTGTTGGATTCATCATGTATTATAGTGATGCTATTCTTATTCTTTTCACTCTTGTTTCTGAAGAGTTTGTGGGCTATTCATGGGAATAGAATTAGAAAGTGAAGAACATAACTTAAGTTTGAACGCAGAAGAAAGTTAGACACAGTGAGAAAGGCACAAACAGAGTCAGAGAGACAGGACAGAAGAAGGAAACTTTGATATACTTACAAGAATGCTGATGACACTCGAGTCATGAATGATAAGCGCCGGCTGACATCCAACGACAATGTGGTCCAAAGAGTGTCCAAGTAGTTCAGGATTGAAAAAGCTGAGTCTACGTCTGGTGCACGTGTATGGAAAACCCCCGAATCCAGAGCAGCTGAGTGATCATGTGTCCTCACAATGCTGCTCAGATCCGAGAATGGCGGATCTTGGCCGATTCACCGTACGGGCTACAGGAGTCGCACACAATTCGCGTGTGTGCAAACGTGTGCACACGCTCACGTAAGTGAAACCTGTCAGCCCAAAGAGGATGGATATCGAAGAGACGACACCAATTCACAACATTTCTTTGACTTGCTCATGCCCCATCCTTGTACAACCTCAAATTCTTCACACCATTTTGCTCACCTTCTGGCAATTCGCACCAAGTACTTGTTTTTTCTCAAAAGTTCTGCAAGATCTGCAATGTGTGATTTCCTGTCTTGGTCAGCATGCTTCTTCACAGTATTCTGGAACGAAACCTAGCTCCTATCCTTTGGTTCACGTTTTCAAACATCAGTGTAAAACCCACCATTTGTGGTGGTGTGTGTTTAAATAATTAACCGTGTTTAATATATTCTAGGGTTTAATCAAGAATATATTCTTCAGTTGGTACAAACTTGTTTTCTGAGGGGACATTGACTCTGAATTCTTCATTTGATGTTATAATGATGTGAACTTCAAGGGGTTCTCTCTCATTACGTTTAGAGCTGTCATCTTTTGCATTGTACTTTAATATTCAAGGTCACTTTATGTATAATCTCATATTTTTACTTATTGAAGGTCACTCTATGTATAACCTCATATTTGTACTTATTCAAGGTCACTATGTGTAAACTCATATTCTCCACTCTCTTTTGCTTGCATTCCAGGAGTTCGGCAAGACTTGCTGTGTCATTTTCTCCATCTTGGGTTGCACGCTTCTTCACAGTAGTCTTTTTCCCTCACTTGAATCAAATCTTGTTATCTTGTAATCTGGGCCCCGTCTCACAAAGAGTTACAATTGATCCGATCAATTGTAACTATGGACTGCTAGCAACGTCAACATCTATTATACATGTTTGTTCAAAATATTTTCAAGCTATGATGTATATTCATGCATTCATTGTTTTCTTGAAAATTCACTATGCTTCTCTTTGCATACAAAGGACATTGTGAAAAAATTTTGTAGAAAAAATTATGACATTGATGGATTTCCATAGAGCTTCGATTGATCGGATCAATCGTAGCTCTTTTTGAGATTGGGCCCTGGTTTATGTTGTCATAAGTCAGAGTGAATCCCATGAATGGTGACGTGTGTTATACCATCAATATATTTGTATTCTAGGGTTTTATCATTCCTTCAAATGGTGCAGGTTTTCTTTGTAGGGTACATCAAGATGACTTGTTCAGCTGGTGTTATATTATCTCAAATTTTAATGGGTACTATAGGGCTGGAAAGTACTCTGTGTATACATTTTGAATTTATGAAGAAAAGATTACAGAAACAACTCTACGACAGGACTGTTGCTATAAGGCCCTATGTTAGAAATGTCGCTTTCATACTGTGCAAAATATTACCTTTCTGTAACACTCAAAGTTTGCGAGATTGTCCAACAAAGTTTCTAGTGATGAATTGAGTTGATACCCCATCTAATTGGTTGGCATTATTTTGTATTATATATAATGTTGCCTTTTTCATTCCTTTCACACTCTTCCTTCAGGGCTGCTATCATCTAAATGCACTAATTCAAGTTTTCTCTTTGTCCACATTCAATCTTCCACACCCTTTTGCTCGCCTTTAGCGTATTCGCACCAACAGTCAGCCCGCTACCGCACGAAAACTGCTTGTATTTATCGTACACATATGCAGCTCGTATGGTTCCTTGCATACGTAATGAGCTCACGGTATACGGGGTGCGCTTGAAAACACAAATATATTTTCAATCATGAAAAATGTACCTCGCCATCATTTTGAATGAATAATATGTCATTTTGAAGAAAAATGTCGGCTCTTTCACAATATCAAATCATTATTACCGTATTTGTACTCCCAGATGGTTATATTTTACGTCAAACACAAGCTTACTTTCCTTCCATTTTTATCGAGTTTGGGTTGAAAACAGAGACATAAAAAACAGCTAAAAACTATAGGAACCTCACTATTCAGAATGATTTTCGAAAAAGTAGGTATTAATCTTCATTTCGTGTGAATATCAGGTCGTTTTGTTGATCGAACGGGTCAGGTCCACGGTTTAAAAAAATGGTTTCAAATTCTGAACAAATAAGATACGAAGATTTTCGAATGAATTCCGAACGCCTACCGAACGCTGCTGACGTAGCGATGACTAACATGGTGAGTGGATTTGTACCGAGTATTTACGTGCGAAGACTTCTTGGAATGGCATTATTACAACATTAGCAGTCCATTTCATGTAATCTTATCTTTTCCGATTGAATAATTTAATTGATTATAGACAACACATCGTTTGCAGTTCCCAAAAATGTTCGTATAGCCTAGATATTACAATTTGACGAACAGTGTGCGCCCACCCATACAAGTCTGTGCGGGGCTCTGCTCAGCCGACTCTTGCTTAAGCCAGCGTCCTTGCATTTTGATTTTGATTTAAGGGGTTTCCTTGAAACTTTCCTATTTGAGCGCGTATAAGAGGGTTTTTTATTTCCTACATGCAAATATTGTTTACTGTCATTTTGTTCCTTCTTTTTTTGTGGTCGCGGTGTGTATAATTTTTTTAGTTCACGTGGAATCCAAACACTTCTGATCCTTGTTTTCTTTTCTGACTCGCGTTTAAAATTCTCAATTAAGAAATAATGATTACAAGAAGCAAAAATAAGTTTGCCTGGACTGTTCAAATGAAGTCCATCTGAATGAAATAGTCCAATATCTAAAAAGTCACTGTTTGAATCAAGCAAAGTACAGTCTGGAAGTGTTTGACATAATCTTAGAAGTTCAGCATTAAAAAAACTAGATGTATAATATAAGATCATCACAGTCAAAATGAGGTAAAACTGTAGAAAAGATTACAGATGATGAGCGAAATACCTCCTTGACAGTATTATACAAATAAATCAAATGTTTTCTCTCTCTCTCCCAAATAAGACTTTAAAGATTGTTTGTTCCTACATGGATAAAAACATGCGATATATTATGATCGTAAGTATTTTCATATATGTTCCTGATATCCTGTCATCAAATCTTCCTCCTGCTGGCGTTACTTTTAGGGCTGCCATCTTTTGCATTGTAGTCACATGTATTTGGTTTGAGGAATTCTTTCCCTAGTCTTCTGCGAGAATAACCTCATTCAGACCAGATCAACATCATTGTCTTCATTTGATTCATTCAAGTACAGCTGACAAAGTCTATTGCTACCTCTTTCAGTCTTGGTGATATTTTCGAATGGATTGTCAACAATGCTTGCAAACTCTTCCGAAGAAATGACATTTCCTGCATCAACTTGCAGCAGGATCGCTTGCTGTTGAACTTGAAGGAAGGAACTTGTTTGATTAAAAAACTGTTGAACTGTAAATAACATTGAAAATATACATTGAATCAACAAACTTCTGAACAAGTTACAAAATGATAAATAGGGGAAGGCGGGGTAAGTTGAGCATAGGGGCAAATTGAGCCACTGCCCCCAGGCCAATAATGAATGAGTCAGACATTATGGTGGTGTCATGTATTGATGACCCATTACATAACCCTTAACCCCACCACATTGTTTTCAACTTTGAAACAAAAAGCACTTTTTTAGAGGGAAAAATACAAATTTCAGCCAAAAAAGTAAAAAAGGGTGTGAAATAGATAAGTGTTTTTTACACACACACTTCTTTACATATAATAAAGCATAAGAACAACATTGTCAGTCCAGGTATGGATCTTCATTCTTGTCACAGTCTTTTACATGATGGATACATAAGAAATGTGTGGATGCGAAATTATCGCATTAAGTTCGGACTGGGGTAAGTTGAGCCAGCAAACATGGGGCAAGTTGAGCCATGGTAATTCTTATGGTAATGTAAATAAAAACACAATCAAACCTTAAAAAGCCATCGATATGCAGGCAGAAAAGAGCAAATTCACATGACAGTTCTTTTACTTTTAGAGAATGTTAGTATTTTCAGAGAATTAGCAAGTGAAAAGACTTTGAATGAAAAATTGACATGCTGGTTCTTCCCGCATACATTTTGTACATAGTTTTTGTGGCTCAACTTACTCTCAAAGGTAGCACAAATGGGGCAAGTTGTGCCACTTGACATCGTTTTTTTCAAAGGTCACAACGACTTTCAGTGTGGGGGTAGAAAGTTGTATATAGGTGAAAAAGATTTCCCAAGAATCATATTTAAAGGCAAGGTACTTATTTCTACAATATTATTAGTCATATCAATTCTATCTTGCAAAATGCAAAAAGTGTCACAACTTACCCCGCCTTCCCCTACTATATATGCAATACATATACACTAACTGGCATCTGAAGAGTCCAATAGAAATAGTCCAAAGACAAGAATTCTAAGACCCAGGGCAAGAGTCCAAATGACAAGAGTTCTAATCTAACGTCCTGTCTTCAGTCTGTGCCCTACCCATCTGCATTTGTTCTTCGTTGCAACCTTGATGTCCCGTTGAAACCTGGAGCCCGGAAATGCAAAATCCATTTCGCTAAAAGTTTAGAGTACTCTTGATCTCATTGATAAGCACATATATTTATTCACAATATATGTGTCTGGGCATCAGATCAATGTACACAAATTTACAGTTGTATACCTAATAATAAGTGAACCTCTTGTTTTCCTCTACCTTACAGTATTACTCGATGAGTTGCCAAACTTTACATATAGATACATACATGTAATGAATCTGTTTTTCAAGCAGGAGGGGGTGGTCTCTATGACATTGAAGTTATATGCCATCTAACAATCTTTAATTCTTTTAAAGGTCATTTTTATTTGTTCTTTTTCCTTGTCCTCTATTCTTTTTTTAGTATTTTAATCTGTGAAGACTTTTCATCATTTAGATACTGTAGTTGGTGCATGCGAATGTCTACATACTCTGTAAGCTCCACTAGCCTCTCTGCTTTTTCATTCATCTTTTTTATTGCTTCAATATCAAAGGTCTTGGAATTTTCAAGTTTGAAGCAATAGCCTCTTATTATCAGTGCCTTTGACCCTACTTCAGTAGTTAAGCGGAATAGATCCATGTTCTGAAAAAAATATTGAATTTGACGTAATTCAACATTTTTCACAAGTAAACTCATTAAAAAACAAAGTATCAGAAGACTCAATGTGATATAAATCAGACATGGCACAATCATTCATCTAAATACAGTAAGTAGGCCTACAAGGCAAAAAATGAAATGCATGACATATTTTTTATATACACAAATAATACTTACAAAATAATAAATACTACATATTATACAATACATATACACTTACTGACATCTGAAGAGTCCAATAGAAGTAGTCCAAAGACAAGAATCCAAACACCCAGGGCAAGAGTCCAATGACAAGAGTTCTAATCTAATATCCTGTGTTCAGTCTGTGTGCTACCCGTTTGTGTCTAGTATTCGTTGCATTTCTGATGTCCCGTTCAAACCTAATGCTGGAAGTGGTGCCCAAAAAATTGTGTCTGCCTGTGCAATCAATGCTCGAAACGCCGGTTTTAAACATAATGCCTCCTTCGTTGTGACTCTCGCATTGAACACTTCTCCATAAAAGTTGCTTCTGGCAAGCTCTTTCGAGTCAAAGACTTTGTCCAAAAGTTTGACCGCCTAGTCCTTTGGGCTGTAGCATGCAGAATAGCAACGCTCATAGACGTCCCTGTCCATTCTCCATGAATGAGTCGGGGAACCGATGACCACTTGACGTCCATCAACAAGGGCGATGTACTTCACTGGTGGCTTCACAGCATCGCCTGTTCTGTGAGCGTCATCAAAGTTCTTTCCGATCCGTGCAAGCTCCATCTCCCGGTGTTGGTTCTGGGCTCGAAGGAAGGAAAATATCTGCATGTAATCATGACCTGCAGGTGGATAGAAGGCCTGATGAGGAGCATGTCTGGGACCAGTCAATGTCTACTCTTGTCGATCACTTCAAGTCATGGCATATTCTTGGGCAGAACACCTTGTCAAGATGTTATCAAAGCTCTAGCCTTGTACAGCAGTTCCAGGAAGTGAGTATATCAGTGCTCCAGCATCAATAACATCAAACTTTTAAGAATCTGGGTGACTGTCCCTTGTGGACAGGAAAAGTGCTACTCCTTGACCCTTCCATGATGTCTGTCAACAAATCTGACTTGGTGAACGAGTTGATAGAGCCTTTAGATGACAGTGAAGGTGAGTATGTGGAAGACTCATGATGGAAGAACTCATTTTCATTGGATGGTTGAGGCCGATCGGTAACTGGTGCTGGAAGAGAGCTGTCTTCATCAAACAGATGGCGATCCAGAGGCCATATGTCACAAGACAATGAAACCTGACAAGATGTTTGCTGGTGTCATGGCTTTTACCCAAGCACCTCCAGCCAGCTCTGCCATGTTGTAGATGGTTATGTTCTTTGTCAGATGCCTTAACATCCAAGTGTCGTCTGCAGTGTTGTAGTAAGCTATCAGAGGTCCGAATACGGCCCTATCTAGTGGTTGTAACCAATGAGTGGTATGTGGTGGCAGTGTGGCGATGTTTATGATATTCGGCTTGAAAAGCTTCAAGACTTTCAGGGACAAGTGGCTCTCATGATTGTCCATGAGTCAGAACAGCTACACTGTAATGAGACTAGTGCTGATACTAACTCAGGTCAAGAGGTTAAGCTCTGGCCGGTCACCTCTGACCGTCCACATACCACATGGATGTGATATGAATCTTATATAAGCGGCATGCCACGTTGGCTGGCCAGTTAGAATAAAATCACCGACTGCAACACTATATACTAGGCTCTGTGTCATCTGTATTCCTGTACCTTTCAGAACATTACGTGGTGTCAGAAGTAAACTAAATTTTAGACATGGATGGTATGAAGATACCTGAAGCCTTGTCGCTGCAAGGAAATGTTGCTGAGAACTGGAAAAGGTGGATACAAAGAATTGAGCTGTACCACATCGCTAGTGGGTTAGACAAGAAAGACTCCAAAGTGCAAATGTGTACATTTTTACGTATAATCGGACAGGATGCATTGGAGATCTACAATACGTTTACCTTTGATTCAAATGACAGTCAACCAGATCTTTCCGCTGTAATTGACAAGTTCACGAAGCATTTTGAGCCTCAGAGGAATACTATGTATGAGAGACATTTGTTTAATACAAGGTTCCATCTAGACGGGGAGAGCATTGATCAGTTTGTGACAGACCTCAAAACTAAAGCAAAAACATGTGAGTTTGAAAGCTTACATGACAGCCTGATAAAGGATCGAATTGTGGTCGGGATTCGGGATGACAGCACAAGAGCCAGATTGCTTCGTGAAACGAATCTCACATTGCAAAAAGCAATTGATGTGTGTCGTGCAGCCAAAGTTGACTCCTGGAGCTGTGAACCCTCATCATGTGGACATGATGCAGAGTGTTGCAAAGACAAAGCAAGGAAAGGACATCCGACAGAAATCAACTAAATGTGGTCACTGTGGAGCACTGCGTCACAAAGGAAAGCAATGCCCAGCAATGGACAAAATGTGTAACAAGTGTGGAAAGCAAAAATAGATGGTAGAGATCCAAATCTGGCGATACTAGATTACCGCAACACCCCTAGTGATAGCATGCCATCACCAGCACAGCTATTTTTGGGTAGGCGAACGCAAACTGTACACTCCTTCCAACCTCTGCGAAACTTTTGGAGCTGCGCACATTTCATTTGGTTTCTGAAAAGATAGCGAACAGGCAACAGAAGCAGAAGCGCTTTTATGACAGAGGCTCAGAAGCGCTGACCCCTCTCAAACCAGGAGATCAAGTCCTGCTGAGGGAGGAAAAAGAATGGAAACCTGCAGAAATTGTTGCAACAGCAGGCAAACCCCGATCACACATTGTGCAAACCCCTGCCGGAGCGCAATATCGAAGTATGGGAGAACTGGTGACTCAGTTACCAATGTTTTCAAACTCTCATATGCAGCTGTTTGTGGTGACTCCCAGTGCCACACCACGTCTTTCTCCAGAAGAATCCGTAATGGTGCAGTTTCACTCGCTAGATTGGGAATGAACTTTCCCAGGTATTTGATTGTACCAAGAAACCTTGTTGCTTGGTGTTTCCATCTGTTGCACTGCTTCAACTTTCTTGGGGTTGGCCTCAACTCCCTCTGGTGTCAGTAGATGACCTCCTTCACTCTAAATCAACATTTAGACGCATTAAGTTTCAGATTTCTCTCCTGAACACGTTGAAGAACACGCTCAAGACGCTTGTCGTGTTCCTTTTTTGTAGCTCCCCACACAAGTATATCATCCATGATGACCTCGACACCCTCCAATCCTTCAAGCATTTTATTCATTTTCCGCTGGAAGATTTCCGGAGCTGCATTTACTCCGAATGGCATCCTGGTATATCTATAGCGGCCATACGGTGTGTTGAATGTACACAATTTCGAGGTCTCAAGATCCAATTTCACCTGCCAATATCCACAATTAGCATCCAGCGTGCTAAACACTTTGGCATTTGGCATTCCTGCCACTACTTCCTCAACTGTCTTCATGGGGTAATGCTCTCTCTTAATCGCATCGTTAAGCTGTTTTGGATCAATACATATCCTGACTTTTCCTGATTTCTTAGCCACAACGACCATCGAATTGACCCACTGTGTAGGCTGTGTTTCCTTCACTATCACACCTAGCTTCTCCATGCGTTCGAGCTCTAGTTTGACCTTTTCTCGTAGCGCTACAGGAACACGTCTAGGTGGGTGGATCACTGGTTGGGCCTCTGGTCTTAAGTGAATGTGTTGCTCTCCTTCAACACGTCCTAGTCCATCAAAGACATCATATTTGCTTAGCATCTCAGGCTCCAAGTTGCTTTCAAGTGCATCCATTCGCTTAATCATGTTCATTTCCAAACATGAATCACCTCTTAACACAGGCACAACGTTGCGGTCCAATACATGAAACTCCAGCAAGTAGAATTTCTGTTTATACTCGCACATTATCTCACACTGTGCAACTGGGCTAAGTCTTTCCTCGGAATAGGTGAGAAGTTTGTTTCTGGGCTTTTTGAGCTTTGCTCCAATTCTTTGTGCGGCTGACATTGGAAGCACATTACACTCAGCACCTGAATCCATTTTCATTCTCATGACTTGTCCATTAAGGCGTACATTCACCTTCCAGTTTTCCAAGTTCTTTCGCTTGTGTTCACTTTGTCTCACAGTGTTTATGTACATTTCTTCGTCGGACTCTATATACAAATACTATGTTAAAAAAGATACTTGATTGAAAGCTCTATGTTCAAAATAACACTATCATACTGAGCAGGATATTACCTCACCGTAACATTTCAAATATGCAACATTATCCAACAAAATCTTACTTGTAGCTACACCTAACGTAATAGCACTTTGTGGGCCTGTGAAGATCTTCATCAAAGTTCCAACACATCAGTCCCGACAACTTCACAATAATTCGTATCCCTGTACTTTATGTAGGCGAAATTAAACCGCATATTGGTATCAATGAGCACAACATGCAGGAGATATTTGGTTAATATCGCCGTCAGAACTTGAAAAAATTGCATTGATATTGCATGGAAAATCTGTGGTAAGATGATTGGTTGCGATTCATGGTCTTTCTGTACCGAGTTCAATCTATAAGCTGAAGCCGATTCCACTCATGAAGAAGACTTTTGGTGTACTTAGAAAATTCTTCCTGTTCCTTCCGAGTTTGAAGACGATTGTTTTTCTTGGCTTGAAGGATAGGTCCAATTACGTCATCTGCCTCTTCGGCGCAGATCACGTCATCAGTTGAGAGCCTGGGAACAGTAGCCGAAAGCTGATGATATGTCTCCAGACAGCAGGAGGTTGTGATTGGCAGCAGCCTTGCTGTTCTTAAATCACTCTCTTCCAGCACCATGGCACTTGTGGTAGTGATAGTCTGGTGCAAGATTTCCTTTGTGCACAATTGTTGATGTAAATCCAGATCAAGTGGTAGGCAAGAAAGGGTGTCTGCTGCTGCATTCTTCTTTCCAGGTAGATATTTGGTACTGAAATTAAAATCTGCCAGTTCTGCAACCCATCTAAGTCCCATGGCATTCAGCTTGGCTCTTGACATGACGTAGGTCAATGGATTATTGTCCAAAGACTGAAGTGAGTTGGATGAGACAAGTAGTCTCTGAAATGGTCTGTAATGGCCCATTTGAGTGCTTGTAGTTCTTATCAGCTGGGGTCAGAGTCCAGGAACCATACCCAATGACCTGATTTTTTCAATCATGCTCCTGGGTTAGCACCGCACCAAGTCCATCCTGCAAAGCATCTATGAAGAGGCAGTATGGCTGGTTATAATCCAGATAGGCCATAGTGATATACTTTCTTTGTCCATGAAGCCCTGATGAGAAGCCGTGCCTTGGTCAAGCATTGTAAACCAACAACTACCACCTAGTCCATCAAGTACATCATGAATCATTGGGAATGGCTGTCAATCACAGATTATCTTCATGTTCAGCTCCCTGTAGAAGAGACATACAGAGACGTAGGCTGCCGAACTATGTTTTCATATGTATGTGACCCTCCACATCGGACACGCTTTACATTTCTTTTGCATGTACTCTGTGTGTGTTCCATTTGTTGGCATTGAAAACACCATAAGGCTCGAGGAGTGTTAATATTAACCTTGAATGTTTATTCATTTCATTTCATTTTTCATTTTTTATTTACATCTTTAACATTTACAATAAGTTTTGTTCCATACATCTTGATACATAATCAATATAACAAGGAAAAGGCATATTACAATATTCAAAGTTTACATTCCCTGGTAATTCCTTGCAGTTAAAGAACAATAGGATTGATCAAGTTTCCTGAACAGCCCTGTCGATCTTCTTTTTGAACCTTACTTTATGCACTTTTTGTTCTTTGAGGAAGTCCAATAATTCGTAGTCTGAAATATTTGTATATACACGATGAATAACACCCCTAGTCAGAAAGGGGGGTTCGGATGATTGCGTAACTTTGACGAGCATACCCCCAAACTCATGCAGTTATCTCTAGTTACTTTTTAACTTGATGGGAATTCTTACATACTATGCGGAGAGATTCATCATTTTTTTTATCACTGATCTGACTTCTCCGCCAACACAATTGTTAATTTCCTGCCAAACAGATAGAATTGACTGAAACATTAAGTTTCAGATCACGACCATTCGTGATTTTTAATTTTATTTGGGTCTTTGGGAGTGTCGGCATTCATGTATTCTGGCTGTGGGGATTGCTGAAATGAAGCGTAATAAGCCTCCTCATCAGATGAGAAGTCAGCCATATTGGCTTAAGACTCAGGGACTATGCAAATAAAGCTACAATCCATGATAGTGCATCTCCCCAACCGAGTACATCCTCGCGAATATATAGTTTAGTTCAAGATAGTTACTGCAGTGCAAAATTCCTGCCAAAATCTGAGCTTACCTCACATGATTTTAATGCCTCCCTCTTGTATTTATCCTGTACGATCAAAGAAAATCCTATACAAAATTTGAAAAACGCAATCCAAAATGCAAACCAAAAGGATAATTCCATAAAATGTAATCCAAGGGGCAACTGAAAACAAAATTTGAGCGGAAGGAATAGATTCCAGCTTAGACAAAAAGCACCAAAATTGATGTTGATAAACACGCAAAAAACATGTCTGGTGCTCTCCTGTGGTTTCATTATATCTGCCTTTTAAGGCAGAGACACTACTTCAAATTCGTGTCTCCTTCAGTACTTCGTATATAGTGTCATATACTTCCAAAACAATGTATGATATGATGCTTTCTCCTACTCTGTACAGAATTGACAGGCTCATGAAACTTTCACCTTACGTAAAAATTGACAAATATGAATGAAATTTTAAAGCTTACACACATTTCATCAGTCGATTATTCTTTGTATTTACATGTTGCAATAAAAAAAGAGAGATCGAGGGATAGCGCGCTAGAGTATGAGAGTGATGTTGAGTTTGACAATTGAGCTTTCGGAAATTTGCAGTGAAATTATTTGTATCATTTTTGGATTGTTAAGAACAAGCTGGGTTTGAACAGTGAGTAATGGTATGGAAACTTGAAAGAGAGAGAATGTTGAATAGGGAGCATTTAAAAGAAATGAAGGAAGGAATGAAGAAGGAAAGGAAAGAAAAAATGAATAAAGAAGAGAAAAATAAAATGAAGAAGAAAGAAAGAAGGAAAGGAAAAAAAAAAGAAAGGAAGGAAGGAAGGATACTCATAAATATGCACACCCACCACAGAACCATCTAGCTCTATCCATCCTCATGCCAGACATCTCCATCCCCTTATTAAACAATTTTGTCTCTCTTTTTATTTTCGAGCACCGTATTATATAAAGGCTTTGTTTGTATCTCAAAGTCCAATGGTTTCCCATTAGTGCTGACGTAGTGGGTGGTTTTTCACTTCTGAAAAAAAAAAAGGAAATATATATGCCATAATAATACTAAAAATGTGGTTCTACAGGTAAGGTTCTAGGGAAAGTAACCTGCCCTGTTCTACGGGCTTACACATGTCCCATCTGCGGAACAAATGGTGACAATGCCCATACAATCAAATACTGCCCTGTGGAATCAGACATGTTCAGAGAATCTTCCTAGGAGTAGGGCCAGCCTCTCCTCTGACACACCTTGTCAGCTTTCTTGATACGCTCGTCAGCTTTCTTGATACGCTCGTCATCTTGTGCTCATAATTCAATGAATGAATCACGGTCCATTCTGACGAAATTTTGAAAGTCTCTGGTGCATTATTACTTAATTCTGTCAGTAAAGTCATGTAGGCACCCAGTGCCTTTCTTTGTGCAATCCATCTTTTCACCCAGATCTTCCTACGACACCTCTGTGTTTGTTGCTGACGTGATGCAGCGCGAATTGCGTTATGTTTTTGCTTTTTCTGCTTTGCTGATATAAGGCTTTTTGTGGTTCAGCTGGGGAGAGCACTTGAGTAACAAGGGGTTGGATTTTGTCTGCTGCTGTTTTCCTTATTATAGTTATTGGTCTTATTTATGCTTTTAGTGTGAAGTCTGCACAATCCCTGAAGTGATGACATAGTAGCATTGGAAACGCGAGTCTCTGACAACCAGCACCTGTGGATAGGTGACAGTACATGTCAAACTCGAAATTGTCCAGATGTCGTAATAAAATAAAATATCAACAATGCAATCCTGATTGTAAAAAAATAAGCATATTGATCAGTTTGATTTTATTTTGGAAACATTTCCAGAACCAAATGTCAAGGATGCCATTGTTGAAGAAGGAAAAGATAAAAGAATATACTTTGTATACTTGTTGCAAAGAATCTGAAGAAGTGCGGTTCATATCAAAATTTGGAATGTATGATAAGCCAGACAAATTTTTCAAATGTTTACCACTTGGAAGTTGCTGAGGAAGTGTAGACTGGGTTCATCCTGTTGAATAACCTTGGGGAAAAGAATCTTCCTAGGAGTAACAACAAAGTTAAGGCCAATGCCTAGTATTTGTAGTTCCTGTTCTGATGAACAATATTTACTGAGGCTAATAACTTTCTTCTTTGTATCCTGGCATTAAGTCAAGTGAACTGATTTGGGAGTTAGGATATTAAAACTTCTTGAATGATATGTCTTTCCCTGTGTTCTGGGAATATCTTCTTGGTATTGTCTGTGTGCTTTCTGTTTGTCTTGTGGAGGTCTTCTTTGCTGTGTGTATCTTCAATCTGGCATTGTGTTTCCATGATGTGCTGTTCTACCAGATGACAATGACAATGACAATGATTTTATTTCTTTGACGGCCCCTCCTGGGGGCATAGAAGAAATATAACAACTTACAACAATGGCAATAATAGGCATAAGAAAAAAAATACCAAGGTAACAAAAAAAAAATAGATTAATAAAAAGAAAGAAAAAAAGAATCAAACACGATGATGATAAAGATATGTACAATACAAGAGCAGTAATAGAAATAGAAACGGGCACAAATTAACCCACCCACTCCCGACATGCCAGAGAGTATCTGGAGACCGGTACCCCACTGAGCATGTGCGGGTGCAATCCAACAAAATCTGAAATCATGCCCTAATACGAGAAAGTAACCAAGACAGCAACTACACTTAAGATATTAAAATTTTGACATAATGAATTTACAAAATCTTGACAGATTTTTCAAGTCTTTTGTATTTCTCATATTAAACAGCTTGTGCATATTAATCGCGTTTGGTCTGACAAAATAATACCCTCTAATTAAAGCTTTCCTTTCACTTTCAAAAGCAGGACAATTAAGGACGTTCCACAGTTATGTTTGTGCACATTATGATCTGCGCATATTTAACACTCCGCGCGCTGACGTCACAATGGATGAACAGGTGATTAATTAGCTGTGGGTATGAGCTGATTTTTCTCATCATCTGCATCCTAACTGCATATCCGATGCGTTATTTTATGAAGCTAAAAAAAATATAAAATTTCCATGGACCATTAAAAAAAATATCTCTACAATTTCAAAATACTTTACTTTGCAGTACTGCCAAGAATCACGAATATGACCCCCAGTTTGAATAAATGGTAGAGTGGTTTTGATTTTTCTTCACATAGATACAAAGCATTTGGCGCATTTTTGGTGTTTTAAAAAGCACGTTTGCTCATATAAAAATGCTAATAGTTTGAAAACAAGCACATGAACCCCTATTTTTTAATGTTTGTACCTCTTAAGTATAGATTCCTCTACAACTTTGCAAATGTAGGTGAAAATGACATGGATTTTTAATAAAGTGCAGCATTTATTGTACTTTTGTAGTCTGTTATTGAAATTTCACATTTTTGAGATTGGGTTTTTGTTATCTTTTACGCCATTTTTAAGAACTGACTGTGCTGTTAGACTTAAAGTTGCAAACGAATAGCACAATAATTAGATTCTCTATTCTAACGATACAATTAATAACTCTCTTGCAAAATTTGAAGACTTTTTCATGTATTTTGACTGAGTAATAGAGGTTTAAACTCATTGTAGTATTCTTGCGAGGTCTAAAAATGCAAAATTATTTTGAATGCGCAATTCTTAAGAACATCAATTTGGGTGAACTTTGAAGCTCTATAGCAAAAAATCAAGCACGTGGACCTATGTTAATTTTTGCATATTTCGAATATTAAGGTTCTAAAGTATCTATGTGCAAAGTTTGGTGAAAATGACATGGATTTCACTTTAACTGTGGAACGTCCTTAAACACATAATGAAACTCGTCACCTGGCTCATGCGAGTCACATAGAGTACAAGTTTGCAAACCTTGATTAGGCAGGTAACGACCATTAGCAATTGGCAATCTATGATTTCCACAACGATATTTACAGAGTTCAATCCTATCTGCAAAATCTAATTTCACTAAATAGTTCTCAAACCCAAAATTTTGTTTGAATATCCTATAATTTATGCACAAACGGTTTCTATTAATTTCAGTATTCAATTCCTGTTTAGCAATATCATCCAATCTGAGACTCACAGTTGACTTAACCCACTTAACCTCCAAGACCATATTCTCAACACTCCACAGGTTAGACATCCCACATCTATCCAAAATGTCTTTCACTTTTACTATCCATGGTGACTTATAAAGGTCCCTATCATGAAGTTGATGCAAAAGCCTATAAATCATACTTGACAATTTAGATTTTCCATTTACACTTTGACGAATCCTTGCCCCAAAATTTAATGTAATTTAATGTAATTTAATGTAATTGGTATCTAGTGTATCTTCTAAGATCTTGGTGAGGGCTAGTCCAGCTTGCTTGATAATGCAGGTCCCTTGTTTAGACTGGATTGGGGACTTGAGAGCCTAGTCCATTTGGAACAATTTTTTAGGCACCGCATCTCTTGAGGAAGGTAAGATGCTTGACAAGCTTGGCACGCTTAATGTGGTTGCGTTCAAGTTTCCTAGTTTAGTGAGTCTTCTTTCTGTATATAGCTGGATAATATGTGATTTATTTATCATTACTGTATATTCATGTTTTCTTTAAAAAGACAGGGTTGTCTCAGTCAAGCCAGTTGGCCTGCTTTTCAAGGGAGCCCTGTCGAATATACATACGTATAAATCTGACATATACAGAAATAAAAGCAGTGATCAGAGATAAATAATGGCAAGGGTTTTTATAGAAACAAAATAATATATGAAATATGATATTAACACAGACAAAAATGTAATGGACAAAAATCATTTCACAAGTAAAGAAAATTAAAAAACAAAGAACATGATAAGACAGGAGTCATTTTGAAAAGATTTGAAGGTTTGCATGGTGGTGTGACTAGATAACAAGTTTTTGGTTTCACTATGTAAGTTAGTCCTTAAAAGGACTTTCTACTGTTAAATACAATAGGTAGTTTGAATAACACACTATTGGTGCAATCACTCTGGGAATTCTTGCATGCATAGACACATTTACACTGGTAGAAAGCGTCACAACTCCTGCAGATAACAAGCTATCTTGATCAAACTAATTGCTTATGGTACATATTTTGCATTACCAAACATTATAAAATGCATATAGCTGGTACAGGTTGCAAAGACAGTGAGGTAGGCCTGACATTACTATTAGGTTGGGCAAGAGCTGTAATCTGTCCTGCTTACGCTTCTTTTACATCAAACTTTGGTCAACCTCAAATTCTTCACACCCTTTGGCTGGCCTTCCCAGAATTTGCACCGAACACCTGTTTCCCCTGCAAGATTTGCTGTGTCTGATTCCCTGTCTTGGGTAGCATACTTCTTCACAGTAGTCTCTCTCTCTCACTTTAACAAAACCTTGTCCTTTCTTCTGATTTACATTGTCAAATGTAAGTGTGAATCCCAGGAATGGCGATGTGCTTTTACTATCAACCATGTGTATATTCTAGGTTTTCATCACTCTTTCAGTTGGTTATTTCCAAGGGTTCATCAAGACTGATTTCTTCAGCTTGTCTTGTATTTTCTGTAACACTCAAGAACTGAAGACAGCCAGTTATTAGAGGATAGAGATTAGCGAGAAATAGTGATTGATTTAATTCATCTCCATATACGTTTCTTTGATCGTCTTGCAATTATCGGGTGTTATAGTAAGGTAATGTTTTGCATATTGTGAAAGTATTATGGTTAATATACATGTAGAGCAATTTATCACATCCTTTTAAAGAATGGTTTATGTACTTCAACAAATCAAAATGCTTGTAACCCATATTCCCTTGCAGAACACATCATTAATAGGCATTATCTAACCATGGAGCTATAAAACACTGTAATAGCTCCATGATCTAATCGATTGGTACAGCCTGAAAAACACTAGATGAAGTAGAGTGTGAAAGTGTTTCACACTGTTTTCAAATTTAGGATAGATAATCCTTATAATGCCTGACTGAGTAATGTGCATTATTTGTTTTATGGTCTCACCTGCGTAGCAGGATCAAGACATATCCACTTCATCATTAAATATTAACCAAGTTTAAATTATTGAATAAATGATTTTCAAATGTTCTAATTATGAGAGATTGATTCCTCTAGGGGATGCATTCCAAGAGGTTATATCATGGTGAGTTGGTGACAAAGATCAAAATAATATTATATACTACCATATTCTATTTATGGTACTTAGGAAGAGTAGTATACCTTATCTGACAGTTGTGAACTGTAAGAGAAAGCACTTTAAATGTCCTTACATTTTCAATACGACAACTCACCGCCCCTGAAAACCACATGACGTTTTAATTATGGGCTGATAAGCCTTTTTCTATCTACATCCTGGGAGGTTTGACATTAATCCCTTTGTAGTTTTCATAAGATCCAATATTTGTTAGATCATTGAAAATAAAGATAAATATGCTTGAATTTTTTTTCGTGATTTTAAAGCCAGTAAAAACTGTTAAAAAGGTGGGTTTTACATTTTAAAAATCATGTGTCGGGCTTAAGAGTTAATAATTTTTGCTATCATTTTGACTTTGGAAATCAGTATGTGCAATTTTTATCATACCCCCCCCTTCTTGGTGTTGTGGTAATTGTGGTAAATTTCAGTTGCCAATGGAATTGAAAATAATACTATAATCAGTGCAATTGAATTCTCTGAAGTCATCCCTAAATGTTCATCTTGAAATAATCTTGTTTTGTTTGTGTTGTTAATTTTTACTGTGCATATTTTTGCATCCCAGTATTATTTTTACCATTCCTTGAGTTATTAAACCTGTATATATATGTTTTATACTATTTTTGTTTTGTAAAATATTAATTAAAAAATATAAGTCGCTACCTGTTGTTCTCACAGCAAATGATAACTGATATCATTGACCTATTGATCATGACTCATGAGTGTATGTTTCCCAGAGACCTCTACAGGGACCATTTGTTTCCAGTAGGCAACGGCTTAACACAATGCAGACCTCTAAACTTATCTAAATTTCAAGGTAAACAACAGAACTATTACCATTCTGAGTTCTTCTTTTGATACTGAATCCCTCTATTTTCTATATTTTTTTCCTTGACTATTCAATTTTCTTTTTTTCATTCAACCCCCCCCCCCCCCACACACACAAAAAAATCATCTGTATTTTTCCTTTAGACAGATTTTGAGGTCTGCATGAAGTTTTGGAACACGATTCCCAGAATACTTTGAAACCAAAAGTAATATGTAAAAGTGCTTTGAATTTTGTGTGTGTAAATCTTCAGTATTCTGAAAACAGTGTACATGTATCTTTCTCACTTGTATTCTATTTTTGAAATTTTGTTCTGTAAAGTATATGAAAACTTGCTATTACATTCTAAAGTGCTGTACACTGACAAACCTTGTTTTATATAATTACCATGGATTACATTCCTACAAACGCCTTCCTGGAAAAAAAGCCCGGGAAGAAAGTCATCAGTTTATGTGATAAGTAGTTTTGAACATCAGCAGACATGCCAACCATTCCCTTTTTAGAGTATTTGTTCCTCTTTTTTGCTATAAATACACCAATACTTTTTTGTATATTTGTTACTTTTTAAAAATTTCTGATCATGGAGTATGTATTATACATAGCGCATGACATTTGCGCCGGTCCGACAGTCCCAGACCCGGGTAAAAATCACTGTCGGGCAGTAATTTGTTGCAAGAAAAGAACATGTAAATTCTTGGCTTGCCTACAAGCACATATTTAAAAGGGTGAATTATCAAGTTTTCAAGTAGTCATTTCATGTTTTTTCACCGATCTCACTACAGCAGGTTGGCGATCGTTACGTTGAGACAAATTTTTGCTCCCCAGTTGACCATCAAATTGAATTCTTCGATATCCACTCCAAGTCCAAGGGCCCAGAGAGGTGACTACCACTCTAGTACAACCCCCTCTTTTATGAAAATTTTTCATGATATCAGATGATCTGTCATGTGGAATATTCCTATGGAACATGTCTAGAATTCGATGCTGTATAGATCAGCAACTTCTTATTTCAAATTTTTAAATATAGTCTTTTTTGTCAAAAAATACTTTTTCCCCTTATAAGGATACTTTTTTTGGTTGTAGAAGGTTGGCAGTTCTGCTGAAAAGCTGATAACACAGGAGTAAGTCTGATGGGAATGGCACTGATGGATGGTTGATCAGAAATCTGGCTTTAAACAGATTGAAATTTATAGAGAAATATGCACTGGGTGAACCATCGACAGCAACACGTAAATAAGTGGCATCTGATGATCTGCATGGCTTGTCAGTGCAATCTTCTAACTCCTGTGTTCCTCTTAAGAGCTTCCGTGTCTAGAATTCTGAATGATTCAAGGGTTGCATGGACACCTGCGTCCCCGTTGACCACTTCATTCATTCTTTTGTCTTTGACAATGTTCATTGAGCGCTTATAAGCGTACGTCAAAGCGAATCCCTCTTCTAGTTTTCTGGCGCAGAGCCCAATCTGTTGCCAATATGTGAGAGCATTTTTTGCTCCCCAGTTGACCTCCAAATTGATGTCTTCGATATCCACTCCAAGTCCAAGGGCCCAGAGTGGTGACTACCACTGTAGTACAACCCCCTCTTTTATGAAAATTGTTCATGATATCAGATGATCTGTCATGTGAAATATTCCTATGGAACATGTCTAGAATTCGATGCTGTGCTGGATGATGGCATCATAGATCAGCAACTTCTTATTTCATCTAGTAATACACCTTTTGGCAGATGTTCGTGCTCCTCATGAAAACAATAATCTTGCACCCATGAACTCTGTATTCTTTGACGCACGATCCATAACAAAAACTTCATGAAATCTTTCGGTTACGTTCTCTATGTGAAGGTAAATGTTTGGTCTGTCATGGTAGCAGCGATTTCACATCGCATTGGTTCTATCCGAGGTGTCCACAAATATCACGACAGCCTTTTAAAGTTGCCGTGGCTGTCAATACTGGGGTGGGGACTTCCCCCAAACAGCGTCCCCACACCACAAGCCTGTCTGTATGCTTGTCTGAAATTGCGGCCCCATTTGGGTATGCAGTGACCCTCATTAAAACAGACGAGGCAGATCCTCTCTTGAATGTCTGTTCTCATTTTCGTCTGAAAATGCGGAAGAAGACATGCCTCCGGAGATGCGAGTATAAGTGCCACATCTTTACAAGTTCAGACTTTGTAAGATGTTGGGTAATTGTGCACATATCTATTCTGAGATCTTTAATCCAGATCTGTTGCTCGGCCATTTGTATTTCGTTTCCATACATAAATGAAAGAGATCGCAATCGAGTGCTCTGCACTTGGTTAAAAAATCATATCATGTCAGGATTAATTCTTGAACGTCATCAATGCAGAAACTCTTCTCACAATTGCAATATCACCATAGAATATTGGATTACATGACCATGCAGAGAGAAAAAAAATTATGTTTATTCCTATCAATTTGAAGCTCAATTTAAAACTTTCGTAAGTAACTGAATTCATCAATCGAAAATACGCCATCCAGACATGCCAACCGTTCCCTTTTTAGAGTATTTGTGCCTCTTTTTTTACTATGAATACACCGATACTTTTTTTGTATGATTTGTTTCTTTTTTAAAATTTCTGATCATGGAGTATGTATTATACATAGCGCATGACACTTGCGCCGGTCCGACAGTCCCAGATCGGTAAAAATCACTGTCTGGCAGTAATTTGTTGCATGAAAAGAGCATGTAAATTCTTGGCTTGCCTAAGAGCACATTTTAAAAGGGTGAATTATCAAGTTTTCAAGTAGTCATTTCACATATTTTATCTCACTACAACAGGTTGGCGATTGTTACGTTGAGACAAATTTTAAAAAATACTTATTTTGTCAAAAAATAATTTTTCCCCCTTATAAGAATTCTTTTTTGGTTGTAGAAGGTTGGCAGGTCTGCTGAATAGCTGATAACACAAGAGTAAGTCTGATGGGAATGGCACTGTTGGAGGATTGATCAGAAATCTGGCTTTAAACAGATTGAAATTTTTAGAGAAATATGCACTGGGTGAACCATCGACAGCAACACGTAAATAAGTGGCATCTGATGATCTGCATGGCTTGTCAGTGCAATCTTCTAACTCCTGTGTTCCTCTTAAGAGCTTCCGTGTCTAGAATTCTGAATGATTCAAGGGTTGCATGGACACCTGCGTCCCCGTTGACCACTTCATTCATTCTTTTGTCTTTGACAATGTTCATTGAGCGCTTATAAGCGTACGTCAAAGCGAATCCCTCTTCTAGTTTTCTGGCGCAGAGCCCAATCTGTTGCCAATATGTGAGAGCATTTTTTGCTCCCCAGTTGACCTCCAAATTGATGTCTTCGATATCCACTCCAAGTCCAAGGGCCCAGAGTGGTGACTACCACTGTAGTACAACCCCCTCTTTTATGAAAATTGTTCATGATATCAGATGATCTGTCATGTGAAATATTCCTATGGAACATGTCTAGAATTCGATGCTGTGCTGGATGATGGCATCATAGATCAGCAACTTCTTATTTCATCTAGTAATACACCTTTTGGCAGATGTTCGTGCTCCTCATGAAAACAATAATCTTGCACCCATGAACTCTGTATTCTTTGACGCACGATCCATAACAAAAACTTCATGAAATCTTTCGGTTACGTTCTCTATGTGAAGGTAAATGTTTGGTCTGTCATGGTAGCAGCGATTTCACATCGCATTGGTTCTATCCGAGGTGTCCACAAATATCACGACAGCCTTTTAAAGTTGCCGTGGCTGTCAATACTGGGGTGGGGACTTCCCCCAAACAGCGTCCCCACACCACAAGCCTGTCTGTATGCTTGTCTGAAATTGCGGCCCCATTTGGGTATGCAGTGACCCTCATTAAAACAGACGAGGCAGATCCTCTCTTGAATGTCTGTTCTCATTTTCGTCTGAAAATGCGGAAGAAGACATGCCTCCGGAGATGCGAGTATAAGTGCCACATCTTTACAAGTTCAGACTTTGTAAGATGTTGGGTAATTGTGCACATATCTATTCTGAGATCTTTAATCCAGATCTGTTGCTCGGCCATTTGTATTTCGTTTCCATACATAAATGAAAGAGATCGCAATCGAGTGCTCTGCACTTGGTTAAAAAATCATATCATGTCAGGATTAATTCTTGAACGTCATCAATGCAGAAACTCTTCTCACAATTGCAATATCACCATAGAATATTGGATTACATGACCATGCAGAGAGAAAAAAAATTATGTTTATTCCTATCAATTTGAAGCTCAATTTAAAACTTTCGTAAGTAACTGAATTCATTAATCGAAAATACGCCATCCAGACATGCCAACCGTTCCCTTTTTAGAGTATTTGTGCCTCTTTTTTACTATGAATACACCGATACTTTTTTTGTATGATTTGTTTCTTTTTTAAAATTTCTGATCATGGAGTATGTATTATACATAGCGCATGACACTTGCGCCGGTCCGACAGTCCCAGATCGGTAAAAATCACTGTCTGGCAGTAATTTGTTGCATGAAAAGAGCATGTAAATTCTTGGCTTGCCTAAGAGCACATTTTAAAAGGGTGAATTATCAAGTTTTCAAGTAGTCATTTCACATATTTTATCTCACTACAACAGGTTGGCGATTGTTACGTTGAGACAAATTTTAAAAAATACTTATTTTGTCAAAAAATAATTTTTCCCCCTTATAAGAATTCTTTTTTGGTTGTAGAAGGTTGGCAGGTCTGCTGAATAGCTGATAACACAAGAGTAAGTCTGATGGGAATGGCACTGTTGGAGGATTGATCAGAAATCTGGCTTTAAACAGATTGAAATTTTTAGAGAAATATGCACTGGGTGAACCATCGACAGCAACACGTAAATAAGTGGCATCTGCATGGCTTGTCAGTGCAATCTTCTAACTCCTGTGTTCCTCTTAAGAGCTTCCGTGTCTAGAATTCTGAATGATTCAAGGGTTGCATGGACACATGCATCCCCGTTGACCACTTCATTCATTCTTTTGTCTTTGACAATGTTCATTGAGCGCTTATAAGCGTACGTCAAAGCGAATCCCTCTTCTAGTTTTCTGGCGCAGAGCCCAATCTGTTGCCAATATGTGAGAGCATTTTTTGCTCCCCAGTTGACCACCAAATTGATGTCTTCGATATCCACTCCAAGTCCATGGGCCCAGAGTGGTGACTACCACTCTAGTACAACTCCCTCTTTTACGAAAATTGTTCATGATATCAGATGATCTGACATGTGAAATATAGCTATGGAACATGTGTAGAACTGATGGATGATTGATCAGAAATCTGGCTTTAAACAGATTAAATTTATAGAGAAATCTGCACTGGGCGAAACATTGACAGCAACATGTACATAAGTGGCATCTGCATGGCTTGTCAGTGCAATCTTCTAACTCCTGTGTTCCTCTTAAGAGCTTCCCTGTCTAGAATTCTGAATGACTCAAGGGTTGCATGGACACATGCGTCCCCGTTGACCACTTCATTCATTCTTTTGTCTTTGACAATGTTCATTGAGCGCTTATAAGCGTACGTCAAAGCGAATCTCTCTTCTAGTTTTCTGGCGCAGAGCCCAATCTGTTGCCAATATGTGAGAGCATTTTTTGCTCCCCAGTTGACCACCAAATTGATGTCTTCGATATCCACTCCAAGTCCATGGGCCCAGAGTGGTGACTACCACTCTAGTACAACTCCCTCTTTTACGAAAATTGTTCATGATATCAGATGATCTGTCATGTGAAATATAGCTATGGAACATGTGTAGACCTGATGGATGATTGATCAGAAATCTGGTTTTAAACAGATTCAAATTTATAGAGAAATCTGCACTGGGCGAAACATTGACAGCAACATGTACATAAGTGGCATCTGCATCGCTTGTCAGTGCAATCTTCTAACTCCTGTGTTCAGTAGCGTACCGTGAC
The DNA here is from genome assembly GCF_037042905.1 of Lytechinus pictus. Taxonomy (NCBI): domain Eukaryota; kingdom Metazoa; phylum Echinodermata; class Echinoidea; order Temnopleuroida; family Toxopneustidae; genus Lytechinus; species Lytechinus pictus. The sequence goes on along the minus strand of NC_087248.1, from coordinate 7,051,798 downwards.
TCGGAGGAGACAAAGCATTGGGGGGGGGCAAAGCATTGTTCACAGACAATGCAGTGCCCCCCCAATGCTTTGTCTCCTCCGGTTCACGGTACGCCACTGCCTGTGTTCCTCTTAATGCCTGAAGATCTTCCGTGTCTGGAATTCTGAATGACTCAAGGGTTGCATGGACACATGCGTCCCCGTTGACCACTTCGTTCATTCTTTCATCTTTGACAATGTTCATTGAGCGCTTATAGTGCACATCAAAGCGAATCCTCTTCTAGTTTTCAGGCGCAGAGCCCAATCTGTCGCCAGTGTGTGAGAGCATCTTCTGCTCCCCAGTTGACCACCAAATTGATGTCTTCGATATCCACTCCAAGTCCATGGGCCCAGAGTGGTGACTACCACTCTAGTACAACTCCCTCTTTTACGAAAATTGTTCATGATATCAGATGATCTGACATGTGAAATATAGCTATGGAACATGTGTAGAACTGATGGATGATTGATCAGAAATCTGGCTTTAAACAGATTAAATTTATAGAGAAATCTGCACTGGGCGAAACATTGACAGCAACATGTACATAAGTGGCATCTGCATGGCTTGTCAGTGCAATCTTCTAACTCCTGTGTTCCTCTTAAGAGCTTCCCTGTCTAGAATTCTGAATGACTCGAGGGTTGCATGGACACATGCGTCCCCGTTGACCACTTCATTCATTCTTTTGTCTTTGACAATGTTCATTGAGCGCTTATAAGCGTACGTCAAAGCGAATCTCTCTTCTAGTTTTCTGGCGCAGAGCCCAATCTGTTGCCAATATGTGAGAGCATTTTTTGCTCCCCAGTTGACCACCAAATTGATGTCTTCGATATCCACTCCAAGTCCATGGGCCCAGAGTGGTGACTACCACTCTAGTACAACTCCCTCTTTTACGAAAATTGTTCATGATATCAGATGATCTGTCATGTGAAATATAGCTATGGAACATGTGTAGACCTGATGGATGATTGATCAGAAATCTGATTTTAAACAGATTCAAATTTATAGAGAAATCTGCACTGGGCGAAACATTGACAGCAACATGTACATAAGTGGCATCTGCATCGCTTGTCAGTGCAATCTTCTAACTCCTGTGTTCAGTAGCGTACCGTGACTCGGAGGAGACAAAGCATTGGGGGGGGGGGGCAAAGCATTGTTCACAGACAATGCAGTGCCCCCCAATGCTTTGTCTCCTCCGGTTCACGGTACGCCACTGCCTGTGTTCCTCTTAATGCCTGAAGATCTTCCGTGTCTGGAATTCTGAATGACTCAAGGGTTGCATGGACACATGCGTCCCCGTTGACCACTTCGTTCATTCTTTCATCTTTGACAATGTTCATTGAGCGCTTATAGTGCACATCAAAGCGAATCCCTCTTCTAGTTTTCAGGTGCAGAGCCCAATCTGTCGCCAGTGTGTGAGAGCATCTTCTGCTCCCCAGTTGACCACCAAATTGATGTCTTCGATATCCACTCCAAGTCCATGGGCCCAGAGTGATGACTACCACACTTAGTGCAACTCCCTCTTTTACGAAAATTGGTCATGATATCAGATAATCTGTCATGTGAAATATTCCTATGGAACATGTCTAGAGCTCGATGCTGTGCTGGATAATGGCATCGTAGATCGGCAACTTCTTATTTCATCTAGTAATACACCTTTTGGCAGATGTTCGTGCTCCTTATGAAAACAATAATCTTGCACCCATGAACTCTGTATTCTTTGACTCACGATCCATAACAAAAGCTTCATGAAATCTTTCGGTTACGTTCTCTATGTGAAGGTAAATGTTAGTTCTGTCATGGTAGCAGCGATTTCACATCGCAATGGTTCTATCCGAGGTGTCCACAAATATCACGAGTCTTTTAAAGTTGCCGTGGCTGTCAATACTGGGGTGGGGACTTCCCCCAAACAGCGTCCCCACACCACAAGCCTGTCTGTATGCTTGTCTGAAATTGCGGCCTCATTTGGGTATGCAGTGACCCTCATTGAAACAGATAGGCAGATCCTCTCTTGAATGTCTGTTCTCATTTTCGTCTGAAAATGCAGAAGAAGACATGCCTCCGGAGATGCGAGTATAAGTACCACATCTTTACAAGTTCAGACTTTGTAAGATGTTGAGTAATTGCGCACATACCTATTCTGAGATCTTCAATCCAGATCTGTTTGCTCGGCCATTTGTATTTCGTTTCCATACATAAATGAAAGAGATCGCAATCGAGTGCTCTGCACTTTGGTAAAAAATCATATCATTTCTGGATTAATTATTGAACGTCATTAATGCAGAAACTCTTCTCACAATTGTAATATCACCATAGACTATTGGTTTACATGACCATGCAGAGAAAAAAAAAATGTTTATTCCTATCAATTTGAAGCTCAATTTAAAACTTTCGTAAGTAACTGAATTCATTAATCGAAAATACGCCATCCAGACATGCCAACCGGTCCATTTTTAGAGTATTTGTTCCTCTTTTTTTACTATGAATACACCAATACTTTTTTGGGATGATCTGTTACTTTTTTTTTAATTTCCAATCTTGGAGTATGTATAATACACAGCGCGTGACACTAGCGCCTGTCCGACGGTCCCAGACAGGTAAAAATCACTGTCTGGCCAGTAACTTGTTGCATGAAAGGAACAAGTAAATTCTTGCCTACGAGCACATGTTTAAAAGGGTGAATTATCAAGTTTTCAAGTACAGTAATTTCACATGTTTTTTCACCGATCTCACTACAAATCAGGCTGACGATCGTTACGTTGAGACAATTTTTTTTTAATACTCTTTTTTTTTTGTCAAAAAATTTTTTTTTTTCCTTCTAAAATACGTTTGTTGTTGTAGAAGGATGACAGGTCTGCATCAGTTATATAACATTCAAAGTTTGATAAACTGTCTATCATTTTAGAGGATGTTCTGTGAATTCATTTCATTCAATGGCTGTGACTACAGCTGGAATTAATGTTTAAGTGTCTGAAGTTTGGATATTTGTAACAACGTAACTGTTATTTTTTTGTTGCTTTCATTAAGAGTTGTACATGAATGAATCAAGGACCATATAACAGAATATGATCAATGTTTCTGTCTATTTTAACCCAAGTCTATGTAAACCATGTACAAACTTTGCAATCAATTTTAAACATTTCATTGTATCTCTTTGTGTTTTTTTGGACCAAGATGGATGCTGTAACCTTTAATTGTTGAATATCTATTAATCATTGTAATGCTCATTGAAAGGTTCTAATGCAATCGAATTTCCATATTGCATTTTTTTTTTTGATGTTCACTTCCTTAAAATGTCATTAAATTTTTAAACAATGGATTATAATCTGCATTTCTGTGTTTGTTATTAAGAATCGTCTTTCCCTTTACATAGGAGATGGACTGTTTATTGCCATTTTATTTGTGACAGGTATAATGTGTTTATAAGAGTTCAAACTTTGAAATAGGCATGATTGTATCACGAAAATGCCGAGAAGGAGAGAGAGAGAGGGGGGAGGGGGGAGGAAGGGACTGTTTATGGATGGACTGTTTATTGCCCTTTTAAATTTTATTTGTGACAGGTATAATGTGTTTATAAGAGTTCAAACTTTGAAATAGGCACGATTGTATCACGATAATGCAGAGAAGGAGAGAGAGATAGAGAGGGGGGGGGGGGAAGTATGGATGGACTGTTTATTGCCCTTTTATATTTTATTTGTGACAGGTATAATGTGTTTATAAGAGTTCAAAATTTGAAATAGGCATGATTGTTTCACGAAAATGGAGAGAGAGAGAGAGGGGGTAGGAAGGGGGGTTGATATTTTTTGACGGGGAGATTGAAGGGGCAGCTACAGAGAAATGTCAGTATGAATGGCAGTAATCATTATCAACTGATCAATAATGAAGTAGATGGTTTATATTGGGATATTTAGAATTATATACTATACCATTACATGAGTACCCCCCCTCCCTCCACACCCCAAACAATCATTGATCATGATGAGGGCAATGAAAGAGTCAAATGTGACCAGTGAATATTATGTTGATGACATTAGCAACCCTTTCCATTCACTTGCTTCTTTGCAAGTTTAAGCAATTGGTATGTACCCTCAGTCATTCTTTCTATTATATCCTTTATTTCTATCTGTGTTTATTCCTGTCTTTTGTTTGTATCGTTTTCCTTTCGTTTGTCTGACTTTATTTCCTTTCCATCATTCTTTACCCCCTCTTGATCCTTACTCATTTCTATGTATTTTTTCTTGTTTTTTTTTTATATTCAAAATTTCAAAACAAATCTTTTATTCTTACTTCATCTTGTACTTTATTTTTTGTTCATCATTTAACTACTTTTTCTTGTCTTTTGTTTTCTCCTTTTCTCTATTTCTGAGTGGCAATTACCCCGTTTCCTCATTTTCTCCTTTCCATTCTCGCCCTTCCTTTTCACCCGCCATCCTCTTCCATTTCTCCTTCCCTTTCCCAGTTTCCTCCCTCCCTTCCTCCATATTCCCTCCCTTCCTTCTGTCTTCCCCCTTCTATCTTCCTCTCTCAATACTACTATCCCTCGTACACCCCCTCTACCCTGACCTCTCTCATTCTCCGATCAAAGAGCCATCGATTTATAGTAATCTCGGGAATTATCACTAGGGCTCCAGTGCGCTAGCCCGTGAGGTATCCAAGAAACGAATCGCAATCGCCGATACAATATTCATCTACCAAAATAATTGATCAGGTTATATAGCATGTTAAATTGTAACAGAGAGGAGAGGTTTCACGAACTTGATAATTAATTCATGTATGCTTTTAATTTTACGGTTTGGGAGGTGAATTTGATGGTATCAATTTAAATGGATTGAAAAGAAGCTGCAGACATGAAGATGCATATTATATAGGGAAAAAAGACCCAGAGATGAGTTCATAAAAATAGGATCTTCTGAGCTAAATTTATTTGTACAGGGTTTGATGAAGAGGGTCTGTATAGGACGTAAAATACTGTTCGACTTCCCGCCCATCTGATTCTCTCGTCTTCATACCCCTTCTTCATTTCCGAATCCTTATCCATCTCTTTATGCCACCTGTTTGTATATCTATGTAAAAAAAAAAAAACCCGGAGTGAAATAATCTGCGTTATGATCCATCAGTAGGTGATCTGAAATGTGCAACTTTATAAATATGGTCATACAAAGTTGTAGCATGGAGCTAGCTCCATGGTTGTAATAAGAAAAGTACACCTTCTAATTTAGCATTGCGGTTATAGGGTTACATGATACAATTAGAGCTTTGTCTTTGATAGGAGTTTGATTGATCATTGATCGACTGACTGACTGATTGATTGAGGATGTGAAGGAAATGAAGTCATGGGGGGTGAGGGAGAGAGATGAGAGGCGGAAGAGAAAAGGAGAGACGTGATGAGAAGGATGGCGTTACGTTGCTATGGTGAGGGGCTGGTTTAGCAGATGCATGTATGGAGGCGGGAAATTAGATGCATCAATTATTTAGCTCGTCGGAGCCGAGGCAAAGTCGGCTTAATACAAACTGTCAGCCGCTCGCCGACGAGTTTGAGCGAGCGAAAAAAATCTTCAGCAGTTAGCAGGCTTCATCTGTAATCATCCCCATTCATCCCAGATTCGCTTTCTTTTGTCGTGTGTTTTTAACATGGGTAAACCAGAGAGTTTGCAGAAAGGATTTTCCATTTCAAAGAGCGCAAAAAAGAACAGACTGCGAGTGGCAGATAAGTACCACCTTAAAGACTACTGTATTTGACTTTTACTTGTATTCTTTTCTTTACGTCTGCACAGTTATGCGCGATGGTTGCAAACTGCAAGTTGTTTTGAAGTTGCTTAATGAGACAGGTATATATTATGCGGGATGGTTGTTTAAGGGACACGTTGTTGAAAATTTGATAAAAGTTCTCCCGAGAAACACCATTTTCATTTCCTCAAGTCCAAGAATCCGTTACCAAAGGACATCAACAGCAACAGGAGAGAGCTCTATGTACCAACTTTTCTCGTAATCTTCTGATTAAAAAGGGAAACTGGGAATGTGATAGACGTGCCGTTGTCAGCATTTCTTCTGCACGTCTATGTTATTTTTTGATCGGGTTAATAATATACGTTCGGATGGCAGATGCAGTTATTTTGTGAAACGAAATCATAAACAGGACAAAACAGACCCCACTCTGGTTTTGAATCGTCCGTTTTGGTTTGATGATGGCAGCTGCCCTCAAGCAAGTAAAGACCAACCCTTCCACAGTGGCATCTGACAAGACGGAGATTATCTCTGGAGCTTCGGGAGGCGACGGACCTTCCGTCAAGGTTGGAGGGAGTGACGGCGGAAGAGCTGGTGGCGATGGGAGCGACAAGGGATCAGTTATAGGAAGCAGTCCTCACAGTGACTCCAGTAAACCAAGCAACGGCGAGAAGCCGGTAAGAAAGCTCTCGCAGTGGAGCCTCCTCAAGAAGAAGCTGAATATCCGCAATGGTGTCGCGGTCAGTGGAAGTGTAGGTGGTGGCAGCGGTGGGATCAAGGGAACACTGTCCCTGGGAAACCCACTCCTCATCCGCACTGCCTCCAAGAAGTCCATCCTAACAAGCACAAGCAACAACTACAACTCGGCAGACTCTGTACGTCTAGAGAACACCTACCAGTTGGGACCCGACAGACAACATACCTTTCGTCCATTGCGCGTCCAGCATGAGGTCGAGCTACTCTTGGACCAGATACTGGAGAAGGAGAGGTACGACCCCTCTAGGAGTGGCTTCTTGACAGTCAGTATTGCAGAAGCTGTCAAGGATAGGGTTAAGACTCTAGGGTTCGTGAGGCACAAGCTGGTCGTCCAGACCATGCTCAGTTCGGCAGGAGGACAGAGTTTTGAGATTGCCAGCCGATGTCTCTGGAATGCCGACACCGATAATTACACGACGGCAGTTTATCAGAACCCCACACTCTTTGCGATAGTGTCAGTGTATGGATTGTACTACGAGTGATGTTATACTGACAATTTATTTCAAGTCTTTAGGGTAAAGTGACGCTGGGTGCATGATGCTCTCGTTCGACTCTGTAAACCAAAACAACCACCTTTGATTGAATCAGATTGTTGTTAATAATGATGCCTTCTTTTTTATGTCTTGTTATATTTTCTTATGTCCGTTTTTTTTTTGTTCATTGAATTATTAAAAAAAATGCAAAATTGGTTATTGATAAAATAGGAACTTGAAGAGGAAGGTTGGTATTTTTTTATTGTAAGTTAAATATAAATTTCATTTCACATGTTTCTATAAAATATATACTTTCCCTTTGCAAGATGTAAACCAAGCATATGTAATATTATGATAATAACTGTTAACACGTCATGCTATAGTTTTATGTTGCACCATGGACCTATTACTTGTCATGCTTATATAATTTATTATATATATATATATATATATATGTGTGTGTGAAGTTACATGTACTACAGCTTATAATTGGTATGGTGTCGAAAATCTGTCTATCTGACGGTCAATTGGATCGGGGTCGCCCTAGCTACTAACCCGTCTCTGTGGTCTAGTAGATAAGGCACCGGCGTCCAAAGCTGGGGGCCCGGGTTCGATTCCCGGCAGAGACATTTTTTCGGCATCACCAATTTTTCCAAAAAGGGTAGATAGCTCTGGGGAACCTTGATTTAGACTACGCCTACCATTGTTCTCTTCATCCATTTCTTTCACACAATATATATATATATATATATATATATATATATATATAAATGTGTTAAGTTATACAACAGCTTTGGCAACTCTTTTATTTAAATATTGTAAAGAAATGGATGAAGAGAACAATGGTAGGCGTAGCTTAAATCAAGGTTCCCCAGAGCTATCTACCCTTTGGATATTCCAAAGGGTAGATAGCTCTGGGGAACCTTGATTTAAGCTACGCCTACCATATATATATTTATACTTTTTGCTGACATAACATACCAGGAATTCACTCTTTTTGAACGGGCAGCGTTGAAGTTGAAATTGAATAAGGAAGAAAATTCACGTATTAAACTGATTTGAAAGTCACAAAAATAAAGAAAGGTAAGAAAGAAAGTAAAATAATAATGAAAGATTGTGAAAGTTGCAATTGTGACAGTTTGGGATAATCAGAAAATAGAGCATCATCATGCAAAATGTAAATCTCAAGTTGGCAATTTATTGCACATAACCCTCTCTTTAAAAAAATCAGTTACTTAGTTATCTTTTGATCAAATTTTCGATATGCTTCTCTTTTCAATATGCTTCTATGTTTTTTTTTTTGAAAAAAATATCTTATTTTCGTTCGATTTCCATTTAGGATTATGTTGATAAAAAATGACGGAACTTTTCCAATAAAGTGCATTTGACACTTGCCATGTGATTCATCATGTTTATAGGCGTATAATTATGGTTTGTGTATAGTTTTTTTATTAAGGTTGCTATATAATAAGTATTCGGTTCATTTATCGCTTTGTCTGTATGATCAATATATCTATATTATTATTACTATCATACCGAGGCACATCTGCCGACGCCATATCCCCAATATCATGATTGTGTGATTAACCTGGCAATTTTTTACAAGGAATTTAATTACAAGGAATATGATTATTTACGATTTATTAGATGATTTCTGTATGTTTTTTTTATAATGGTAGCAAACAGAAAATGAAACTGAAGAAGTTTACCAATAGATTTTTTAAAATGTATATTAAAAAATATATTTGCCAGTAACGATCAGTATTATATTAATTATTTTGATTAAAACACATTTGCTTAGGGTCTATTTGTTTCACGCAAACACATCATTCCTTCATAATGTTAATTCGGGCTTGTGATTAGAGTAGATAACGTCACCTATTAAAAGAGGGCGGGGGAGGGCGGCAGCAGGGGCAGCACCCGCAGCGCTGTCAGAAGATAAAAGCGGCGCTTATATATTAAGGCAACCGCACGCGCACCTTACGATTGGTCTGCGACCCGATTTCAGAATAAAATGTAGTAGAATTTGATGCTAACATTGAGACTTGGAATATATACTGTGTAATGTTCTAAATCATCGTACGAATACCTATGTTCAAATCTGTGACTATGCTATCATCCTTAGAATAAAAGCGAATTTGATATCTAGTCGTAATGACGTCATAGCAGTCGCACGATTGGCTACGATTTGAAACTAATTTGGCCTTTACTCCGAAATAAAAGCTTGCAATCTTTCAAAATGGTTATTTTAGTATTTTTTAAATTAATTTAAACCTCAAATAAAATGATATGTTCCATTCACATTTTCAGAAAATGAGCAAAATGCGATTTGTTCCAAAATCGGATCGCGAACAGTCGTAAGGTGTGCGGTGGCCTTTAGACGTTTCGTTTTCAGTTTAATATACATTAATGTTTCTCCTCGCGCTTTGAGCTTGCATCATTATTTAGTGACATACCGCGCTCGCATTATTTGATCGGTGAGATATGTATGCTCGTTATGAACAGTGACGGCACCAAGGGGGAGGGAACAAAAAGGCACTTTTTTAATTTGGAAAATTTTCTCATTCAGTCACTGTTAGCTCCCAACAATATCAGTCACTAACACATATCTTTCAGGTCGTTATATATAATATTCAAAACTTCGTTCTCACTTTGAGCTCGCAGTGGCTGTTGATTGAGATAAATAAATGATATGTTCAATATGATGGGGCTTAAAAGTCAATATGCACAGATTACTCCTCCCGTGATTTGAGTTTCATTAGCGACATCCTGCATGTTCATAATAAAAAAATATAAGTGCTGAATATTACACAAAATTCGCGCTCGATTTTGTGATTTTAAGAAAGTGCTTAAAATTTGACATATTAAGGACTTAATCTAAAAAAATAAATAAACTCGTGCTTCGCGCTCGATTTCTTTTTACTCGTTTATTTATTATTGTTTTGCTTTGTGAGATATGCAGCATGGTTGCAAAAAGTGCTTGAAATACCCAGGTCTGGAATATCAATACATTTCAGCTCGTTCTCGCGTCTTTCGACGGTTAGATACTGAATGTTATATTTCTATTTTTTCCGATGGAAATCATCAGAAACAATATTTTAAGTCATTAAAAACTAAATTAATTTCTTTTAATCAGTGAATTTAAAAATGATTATATAGTAATGAATTTTGTCTGAATGCAAATTCACATTGGGTTGCAATCATTGCATGAATACACATCTTCGAGCAATTTTGGGTCTGAACGACATGTTCCGTAACTTTGGAACCGCGTACTTGGCTCCCGGCTAAAAATAGGATTAAAGGGGTTTTGGTCACGTGGATGTAAATTAAAATACCAAAATAACGAGTGTCCCCTATAATACCAAGGAAAATAAATATTTGAGAACAAATTAATATTGAAGAGGAATTTTGATTTGTTTATTTGTAAGATATTGGAAAAGCCCGATTTCTCTCTCCAAATGAATATCTTCGCAAACCATCACATCATTTGGTTTTATAAGTATTTGCATTAACAGCTAATGAAAAGGTAGCGGGATTGAATTACTCATGAATATTATGTTGTTATATAAAATGTTACAAGTGCTTTCTTTATAAACTGCAACTTTGCCAACTTTGATACAATAAATTAATAGTTCAACTCAACACCCCCGCACCACCCCTCAGTTCGTTGCCCCACACTAAATCTGACATCGATCTCAAACCAGCTGATTTAGTGTCAATCGCTTTTATTTCAATATTCTTTGTCAAATAAGTCTATTCTGAAGAGCATTTCCGTTCACAAGTTCAGTTTGTGCAGTGTGAATTTATTTTGGGGTCTGATGTTTGAAAGTGTATACATTTGCTTGATGAGAGGAGTTTTTAAATGGAAGAGAGGTGGAAACCCAGAGCGAAGGGCAGCAGGTGTTTTGTGCCCCTACATCGATCGGTTTCCATTTGTCTCTCTTTTATTTTTAACAGATGTGTAGAAATACATGTATGCTGTCATATCCTGAGCAGCGTAGACGAAAAACTTATAAATACGGGTCCCGATTAAAAATTCATTGATAAATTAAACCTTTCTTTCAATAGTTAACACTGTCATCAATGGTAATTACCATGATGCACCGTTCAACAACCAATCAAAATAAATGTTTTCCGAATGTAAAACGGTCACGAACCAAAAATTAGGTGAAAAGAATGGATGGGGAGGGGGGCTTGGTGTATATAACTTAAAATCATTTTTAATTTTACTATTCTCAATTCGCTTTTGCTGAGAACAATTATTCGACAGATATTAAGTTGATTTCTATTGTAGGTATGTCGAGAAACGTTTAACTATGGATGACATTACGTATTATTGATTAGTATGTTCGGTTCACTTTATTTACCATTTGAATTACTGTCTTTTTGTACTAAACTGTATCTATTTATATCTTCATAGGGATTGATTCCTTTCTCTCACTGTAGTTCACGTCCATCAATCAATCGCGGCCCTGACGGCATTGATCGGCGTTCTTTCATCAACATAATAAAACGCATCCGCTCTCCCATTGCCAGTCATTAGATGTCCATCCATCATTTTTTTTGTATCGAATATCTCTTATAAAAGGGGCATTACAAAATGATGCGACTCATTAGGGGATCGTTAGGTCTCCGCCATTGACACCACCATCATCATAATCATTGCAACTGTCATAACATACCTGCCAACATTTAGAAACGAAAAATCTGGACATGTAATTTCAGAAGTTAGGACGTCCTGATATGTGGCCATTTTGAAAGTTGAAAATCAGGACAATCCGGATAAAATCAGCTGACAGGTCTCTCAAAACCATCATCATCATGACCATCCGCATTAACAATCATCATCTTCATCATATCATCATGACCATCATATCATCATCATCACCATCCTCATTATCACCAACATAACAATCATCATCTTCATCATCACCACCACCACCATCTTATCATCTTCATCATGTCCATTGGGTGATTCAAAGTTTGGTGCTCAATTTTGTATGTAAAAGAAAGCCCATCAACAGAAAAATGCATTCGGAATGACCCAATCTTGATGAAATAGCAATATTAGTAAATTGTCACTAAATAAACCAATCATTCAACCAGTCAATAAGTCGACTAAGCAATCTAATGGACCAACCAATGAATCAAACTATCGCCCATCTTGCATGTCAATAAACGAACTGATCAATCAACTACAGTACTACACTATTAAATTCCCATAAACCATTAGAGGGGAAGTTGACCTTGACGATAAGTTTTAATTAGAGCATGACGATTGTACAGAATTACAGAAAAATAATTTTTTTAAATAAAAGTTTTTATTTTGTGGTCACAGATGAACAGCTCCTTTACACTTCTGTATAATGTATATTTTCATCAAACCTTTACCAATACTTTTTTTTCTGAATTGTTTTTATGCTTTTGTTAAAACTTAAAAACAAGGTGAATTCCTCTTTGAACAAATCATTGTAAAACTTCCAAGAAATCATAAAATGTATTAAGTATACACTGATCATTGACATGTACTTGGTTCCGAGGCACAACTAGTCATTATTAGCAGTGGCGTACCTAGGATTTTCCACAGGGGGGGGGGGGGGGGGCAAATTCGTCTGCAAAAAAAAAAAAATTTGACAAGCAAAAAAAAAAAAAAAAGGTCTTCAACCACAAATAAAGGATCTCGTCCGCCAAAAAATTTGACAAGCAAAAAAAAAATGGGTCTTCAACCACAAATAAAGGATTTCGTACCAGAAAAAAATTTGACAAGCAAAAAAAAAGACTCGTCAGGGGGGCAGGGATATGTCCCTTGCATGGGTTGTGACTCGTCAGGTGGGGGCAGTCTGCCCCCCCCCCCCCGTAGGTACGCTAGTGATTATTAGTATGCACTAGGAAATTATTAATAACATTTGACAAGTCCATGAACACATCTATTTTGTTAGACCCTATCGTGGTCACCTTATTACAAAGACTACTGCTGCTGAGAACCAAGTATTTGTGATTCTATCATTTTCACAACAGAGTGGGGGTGGCAATGGGGGAGAGCCAGTAACAGAGATTGAACGATTTGGGAGTTGTTTTTAAAGGGATGCTCCGGGCTGAAGATATTTATATCTCAATAAATAGAGTAAAATTAACATAGCAAAATGCTGAAAATTTCAACTAACTAGGCACATCTTCATGAATATTCATTAGGTGGGCTGATGATGTCATATCCCCATATGTTCTTTTGTATTTTATTAAATGAAATTAGGTTTATTCAAATTTTTTTCTACCAAGAACTTAAACAATTGGATTGATAACTGATTTAAGTGCATAGTTATTTCTTGCTGCAACTCATTTCATAATAATGGAGATAAAAAATGATAACAATTATGATTTCACATAAGAAAAAGGAAAGTGGGGATGTGACATCATCCCACCTAATGAATATTCAAGAAGACATGCCTAGAACTGTTTCACTGGAATAATGCAAATCTTTAATATTCAATAACTTTGTTATTTGTTATCTGGTTTTGATGAAATTTTCAGTATTTTGCTCTGTGAATTTTACTTTTTGAGATATAAATATTTTCAGCCCGGACCATCCCTTTCTTCATCCTTCCCTCTATCACCAAACAAAAGGACAGCCTTCACTTTTCCTCGAAATGAAATAACTCACATTCGTTACTTCTGTGCATTTCCACTCGTTTGTATATAATCAACAAATACACCAGTCACAACACGACAAGATTGGATTATTCTCTTCTAATTTATTCTCACAAAAGTGAATCACAAATTTCTATCTAATAAAATTTTTATCACCATGGAATATCCATTCATAGATCACGATGGACACGATTATCAACATTTTGTTTGAATGGGTTACACCAACAATAACCAATTTGTAAATGTTATCTTCCAAAATAGATCGGTTTACTATGGCTAAACCACAAAGGTCTCATGAGTCAACAGATTCCATTAAACAATTTGGAAAGCATTATTGTGAATACCGTCTAAATTAAAAATGCAACATACTCAGTACTACTTTATAAGCAGTTGGCAAAGCTGGAATCTGTCGAATGGAATCATGTAACGTTTTCTCATCCCTGTATTCTGACGAAAGAAAAGAAAGCAGCACTTACAGGGTTGTAAGCGACATTCCCAGGGATATTTCAAATAGTCTTGTCAATTATTTCACCGCAAAATTCGCTCTCGTGACAGTTCAAGAAGCGTTTGACAGATTGACTTTATATTTAGATCATGTATGCATATGGGAGTGACAATGACCTAATTCGTTATGGGGTGTGGAGGTCAAAGGTTGAAGGTCACAGAGGTCATTGTATAACTTGAAAGCCTTGTTCTTGCAATAACTCAAGAACTGTTTGATAAAATCAACTTCAAACTTGGGTCATGTATGCATACTAGAGTGATGGTGATCTAAAATTTTGCAGATCACAAGGTAAAAGGTCATAGAGATAATCTAATGCCTGTGATTTGATGGTCTTTTCACAATATCAGAATAAAGTATGCAATAAAGGTCAGATATGAAGGCATAAATTTTGACTTGTGCAGTTGAGAATCCATCTACAGTGTAGTTGTAAATTCTAAAGCATGGTAAAGACAAAAAGTATTTTCAAACCTGTATATTACCAAACCTGTATATTACGGTCACCCAAAGGAAGGTTTTTCACTATAGACCGGTAGTTGACAAGACAGGTTTAACGGTATATACTGCCTACATGGATGATGTAGATACTGGATTCGCAAATTAGAATAATTCAACATCACCCTCCCCTTTGCAATACAAGAATTAATGCTAACAAGACCATGTAAATACTACAAGAGGTTCTACTGGGACATATTTTCAAGGCAGCATGAACGCTGCAAATAGCTTTATACACATCCTCTGTGTTGACAGAATGTAGATGATATGAAGAAATGTCCTCTTTCATTGTAGCTACTTCATACTGATCCTAGATGGAATTCCTCTGGCTTCTTGAAGACCACAGATACTGCGATCTGGAAAATAAAGAGTTAGATAAGGAAATATAGAGTTAGATAGTCCGGGGGAGATTCTTGAATAGTTTCATGGAATGTATAGGCATGAATACTATTAAAAGCTTATACAGTATTTTAACATGTTGTCTCTTTGAGAGATTACCCAATTTATCATCTGACATCACAAAGCAGAAGAAAGAATTGTCATGGTCTTCTACAGGAGTCCCGGATTTAAATTTTAGCACATCAATGGGCATCTATATTACACCCGAATCTATTGCTACATGTGCACTTGTAAGGCACACAGGACTAAGGGTGACCAAGGAGACAGTGACGAAACATGTAAATGTAACAGAACTGCATCACATCATTGTTGCTTTGTAAATCTAAAGCTAAATATTTCATATTCTGCAATTAACTCTTCGCACGCTGAATCATTTTTTGGGGGGATAATAATGACAATTGTTACGATGTCGTTTTCTTTAATTCAAGATATCCATATTGCACCATTGATACTTATTACTATTATATAGATGTCATCAAAGAACTATTGCCTTTTATTAGCTTATCCTATTTAAAGGTAGGGGAGAAAACTAATTATTACGATTGTTGAACTGAATTGTATGAATGTGCAGAATTGCAACATCAGCGCGCAAAGGGTTAATAAGTTTTAGGCTTTCTTACACAAATCCTCATGTGATGATTGTATTCATAAGCTTCATGATACTAGAAGTTGTCATCCTACACAAATGTGCACACCCAGGCAAAGGTGTACTTCCGTTACCATCGTCGTCCTCCCTACATGAATAAGAAACAGCCGTTAGCCTTAGAGGGAAAGCACAATATTGCTTTTCAACTTCAAACTTTTGATCATGAATGATCTAAAATTGATTCTACAAACAATAGAGCAAATACTGGTATGTATGAACATGTAAGCAAAATAGTTATAAAATTGAGAGTTCAGTTATCAATATTCAGGAATCTGTTGCAGGATGAATTCAACCTAACAAACTGCATTGAGGTCTTGATTTTGATATTGTGCCATAGACATCTTTCGAAAAAATGCAGGACAAATCAATTTTTTTTTAATTCAATGTCTAAACCAAGTTTTATTGTTTATTCAAAGTGACATTTCCCTTAATTTTTTTATTGACTTTATTATTATTTATTTTTATTTACTTATTCATTTTTAAAAATATTTCTTTATTTTTATAATTTCTTTATTTATCTATTTATTCATTTTATTATCATTATTATCATTATTATTATTATTTTTTTTTTGGGGGGGAGGATAGGAAAATTCAAAATATACTATTGAAAGTACTGTTAAAATAACAAGGGTATGCATACTTATAGGCAAATTTGATGGCTGTTACAACAAACTTGCATGTGTGAATATAGCTCAGGAAAATCAAAGGCTAATTTCATAAAATGATCAACCTTTTTGTACGTCCGACCCCCATTTTTCTCAAGTCTTACTTTACTTCATAAACAGACCAAGTCATAGTTCTTTGAGAGCATTTGAGACTGTCAAAAGAACAAGAAATCAGAGACAGAAAATTTAATGAAGGTCCCACATATAGGGGGTCAGACGTACATTTTTTTATGGAATTGCCCAAAATGAAAATTTGAATAACTAGTTCCCACTGTCACGATTCATAATTGCCAATTCGTCCACTCACCACATGGTCTACCTTCATTTAGTCTAATACCATAGTCTAACAACCATTTGGTCCAATCATCACTTCGTCTAATCACCATTTGGTCTATTACCATTCGTCTACAACCAGTTGTTCTAATACCCATTTTCTTGTCATTCATTTTGCACATTTAACACTTTAGTACAATTAGACCAAATGGTATATGGACTAAATGGCTATTGGACCAACTGGTTATTAGACGGAATGGAATTAGAATAAATGAAAGTAGACCATGTTGTGAGTAGACATACTGATGATAGACCAAATGGTAGCAGAAGAGTTGGCAATTGGACGAATTGGAAATAAACCATTAAAACTGTGTCTTAATCATGGAGATCCTAGAGATCATATCAAATTGTACCACAATCATATGAGATCAATCGTGGCAATTGTATTAATCGTAGAAATTTTTTGAATGGTCCAAAAATTGAGCGGTCAGTCACGAAAGGCCAATAGTGGCGTTTGTAAACGGATCGCACGGCAGTGGGAACGAAATATAACCTTGAACTTCTCATTGGCTAAAAGTAAAACTAGAAAATTTCTAAAAGCTATATTCAAATGCAAGTTTGGTACAACCAGGGCTCCGTAACACGAAGGTTTGCGATGAATTGAAAGTATGAAAGAATCGCACTGATTGGTTCCCAGTCAGTATTTTAAACAGAGTGCACTACAACGACGATCTTGATTGGTCATTGGTATTAAGCGATTGATAGCAAACCATCATGTTATGGAGCCCGGGACCTGCATGATTCTGTTCCATTTACCTTCAAAATGATGGTCGGTGATCAGTCAAAACATCAGGCCACACCCGCTATCAGACAAATCTGTAGAAAAAGATTGAGAGATCTAAAATTACCGCATGTCCTCCATAATCTATATTTAAAACGTGAAAAATTATGAGGTTTGAAACAAATATACTTCAAAGAGGGGGGAACAAAGAAAGAGAGTTAGAGAGAATGATGTACTTTATAAAGTTGGTTTATTTCATTTAAATGTATTTAAAAATATTGAAACTCCCACCCTAATTCAAAGCACTGGTAAAAAAAAAAACTATTGATAAAAAGCCCAGATGTTTTTGAAGAAAAAAAATGAGACAGTTGGAATAAATGAGATGTATAAATAAATGAGATGTTCTCGTATTTTTAAAAAAAGGAAGTATCTGTATTCTTTTTTAAAATCATTATTCAAAGTATTTCAGCTTTTTTATATGAATAACACATTGCAGAATCTGTCATTATGAGGATATAAACAAGCATGATTAAAATATACCAATATCATAATACAACTTGGTCAAGATATTGCTCTCATTTCAAAAGTATTTCATTTGTCGATATTCAATTGCACAATGTACAGTTGGCTAAATATCTCACATAGTAAATTTCTTCTGAAAAAATAAATCACATTATCAAGATGATGCTTTAAAAATGATGTTTCTTCATTACAGCTCTTGATACAAGTATTGGCAATGTCAATTGAAAGATAGAACAAAAAGCAGGGAATAATTTGGCTTTACAAATTTGAATAGCATTTTTGGTCATAAGAGAAAAGCTATCATCTAAGTAATGTACAGTCCTATGTAAAAATATGCTATACAAAAGACTTTATGCATTAGCAGTCTTTCAAACATGTGGAGCAAATTGCGATGTGATACCAGGAAAATCATTCCCTGAAAAGAGTTGCTATAAAAAATGTCAACAGGATTTCTATGAAGTTAATACTATTATGATTCAATAGTGCAGTGGATTTGCACGCTGGACAACTTTGTCCACGTATGCATTCAAAGTTCAGCCGATGTTTGTTGTTAGAACTTTGTACCTTTTACAGCCTACAAACAAATGTACTTGAAGATTCATGCCAGAAAACCTGCCCATATAAAGAACATATCTTGTGTAATAATAATTGAATAGCATGATTTATGGCATGGGGAAACCCCCTTCCTCATTGAATGTTTATTAACACAGACTAGCATATGCTGTTCATTGATTCTTTCAATTTTATTTTCTTAACGCTTTATACCAAGAAACTTTAGTTCTAAAAACACATGATGCACAAGATTAAACTGGAGTAAATGGTGCATTATTGGTTTGTATCCCAAGACCTTTTCAATCTTCAACTCATGGTAGCGCTATCGAAGTTAAGTTATCAGTACTGCAAATGCTTGTTTGAAGTTCAGAATGATAATGCGCGCTAATGAACATCACTACATGTACATGTATACTGTTGACTATAACCATGGAGCTATTACTGTGTTTTATAGCTCCATGCTAGAACGTTGCGTTGACACATACATTGCAGACGTAAGATTCCAAAGATGGCCGACAAAAGTGACATTGCAAGAACATTTTGAATCAAGCAATCACCTGAAGAGTGCTGTCTTTATTAAGAACAGTCCAAATTTTCATGAAGGCAGACTTATCTGCACATTTTTTTTTCTTTCTTTAAACGTCAGTTTAATTTACAAAATATTATGCAACCTTTAATGTCTGGATATAGCCCTTTCAAACACTTAAACATTTTTAGCAAAAAAGTAAAAATAAGTCAAATTCTATGATGCAACAGCAAAAATAGAAAACGTACAAGACTAGAACAGTTTATGAAAAAGTGTGGTGTTAAGAAATCTAAATACACCATAATGTCGTTCATAAAATTGAAGGTCAATATTAGTGCACGGAAGGTTTCTGTACACAATAAAATTAAGATGCGATATCTTTGTAACTTCAGGCGAGGTATCACTATTTTATCAAGAGAGAAAATGGGTAAAAAAAATCTTTCAAAGTGTATGACCAATTCATTGGTTGGAACAATATCACAAAAAAGCAATTGTAAATAAATTTCATGTTTATAACCCCCGATCTACAAGAGTTGCGTGTGAAACCTCAATTTAACCTGAAGTTCATCATATGGAAAGCTCATATGGGTGGTTCACAATTTACACAAAAAAAAAAGGAAAAAAAAAATTAAATGCATAAACTTCCCAACAATTACTGCTGAATATGATGGGAAATTTGTATTGCATGCCTAAAATGTATTTCACATTTGAAATGGCCCCAAAACACTACATCATGTAATATCACAGGTTAATGGCTATTTTTTTTTCTTTGCTCTGCAAAAATCACTATGTGTAAGTATGAATATATAAGAGGCAATTTCACATGTAAAAAAAAATGGGTTGAACACAAAGTAATTTTCCATAAAGTTTTACAGATACCTGAAAGTCTTGCTGGGTAATAGACGAAGTCTGAAGGTCGATAGACACAATTGAATGAATACAAACCATCGACGATTGGCACCACTCCTTCGTTTATTCCATTTTCTGCTTCACTTGAAACTATAGAAATGGCTGAAATGCTTGATAGCACATAATTCCTAAAGAAAGTAGCAATACGGCACAGAATAGTAGATGATCAAATATAAGGGGCGTCACCCTGCCTCGTAATGAGAGGTTGTGAGTTATAATGTACATTGCTTGCCCTGCCGGATGTGTGTCTCTCCTGAATTGTTGCTTTTTCCCCCTGACATGGGCTTAGGTCTGTTGCTGTATAATAGGGCTGGTACACAGCTCTATCTGAAGTCTGAAAGCAAGCTGAATTTTTAAAAATTTTCTGCCATGTGGCTTATGATTTCATAAACATTAGGCTTACAAAATTTAATAGGTATTAATGCTTATTTATAAATAATCTTGGACTCTTTATAAGGTCCCCTTAAGTGTAGTAATTGTAAAGTCAACTCAAGTTATATTGACATCTAAATGAGAATACACCCTTTCAATAACTAATACAGTCTGCCAATGCTAAATGATTCTATGCGATTGAATTTGTTGATATTTTACATTTAATTTCATCCTTCATTTGAAATATGGTAAAGGTCTCTTTCAGTAATAAAATATTAAAATATAATTTTGGGAAAATTACTTGTACATATAGTGGAAAAAATACCTTGAAATTGATATAAATTTTCTCCGATCAACGATAACGCCATTTTGATAATTGATTTGATAATGGTTATGAAGTATTGACATTCTCACATTTTCTGTTTGATACTGATAGATGAATATTTTAAACTGCAATGAAAGCAAATGGCTTTGCAAATGCATCTATCTGAATTGAATTTCATCTTTGAATATGTTCCCAAAAGCATTAGGAGACTTTTTTTCAAAAATTATTTTTATTGAGCATATCATTTAAAATGTATCTAATGTTTCTTTCCACCAGTTTTCAACCTTTTTAAAGAAAAGGGTATTTATTTCACCCTCTCATGAAAATAAAATATTTGATGCATTATTTAGGGCAGGTGGGAAGATAGAAATTTCTTGTTTAGGATACTCTGAGATGGTCGGATAATTACTAGCTTGTTAAGTGTCCATTTTGAAAGTTTATGTACAGGCATAATGTCCATCTTTGGACATACCCCACCCCCTACTTCGATAATGAGATATCTATAATAGCCCCTGAATTATTTTTCTATTACAAACACCCAAGGACAAGGGAATGAATTTAGCCTACATAAAGGAGTAACCTTTCCAATGCCTATTGACAATGTGAAATCATCAACAAAAGATAAATTCATTTCTTTACAATTTTGTTGCAGACTGCAGAGTTTCAATAGATCCTGCACAGTATGAACAAACCAAGCTTGAATAAACCTCAAAGCTTGTTATGAGAATCCCTCACAAAATTATTTTTTATTAAATAAAAATTAATTTTGGTCAACTCAATGTGGTTTTCTTTAGTACTGTATAGTGAGAAATCATACTGTACATGTAAAATACAACTTGCCATATGGAATTACATTACTTTTTTAATCTACGGGTAACACGTTTTGATGACTTTGTTTGCACTGCTAAATTTACTCATTTCATATGCTCATATATTGAGGTTATTTTCATCTTAAAATGTTTATGGTGTCCCATATACAAGAGCATTATCTTATAGTTCTTTGAGTAGTCTTCAAAGGGCCACATGGCTTATGCTTTACAACACTAAAAGGTATTATTTTGTTGAAAAAAATGAAAATTGAGGGGAAAATGTAATCAAAGAACTTAAAATTCGTATACAACAATCAAGTCAAAATAATAACTTTCAGTTCAACCCAAAGTCATTTGATATATTTTTCCTATATATTCCCCACCCCCATCTGTAATTTTCAATCAAAATAATGATTTAAAAAAAAAGCATACACATTAGCACTACAACTAGGAAAAAAAAAGAGAGAAAATAATAAGATGGATTCACAATCCTTCTGTAATAGCATACTTACATCAATACAATGAAGAAAATTCCAGTTCAGGTTATGAAAAATAATTTGGAGCCCCATTTGTAAAATAACACAAGTATGGTAATATTTCCATGGAAATATTATTTGATTGGCTGCTGAGCTGTTACCATGGTAGTTGCCATAACTTTTCAGTCTTTCATAAAACATGACCCTGATCAATGTGAACTCCCCCCCCCCTCATATTTTATGAGTCAGAAAAACTCAGCATTCAGACAATCATAAAAAAAATAATATTGCATTCTGAATTTATTTATATCTCCTTTGTGATTTTTAATTCATTGTTTGCATGTGTGGAACAAAATATAATGATATGGATAAATTTTCAAGTTTCTTCGAAACTATTCACTTTAGTTCTTTTCCAAGTTGGAAAAAAAAAACAGAATAAAGATTTCACATGGTTGTTAAAGATGACAAAATATAAATGAAAACTGAACACAATTTCTTTTAAATCCAAACAATTATTATCCAATTACACATGAAAATTAAACAGGCTCCTCTTTTTATTGAATTTCAAGCCAATTTTTAAATTCCATTATATGGGATAGAGGCTAGAGTCAACATAAAGTCTAAATAAATGTTTGAAGAGTTCATATTTTTTGCAAATATAAAACTAAGACTTTTTTGTTTTATAATATATACCTGGTGCCTCATTTTTCTTAAATTAGAGCCACTTTTACTTCAACCCCCCTCCCACCATTCAAACATTACTGTCATTGCAGACTTCGACCCCACCAGATTTTTAAGTCACTACCTATTCCCTCATAATAAATCAACTTCTAAAACTAAAAAAAAATACCAACTTGATCTAAATAATGCCCCCCTCCCTGATCTACTACCATTTTTGTGTGCAATTTGGATTTTACCTATTTGAGAAATCTGATACATTATCTTGCCATTTTAAAGAAAAAATAATCAAATGCCCTTCTTTTCTTATACCCCCCCCCCCCCATTCCCCGCTTCTCCAAAGTTGTGGACTCTGTCAACTTGCCCTGCCAGTATTTATTTGAGGGATCAAGTGAGCCTCGATGTATTCCCCAAAAACTACATGCTCCTTTTTCTGAATAGACCAGCATTCAATAGTTACACCAACATTTCAAAAATTGTTAATGGGATATCCCCCAATCTTTAGGTCATACCCTTTCTCTTTCCCAAATCTCCAATCTTTATTACTTATTTCCCCCCCCCCCCCTGGTGGCAGTATGGGTATGTGCAGCCCTAAACCCCCCCCCCTTAATGTCTTGCCAGCCGTTCTCAAGCAAATTATTCTATCATCATTCATACATGAACCTGGTTTTCCCCCTTCCTAAGGAACACATTTGAAATCTCTTGTTCTCTAGTTTTATTGCTCATATTCTTTGAGCCCTCCCCCCCAAAAAAAAAAACATTGATAGTACCATGACATTTGCTCCAGCGACAACTGCTCTTCTATCAATTCCACACACAAATGGAATGACTCCACTTCATCCCTGGATTTAACACCATACTCTATCCTAAACCTAAAACCCTAATCCTATATTTTAAGATGAAATAAAGCCTGGACGCCCAGGAGCAATTGTCGGCGGAGCAAATGTTGTGTCACCACATTGATATCCCATCTCCAATGATTCTATTGTCGATGCACTTTCTGCACTCACATATATTGGTGCCTCTTTGATGACCCCCTTTTCAGACCTAATTTTCAGTTCTCATGATACTCCGAATGACAAAATTTCAGTTCAGAAGCCACCCAGCCCCGCTCGCAAGACCCCCGTTACGGGACACCTCAGTTCCCCAGCCCTGCAAAAATTGTCAAGCGCGAGCACCACAAGCGAGAGATGCGCGTAAGGCTTCGCAACTCCCCACATATAACTAGTAGCCGCTCAATGTATGGCGAGCGCATTCACAGCGCTTTGGTGCAACGTACCTGCGGTGCCGTGATCCTGTTCCATAGACCGTTTTTCACACCGCGCAGTATATATTTAGTTCCCAAGACCCCGTATTTTACCCTTTAAGTCAGTTCCTTAGACCCCCATTTCAGAGTTTCGTGAGGCACACCCCCCCATCAAAAAATAATTTGAGTGCCCCCCCCCCCCAGTCTATGACCACCATTTATACCAACCATAACAAGGCGCAGTCAGCAGCGCTACTCAGTTAATTGAGAGCAAAATTTACAGTCAATACATTTAACGCGTCAGGTTTCAAACGTCAGTTCCCCAAACATTGATATCCCATCTCTACTGGTTATACTGTCTATGCACGCACCATGATGCTTCCCTCAATTCTGAACAAAAATGTCGCACAAAGGCAGTCAGCAGCGCTACTCAGTTAATCGAGTGCAAAATTTATGGTCAACACATTTTAGGCATCAGTTAACAAGACCCTCATTTCATGTTAATTTCCAGTTTCCAAGCACCCTCATTTTTTTAGAGAGCCATCTGGTTTTCAAGTCCCTCATTTCATCAGCAACTTCAATTCTTATGGCTATCGTTTCATACCCTTTCCAAATCTGAGTCCCCCCTAAGGAGACATACATTGTATTACTTGGGATAGAGGAAGATCTAGAATATCCAGTCCCAGTATTTTTTCCCTTTTTTCCCTCTGCTGCATTAACAGAATGATGCAAATCTTGAAAATTGCACAGGAATCCCAAAACCGGTGTTGTTAGCTGGACTGGTTCAGGCCTTGGGGATCTTCTCCTTAGCGTCTAAGATTTTGAGATGGCCTGGAATTTTCAGTGAGATCAGCAGGAATAAAAGGGACCCCCTCACCCCGAAAAGAAATAAATAAGACCTAAAGACCTTGATCGCATGAGTTGATATTTCATAAAATTTGTGTACATGTAAAACTGATCCAATTGAATTTAATTATGACCTTATGACCTAGCACGACCTCTCCATCTTTATAATTTACATAATTGAAATTAGAGAACAATTGACTTCTGGGCCGTTGCATAATAAAAGTTACCATTATGGTAACTTGCATGATCCTTGATTCTGATTGGCTGTTGATCGTTACCATGGCAGTTACCATTGGATGGCAAAGTTACTATAATAGTAACTTTTATGCAACAGGGCCCTGCTGCTCATGTCCAAAAAATGAAAACTGTGCAAAGTTTCTAGTTGCCAATTTCATTGATATGGCCATTTGCGCCAGAGATCATGATACTGAAGCTGGAAGAAATCGACAACAGGTGAACCAAGATTTAGAAATAGAGACAAATTTGAAATAAAATAAAAGTGAAGCAAAATATTGGCATATGGGCTGCATTAGTATGCCATAGGAAATAAAAGTACCAGTAGAGTCATATTAGTGTACAACCACCATTACTTCAGAGAAAAAGACGGCCGCCGTCTTTGATTCGGGATCCTGAAGTTATGGACAAGCAAATTTCTCAAGAATCCTTTAGAAAACAGGACAAAATCAAGATCCTAATAAAAAAAACTAAAAAAGCACCAGGATGGTTTTCTGGCAACCGAAATTACCCCCGAAAAAATTGTCCAGAGTTAAATGAAATCCATTTTCCAAATTCTTTTTTTCAAGTTGGACTTTATTACCTAATACACTTATAAATTCTAAACAAAAAACTACATTGAATGGCTTATCAACAGATATTTCTAATCTCTCTCTACTATTTAAGTTTAGCTGAATTTAGCACACAAGAACAGGTTCCAGAAACAGTAACAGATGTGCCAAAATACATCTTAATAAAGGTTGCTCCCAGGCTAGGAAAAAACACTGAACCTGCACCTGTCTTCACACAGCAATGTGTGGAAATGAGTGTCCTGCATTTAACAGCATTATTTTTTAAGTCTGGGTGTTCTGAAGTGTTATAACTGGGTATGTTTTTAGAGAACCCAAGTCAAAAGTACACACAAACTACAGGGAGTAGGAAGGGGGGGGGGGGGGGGGGGCAAAAGAATTGTCCTGTTTAATACATAAGAGAGAAAAAAAGACAGTTGCTGAAAAGTGATCAAACCTGATCACAAGTGATACCTGTACAAAAGAAATGTGAACATTAAAACAAAGCTTGTCTAACATGTAACAATTTTACAGTCATCTACAAATGACAAACGCTATTAGAATTTCTTGAATATTTCCTGCAAATTGTTCACAATAACTGGAAACTTGCCCAACATTGTAACCAAATGTATTCAGACTAAATTCCAGGTGTTGTAGTTCTTTCAATAGTGTGTTTTCGCCCAGCGTCGTACGACGCTATCAACGACGTAGAACGATCTCTTGGTTCGTGCGTCCGTCGCGCTCAACTCTCGCTTGTAAGCAGTTTCGCAAATCGCTGATCGCGGCCGGATCGACCGGAAGTATGTAGACTGCATGACGTCACCACTACTAGGGAAAATCCCGCGCCCGCGCTCTATGAACTGGCTGTCGGCGCGGCTCAGCTCAGCTTGCTCGCTCTACAAGCGATCTGATTGGCTGTTGACGGCTGTTGACAAATCCTACGTTCTAATGCGGACGCCCGCTAATTTGCGGAAGAACCGTCCGTGATTTGAGCTCAAGATCGCTTGGGCCTCTGTTTCCATGGAAGTTGGCAATTTTTGCACACGACCCTTACGTTCTACGTCGTACGACGCTGGGCGAAAACCAGCTATTGTCGTCTGACTGGATATAAAGATATAAAGCTTCCAAATCGATGGATTCATATAGGGTGGGATCAAGATATGCCACATAACACATGACATACACCCCTGATTTTTTTTTTATTCGACAGTACATTTTAAGTTCTGAGCTTTCAGGCAATGAGACTGAAAACTATTAATTATGCAATCCCCCCCCTAAAAAAATTCCGGGACCTGAATTAAGGCGTTCACCTGAAAACTGGCATACCTGTTAAAATTGTCATCCCCACCATCACATTATGATATGAGGTGGTCCCATTACCTTAGATTACTTCTTCAGTATGGATTCATTAAATCTTCAGATGCTGAAATGGAACAATTGTTTTCATCTGTGTTCAGAGCAATATAACTCAATTATATCAATTGATTGCAATGTCAATTTAAAAAAATGTATTGCATTGAATCTTATGTGCAATCACAAATCAATCCATGATCAATCACTATGCTTTGTGAGAATGTGACTGGATCATTAGATATCAAATAGCATTTAGAAGTGCAAAGATTGCTCATAAATGAATTTCCACTACAGATATACATAACATCTACACATTTCCCAGAAAACACAATAAAATTAAAAGGGGCAAACATTTTCAATAAATGGTTTCTATCTTCTCAGTTGATTTTGGTTGTAATGTTCAGTGAAAAATTGCCTGGTACGATCTAGACAACTCGCTGAACTTAAATAAAAGCAGTTCAAAATCTATAAGTTCCAGATAAAGATTAAAACCAACAATATACTCATTTAAGTATCATGAACAGACTGCTAAAACCACGGAATGAATTAATATTACACAATCATCACATGGAAATTTGATACTCACTTATTTGCTTCATGACTTTAATCATATTGACAGTTTCATGGTCTGTTACTTTATATGTGTAGGTAACTTTTGGAGTTCATTTTCCCCTTCTAAGAAACTTTATATTATACATACCATACACATTTATGAGAATGTAGTGTCGATGTAGCATATTAAAGGGTACTTGCAGTACTATGCAGAAGCAAGAGGCACTTGCATCAAGTGCTTTCGCATGTTATTGCCAATACCCGACATGCCTGCGTTGTCATAACATCACAAATTTGAAATGTGTATTATTTGTTTTATAAAACGGATCGGCAGTGTAAATTTATAGTGGAAAGGTGGTTCGAATCCTCCAAATTTTCTAGTGATCGCACATCCTAACCCATAAACATGTTTTCTCAAAGCAATTAGCTAGACAGTTTCCCAACCCACTTTTCCAACTGAAGTCATTTGGCTACTCAGAATTCATCACAACCATAAAAATATGGCAATTGCTTGTATCTCTCCTCCATCTTAGATTATTACACTGGAAGCTCCCAAATGGTAGGAACTGCATGCTATTATTCAAATTAAGTTACATGGCATTCTAGTCTATAGACACACAGATTTCTACTTCATTTGGAATTAGAAACAATTCTTGAGTTATATTATAGAAGTCATTACTGAGTCTAATCTGCTATCACCCACTATATTTTTTTAGGAAAGTTGTCTTATACAGTAATTTTGAAATAGATTCATCTTTAGGAAATTTGAAATAGATCAATTTTTATGTCATTTGAGATGGAAATTCAAGACATCACACAATGCAGAACCTTGCCTACACTTCCAAGGTCAGTGGTCAAAAGATAGCACGGGAATGGTTAACTAACATTCAGAGCTGAGAAAAAGTTAAACACAACACTCTGAATGTGCTGGCTTTGGTGATTGATGTAGGGACAGTGATATTCTGTTTTACAGGTAAATAAAACAGAAATTCCTATTGGTTCTTATACTTTTCATGTAAAAATTTCATGGAATTCACCTTTGCAAAACGGAATTCAGGTTTTTGCTGTGTACATTTTCAGTGACAAAACAGAATTTCCATTTTTAGATCAAGTTGAAAAATGGAAGACAATTTTTTAAAATGGAAAATCACTGTCTCTATATGATGCCAAGGGTATAAGTTATTGTTGACCTAGTTAGTCGTCTATTGGTCTATAGACTGTTCCAATAGAAGTCATGTGAAGTGCCTTCAGGTATCCATCTACATACATGAATACCACCCTAATTCTCAACCATTGTTGTTTTCTTGGTTTTTCATTGGACAGCTTCAGACGAATGGCAATACCTGTGAGACTTTATAAGGAGGAAAGAAAAACATGTCAAGAACAAAATATCATGCTCTGAAAAAGATTAGCGAATTCAGTATACGTCGTCGTTGTGACAGTAAAACAAACAGTATAAATAAGGAGAATTAAACTTTTTAAAGCAAGAATCGCATGAAGGTCATGAATTCTGCTGTGAAAAATATATAAGTTCATAGATGAGAGTCTTGGTTATGGTTACCATATGGACATCTCAGTTTTAAATACATGTAGCTCTTTTGAGAAATCGAGGAACGTGACAATCACACATGGGCTATTCCACGGTTACTCACGTTACATTTGGAGACACCTTGACTCATACTTGGAGCTGTAACTCCATTATTATAGATAGGAACTAAACATCTCTTTATCACAACAGAGTACGCAGTCTGACTATCCTTTGTATAAAAACAAAACTTGGGAAATTTCATTATGCTCCTGGCAAATCTTTGAAATGTGTCGGTTACTCATTTTACATGATTTGGACATGCATAAAATGAAAAGTGGACATAAGTGAAAAGTGTCCTCATGCAAGGCTTTTATGAAAGTTGATTATATTCATTTCAAAGAAGTATATTAGAGAGACAAATTTGTATATAATTAAAAAATAAAGAACACATGGTTTTTACTAGGGGTGCAGATAAAGTGGTTACTCACGTTACGGTTCAGATGGGCTATATGTACAAAGACACATTGAGCTCATGTCCACCAACCTATGGAATTGCCCACATGATTTTTGTGCATGTATCGATATGAAAAGATTTTTATTTTTTATGTTAAATTAGGGCTTAAATTATCAACCCAAAACCAACAAGGCCACAGCCTTTTATGACCTATTGATTGTTCTCATTGCCCCTCTCATGAGGTGGTTTCAGACCGCCTCGAAGTTCGCCAGTTCCAGGTATTCTCTGATCGGGAAATTTACCCCGATCAGAAAATACCAGGTATTTTGGCGGTCTGAAAGCAAACTACGCGTAATATCCCCGAAAGAAAATACCCGATAAATAGTAGGTACTTGGCGAAATTACGAGAACTTTCGCTGGGATTTTTCCAAGGTCGTGGGTATTTGGGCGGTCTGAAAGCAAATTACGGGAACTTTTAGCCCAGCGTGTCGTTGGGTGCGGCGCCGTGCATGGGTTGCTGCTGGGCTAGTGATTTTGAATTTCGCGCCTTGCTGCTTATCAGACCATACTGCGCATGCTCGTAACTTCAGGAACTTATCCCGAAGGGTATGTTTCAGGGCGGTGTGAATGCAGGAATAATTAATGGGTATTTTTCAGTCTAAAAAAGTTCTCGTAATTTAACGGGGATTCTTGTGATCGAGGCGGTTTGAAACCACCTATGGACATTGGATATTTCTTGTAGCCTTTTCAAATTTTCACATTTGTTTTGTAATATAAAAATGTGCCTTGGCCAAAACATATTGAAATTTAAAGCCTGTGAAATTATAACCAAACTTTTTTTAAAGAAATTTATAATTAAACCAAAAATGAAACAAAAATTTATTCTGTTCTCAACAACCAAAAAAAAGTATTTTGTGCTAACCAGTAAATACTCACTGTAGCACTACCTATCTCAATAAGATTCACATTCATTGCTGTCCTTACAGAGTGAGTCTGTTCTGTATATAAACGGCACCCCAGAGTTTTAGTATTTTTCTCAAGTAGATATACAGTGCATAGATATCACCCAATGAATACCCAGGTTGACCTACTGTATCTTCTATAATACCTTTGCATATTCCAGCTTCCAAGATGGATCATACATCATGTACATGAGACCTAGTAATTACAGCACTGCAATTATACCCCCCCCCCCCCTCCGATATTAACACAAACTAAATAAAGTCAACTGCTTTGGAGCAGTTAAGTTAATCATACTCTACTCTCAGCATTTTTTAATACAAAGATTACTAATGAAAAAAAAAAATCCAAGTAGAGCGACTGAAATTTGTGATCTATTATTTGCACAACATCTATAAGAAATGCCTATCACTGAATACTTGGTGCAAACTAGGCCTGGGAGTTTAGGGAATTTTTGTCTTCAGGTACCCGCGGTAATTTTCCGGCGGGTAACTGTAAATCATGTCGCCTGAAAAATGACTGGTGGAAAAACCCCATAGGTGACGTCATCCAGCCACTGCCGCAAGCTAATTTATGAATGAAAATATAGTAAGCATGCACAGTGCAAGCCTCCCAGTGCCCCATGTTGTATTCCATCAAAACAAGCCTGCAATACTCTGTCACCTCGTACCATAATCAACCTAGAATTCCACTTTCCTATATTTCATATTAATAATGAAAGGTATTCTCGGAGGATCTGTTTTCTCACCAAAACACAGGTAAGCAAATTGTGATAACTTCGTGCTCTTCCGTCAAAATCTTACGAAGTAGTGTTGATATTGCATCGTGTTCGTGAGTTTGTAGAATCTATCGCCACATGCACAAAGTCAATTGATTTCCGGGTTTCGGAGCGTCGAATGCGCCAGCCAATCACGATCATGTTACCATTTTCGGTTTATGATGAACTGAAAATGGTAACACGAACGTGATTGGCTGGTGCTTCGCATGCTCAAGCTGCAAAAGAAACATGGCGATGATTAAATAATCTCAGTCACATCATCACTTGAGAAACTTGTAATTTATGGATATTTTGAGGGTAATTGGTGAGATTCAAAATGAGACTTGTGTACTTTTGTGATGAGTTACAATCGTGTCTTACACTACACAATACAAATAAAATCAAATACATGTACGTTTACTGGTAAGCAATTTTTGGGGTATCGGGTATTTATTTTTCTACCCGGGTACCCGAGGCTTCTGGGCGGGACTGAATATGCAGCCTACTCATGCCTTGTGTACTGAAGGCCCTCTCGCTCAGGAAAAAGAAAGTTTTGTATGTGCTAGTAGTCTTTGTGGAGACCCACTTATTGATCAAGGTTTCAATCAGGGTCTGTGCGTGCAGACTTATCCCATCAGCAGCTATGGCATTGGCTTGAGTCTTGAAATGGGGAGAATCAGGTCCAGGAATGAACAATGTTAAATTATTAATTTATTTCTGAGATGCCCCCCCCCCCCTCCAACCCCCAAATAATATAATGGCTGACTTTGAAAAAAATCAAGATGAATAATTTTTCACAAAGGGGGGAAAAACATGCACTAAATTTGTTGACCTCAAATGAACTTTGACCTTGATTGAGAATAGTAATTTCATATCTTTCGTGATATTAAATGACAATCTCATATCAGTTTCATTCAATTTGATCTAGTACTATAAAAATAATGAACAAAATATTTACTTCTAAGAGGGTTAATTGAACTTAAATAAACTTCTTAAAGCTTGAACCAGCAATCTGTATTTATACTAAGCAAATTAACGCCGCAAACACCACAAAATTCTCACTTCTGCTATGCAGAAATAAATGAGAAATAAAGTAATGATAAAAAAAAAATAATGCTTATATAATAACAATAATGTTATAACTATTATTATTAATAATGATTCTCATCATCTACAAAAAGATCAGAATATCCACTAGGCATCATTCGAAGACCACTGTATATCCTTGTGTAAAGCATGCAGTGTAAATGTGCTGCCATCGCACGTACCATAGCAACTTTGCAAGTACCATTTACTAATATACTTAATCAACTTTTACATGAAATTCATTGAAATTCTGCCTTGTCTGACTGTCTTAGCATAATATTTGGCTTGAAACTTGCTGACAAAGCACAATCAAGCATCATCTGCCAGGGTAATCCTTTCAATTCCTGTATATAAATATAATATTGCTACTTTTTGAAAATTCCCAACATTTCTTGAAAATTCCCAAAATTCCCAATAAATTCCTGTTTATTCCCATGGAAAGTATCCACCGCGAAAATTCCCGGGAATTTTGCAACCCTAAGAATACCTCCACTTTGGCAGATGGAGATGTGGTTCCTTGACATTAATCCCGTAGGAGGGTGCATCTTGACAGGGAGTACAATTGGGATGATGGAGAAACAGCTACCATAATGCTAATCTCTATCTCGCTAAATTTACCATCTTAACCTCACCTCCCATTTTATTGTTTAAACTTTTGTTACATTAAATGTGATGGCAATTAGCTTGCCTTCAATCAAATAAATGCAAGCAGATTGTGTAATTAAAGGACCAGAGTTTGCTTTCAAGAGTTGTTTAGAAATAGCACTTGCTGGTCTTTTTTTTTAAGTCCCCCCTATCTTTTAATGTAAATCAATCCTCAAAACAAGCACTTAATAAGTAAACAATTCTAACAATAAGTCAACAATTCTAACCAATCAATTAATACCTAAAATATTGTTAACTGTAAATAGCAGTGAAAAAATTACACAGGGGCTCCTGGCAATTTCGCCCCTGAAATGCTCAAAAGAGCGCTGGAACATCCCCATTCACTGCAATGTTAAAGCTTATCCAATGTTGTCGATTTAGGCAGTAAGTTGTGAAAAGGAGACCCCCCTAAAATATTTTTTTTCCCTTTTTTAAAAATAGGTTTGAACTAATAAAACAAGAAGGAAATGTTTTATCAATGGTGAATGCTCAGGAGTTGAATGTACATTTATTAGTTTATTTGGCTATATTAGTGAATATAACACATTTTCAAATTGGCAAGAATCCTTCCTCGGATTATAGACCAACCCAGAGGTACATGTATAAAGCAACCGATCTTCATCAATCGCTTGTGGTCTAGTGGTTGAAGCATCGGGCCAGAGCTCTATGCTGAACTGATGTTATAGCTTGGGTTCAAATCCCGCTTTAGTTGGCTGAAATTTCTTTTCAGTTGCTGATCGCTAATCAAATTTATTCCATTGAAAATATGCCCAACAATAATGAACTTTGGCAATAAAATATAAGAACCTTGACTAAATATTCATTTGTTTTATCTTGATATAATAAGTATGGACATTTATTTATTTTTCTTTATTTTTTTGAGGGGGATGGATTTGGGACTTTCTTTCCCATCAAGGTATCCTACTTTTTTTTTTTTTTCAATCAATGAGACTTTTCAGCTTCAGTCTAAAAAAAACCCCCAAAACCTTCATTCACATTGCCTTGGAAGTTAACTGTATGTCCCAACAATATCACAAATGGTAGCAATTGTTTACTGATTATACTTTTTTATCTACTAATTTGATAAAATCGGGGGTTCATTTTACATCTCCTTGTACCGTAGATCTTCCTGTCTTGAAAAAAATACATAAGTTAACTGTTAAAAAGAAGTCACACAAAACAGAAAAGGGAAAGTAAGAAGACAAAGAAATACAAGAATTAGAAATGGAGATTTTTGGAGCAGAGAAACAAGTCAGATCGGGGGAAAATATAAAGACATTATCTTCTAAAAATTGAAGAGCAGACAAAATGAAGAGAAATGAAATAAAAGATCAGGGGGTTGCTTCACAATCTCAGAGAAACATTGATTTAACTTAAAAGTCTTGCTTTAACATAGTTCCAATGGACACAAGGCACTTAACCCTCAAGCTCCCGGGGTATTTTGATTCTTGTCATTCCCGGGGGGGGGGGGCCATTATGGCCCCCCCTTAAGATCTCGGCCGCCGATCGCGCGAGCGACGCAAAAATTTGCACGCTGGTAGTGTGTGATGTAATCTACAAGGCTGTATGGTAAAATTTTACAAAATATTGAGATTTTATTTTATATGAATTAATTATGCTAATTTATGCATAAATCATACTTTTTGCTCTAATTCACTAAATAAAGCTCCTAGAATGCTAATTTTTGGTAAAAATATTCTTTGAAGCATTCTTAACAATCGCAATTAAAAAAAACTTCGGTTTGGAAATCAATTTCTTGTGTATTTTATTGTTTTATGAATTTCTTATGTATTTCTTTGTTTTTTTACTTTTTGTTTTTTATTGTTTTTTCAATGGAAATCGTTCCAGACTTAATTCTGATCATAAACAAGGCAAAATTAATTAAGTTTAATCAGTAAAAGTAGAAATAATGATACATTTATGAATTTTGGCTAAATACACTATTTGCATTGGATTTGTACATGAAATCACGTTTATGAGCAATTTTGGGTCTGACATGCACTTATATAATGTTGCGTAATGTCGTAACCGCGTACCCGGGCGTCACAAATTTGGTCTCAAAATTTGCGCGAGACTTGAAAGTAAAAAGTCAGTGAGCGGCGAGGTAAAAAAAATTCGCGAAGCAGATATATCGCGAAAATTGTCGAGGGGGGGCCATTATGGCCCCCCCCCCCCCGGGAGAATTAGGGTTAACACACAATCAATTTAGACAATCATCCAGTAGGATTGATGTGTTTTTATGTACACATACCGCATACATCTTGGCATAAACGAGATGCCATCTTCAATAAACTTGCTCTTTTTCCAACTTTTTGTGAAACAGCCCCCTGTTGCAGCACAAACAGTTATACATAATCAAAATAATTTTATCTGAATGGGAAAAAAAGAGATGAAGAGCAAAGAAAGGGGAGGGAGAGATATAAAGGGCAGGGGAAGATAGTCAATTGGATTTCGAGTGAGAAAGAGAGTAAGAGCAAGAGAGGGAAAAGGGGGGATGTGGAAGAGGGGGGGGGGGGAGATATTAAAGGTCTAGATTGAAAAGGAAATTCAACAGTTCTGAATCTTCCGAGCTGTCCATAGCACGTATTGCACAATACTCTTGCTGCTGTGAACGTGTCCATGCTGGATTTGAAGTGCTGTAACATTCACGTCGCACCATAGTTTTCATCAAATTGGTCTGCAGTTGCCAGGCAAATAATCTCTAAGTCCAGACGATCTCCCTCCCTTTCACATCCCATTTTCATGAAATCTTTAGTGCTCTGCTTGTGTGATTTCTCTCTACTTGGTAAAATTAACTTGCTGTTGGGGTGGACTTAAGGCCTGATTTCCCAAAGGAAGTTGTACATCAGTAAAGTTTTTTTTCAGACATGATTCAAATAGGTTCTTAACATCATAGAATTTGACTTACGGTAAGACATGTCATAAATAAATTGTCATGACATTGTTGGCATAACTTGATAGTTATGTGAGACTAAGGGCACTAACTGGGATTTTTGTCTCATGCATGAGGTGTACAAAACATAAGCATAAAGTGCTTTTGTACAAATTATATAATAAAATTTGTAGATCCTATAAAGCAGATGGTTTGAGAACACTAAGGCCAAGTAAAAAAAGATAGTAGTTGATCGTCCGGGTTTTTTTAAAGCAGTGATGAGGGAGGTCCTTACTATTTACTATTTTTTTTTGCTATTTTTTATTCAAATGATTGTCAGGCCATGTCAAGCTCGAATTATGTGATCGATGCATGCCCAATATTAATAATTTATGAGTAGAAATATATATATATAGATATTTATATGCATAATATATACAATTGCTTGGAAATCTATATGGAAAATGTATATTGCAATAAAAATCTATTGATGTATTACTGATGTATACCGGTACTGTATTGTTGTAAAACAAAATGTTCATGTCAAGTGAATGATTTAAACATTATATGTAAGGGTAAAAAATGCATGGGGTGGAGTCATTTTCATTACCATGGAGCCATGTTCAGTTTTCCAGAGTCAATCTCTTTTTTAGCTCTGGGCATGGTTTCGCGTTGCATTTTCCAGCTGCCTGTATGTTCGTTTACATAATGTTTAATACTGTTCAATTTTTATTCATTTTTTTAATTGATATCAAAAGTTAAATGAATATTGAATTAATTGTTAATTATTCACATAATGTTTATTATTTCAATATTTGTAACTGCTAGTGTTTGATCTATAACTAATTTTTACAATTGTCCATCAAATCGAATAGCCCAAGGAAGAATGAAGTTTATCAAATTTGAAAAGAATTGGCACTCCCTTGTAAAAAAAGTACCATACAGTACATGGTATTACTATGGTATTACCATAGTATACTATGGTAATACCATAGTAATACCATGGTACTGTATGGTACTTTTTTACAAGGGCTTACTGGAATCCCATTAATGATTTTCAATCTTGAAATAATTTTTTGAATATTCAATGCATTGCCTGCTGACGTTAAAAAACTCGCCAGAAAATTCAATTCAATTTATATCACAAATTCACATGTCGCGCCAGCACAGTCAATCACATCATCCCATGCCCAGCACACATGCATTCACCCAACGCAAGCACAGTCAATCATCGTAACACACATCGAAGTACAGGCGCTATCACTCACCAAAATACCCGCTAAAATACAAATTACGTCATTAAAATTGATTTATCTGCGCCATATTTCCAAAGCACGCGATTGATTAGTTCAGATTCATGAAGCGGGGTCCCCGAAAATGCACTAAAAATGAAGAAATCTGTGATCTTTTCCGAGTTTGCAAACTTTATTTTCTTGCTAGTTTATGATGGTATCTTCAAAATTCCAATAAAAAACCAAATCAATTTTTTTTTTCTCTCTTGCAGTTACGGCGATATCGGACTTTGCAATTGTTTTTGAAGTTGCGAGAGAGACCCCAGAGCACATGGGAGCAAATCGCTTGCCAATCTTGTAATTTTTTTCGCTATTCAGAAGCCATAAAAATAGTAAATATCAAGAAAATTGATGCTGCTATCAAAAAGGGAATCGGGCGCGGACGAGAAACATCACAATTTTTTTTTTTTTTAGCCAATTTTTGAAAATAGTAAATAGTAAAAATTTTCATGCGGCGGCCAAAATAGATGCGCACGAGGACGATCAACTACTTTCTTTTTTTACTTGGCCTAAACATTAACAACCTTTGTGAATTCAGGCCTTTTACATGTGTCAATAATCATGTACACTTCAAACATCTCTGGACCCTCCCCTTCTATTTCCTCTTTCTCACCTCATTCTCTCTTTCTCCATGTTATCCATAGCTCTTTTCACTACCATACTCATCCTACCTTAAGTTCAGTACTAAATTTATATCAAAATTGTTTTACCATTTCAACACTCTCTAGCCTGTGATTATCACTCTCTATGGGATTCCCCTCACAATCTTGTGCTCAGCATGAAAATTGTCATCTTGGAACATGACCTAGTTTGACACCCTATCATTGCAAAAAGTCTAGGGATGCTCATAAAAACAACTTTATCACAGTGAATTAAGGTTAAATTGTCACTGACCC
This sequence comes from Lytechinus pictus, assembly GCF_037042905.1. Lineage (NCBI taxonomy): Eukaryota > Metazoa > Echinodermata > Echinoidea > Temnopleuroida > Toxopneustidae > Lytechinus > Lytechinus pictus. Next base: position 7,013,985 of record NC_087248.1, on the reverse strand, counting down.
TAGGCTGAATGCTACTGCATTTTAGCTATAATCTGCTCAGTCGAAATAAGACATTAAAAAAGAAATACAATGAAAAAGAGCATTAGTATCCTGCAAAACCAGATGTTTAAATTGCTTGAACCAACAAAGCTCCCTCTCCTGATTCTTAGATGTCATAATGGTGGTCTGTTTCTGGTTCTAAACAAGCCACTGCAAGTTAATAATTCATAATTACTAAGTCAAACTGCAGTTCCACCTGCAGTGGCAGAGTGCACGGCAAATACATTTTGTAGAATGTAAAATCAAGTAAAATCACATAAGTGCTTCCTGCACTTAATGTGTTTTAGTAGTCCTCTCATTGGCATTGTGATTCATATTTGTGATTCTCACATCTTTCAAGCACGCTTATATCTTCACGAGAAGTGAAAAAGGGCTTGTTTCTGTAAAAAGAACCAAACTGAAATTGTCTACCTCTTTGATTTTTTTCCTTAGTGCAAAATCTTCATGAGCAAGAAAGGTAAACCTATATTTTTATTTTCATGCTAATCCAGTTTGCAAGATAACTAAGCAGGTTGTGAATCTGAAGATAAACAAAACTAGAAAAAAATGAAATTCACCTGTCACTATTACTACAATTACTTGATCACCTCTACCCTACCCCCATTATGAAAACTTAATTATCATCTGCAGCCCATTTTCAAGTTTTTAACTATTTATACTTGCCAATATACTTATATTTTTCATTATAATTAATACATTTTATCAAGAAAATACCCAACTCCCCTCCACTTGAATACAGGAGAAACAAAACCAAAAAGCACTGTGCCAAAAAAATTCTTTACCTCTACTAATCCTCCATTTTTTTAAACAGCAGACTGCAGAAGATAACTGATGGTTAAAAAAGAATGAAATGAGGGATAAAATAAATTATATCAATGCAAGTGGTGTTCATCTCACAAACAACGTTTCACATATTTATTATAAGCATAACCATAAGATACAATAACAAGGTCATCAGAAAAACAGCTAAAAACACATAACATCCTGATTTCTTTTCCATAATAAAAGCTTAAAATATCTGTCATTCATGAACAGTGAGTTTACCAATTAACACAACAAATTTTTATTTTTTTTCTATGTCAACGTTGCTCCGTGTAACTATGCTTTAGAACATGATTAATTCTGTATCCATCAAATTACAAAAATTCAACACAACCAAGAAAACAGACTTGAGCACTGGCGATTCAATGTACATGGTATTTCCTTCATCTATATATATTTTTTTGCATTTTTTTAATCATTTTTTTGCAGTTCCTTTTCCCCTTCTTTATTTTACACTACATGAGACTTAATTTTTCAATTCACTATCCTCCTAGGCCACCAGAAATAAAATAATCACATTTGGTAGCCAGTTCAACATACTTAGTTATATACTAGTATACTGTACAAAAGTTTTTTTCATCGCAGTGTGGTACCATAGAGATCTACAGAAAAGCACAAGAATTTTATGTACAAAAGTATATCTTTTTTTTATATGTTTATAAAAAATGAACATGTCGACTATGTGAGGTCTGCTCATTATGATTTTTTCCAATGATTATATACAAGTGCTGTTTGTACGGGATTAAAATGAGATATCTTAGTAATTGGATTTCACTTCATATTTGATCTACAAAATTATATTATTCAGAAACAGAACTGCAGACAATTTGAAAAGTACAAAAAAGAAAAACTTAAAATAAACGCAAGTATGTCAAGAAATATATACAAAATTATTTTTAAAACTAAAAGTTAACAAAAGATTTCTTGTGTAGAAATCCTTAATGATTAATGCTAAAAAATAATGTATGAACATTGGAATATAATCAATGCAGATCTCCTTTTGGCATCTTAGGAAGGTCTGAATTATTCTTTTTTATTTTCTGCAATGTTATTTAGAAGTTTTCACTGTAGGACCTTTCCCTTTGCATAATCATGTGCATGGAAGTTATGTTAATCCTTGTATCATCAGTAATCTTTTTTTCTTTCTGCACATGGATAACTTTGAAATTAGTAAATTCAACTGGTTTGCCAAATCTACTGTATATAGCTTACTAGGAAGAATGATATAAGTTTGCTATATGGCAATGGTTGTTTCCAAAAAATCTAGAAGCGACGCATGCGCTTGGCCATGTAGTCATCACGGCGTTCCATATTACGGCCACGGTCGCCACCACGGTCGTCTCTTCGCTCAACAGCCATTCTACCTCTTCCATCGTCCATCTGGGAACGGTTTGGTCCTCCCCTGCCACTGCCATAGGATCCTGGTCCTCCACCTTGTGCCATGTTGGCTCCAGGTCCACCTTGGGTTGGGCCTCGTCCTCCCTGGGCTTGGCCACGGCCGCCCTGCTGGGCACCACGTCCACCCTGTTGGTTGCCACCTGGAGTGCTGCCTGGGGCGCTGCCAAGAACTCCTGGGGCACCTGGTCCACCTCTGTTGGCCGTTGGGGTTCCATTATTGCCGCCTTGTCCACCTTGGTTGGGTCCACGGTTCTGGTTGTTATTGAAGCCACTGCTTGGCTGTTGATCAAACCTACTCTGACGCTGTTTTTCAAATGTTATTTATAGTTTGGAGCAGCACAGTGATTGGGCATTTACAGGATCATATTGCGCAAGTTTTAGAGTAGATTCATGTTCAAGTAGCCACGATTATAGGTAGCACAAAATGTTTAAACCCAAAGGATTTTAAAAAATAGGATGCAAGACATGTTCCATCATGGTTCAGGATTCATTGGGTAATTATATTGGAGGGACATCAGATCAATTCATGGTCGTTCCATAGCAGAGACATCGACAGAGGTCACAAAGAGTGATCGAGGCACATAATAGGATAAGAGAAATAAAGGTAATTTCATCATTAGCAAAATGTCAGATATCTACAATCTCTGGCAAAGTGGCACTTTACATATATTTTTTATGAGTTTACAGAGCATGATTCATGGTCGATTTGCTATGTAGTTGAAGATGCAACAGTCACCGAGTGTAGGATATCACTATAGAAATATTTTGTCCATAGACCGCGCATACAGGAAAACAATCACATAATAGACCAGTATGTATGGTGTCGTGTGTGTTTTAGACGTAACATTGCACATTTAAGCATCAAGATGATAGGTTAATGCCTGTTACTCTCCCACATGTATGTTAGTACTAATTACCACAATATTTTGAATGACAAAAAGGTTGCAGATCACTGGAAGTAAGATTCAAACGTCAAATCTTATAAAAAATATGATACAAAAAACCGATCTTGGGTACATGTAATCAACTCCCAAACCAAGAAGAAACAATACGATACAAGGATGCATAAAAATCAAGACATCTCTCACATGGGCTGCTTAGAAAGTCACCTATTGTTTTCAAAGATTTTAATGCTCCATGGCTTAGTGGCAGGAATAATATTTGACAGTGGCTCTCATTTCATATACGGAGGCTATTCCAACAGTTTCTGGGGGCCAATTGCCATTAGTTCCCCCCCCCTTATCATTTTTTTTTGGTTAACAGCGATGGTACTACATCCAGGTTTTCGTCAGGGTTGGTGTCAACCATGATTATAAACATGTGAGTTGTCAAAGTTTAAAATAGTTAAACAATTATGCCCTTATAGAGACAGTTTGAACTAAATCGCATGGAATACAGAACGGACACGTGCTTGCATAGCACATGGAGGCCTAATGGGCTACGGAAACTCGGTGACTTCAGTCACTACATGTACACAATTTACACATTTATTTTCTGATCTATACTGAAAATCTAGGCAGCTAATAATGAAGATATACTTCATTAACAAGAAAGTACCAGAAAGTGTAAAGAAAAATGTTTTCATGGCAGTTCTAATTGCAAACCAATAGAAAAACAGCTTGCTTTATTGATGTGCATCATGTATCAAACAAGTTGTGTTAAATGATGAATTTAAGTAGAAGTCTAACATGCAGCAGAATGGGTAAATATGTGACATTTTAATATTTGAAGCGGCCTCTATCTAAACACTATAGGAAATCAATGTGTCCTCGCGCAAAACAAAATTAAATACATGTCTCCATTCCAAAACAGATGCCGCAAAGGCAGAGCATCAGAACCTTCAGGCGTGGAAGTCATCATTATGTATATTATGCATAAAGGCGGCCAACATCAAGTGATCAATCTTGATCAAAGTTCATTTATCAATCAGATCTTACCATTCATCCCAACTATGGTTCCATTTTTATTACCAGAATCGACATGTACATATTAAACACAATTATCATTCTATTTAAAATAGAAAATTATTTGAACCATATCCACTACAACTCAGGCCTGCTTCAACTCCCTCATTTGTTTTACAGTATCATCTGCAATTCTCTCTCAAATCTACACCTCCCCCCCTTCACTGGCATGAAAATCAAGGCTAGATCTAACGGTCATTTATGGCTTCCACCGTAGACCAGTTATTTTACGCAAAATCCACAAGATTTGCAGATACGAAAAGCCATGGAACATTAGGTTATCAGAAAAGCTGCAAACGTGTCATCCCCATCTCTTCTACAAAATCACATTGTTCCTGCCACACATAGGGTACTCAGGACTAGTTGCACAACAACATATTCAACACGACCATGTTTAGCTGCATGCTTTCAATAGTAATTACATTATCAAGTGCCACTTTTCAGTAAATTTCTACACTGACGATATAAACAACTTAGTTTGAACAGCAAATCGGATTTTGCATGTAGTAAGGTTCTCTAGGAAGTTTGGAAATTGGAAGCAGTTGATGAAACGCGCAAGCTAGAAAAAGCGCCATATAGATGTATGATATAAAACTTTGCTGGTCAACATGAAGGAAATTGAAATTCACTTGAATCTAGGATGACAGTATTATAATAACATACAACTGTTCCAGGTTGTCTTAATATACAAGACAATAACAAATATTAACTTTTTTTTCATAGATGTGAAGGTCTAAGTCAGATCTCAATGAGAGTATTTTCACATCGACTCATCAAAACTTATCATTCAATACAGTGAATCATGAAAATTTGTTTAATTATTCACACTAAACTTTTTTCATAGATGTGAAGGTCTAAGTCAGATCTCAATGAGAGTTTTTTAAAACGACTAAGTTCAAAATCTATCATTCAATACAGTGAATCATGAAATTTTGTTTGATAATTCACACAAAACACACTCACACACCTTCCTTTCCCTCAACACAAAAAAATATGATGTGAAACATGAGATTGAAGGAAGTAGCTACAGGTAATCATACTGAAGAATTAAGTAATAAAAAAGATAATAAAAAGATGAAAATATGCACACACCTACAGTCTAGAGTGCTGTGCAATTACCACTATCAATGGAAAATGAAAGGGTACAGCACAGATGTATGGAAAGCAGCCAATCTTTGTAATCTATAGGTAACACTAGCTGCAGTAGATTTTCTACACCTTGTATGTTCAAGCCCACTTATTTCCATGACCCTCCGACTGCAGAATTGTCAATTTATCAATACCGGAAGAAAAAATTGTAGAGGGGGCAAAAAAAAAAAATTAAAGGTAAAGGATGAAAGGAGTAAGAACTACAATCATTTTCATGATCATGAAGTAAAACCAGTTTTAAAAGATACTCTAGTCTTGAACATCATGCAATTGGAGTCTTCTCGATAAAGCAAGATTTTTATCTCAGCATCAAGTGGAGTCAAGTTCATGCAGTGTGGTGGACAAAATTTTTCCATTTTCCCCAAAATCCATGATTGTAAAAGGTGTTACACAAGAGACTTGGTTCGATACAACTGATTTTTTTAATATCTGAGATGTTAAATTCAATTTTAAGAGACTGCCCCCAACAGCCATGATTTTCTTTCAAAATAAAATATGAATTATCACTATCAGTGCTTGCTTCCTGATTAAATTGGGGGGAAAAATGCACAAAACACGATGAAAGTAACTACCGGGTAGTAATTTTTTTTTAAATGGGTAATCAGAGGACTTTTCAGTCATTAGAAAAGCCCCTTTATCTCTTGTCTCAAAAGAACCCCTGCCCCCTCTCACATCATCTTTCTGGCAACACTCTCTCATCTGACACGATACAGGAACTACTTACCCCGGCACCTCCTTGAACTTGTTGAGGCAACATGTCTGTACCGCTCTGGGGACCACCAACACCTGAGCCACCAGCCATCAAGGGCTGGGGCCCACCAACTCCGGGCATGGGGCGTCTAGAGCCCTAAGAGGAATATGTACACATTGCATTGACCAAACACCTGTTCTACTAGTTTCCATGATGGAAAATATGTCACAAGCCACAAAATTTCAAAAAAACAAGGGATGAAGAAATTGTACGCAAAGTATTCTCTTTTTTTTTTGCATGTACAGGTTTTTCTCCATCTCATATCCTCTAAATGTACATGTAACGTGCAAATAGCTTTATCATCTCTATTCCCTGATGGAAAGTATTTTCAGATCTGCCAAGTCGCCAACTAGTATAGCTCTTACATGTAAACTAACAAGGTGTACGTGGGGGTATTATCAATAAAAACAAAAAGTTACTTGGTTCCTGGAAAAAAAAGCTTAGATCTGGCATACTAAAACATGACATAATATATGCTTGATTTCCGTCACAGATAAGACAATGGTACAAGACCAAAAGGCAAATAGGCCCGAGTTGATCTTTGAGGTACACTGGATTTCAATCCATTGTAACCACCTTCGGATCATCAATTCCAGTGTTCTGATAATCCTATGGCAATTTGAGGGTGAAACTTAAGATGAATTTCCCCTTTATCTTGACTTCTTTTAAACAATATTGAAATTAAAATCATTTAAAATGAAACTTTAAAATACTGAAATAGAGCTATCATTGTAGGATTTATGTGGCATATATTTCTTTTCCTAATTCAATATCTACATCATTTGCTGTCTACACCACTTCATTTCTGGAGACAAATGACGTTAGAAAAGAAATAAAAAACAAAACATGCTTATCCTTGTCTAATAGATTAATTCTATCAATTAAGGTTTGATATCTATCTAAAGTTGCTCAATACATAGAACAAGTGGAGCACCTCTGGCAGTCTCACCAGCATTACGCGATTCAATATACATGTATCAGCAGTGCTGACTTTGAAAACTTACCGTACTATAAAATTATTATTCACAGAGAACACCATTCATAAAATGATACAATAATACTACGTTCATTGACCCTAAATGACGTTTGATCTTAATCATGAGACCCAAGACTTGTCAGTGATACTTGATTACCCCCAAGTCCACATTTCATAAACTTTGAAAGTTATGATAGCAATTTAATAATTACCTGTAATATGGCCAAAGTCCATTGACCTTAAATGACCTTTGAATTTGGTCATGTGACCTGAAACTCGAACGATATGTTTAGTGATACTTGATTACTCTTATGTCCAAGTTATATGAATCAGATCAATTAACTTTCAAAGTTATGATGGTAATTCAACAGATACCCCCAACTTGGCCAAAGTTCATTGACCCTAAATGACCTTTGACCTTGGTCATGTGACCTGAAACGGAGGTAGGATATTCAGTAATACTTGATTAATCCAAATACTTTCTAAGTTATGCTGTCATTTTAAAAACTTAACCTTCGGTTAAGATTTGATGTTGACACTGCCGCCGCTGTCGGAAAAGCGGCGCCTATAGTCTCACTCTGCTATGCAGGTGAGACAAAAATAATTTCAGTTGTCGAGAACATGATTATCTCTGAGTGTATTCATTGGAACAACCCTTCTAGTTATCAATTGGATTTATAAACCCTATCAACTTTTACGTGGGTTGTTTTACATTCAATCGGCTTGTGAAATGCACAGCCATTCATGCAAAAGATCAGGCAAGAGGGGACGAGCTCATGTCTAAATTTTGTTGAAGACATCGGATACGGGTTATGAAAAGGAGTTTGGTTATATCAATGTATCAGCAGAAAAATTTGAAACCAGGATTCAAGTCTGGCACGATACACAGATTGTTGCAGAGTAAATGACACAGAATCATGGTCAACACATAAAGCTACTTCAGAAGCATAAAACCACTAGATCTATGCAAATCAAGTTTCCAGTCAACTTGGGGAAATTGATAATCAGCGGCAAACCAATCCTCCTATATTTTCTGAATACTGTTTTTTTTTCTTTTCAAAGCTTTCAAAGGACAGTTTCGTGCAACATATTGATATAAAAGTGAGCGAGTGTCCCCATGGGTAGCACTGGTGATGTCGATACAAAAAATGACGTAACTAGATACTTTTATCTCACAGAAACAGAATATAGAAAATCGCAGTAGTTTATTCATGAAAAGAAAGAGAAAAAAATATATAGTATGAATCAAATAATCAGATAATTCTTCGCAAAAATCCATAGTATTCACAGCATCTAGAAGTAAAAATCTTTGAATAGTTCGTAGCTGGTAAAAAAAAAATTCAGCCCATTGCTTGTCAGATAAGTCTCTCACATCACCTGTAAAGCAATCTATCATGAAAGAAAACTATGCACCTTTCACACATCTCACAACATTTCACATGAATAGTTCTATAACTGCAACTGCTTCCATACCACTCTCAATTTATATACATACAGAGAAAGAATAGAGAAATACAGAATACAATGACTAACAAAAAATCTGAACTGGAGAAAGAATATGAACTCTCCTTCTGGAATCGTATTTCCCCCAAAAAACATGTATGCTTTAAATTACATGTAAAAATCACATTGACAACTCCTGAATTATATTTCTCATATGCTGATATAATTCAAGAAGCTTTACTATCAATTTCAATTTGTTATTAAAACTGGTACCAGTAATTTGATGGAAATGAAATTCATATGCAAGGCCAAGGTATTTTATAAGTTGCCCTTCAGTTACATAATACAGATATTTCGGCGATTTTTATAGGTATCTGATGTATACCGCCAGCTCAATACAAGCAAAAGAATGCAAGACAAGTCAGACCCTAAACCTTGGACTTGTAAGCTTTCTCCAGTTCAGAGCAACCTTGGTCTCTTGAGAGACCATACCTACCTCCATCTGCATCATCTCCTCCTGCTGTCTCCTCATCATATCCTGCTGGAGCCTCATGTCATCCTGCTGGACCTGCTGACGACGTCTCAAGGCATCTTCATGCTGCCTGTACAAGTTCTCTTCCTGACGCCTTCGCTCGTCACGCTCATTGCGCCTGGAAAAAAAAAGAGGTTTATGTGAGAATACTCAACTTTAAACTTGCAGCTTATTCAGGAAAAGGATGAAATCCTTGGTATTGCTGGTTACAGCAGCAGCACAAAATACTAAATCGGGTGCTTTAAGACATCAGGAATTGACATTGAACCCAATCAAATGACCTGCGATAATTCAAGGTCAGACATTTTTGCTTAGTAAAGTTTTCCTAGAAGTATTCAAACTATGAAATTCATATTTCCACTTTTTTCCAGTGTCAAACCAACACTCTTTATAACCCTCACAAAATATGCCTTCTTTAAAACACAAGAAAAAAAAATCCAACAGAATTCAATAGAAGACCAGAATGGTAAGTTAAAGATAAATTCCAGTTGTGGGGACGATCTCAAAATGACTTTTTACAGAATTTATTATAATTACAAAAGTGTCTGTTTGTATGAATAAAAAGTATGTGCCAAAGGATTCTGGAAGAAATTGTGTAATTGCCGAGAAATGAGCAAAATAAGCGCAGATTCGGTCACTTCTGTCGGGTCTTTATTCCAGCAATAATAATACACTGTCCCACATGTGCCTATCTGTGTTGGCGATCTTCAGTGTGATCGTTTTTTAGCTAATTATGATTTCAAAAAGTTCAGTTTATGTTACTGTACCAGATCTAGATCCACGATGATATATCAATACTTTACCTTGGTTTTACAGACTTTCTCACAAAATCAGTGTTTTACTGCAACTACGTTCATCAAGCTTTAAGATTTCCTAAAATGGATTACTTTGTATTGTTATTCTGAACATGTGCAATTTTATCAGTTTTCACAAAGACATAGAACACTAGTGTTATTTCTTTCACAGCTTTAGTAGACACTCACCTCATTTCAAACTCCCTACGTTGGTCCTCCAGACGTTGAAGCTCTTCCTGTCGACGTGCAAGCTCTAAAAATGAATTAAAACAAGAACAAGAGTGTCACTGGGGCGAGCACATTATACGCCTGCCTGTAACGCGGAAAATTGAGTTTTTGGTCAAGCAAGAATTATATGAGCCTAGGCTAAGTTAAACTAAGGTTATCACGTTTATAAGGACTTCAGAAGGGTAAGATGAAAACATGTTAATGTGACCTTGACCTTTTGACCTCAAAATCGATAGGCTTCCTGGGATCCATGCTAGTATCATACACACCAATTATATGAGCCTATGTTAAGTTAAACTGAAGTTATCGTGTTTACAAGGAAAATTTAACTTAACGAGACAACCATCTTCAACAATATCTTGAAGGATTCAAATCAACATCTCAAATGTTCAAACTACAACATGCTGTTCACAACAAGGAAAGCTTGTTGAATTTTCTCTCAACATACCTTGACGCATAAGAATGGCTTGATGCTCTGTCTTTGCAATTTCCATCTCATCCATAACTTTCAGCCTAGACTCTTCGATGTTCTTTTCTAGATTATCTCTCTTAATCTTTTCTTCTTCCTCCAGGGCCTTCATCCGCTGCCCCCACTCGTACTCAAATGTTCCTGGCTGGGCAAATCGTGGTGGTTGCTCTCTCTCCCTTTGGTACTCTCTGTTCTTCATGATGTAACGCTCTTGGTTTCCATCCTCTTCATCTTTCTGTTCGAGAGGCTCTACTGTCACAGGAAATGGGGCCCTGCAAAAACAGCCATGTTAAAACTCTCTTTATTATTCATTTTAATGCATTGCCTTTTACTGTTGAATGCATAGTTTATAATCAAACTTACCGCTTTCAATTAAAATTTTCTTTCAACCTATAGTTCTATCACTATGACATTCAGCTGGAGAACTTATACATTTCAACCATACAAGCAAATGACCTTTCTTTTAAATTTCCAGGCAATTTGCTTACCAGATGGCTCACCAAAAAATGTCCACTGGCATACTGAAAATATATCAATATACTACCCCCCAAAAAAGTTATTAATGGCAACTTCTTTGGAAACAACAAATCAGTTTCCATGGCGACTGACCCAGATCCACTCAATTTAATTGTTAAAGATTATACTTACGCTGTCAAAAGGAAAACACCTTGACCAATTCTGTTCAAGGCATTCTGTGCACCAGGTTTTCGTGAAAATTCCACGATTCCATTCTTTGTCGGTCGCCCTCTGTCATCTACAATCACGATGGCCCGCTCTACCTCCCCAAACATTGAGAATGCCTGTTCTAGAAGTTCATTTGATGTGCTTGGTGGGATGTTCTTTACCCTAAGTGCTGCTCCATGTGTGGCAAAACGAACTCTGATAGTACGATTCTTCTGTTGGGTACCATCTAGGGCAGCTTTAGCAGCCTCTGCATTTAATCTTGTATCCTACATGAAAAATGAATAGAAAATTGATTACTCAATACTCATTTAATTATACTACAAATCAAAAAGTAAAACTCAACATTGTATTGTGGTACACATTCTTAAAGACCATACTCACAAAGAAGTTATGACATCTTTAGAAATACAATTCTTAAAAAGTTGTATAGAAAAAAAATACATCAGGGAATACAAAACTTAGAAAAAAAATAATAAAAGACAAAAATTGTGATGTTTTTTAAAGTACATTTAATAAATCAGATTCCAACAGTCTAAACCAAAAATTAGCAGTTTGGGGACTTCATCTTATTAAAGGTCAAGTCCACTTCAGAAAAATGTTGATTTAAATCAATAGAGAAAAATCAGACAAGCGTAATGCTGAAAATTTAATCAAAATCACATGTAAAATAAGAAAGTTATGACAATTTGAATTTTCGCTTATTTTTTCACAACAAAGTTATATGCACAATTTAGTCACATGCAAATGAGAGAATCAATGTCCCTCACTATTTATTTTTTTGTTTGAATTACACAATATTTAAATTTTTTACAGATTTGAAAATAAGGACCAACTTGACTGAACCATGAAATGTTAAACAATGATAGTTCCACATGTTCAGGGGGAAATAAAACTTTGTTTTAAAGGACAATGAGAAAATTAGAATATTTCATATTTCATAGATAAAATACAAAAGAAATAGTGAGTGATGTCATGAGTTCCCTCATTTGCATGCCGACCGGGATGTGCATATAACTGTTTTGTGAATTTTTTTATTTTACATGCGATTTTGATGAACTTTTCAGTATTATGTTTGTTTGATTTTCTCTATTCAAATCAACATTTTCCTGTGGTGGACTTGACCTTTAACAACGATGTTACGAAGTACTGATGGTAATACATGTATTTTTGATGCGAGATATGGTGATTTAGGTAAGAAAATTTCACTTCTTATTAGAGATTTTGCCCATGTTGCCGGATGATTTTGTAGTGTGGGAGTGAGTTAGTGAATGTTTACTGTACATGTTTAGAGTGTGTTGGTGATTTCAGTGGAATATTGCAGCCTGCTGAATGGCCGCACATCAACCCCCAGCTGCGCACAGATGCAGTTACTCTTAATGTTTTAAAGGACAAGTCCACCCCAACAAAAAGCTGATTTGAATAGAAAGAGATAATTCAAACAAGCATAACATTGAAAATTTCATCAAAATCGGATGTAAAGTTTCGCCTAATTTCACAAAACAATATGGTACCGGTATGCACATCCTGTTCGGTATGCAAATGAGGGAACCGATAACATCACCCACTCACTATTTCTTTTGTAATTGTATTTTATTATATTATTAAATATTTTGATTTTCTCATCATTGTCATGTGAAATGAAGTTTCATTCCTCCCTTAACACGTGCAATTCCATTATTTTAACATTTTGTGGTAACTTAAGCCAGGCAAGGAGGTCCTAATTCTCAAATTTGTAAAAAATGAAATATTGTACAATTCAAACAATAAAAAACAAAAGAAAGTGACATCATCGACTCATTTGCATATCACTGAGTTGAGCATAGCCATACCCCATAGTTAGATATTTTAGAACTGTTTTGTGAAAAATAAGTGAAACTTAAGTGAAACTTTAAAATGTAATATTATAACATAACTTTATTTTCTTTTTTTTATTTCAGCTTTCTTCATGCTTGATTTTTCTGTTTATTTAAATCAACTGTTTTCTGGGGTGGACTTTAGTTTTACTTTTAGTTTTTTTACAGGGGTGTGAGTGGTCACAAATAAAAAGATCTGAAAAAAGCTTGAGTGTTGAAAAAGTCTGAAATAGAAAGAGCTCCCATACTTTTCGTACAGAGGAAGGCCAAAAAAAGCTCAAAATCAAAACAAAAAAATCTGAAATCAGATAAAAATCTGAACTCTCAGTCTCACACCCCTGCTTTTTATTAACCACCATCCTCTCAATCATCATTCATACTTATAATCTACATCAGTGAACCTACCAAACGAATGAAACCAAAACCTTTTTGGCTATTCAGGAATGTTTCAGACACCTCTCCAAATTTCTCGAACATCTTTTTGAAATCTGATTCTGACACATCATTTGCGAGATTGCCAACGAAAAGACGGCAACGTCCTGTGAATTTCTTTTCCGTTCTTGGTCCTGCATCAAATTCTGGAAGAGGATTAAGTGTATCATTTCCTTTCTGATAGTCTTTTCGATTTCCCTGAAATGGGGGTCTGTGTCGTTTCTCACCACCAGATTGATGTTGATGATGCTGACCACCGCTTCTATCGTGCCTGTCTTGACTCTGTGGCTGATTGTGTTGCTGCTTGACGTTTGGCTTGTTCGGAGTCGAATTTGCGCTTCCCTCACCGCCTCCTTTACTGTCGTTTCCACGATTATTCATTGGTTGATTGGGCCTTTTTTGTCCTTGGGTTCCTCTCGAGTCTTCCCTGTTTGGCATTTTGGATATATTTCAACTAAATCGCAAGGTAAGAAGGATATATTTTTGTTAAAATGTAGATGACGCAGACGTAAAGACCCTAGCTAGCTAGATGCACAACAGAAAAGTCAAAGAAAATGGCGAGACGCGGTGTTCGGATTTTTCCGCACATCATCGGCTGTATCCGTATACTTCCGTAAAATAGAATACTTTCTGTAATTTTTGTAATGACCCTAAAAAAAATTATATGCATGAAAATTCAGGATAGAAAATAAAAAATTAGATAAATTTATAATTTTCTTAAAGATTTTAAGTTATTAAACAATAATGTTTTATTGCTACATTTTTCGTAAAACTTAGATTTGATTCGGATCTAAGTTCGGATTGGATATAAATGACGACATTTAATGCACGTGCGCAGCGCAGCCTCGCCTCGCTAGCTAGGCCTAGTATAGTATTATAGTGCCCATGCATAAGCCATGCATAAAGTGCCTCGCGATAGCGCGACCTTTTTTTTCCAGTAGACAAGCAGCCATGCAGTGAGTGAAAAACACAAACGCAAAAAGCGCTGGGGCACAATTCTTATGATTGACACGAATATAACAGAACGTGCACCGATAAGTCCCGAGCGAGCTAAGCGAGTGAAAAAAAAATTTCTCATGAGAATCGATTTCGACATGAAATTCAGAAGAAAACGTCAAAGTTCCTTTCCGAGCATTAATTTTTCTCTTTATTTGTCAGTGCTAGTTGGCATATGCCAAACCCTATAGCTTGATCTGTACGTCCACACGGAACATTTCGATATTTGATGGTCCGGGCTGAAAATATTTATGTCTACATAAATAGAGTAAAATTCACAGAGCAAAATGCTGAAAATTCCATCAAAACCGGATAACAAATAACGAAATTATTGAATTTCAAAGTTTATCAATAGTTGTGAAAACAGTTATATGCCGCATCGAATAGGCATATTCATTAGGTTGGCTGATCACCACTTTCCCTTTTCTTAAGTTATTACATGAAATCATAAATGTTTCATTTTTCCATACATGTGTAAATGATGTGTCTCCATTATGATGAAATAAGTTGCGGCAGTTAGTAAATAAATAATGCACTTAATCATTGTCAATCCAATTGATCAGTTCTTGGTAGAAATTTTTTGAAAAAACCTATTTTCATATGATAAAATACCAAAGAACAAGTGGGGATATGACATCATCAGCCCAGGCACCTAATGAATATTCATAAAGACATTCCTAGAACTGTTTCACCGGAATAATGCAAATCTTTATAATTCAATAACTAGTTGAACTGATATTCAGCATTTTGCTCTGTGAACTATTTATTGAGATATAACTATTTCCAGCCTGGTGGACAATTTTTTTAAGGATGTTTTATTGTATTCTCTCAATTCAAAATACACATTCACATTCCATAAGCAAGTTGTACAAACATGACAATAAATCCATAACAAGTATAATTATAAAAATTATACATCAAACTTCAAAGATACTGGAAATTAATCCTAATGCGTTTCAGCAATTACAAAATGAAATATTAACAATAGACGGGTCAATATATGGTTTGACCCGGAACGAATTGCAACAAATGATTTTTCAACTGTTTCTGGCAGTATATATTTGACCTCAGGAATAACATACTAAAAATATACCAAAATCCGCATACGGGAAAGTGGTTATTTTTAAGAAGGCGTCCAAGATGGCCGCCATTATTTCACTGTGAATTGATATCTCTCATTATCCACCCAAAAAAATCATTATTCGATTTATATTCCATGGTCGAGTGGGTAAACGAATTTATTGATACAAGTCAGAGTGAATATTAGCGCTCCGGGGTACCAGGAAAATCCAAGATGGGGCCCAAAATGGCTGCGTATAGGCTAAAAAAAAAATCCACAATTCATCTATAACTTACTTAGATGGCTTTAATTTGGTTTCTATTCAATGATTTGAATGGTGAAGTAGTACATCGGGACAAATTACAAGGACAGCCAGTTGTTTGATGTGTCAAAAAATTCAAGATGGCTTCCAAAAATTGAGTTTAAAATGGCTGTCAATACTTAAAATTGACATAGCTATTTCATAATTATCCACCTGCCTGGGAGATATGATTTTGGTGTCTAGACCATGGTTTCAATGGTCAAATAATACATTGGGACAAGTTACAAGGACAGTCAGTTGTCCGGTATTTTCAAAAATCCAAGATGGCTCCCAAAATAAAGTAAAAAAATGCTGTTGCTACTTAAAAAAAACACATAGTTTGTTCAATATCCGGAAATATGATTTGTGTGCCTATACCATGGTAAAATGGGTCAAAATAATAATACATTGGGATAAGTTACGAGGACGATGGGTGATCAAGTATGTCCAAAAGTCCACGGTGGCCCGGTGGCTTAAAAATCAGTGTCAATTAGCCCCTGGTATTTACAAATGGACATAGTTTATGTAAAATCCGTCAAGGGTATATGATTATGATGTCTATACCATGGTTTTAAAAGTTAGAAAATTAGTAACAAGGACAGTCAGTGGTCCAGTATGTCGAAAATCCAATATGGCTTCCAAAAACAGAGTCTGAAATGACTGCTGTTACTTTGAAAATGGACATATAGTTCATTTAAAATCCAACAAGGAGATGTGATTTGGTGTCAAGACTATGGTTTCATTGTTAAAATAATACGTTTGGACCGGTTACATTGATATGCAGTTGTCCAGTTTCCTAAAAATCAAAGAGGGTTTTCAAAAAAGGCATCTAAAACGACTCATATCACTCAATAATGGTCAGGGTTCTACAATATCTATCTGTAAGAAATAATGTTGGTGTCTAAATTGTGTATGAAGGGTCAATTAATACATTCGGACAAGTAAAAAAGATGATTAGTATTTATTTTGTCCAAAAAATTCCATGGTGGATTCTAAAATTTCATCAAAATGGGTGCTGTCACCAACTCATGACATAATATAAAAACTAAGTGTAGGCACCAAGATTATTTCACACAAGTGGATATTGTTTGAACTATGTCCATTTTTAAGTAACAGCACTCACTTTGGAACCCATTTGTTTAAAGCCAACTTGGATTTTAAGGCAAAATGGATAACTGCATATTATTGTATCCATGCAGTCCTAAAATATTTTTTACCCTTGAAACCCTAATGTAGACACCAAAATAATGTCCCCAAGTAACAACAGTCATTTAAAACCCCAATCTTTAAAGCCATCTTCGATTTTTGGACATACCTGACACCTGACTATCCTTTAAAATTAACCCAATATATAACTTGACCCTTTAAACTCTAGTGTATACACCAAAATCATACCTCCAAGGTGTATTTCTAATAAACTATGATACTTTTAAGTAACAAATGTCAATTTACACCCCATTTTTTTAAGTTATTTGGATTTTTCAACATACAGACAACTGATCTTGTAACTTCCCCTATTACCTGACCCTTTAAACCATGCATGGCTTAGACACCAAACTCATATTCCCCAGACAGATTCTGAACAAGCTATGTCCTTTTATAAGTAACATCAGACATTTTTTACTCCTTTTTTGGAAGCCATCTTGGAATTTCTGACATTCGACACCACTAACTGTCATTGTAACTTATCCTAATATATCATTTGACCCTTGAAACCGTATTTTAGACCCCGGGGGGGGGGGGCACTCGACCAAAAAAGTGGTAGGGGTGTGCCGCGGGCGAGGCAAAAAACGGGGGCCTTGGAGCGGGCTTATTTTAAAAAGGAGGGTCCTCGGAACGGGCTCGGAACTACAAATGTTTGTGAAAACGGGGGTCCTCGGAACGGATCTCCGTATCTCTGTGAGTGCGTATGCATCCCTATGGAACGGGCAATCGTGCATAACGCAGCTAGCGCGGCCTCCGCCGGGTGCGCTCGCGATTAGGCGATGGTCGAAAAGCGCTCTACGGCCGCTTTTCACCAAAATTGTAGCAGATCAATGCGACCGGAACGGCGTAACGAAAAATATGCGAAGCTTTGGAGCGGATTTCTTTCTTCTTTTTTTCTCGATAAGAAGGAAATGCTATGCCTTGGAGCGGCTTTCTTTGTTCTTTTTCTCAATAAGACAAAAATGCTATGCCTTGGAACGGAAATTTGAGTGTAAAAATGGGGGTCCCCTCCGCGGCACATACCCACTATGCATTATATACTGAGTGCCCCCCCCCCCCCGGGTTTTAGACACCGAAATCATATCTCACAGGCGGATATAAAATGAGCTATGCCACTTTTAAGTATCAGAAGTCATTTTAGAATCAATTTTAGGAAGCAATATTGGATTTTTGGTAATACCAGACTACTATATACTGTCCTCAAAACTTCTCCTAATTTATCATTTGACCCTTGAAACCAGTGGTTTAGACACCAAAATCGGATCTCCCAGGCCGATATGAAATAAATTATGTCCACTTGAAGTAACTGCAGTCAATTTAGAATCAAGTTTTGGAAGCCAACATAGATATTTTGAAATATCAGGCGACTGACTGTCCTTGTAACTTGTCCTAATGTATTAATTGACCCTTGAAACCAGTGGTTTAGACACCAAGATCACATCTCCCAGGCCAATATGAAATGAGCTATGTCCGCTTTATGTATTATATAGCAGCCATTTCAGAATCAATTTTTGGAATCCATCGCGGATTTTTGCACATACCAGACCACTGACTTTCTTTGTATCTTGTCCCAATGTATTATTTGACCCATTTAACCATGGTATAGGCACAAATTTCATATTTCTGGATATTGAGCAAACTATATCGGTTTTTGTTAAGTAGCAACAACAATTTTAGACTCCATATTTGGAAGCAGTCTTGGATTTCCGAACATAATGGACCACTGACTGTCCTTGTCATCATTCTGTCCCAATGTCTTATTTGACCATTGAAAACATGGTCTAGACACAAAAATCATTATGCCCCATGGCGGATATGAAAATGAACTATGTCCATTTTAATTATCAACAGACATTTCAAACTCCATTTTTGGAAGCCATCTTGGATTTTTGGAAACCATCTTCGATTTTTGGAAGACCACTGGCTGTCCTTGTAACTTGTTCCAGTGTATACTACTTCACCCTTAAAACCATTGAATAAAACCAATTTAAAGCAACTTAGATAAATTTGGTATCTGAAAATTTCAGCCTACGGCAGCCATTTTGGGCGCCATCTTGGATTTGCCAGGTATACTGGAGGGCTTATAATTCACTCTGGATTCTAGGGTGGATAATGACTCAGTAATATTGTATCCATTTTCAGTAAACGGCGGCCATCTTGGACGCCATCTTGAAAATAACCACTTTCCCGGATGGGAGTAGATTTTTAGTATGTTATTCCTGAGGTCAAATAGTACAAAAAGCCGTTGAAAAATCATTTGTTGCAATTAGTTCCGGGTAGGGGTATTTTTGGTCGTATGTCGTATATTGACCCGTCTACAAGATGTATGAAATGATAAGAGAGAACAAAAATTATATGTTCTACCTCCCAACCAGAAAGCATAATTATGCCAGTTCTGGCAACGTTGCTTTATGCCTATACTCTACATGGAAGGGACTCCAATTCTCCGTATTGTTTTTTGTTTTTTCTGTGTTTTTGTTTATTTTGTTTTGTTTTGTGGTTTTGTCTCTCGTTGTATATATACCTTTGCTTCACTCTCCCAATATATTCTTTTAATTAAGATTTTCCCATCCCTTTAAAGATCCGCTATTTTTAATCAAATCACGGTCGGGTATACAGTGTTTGCATTTTAAACGCAGTGGCGAAATGACCCAAATATTTTTAGGGGGGACAATTTCTAAAAAGTCACCATCGAGCAAATAACTATTTGGCCTTTTGAACTGAAATTCTAATGTGATAGATTTTGCATTATATTCAGCAAATAGTCCACACTTTTCCTTTCATTCCATTTCGTTGCCTCAGCCCTTCATTTTTTTAAAAACTCATTCCATTCTATTATTTCGGGCCCGCGGATTTTGGATGAAATTGTAATTTGTTCTTTCTCACAATCTTCTTTTCTTGAGTTTTCCCTTTCTTCACTTTATGACTTTCTTTACCTTGTCTTTTCCCTTTTATTCCCTTTCCCTCATTCCTCCTTTTTTCTTTCCCTTCTTAGATCTTTCTCCTCGTTCCCTCTTCCCTTGTCCCGCCTTCCCCGTGGCGAAACCTGCGGGGGGGGGGGGGTGACTGCGTGTGTATATGGCCTACTCCATAATAGGCGGTACCCCTGGAAATGAGGTATAGGTATATGCTAAATAGCAGAAAATAGCAGAAATTAAACCAAAATCACATTTCATATCGTGTAGTTCACCTATAGGCCTACACCACCGCCTTTTCATCAGATTTTGTTCAAATTTTTAGGGGTATAATTACGGGGCTCCAAGGAATAAAAAAGACGAAGAAAGATGAAGAGATGGAAGAAACGTGGGTGAAATAAAGTATGTGACTAAGCGGAATACTTCGCCGGGTTATTATGAAAATAAAACTTTCGCTGGTACTTCGCGTTTGCACTGCATGCTTGTTTGAGATGATTTACGCTAAAAATATTTTTCGTTTAGTCAATATATGCACAAAATTATTGTGTTCGCGACTCAATTAAGTTTCATGATTACGAAAAGTGCTGATACCAAAATTTTGATTAGCGAGATACGTATATCCTCTCCATGATCATTATGAGTCCTCGAGATGTCCTCTTTTCAGGTCGTACTATGTCCGATGGCCGTATACGCAGAGAAGGCCGGGGTTTGGGATTTTGGAAACTTACATTTGGTCCTGACAATTTCCACAAAATTCTCCAAAAGTACACTCTAAAAAACGAAGAGCTAATTTAGCTCTTAAAGAGCGTGTACAGTTAGTGACTCCATTTCAGTCACTATACACGCTCTAAAATTAAGAGCTAAATTAGCTTTTCGTTTTTTTAGAGTGTATCCACAAAATGCAAAAGCGCTCCCAGACAAGCTCGGTCGCTTTTATCAATTTTCTTCAAATATTTTAATGTGTTTTGCCCCCCGCTGAAAAAATGCAGCCATGCATGAGTATTAAGCTCGCGCTTAGCGTTCTGAGTTATTATTATTGTTTATAATTAAATAGGCATCATATTCATGAACGGGATGGGTATCGAGCACAAAGCGCAAGCTGAAAATTTTTTATGTTTCGACCTAAAAAATGGACAGATAAGCACCTTTTTAATAAAGGACAAGATGTATCTTTTAAAAATGCGAGTGAAAATGATTTACTTACCCTAAAGGGAACCGTTTGACTTGCAGAAAAACTTTGAAGAGGGTATCTCACTAATGATGATATATAGCGCGAAGAGCAAATTGACTTTTTGGGGGCGGAGGGGGGTGATTATATAGCGGAACTAATTTCTAAGCATACCTATATTGACGCGTATATTGCTTATTTGGGCCCGCAGATATTTGCAATTTACATCAATGATTTTTGTACTAATCCAAAATCCCATTATGTCCGTTATCTTGTATGCAGATGATTCGACCTTATTTTTTTTCTCATCAGAACCCACAACCTTTAGTTGATGTTATTCTGAACTTATTAATGTTACCGGGGTAATGTTACTGAATGGATAAGAGCCAATCGCTTATCTTTGACCTTAAACAAAACAAAATACATGTTATTTAGTAATTCCATATAGACAAGTTACCGATAAAACATCATGTTTGATATAATACTCCATTAGAAATATGATATACCGTACACCAACTTTCCTGGAATAACAGCAGTGGCGTAACTACGGGGGGGGGGGGGGGGGCATGTGCCCCTCCCCCCCATCGGCTAGCCAGTGGTGTACCTAGGATTTTCCACAGGGGGGGGGGCAAATTCGTCCGCCAAAAAAAATGACAAGCAAAAAAAAAAAAGGTCTTCAACCACAAATAAAGGATTTCGTACCAGAAAAAAAAATTGATAAGCAAAAAATTTGACAAGCAAAAAAAAAAAAAGGCCTTCAACCACAAATAAAGGATTTCGTACCAGAAAAATAATTGATAAGCAAAAAATTTGACAAGCAAAAAAAAAAAAAAAAAAAAAAAAGGCCTTATTTAAAGAGTTTGGTTGCAAAAGGGGTTAGGTCCACTTTGGACCATTCCAAAAAAAAACAGTTTTTTTATTATCACTTATTGCAATATCCTTATGAGAAACTAAATTGTCATGATGTACTACCCTATCATGTGAACATAAAATGTGTATAAAAGAAATTTTCCTGTCATCGATTTTTTTATCATTGTGGACCTAACCCCCTTTGCAAGCAAACTGAAATGAATCCAAGCTATAAATTTTCTTTGCCAGTTTTATTCACGTTTTCATATGAATTTCAAATTTTCTTTGTTTTCATCAGAGCGACAAAACATTTAGAGGTTTTGAGACAGAAAACGATAAAATTTATGAACATTGGACCTAACCCCTTTTGACAAATGAGCTCTTCAGAAGAGTTTGTTTGCAAAAAGGGTTAGGTCCACTCCAAGAAAATCATTTTTTTTAATTCTCCCATATTGCAATATTCTTAATATGCGAAACAAAATTTTCATGATAGGCCTTTTGCAACCAAACTGAAATGGACCTAACCCCTTTTGAAAAAAAGTAATTTTTCTTTGCCATTTTAGATCAATTTTAATGGACTTTCAACCTTTCTTTGGTATCATCTTATAGAGCTACTAAAAATCTATACATTGAGATAAAAAAAAATCAAATTTGATGAAAAATTGACCTAACCCCATTTGCAAGTGAGCTCTTCATTAATTTTTTTATTTTTTTATTTATTTATTTATTTTTTTTTATAACTTTTTTTTTAAACAAGTGCACACCTAGTTATCATATTATATTATATTGCCATTTCTTTGTTGTTTATCCAATGTTCTTTGAATTCGTAATGAGGAACCTTAATTTACAAGCATTGCTTCACTTAGGTCTCCTCGTCTTCCTTTAAAATTATTTCTTTTCTGTCTTAAGCTGTATAATGTATTTAAAAACAATGTTTTCTGCATACTCTGTTTTATATATACCTGTTTTACGGGCTGTTTTATCATGTACTCTGCTCATTGTTTCATACACACTTATATGTTTGTCATGTATTCAAACTCATAGTTGGAAGACAAATAAAATGAACTTATGAACTTATGAACTTATGTATATAGCATTTCCATTTATTTGAAAGCAGGATAAAAGAGCATGATTAAAATGCCTTGCTCACGGGCATATAAGTGCCGCGGCCGGGATCGAACACCGGACTTTCAATGTATAGCCCATGCAGGCGCCTTAGAACACTCGGCCACGGCATCCACGGCATAGACGGTGATGCTTGTGTTGCTGCCCTCTACGTTCGTTGATACACATAAGATATAAGAAACACATTTTTTTATGCTTCTTTAATTAAACCAACCGATTCAGTTAAGTCACTCAAATTGGACTTTTGGCAAATTTGAGGGCAGATTACATTTGCCAAAGCCAGTGAAAGAACGCATCGTATCAGTTTGAAAAAGAGGGTTACTGACCAGAGAGGTGAGTGACGGTCTGTTCTCGGAGCGGGAGTGGAGGGGCCGGGGTGCCAGCCGGTGGTGCGGTGCGCGCGGGGGTCGGGTCGGAGTGGGGCTAGGGTTGCGTGGCCGCTGCGCACAGAGAAATCAAGCCAGCATAGCCATAGTACCTAGCCATGCCCATAGTCGTAACGTTAGAACTATCTATACTAGTCTATAGCGTGTGCTGTGGACGCCAGAATAGGCCGTGGTGGGCCGAACGTTCAAAAGTGGCAAAAGGGAGGCAGTGTAGCTCAGTCGGTTAGAGCGCCTGTTCCGGATAAGATCGTAGATCTCAACGTGCGTGGGTTCGAGTCCCGCAGCATGCCGGAAGACGTCTAACAAAAAAACTGATGCTAGCGTTGTGTGTTAACGTGCCTCACCGCTGTGTTCAGTGCGGGTGTGAATGCAGTTGGAAAACACTCCGTCCATCGGAAAGGACGCAAATGTTGGTCCCGTGTACAGTAGAGGCGCACGGCCAATATTGGAGACTGTCTCCAATGTGGGAGATTATCTCCAATATCAGAGACTTTTGTATAGAATTTGGGTATCCAATTTCAGAGACAGTCTCCAGTTTTGGAGTCCAATTTCCTTTGTTTACATTTGCTGCAAAAGGTTTACCTTGGCTTGGCGGCAAATAAAAATGTGATAAGCAGATTCCTCATGAAAAATTACCCCTTTTCACCGTCTACTTTAAATATTCACCGTCTACTTTTGTTTTGATAAGGATTTTTGTTGTCAATCACACACAAAACAAATGGGCTTCTGACCTCAGTGAGACAACATTTTGGGTGGAAAAAATCATGCTTTTGTTGGTGTTGTTTCTTTTGTCCTTTTGCAAAGCAAGTCTCCAATGTGGGAGATTGTCTCCCCTATAGTATTGGAGAGAGTCTCCCATATTGGCCGTGCGCCTCTACTGGTGAATAGGAGAGTCACAACCTAAATAAGTGAAACTGAAATAGAGATGCAAAATGAATTGAACAGAAACTGAAGAAGTCTGGTAGTGCACTGATTTAATCTCTGGGCTACTTTGCCTCAGCTAAACTCAGAATCACATAATAATTTGTCATATATTCAAATCAAGTAGAGTCAACCAATCAAAGTCAAATGAATGGCAAGATCGAACTAAAATGTAAGAACCCAATTCATAAGATAAACCAATAAGAAATAAGGGGATGAAGATGACAACGATGTCTGGTGATTATGCAGACAGTAGAAGTGGGCCAAGTAGAAACCAATTAGTAGAAGTAGAAACCAATTAGTCAGGTGAGGGATGGAAAGAGTGGAACACCTAAATAGAAAATGAATGAAGATGACAGAATAGAATCAGAGGAAAGGAATTCAGAGTAGAATGAATGAATGACAACTGAATATCATTTAATTCATATAACCTAAGTTCAGACTGCAAGGACAGTGCTGAAAAGAAATACAAATGAACTCAAGTCTAGACAAAATAGAAATGTAAAACAGCTGAAGAAAACACAAGCCAAAGGAAATAAACAAAATAGGAAATTGACAAAAGAACAATCGTATATTATCATCCTTAAGTGATCTTTCAATGGTCTTTCAGAGTTCTTTTACTCAATAAATGATGTTCTAGCCATCTTTCCATGGACTTTCATTTGTCTTTTGATTCTCTTTCTAGGATACGAGCCTTTCAGTGATCTCCGAACAAAGTTCAAAAGACTGACGAAGATCATGGAAAGACAAAACAAAACCTTTGGAAGTTCATTGAGAGCCCACTGGAAGGCCACTGAAAGACTGTTGAAAGAATGTTTGAACCATTTCAAAAAGTTCTTGGGCCCCCATGAAGAACACAAAAACCATTCAAAATCCCCCCACTTATAAGTTCGTCTAGTTCTTCTCCCAGAGTAAATGCTGCTTCAAGATGATGAAGACAAATGCATTGGTTGTGTATGTATGTGTGGAACTTTTCACATACTGTTATTTCGTAATAAAAGCTCTTGTTCTTGTAGTGGAGGTGCGTATATATACATGTGTAAGAAAAAACATTCTTGTTTGTGGTGTTTACTTTGTGTACTAATCTTTTTGTCAATTATATGTTCCAGGTCTGTCCTTTGTAATAGTTCATTATGTTGTCTGCTCACACAGAGTTTCCATTCTTGGCCCAATTTTTTTACTAGACATACAGTGCGTCCCACAAAAATCGAAACCCAGATTTATCAATGATGTGTTATAACTTAATCATAAATACAATTACCTACCAATGTAAAGCTTAGAATCTCCGCTTTCATCTGAAATTACTTAGATTATTCCTTATTCACGCATGAGTGAGCAAAAACAATTTGAAGAATGGATACCAAAAACTCATTTGTCACTTTCTAATTCTAATTTGGGGATTTTTTACCTGATTGCTAAGAAAGCATGAATGCTTGTAAGCAAGCAACCAGAGGACCGACGGCTTAAGGTCCTCTCCGAAGGACCTGGTAATGAGGATTAATGCCTTACCAAAGGGCACTAGCGCACCAAGTGGGAATCGAACCCGGGTCACCGGAATACAAATCCACCGCTCTACCGACTGAGCTATCGGGGGGGGGGGGATATCTGAACATAAAAAAGAAAATCACATGCCTAAAAAGTTAAATATCTGCTCTTTTATTTGATACCTTAATCACAGAAAATGGTCAAGAAGTAAAAGTTCTGTTCTCTTGAAACAATGCTTGTATTTGTATAATTTCATTAAATGTGTTTTCACCGGTTTCCCACAGAAGCTATCGCACGGTAAACAAAAGACTTAATGCAAGGTTGGTCGTCAACAAAACGGAGTGTCGAGTGAGTCTGAATGCTAGCTTGTAAAACCTCATCACTTTATGAAATTATTGATATTCAAGCCTTATTTCAAATAACCAGAACTTTGTTTTTTCTTGACCATTTTCTGTAATTGAGGTATAAAATTAAAGAGCAGTTATTGAACTTTTTTAAAATGTGGTTTTCTTTTTTGAAACCCAGATACAGCCCGCCAAGTGACTTTTTGGTATCCCCTCTTAAAATTGTTTTTGCTCACTCATGCCTGAATGAGAAATAGACTAAGTAATTTTAGATGAAAGAAGAGATTCTAAGCTTTACAATGGTAGTCATTTTGTCTATTTTATTTGTGATTAAGTAATGATAAATCATCAATAAATCTCGGTTTCGTTTTTTGTGGGATGCACTGTACAGTGTACTGCCAACTTGGACTTGACGTATTTCATTCTTAATACACATAGTGCATTACACACATACACAATTTAGTGATGTGTTCATCTCAATGTACAGTGTACACATGTAATTTTTCTTTACAATAACACATGGATCCTACTATCAAAAGTTATTTCGAGTTGAATTAGAATAGTCCATTCAAAACCCCTTTTTAAGTTGCTCCCTAAAATTAATGTGGCACAGGAGGGCAAAGAGATAATTGATAACATTGTCTCTTCCCAATATATAATTAAGACTGGTATTTTTGCAGGAAAGGTACTGACAGTGAGTAAAAGGATTACTCCTACTCCTGGGAGACTGTACTTCAACATGGATACATGTACTGTCTGTGATGGAAATCTACAACTTATGAAGAAACCCCCTGTAACATTATGTGCAAATCTCTCAAAAACCAATGTTAAGGTTGGCCAAGTACTTCAGCAAATAGGATTGTCTGTTGGAAATGAAGCAATGTGGAATAAAAGACGTTGCTGTATACCATGTTACCAGCTTCTTGGAAGTAAGTGAACAAAAGAAATTAGTGAGTTTTTGCTCACCAACGTGTGCGGATGAACCGTTGTAAAAATTTGTTATTAGTAATTCATGATCTCAGCATTCAAGTTATGATTATTTAGTAATACTAAATCATCATAACTGGAATGCTGAGATCATCACTCATGTCCTATGGCAATGTGACAATGATGTGTGATGTCACACATGAACAACTTCCCCATTTTTTTGTGCTTATTTTTTTTAATTGAATTGCATCTTTTGTCAATCTGTTGGTGTAGATCAGATTTCCTATCTATGGGAGGATATGTCATACAGGTTTTCATTTAATACATCGTGGATGAAGAATTTTTATCACTGTAAAGGAGGAGCAAAAAGAGAGTTATAGTCCATCAAAGGGGATATTTGTACGCATTTGCCTTTAACACATTCCAATTGCAATAGAAAACCTCCATAGGATAGCGATTCTCCATAGATAATTCTCAACATTCAAATGCTCATATAGCTTTACTATTGTCTGTCCATTATTATAGTATGAAGAGATGACATGCTATTAAATTAATGGTGAAGAGGTTAAGGTATGCTGTTGTGTCCTCTCCCTTTCTCTCTCATTCATCCAGAGAAAGACAGACTCATACGGGGGGGGGGGGGGGGGCACTTCCATTGACGAGTGGATACCATGCGTGGCCATGGGGTTTCGAAAAGCACCTTAAAGACCCTGACCGGTGTAAAAACAATCATATATCAAAAGAAAGGTAATGATTCATAGAATACAAATATACTAAAAATATTACATATATCTCCTTCCATTTCTTAAAAATATTAAATAAAAATTAAAGAAACTGCTCCTCCAAAGTACGCTTCCATTGAGCACCCCCACGTCGCCTGGAAATGATGACGTCACGTTGTGTCTGGAGGGTTGTGATTCCATAGGTTTGTGTACAAAAGCATTGACTGTTCAAATTGATGTAAACCTACAAATATTCACTACCTTTTTTTGTGATTTCTTTGTTTGGCTCTTATTGGGCCTAAATTGCTATGTCAGGAAAAGTTGTTATACATAATTTAAATGCAGATAGATTTGAAATCTGCGCCAAATAAGCAGGAAATAAAATATGGCAAAAACTAGATAAAAACTGTAGATTTCATAAATTCAAGCTTGTGGGAAAAAATATATGTGATATCCCTCTGTAATAGACGTAAAGAGAATGAAATGCGTTATCTGGAAAGCAAAGAAATCACCCAGTTTTTCTGTGTACAAACCTATGGAATCACGACGCTTCTTACACAACGTGACGTCACAATCTCGAGGCAGGTGAAAAGCACAATAGAGCCCATTTTCTAAGCCGGGTTCGAAGCCCGATAATTGGAATATTCTTAAGCAAAATACTCAGCTGGGAAGCGGTGAAAACGCATAAAGCATACATTGCTGTATTTAGTAGCTTATAAGCTTTCGATTGGTATATAATTTATCAATTTCATTTTTGGGTCCGGTCTGGGTCTTTAAGTATTTTCCATGTTCTGAAAATGCACCCCTTAACAAGTGTTGGCGTGTGAAACCCTACCCTAAACAAGTATTGGAAATAAAACGGTACCCTTGACAAGTATTCTCTGAAGTGACCCCCTGAACAAGTACGATTTCACGGACTTGATCGGCACGGACGTCGGCTTTACCTTTACTTTCAATGGGTTTAGTACCACCCCACAACGCTCACTCAAATCAGACCCTAAACACGTAAAGTGTTGGGGCAAAAAGTACATCCATTATTTATAAAGTATATATTTTAGTCTTTTTATACCCTCAGAAATTTTTCATTATTTTAGAGTTTTTGAATCCTTAATACGTTACGTGCGTAACGTGCCCTATCTTGAATCCTAGATCCTTTTCACCTGTTTTTTGGTTGCTCATGGTATCCACTCGTCAATGGAAATGGCCCCCCTGGGGACTCTTTAACACACACAAACTCTTTCCCTCTGCCCCTCTCTTTCTCCCTTCCCCTCCCTCGGCCCTCACTGTATTTTATTTTATTTGCCTTCTCCCCCAATACACCCAGATTCCCATATTCATGATAACCAAATATGTACTGTATTTGTCAGCAGGCCATTTATGTCAGTCAATGATTTCACTGAGAAAGTTTGTTTGTTATGTATATAGAATACTTTTGTAATTATTGTTGTCCTTTCCCCATTGTTAGTATTATAATTAATGTAGTCCCTGTTTTATATTTCATTAATTAACCATTATGAAAACTTTTGTTGATATTTTAGAATGGAACACTATTCGAAGGAATCTGGAATCTGTCTGCTGTGAGTGGAGAGAAAGAACAGGGAAGTCGCTGCCTGGCCTGCAAGCCATAGAAAAAGAGACAAAAAAATCCAGAGTCATACAGAGCATCAAACACTCAAACTATGATCAAACATTCCGTCTTCTAAGGGCGTCCAATGCAGCATGCAAAGTGTGGAGGAAGGACATTATCAAAACCATAAAAAGCGAAATGTCATTTCTCTGTAAAACATCAAACCTCTTTCCAGATTCCAGTTCAAAGGAAGAAGAGTTTGACTGGACAAAGATTCTAGATAGAGTACAATCTGCTGCCCCTACGTTCTATGCTGTCTGCTTGGCGGCCATATCTAGAAAGAATGCCTCACGGTAAAAAATAACACAATACTCTACTAGATTAAACTTATCTGTTAAGTATGTTATTAATAATAATTATAGACTTACGATTTCATGCTAAAGAGGATGGATGGTGTCATTCAAGCAGGCCTTGCCCTCCCACACCATCCACCAGAGAGGGAGAGAGAGTGAACAAAAGAAAAGGAACAGAAGGGATGAAAGAAAAGAAAACAAAACAACTGAAGAATGATAAGGTTCTGACTTTTTAAAACATTTGTTTTGGTCATTTTCCCATATTATGTTCACAAAAGGGTGGAGGAACTTGAGCCATCGTAATAGATCCGTGCCTGATGGGTGCTAAGCAGAAAAAAAACTTCGGCAAAATTCATCATTATAAAAACTGTATCGTCAGCATAATGTAATAGCATCATCCCTTTATATTACAGTGCTTTCCAGAATGTCATGAAGAACAGATTGGGAATGATGATCCTGCTTCCATTGTATCAAAGAAGACCCATGATCATGCAAAGATTGCTACCTGTACCTGTGGCTTCTACATTGAAGAGATATGGCTTAAAGGGAAAGGTAGCCCATCTATGATAATGACAAGCGTGCCCGTATGCAGCGTGGAGGGGGCACTTGCACCCCATAAATTCTGAAAACACACATTTTTTTATTAAAGAAATTCATAAAACCACCAATCCTTCTATTTCAATTTAAAAAATGGAAAATTGCCCCAATGAGATTCTCGGTTGCTTTGCTCCCTCGTTTTCAAAAATTATGTCTTGCCCACCCCCCGAAACTTGTCTTCATGCGGCCATGATAACAAGAAATATACTTGTTTTATTGTAAGATGCATGTTTTTTATTACACCTAATTCGCACATTTTGTTAGACACCGGAATACAATGCCAATACTTCAACAAGTACTTCTTTCTTTGATATCTGTCATATCAAATTGAAAACATTGCTCAAGCATTAACATGGTGTGCACTGAACAGTTACAATGCTATTAGTATACCAGGTAATTCTACATGTACATCATTGTAGACCACATAGAGACTTCTGATAACTGTTATGCTCTTGTAACACTGTATTTTTATGGTTGTTGATATATAAATATATAAATGGTTGTAATTGTGTTAGCGTTCGATGGCGTATCGAGGCGAGTGTTACAAACAAAGAAAGATGCGATGAGAAGGCAATGATTATTAAGTTCCAAAATTATATATTTATTCACCTTTTCTTGATGGTAGAAAGGTTAGTGAACCCTTTCCATTACAGTGCAACTGATATTTCTTATTTTTAAAATATATATTGATTATTTCTTCTTTTAAACTCTGTACAAGGAAGTAAAATTATCATTTTGATAATGAAAATAATTTTGTCTTTTAATAAAGAGACAAGAAGTAAATCAGGATATTGTCAGATATGTTCCGATAGAGATCATTAGGAGTAACAAGAAAAAATTATTTCTAAACTAGAGATGTGTTGATAATGTAACTTTCATTGTCATTCTATGAACAGGATATGAGCTCTCTCAAGTGTTTTGGTTTGAAAACATCGGTGACTACCGCCATGAGAAAATCAAACCAGCCGAGCAGTGAAGCTGACAAGGTCATATCCTCGTGGAAAATGTCAATAGAGGTTGGTCACCTTGAACTGGAAAATGCCATGAAATATTTTAAAGGGATGTTCTGGGCTAAAAGTATTTAAAACTTAAGAAATAGAGTAGAATTCACTGAGCAAAATGCCGAAAATTTCATCAAAATCGGATAACAAATAACAAAGTTATTGGATTTTAAAGTTTAGCAATATTTTGTGAAAACAGTTGTCATGAATATTCATTAGGTGGGCTAATGATGTCACATCCCCACTTGTTCTTTTGTATTTTATTATATGAAATTATGTTTATTCAAATTTTTTCCTCCAAGAACTAGAAAAATTGGATTGACAACTGATTTAGTGCATTAAATATTTATTGCTGCAACTGATTTCATTATAAGGGAAACATATCATTCACACAAGTATGAAATAATGAAAATATGATTTTATGTAATGAAATAAGAAAACGGAAAGTGGGGATGTGACATCATCAGCCCACCTAATGATTATTCATGACAACCGTTTTCACAAAATATTGCTAAACTTTAAACCTCAATTATTTTATTATTTGTTATCCGATTTTGATGAAATTTTCGGCATTTTGCTCAGTGAAATCTACTCTATGTATTAAGATATAAATATTTTCAGGCCAGACCATCCCTTTAATAAAGTAACATATAATAACAAATGCATATTTATAACTTGAAGGAAGGATACATTCATGGCTTCAAAAAGAAAAAAGTTGGTTGGATAGGTTTGTTAATGAATACAGTGCCATCTAAGTTGAATGGGTGAAGAACTATTGTCTGATAAAATTGACCATGGCTTTGTTAAAGCATTCGTTTCCACTACAAAGTTGCATCCGTATATTCATTAAATTCCGCTTATACATGCTTCAAAGATGCTGTGTCTCTTTTCAAAACTACATGTAGTTGTATGGTGACGCTCTTGCAAAACAATCCTCAGTTTATGCATTATGGTGTTCAACAATCTCTCTTGATAATTGTTTTCCAGAGAGATATTTCTACACCCACATTTGAAGGTGCAGCTTCAACAGCAACATCAACCTTGGCGATAACTGAACCTCACGCAACTACACCTGTGGACACGAATCGTGAGTGCATACTTTATATGCCCTGGTTACATAGACAATTC
This sequence comes from Lytechinus pictus, assembly GCF_037042905.1. Lineage (NCBI taxonomy): Eukaryota > Metazoa > Echinodermata > Echinoidea > Temnopleuroida > Toxopneustidae > Lytechinus > Lytechinus pictus. The sequence continues at coordinate 6,981,400 of NC_087248.1, read as the reverse complement.
TGAATTATTCTATTTATAATTTTCATAATATTTATAATTATCATTTGTTTGCATTAATTAAAAAGTATCTGCAAGTAGACCCAACGCAGGACGCTGAGGAATATGTAACCGGCATATAATCATAAGGAAACCTTTGGGAAAATAGACCCCCGGGCAGGCCAGTCAAATATATTGCTGTACACACGCGTGACCAAAAAATGTGTTTAAAGGGGTGATTTTCAGTTTTGGATGTGGGCCGTGCGTGCACCCCTTAATGGTATCAAAAACACTGTTTAAAAAAAAGGGAGTTTTGAAAGACTGGTCAATGGTCAATCGCAGGGTCAAACGTATTTAGGGTATGCTTTTTAAGCGGTGCCCCTATCCGTCCGTCCCCCCACTTGGTTTCCGTGCAATAACTCGAAAAATATTTAATGGATTTTAAACATTTTTTGGTGTGTAGGTAGATGACACCACAATACAAACTAAGTTCAAATTCGGAGTCCGCAGGTCAAATGGCACAGCTCATTAGATATGCGAGTTTGTTTACACATGATAACTTCTGAAATATTCAACAGATTAAAAAAAAATTGGGTGTGTAGGAAGATGACACCAAAATATAGACTAAGTTCGAATTTGGAGTCCGCAGGTCAAAGGTCACAGCTCATATATGCGAGTTGGTTCAAAGGTCTAAATTTGTTCATTATATATATATGCATATTGGTTTCTGCACGATATTAAGTTCAATCATATTGAATGAATTTCTGATCACATTAAGCGGGGGCATCTGTGTCCTTTAGACACGTCAAATTTCTAGTGTCCAAAGCTTTTTTTTAAAGACTAGCCAAACGTGTTTAGGGTATGTTTTTTCTCCAAGCTCTTTCCCCGGGGTCATATTCTGGCGACAACTTGTTTAGGGGGTTATTTTGCACACAGAAAAACTTGATTAGGGGGTGTTTGGAAATGGGCCACGCGTTTGTACAGCAATACATTTGACTGCCCCCCCCCCCCCCGGAATAGACCTCCCCTTAACCTTTATCTAACAGGGGGGGAGGGTCAATTTGACATAAGGAATACACAAAACCCAAGGCATTGAATTAAACAGCAAAAGATACAATACGTTATGAACAATACTAAAACTATGTGTGAATGTATGAATAGACAAAATACAATGATAAAGGGAAAATGTTTTAAGTTGAATTTAATTCAGATACCTTCAGTTCAGTTCAATTTATCTATTTTCTCAGCATAAAAAAAATGATATATATACAATATGAACAGGAATGACAAATAATATAAGAGAAAATCGGAAACTACAGAAAAGTTTATAAGAACTTGTGAGTAGTAGTTCCCAGTACATTGAATCACAATAATTTCTACCATGCAGTGGCGTAAATAATGAACATAATAAAAAATGAAGGGGCTATATGCACGTACGTATCAGGCACAAATCTCAGTGATTTTTTTATGCCCCCGCAGACGAAGTCCGGAGGAGGTATTAAGCGTTGCCCCTGTCTGTCCGTCCCCCCACTTGGCTTCCGCGCAATAACTTGAAAATCATTTAATGGATTTTAAAAATTGTTGGTGTCTGGGTAGACACCAAAATACAGTCAGGTCACATCAAATGACCTGACTGTCATATCTTCTGTCAGAGATTATTATGGAAAGGGTGAGTCTTTAGGTCAAAGGTCTAAAATTGTATGCATATTGGTTTCTGCACGATATAAAGTTCAATCATATTGAATGAATTTCTGATTGCGTTAAGCGGGGGCGTCTGTGTCCTTTGGACACGTCAAATTTCTATTTTTTTTTTAAATTTGTGATAAATTTTGACATAATATTCAGATAACAGTTACCCTCCACTCTTTCCTTTTCTATTTTTTTTTGGCCGTGACAATTTGGGGAGTCGGTCTATAGCCCCAAGCCTTCCCCATTTGTATGCCAAATTGACCCCCCTCAACAAATTTTGTCACTACGCCGTCGCATGAAATTTTTTACCGCTCTGCTCCCTGACTTTTACTTTCATGTCTTGCACATCTTTTGAGACCAAATTTGCGACCCCTGATTACACGGTTTTTTAAATTACGCAACATTTTGTGAGTGCATGTCAGACCCAAAATTGCTCAAAAACGTGATTCTTTGTACAAAGTCAATGCAAATTGTGTTTTTCAGCCAAAATCATAAATGTATGATTATTTTTACTTTTGTTGGTTTTAGTGGATTTATTTTATGCTGTTTATGATCGCGAAAGGGTCCCTGACAAAGTACATCGAAAAAAAAAGACAATACATAAGAAATTAATTATATTTTTGCAATTTTTTGTTGATATCTGTTAGAAATGTGAAAATTTATACTCTCATCAAAATATATCATTCTACTAGCTATATAGAGTGAGTTAAAGGCAAACACATACACGAAAGACCAAATTTAGGGGAAATTCCACACACTTATTTGCATAATTAATTAATTGAAAAATATAAACAATTTATTTTTATACGCCCGTCCTGATTATAGTATCACCCTCGGTGTCCATTCGTCTGTCCATCAAATAACTTTTCTTTGTAAAACACGATAACTTCAGTTTAACTTAATCTAGGCTCATATAATTTGGTGTGTATGATACTAGCATGGATCCCAGGAAGCCTGTCGATTTTGAGGTCAGAAAGTCAAAGGTGAAGTGGGCACCTTCCACTTTTCTTGCTTGACCAATAACTTCATTTTCCGCGTTATAGGCAGGCGTATTATGTGCTCGCCTTAGCGACACTCTTGAAAAAAATTTACTATATGGTCTAGCAGTTTACATCCGGCTCTACGCGCGTGCAAATTTTTGCGGCGATCGCGCAATCAGCGGCCGAGATCTGAGGGGGGGGTCAAAGAAGTGTCCATGGTTAGAATGCATTGACAGATGCGATGAAATAAAATAATAAGATTCATATTGTGTTAAAAGCACAGACCTAAAAAAACTAATACATTTGTAACATTAAAGTACACCCCAGTTCATTGATTTGAATCAATATAGAAAACTCAAACAACTATATGCTTAGAATTTTTATCAAAATCTGATTTAAAATAAGAAGTGACATTTTAAATTTTTACTTATTTTTCACACAACACTTACCATCACAGCTAGGCGCTTTATTAGTTCTGTACTTCTGAATATGCTATTGCAGGCACACACCTTTGAATAATTTTTTTTTTTTTTGGGGGGGGGTTATTTGTTTTTTCTCTCATGTTCATTTGAGAGACACCCCCTCATGAAAATAGGGTTCACTAAGATTTCTTTGGTATTGATACAAATGCACAAAGATAAAACTAAAAAAGTGCTTTGATAGAAAACTGAACGATTTACACCCTTTCTCAACTTAGTCAAATAGCTACATAGGAAAAAAGTGATGATATACCTCCAAACTTGTTGCTATCTACACAGATCCTGGATTTTCGATGGTATCCCACAAATCTTATTGGACGGAACAAAAGGCAGATGTGACGGAACAAAGGGCAGATGTGACGGAACAAAGGGTAGATGTGACAAGCGATTCACAGAGAGTTACAAGAGTCGGGGCCAATTCATACGCCGTCAAAAACCGGATATCATTTCGCGATGTTGAAAACCAAGACACTCTCACAGCCAGTGACCTCCCAATTATGACCTACCTACCCAGCCAGGATGATTATGAAGACCTGAGAAAAAGAATGTGCATTCTGGTTGAAAGGATCCTGAAAGACAACCTCAATATATTTGCCAACGAGTCTGTGATCTTACACATTCCTCATGAATATTCTAAAGAAAGCTCACAAAAGAGTGAATATGTGAGTTTATTTTTAATAATCCATACTTTAAAGAAATAGAATCCACAAAAAGATATGCTCTGGATGTTATTGTCTGAAAATGAGGATTGATTTATGATTATAGAACACTACTACTACTACTACTACTACTATTATAGAATGGATGGGAAAATCCCTGCAATCTGATTTGTTGAGAGCTATGCAAGAATTTTTACTGGGCTGCATGAACGATATCCCGATAATCAAAACAATATCCACTGTAAACAAGCTATCGTCCGAAAAGGTCATTGTGATGTCATCGCGCATGTACTGTTACGCTTGTTTACGTCAAATTTTTGAATTTTCGATCAAGGCAGAATGAATCAAATAAAGGATGCAAAATGATCTGTAAGTACAAATACGTTACCGTAATTGTCATAGGGATTAAAACTGCCTGCATACTCGTTAGTTGAGAAGTCCAGACATACGATCTAACGTTTATAGATCTACTGCCCTGGGCTGGCTGTGCAGAGCCAAATCTCCACTGCGGGCCCAGGCAGCCGTAGCCGTAGGCACTGGCCACACACAGCTATTGGAGGTCTGAGGCTGCCTCATAGATCTAGTCAATGCAAAGCTGTATCTGGCATTTTGGGTATAATGATGCCTTTGTGCCAACATATTATCAAGTTAGGCATACATATTTATGTTTTCCAGGGTTATCAAAGGGTCTGCATTACATTTTGGAATTTTCATGCATCCGGTAAAAAATCATGCGTCCGGTAAAAAAAATCATGCGTCCAGTAAATATTTTCATGCGTCCAGTAAATTGAATTTACTGGACGCATGAAATTATCATGCATCCGGTAAATCATTAATTTTTGTGGTTTATTCAATAAAATTTTTCCATTCTATAAAACAGATGATGCATGGGTTTCTTTCGTGGGTCAGTGGAACTGTGTGCACGCGGTAACTTTGGCATTATGGTCTAAACCCACTCGGCTGCGCCTCGTGGGTTAAACCATGCCAAAGTTACCTTGTGCACACAGTTCCTACTGACCCACTCTAACCCATGCATCATTTGTATACTACTACTACTACTACTACTACTACTACTACTACTACTACTACTACTACTACTACTACTACTACTACTACTACTGCCACTACCACCACCACCACCACCTCCACTACCACCACCACCACCACTACCACTACCGTTTCTACTACTACTTTACTACTACTAATTTCCAATAAGTGCACAATAGAGCTTGTTAAGATGATAGGATTTTTTTCTTTTACAGTAATGGTCCATTTGTATTCTCAACTCAGCTGGCCCAGTAATTATTCTGATAGCGTAACTTTTATTTTGGTAGTTTTATTTTTTGAATTTTTCACTGTAACAAGTAAGATATTACTTTACAGTATGTAATTTCCTTTCAGGTCAACCTAGGAATAATTGAAGAGGATCCCAAGACCACAAGCGGTATGCGCAATATCATGACCACCCTTGCCAAATACATCCCAGAGGGATTTCCTGTTCCCTTCCATGTGGACCAAAGAACTTTGCAGATAGCAAATAGTTGTAAAATGGCAGTATCAACGGTGCCAGCCCCCCTGAATAGGCTGCATGATCTCATACCGGTGCCCCAAGATTTTAACTTCCGATCCGTTGTGATTCGGGTAAGAAATCTTTACATATTTCTCATGTATGACTTCTATTGAATTGTTTATTCAAAGGTATTAGTAAACTTGTCAATTCACTTGCTGTTTTGACGACTGGACATTCACATCTTAAATATTGAATTATAGGTTTTAATTAAAAGTTATATTACAGGCCTACAACTATTCCCACACGTACATCAGGCACACACAAGCTTTTTGAAAGGGGGGGGGGGGGGGTTCTGATTTTCCCCATACAATATTCATTCAAGAAAAATTAATCACTTCCAAAATTAGTCAACATTACTCTCTGTGCAGATTTGACAAGCAAAACAAATAAGCTTCTCACTGAATGTGTGGTCACCACTTCCAAATTCTCTACATATCATATATACATGCAAACTCTTTCACAAGCACGCACACCTCTCTCATATCTCACCCCTCTCTCTGTTTCTCCCAAAACAAAAGGATATCGTAGCTGAACTGTTCACGCCAACAATCCATACCGAAGAGGGTAGTCTGAAGCATCTGAAAGAATACTTCGGGCACGACAACATGAACGAAAAGGCGACCAGCTTAAATCACGCCGACGATTTCTTACTTGTAAGTATGCCGTGTATACCATCGACCTTTAACATAAAGGAACCCATTAAGGCAAATGCATTGTAATGAAAAAGGGAAAGACATACCTGCCAACCATTCCAATTTTGGCAGAATTATACTGATTTTTGTCTCACCTGCATAGCAGAGTGAGACTATAGGCGCTGCTTTTCCGACGGCGGCGGCGTCAACATCAAATCTTAACTGAAGGTTAAGTTTTTTAAATGAGAGCATAACTTAGAAAGCGTATGGACCTAGTTTGATGAAATTTTGACATAAGGTTAATCAAGTATTACTGAACATCCTGCCTGAGTTTCAGGTCACATGACCAAGGTCAAATGTAATTTAGGGTCAATGAATGTAGTATTGTATCATTATATGAATGATGTTTTTTGTGAATAATTATTTTATAGTAGTTTTCAAAGTCAGCACTGCTGCTATATTGAATTGCGTATTGCAGGTGAGACTCCCAGAGGCACTCCACTTGTTTATACTTGGTTATTTTGCCTACAAGTCTTAATGAACCCAAAGTCCATCGATAATCTTGAATTCATTTAAAGAATGGAGTGGGGTGGTAAGTGGTGATATTTTTATTTTTAGATGTAAATACAATTTTGTTCTATAAAACGATTAAACTGAAGAACATTTGAGAACATGCAGAACCAATATATAGGATTAGTGACAGTAGTGATAATATGGATGAAAATTAGTATGCATTAAAAGAACTACGATGTGCCCCCCAAAAATTATTTTCTTTTTGACATGACCGTCAGAGAAAATTTTATATATATACAAATACAATAACCACTGCACTATTGAAAATTCTATGCGTTCTTTTTCATTCTTGTACAGTTTATCACGTGTGCTTTTGTGGTGGGATTTGCACTGCAAATCATAAAAGATACCCAGACCCCAACTCAAGACATCAATGGATCATCTACTCCGAGCCTATCTGTGGTAGCAGATGAAGTGGTACGGCAAATATGGCATCAGATTCCCATGAATAGGGTGGCTGATGTCGTAAATGCGACCGCAGAGGGTCATGATGACAAGTGGTGCTTCTGCAAGGAAGGTACTGATGATTGCTCCAGCTCATATTGGGTGATAACTAACACAAAGGGAGGGAGGGAATCAAATCTATAAAAAATGTCTACGGCTGTAGAAATTTCTCTCTTAAAACAATATCAAGAGAGATCTTTGCAAAACATACTGTATAAACATGATTGTTAATAATTAATAATAATGATAGCTAGTTTTTGTCTCACCTGCATAGCAGAGTGAGACTATAGGCGCCGCTTTTCCGACGGCGACGGTGGCGGCGGCGTCAACACCAAATCTTAACCTGAGGTTAAGTTTTTGAAATGACAGCATAACTTAGAAAGTATATGGACCTAGTTCATGAAACTTGGCCATAAGGTTAATCAAGTATTACTGAACATCCTGCCCGAGTTTCATGTCACATGACCAAGGTCAAAGGTCATTTAGGGTCAATGAACTTAGACCATGTTGGGGGAATCAACATCAAAATCTTAACCTAAGGTTAAGTTTTTGAAATGTCATCATAACTTAGAAAATATATGGACCTAGTTCATGAAACTTATACATAAGGTTAATCAAGTATCACTGAACATCCTGCATGAGTTTCACATCACATGACCAAGGTCAAAGGTCATTTAGGGTCAATGAACTTTGGCCGAATTGGGGGTATCTGTTGAATTACCATCATAACTTTGAAAGTTTATGGATCTGATTCATGAAACTTGGACATAATAGTAATCAAGTATTACTGAACATCCTGTGCAAGTTTCAGGTCACATGATCAAGGTCAAAGGTCATTTAGGGTCAATGAACTTTGGCCAAATTGGGGTATTTGTTGAATTACAGCCATAAATTTGAAAGTGTGTTGGTCTAGTTCATAAAACTTGGACATAATAGTAATCAAGTATCACTGAACATCCTGTGCGAGTTTCAGGTCACATGATAAAGGTCAAAGGTCATGTAAGGTCAAAGAACTTTGGCCACGTTGGGGGTATTTGTTGAATTGCCATCATATCTCTATAAGTGTATTGGTCTAGTTCATAAAACGTGGAAATAAGAGTAACCAAGTATCACTGAACATCTTGTGCGAGTTATAGTAGTTTTCAAAATCAGCACTGCTGCTATATTGAATCGCGTGATGCAGGTGAGACGGCCAGAGGCATTCCACTTGTTATATAATGCTTTACCCATAATGGCTCAAAGTGCTTTACAGCATATTATTACCCCAGTCATTGGATTCATTTCAATCCTGCACGAAGAGTGCACAATTGCCACTCTCTGGGGAGCATTCATTGCATTATTCATCGCAGCCTCATAATGGCACTGGCAATTTCAAACATAACAATAACTTTCACATCCTACCTGGTACCCATTCAACACCTGGGTCGAGAGTGGCAAAGTGTGGATTAACGCCTTGCCAAAGGACGCTAGACGGCGGTGGAATTCAAACACACGACCCTCTATTTACAAGGCGAGAGTCGGAACCACTTCACCATGGCTCTTCCTCTATAATGATGATAATAACGTCATATTTTACCCAGGGTAACCACTCCAGTTCTAAAATCTTCTCCCAGCAGGCTCTACTAAACATGAGATTGTTATTTTTGCCCCATCTCTCTTAAAGTTTTCCAAAACTTAGGAGCAGCTCCTTGACCAACTAATTCAAGAGCATTTTTTTTTTGCTGCTTTACGCTCACTATGTTCATATAACTACAGTGTGTAAAGAAATTATGCTATCACACCCATCCCCTCAAAAAATAATTTTTGCCTGGTACGGGATTGGAAGAAATTGACAACTGACTTTTTTCAAGGCTACCCCGAAGTCTTTTATTAACCTCTGTCCTTTTTTTTTTTTTTTTTTCATTTTGCTTTCACAGATATAGAAAATGCCAAAATGGTGGAATGTTCCAATGTTGATTGCGAAAATGGGAAATGGTTTCATGAAGACTGTGTGATGATTCCAAATACAGGTATACAACTAGAATTTTTTTAATGTTTTTGCTTTTGTTAAGACTTGAATGGTGTACATTAGGTTTATAGCGTGGTATCATTAATAACATACATTTTGCTCTATGATTTTGAAAACAAGATATTGATAAACACCTGCAACTCAAAACTTGCAACACTTTATTCTATCGCATGCATTATTTTGTCTTTTAAATTGTCTTTCTTACTTATCAAGCAAAAACATTTATGCATATTTATCCAAATAACAGCTTATGTGAAATGAAACAAAATATATGATGTATCTTTTGCAGTAATCCATATAAGTAAACAATATAATTGTAATATAAATTCATTATACATTTACCCAAACTGTGCAACTATGACTTTTAACTAACCTGATAGGAAAATTGGTATTGTAGCGGCCGCCGCTATCGTTTATTTCTTCCATTCCGACCTCTACGTCAGGATGGTGTTCAGTCTGTGATGGATCACCTGAGCTTTTGTCTATTTCCATTTTGTCTATCTCAATACCTTCCGAGCATGCAGTTTCCAAGAGAATTATTATCAGAGTGGAAGAAAATGCTAGAGCGGCTCGATATAGATTATTTGCATTTAAGGGTCGTCTCGTCAAAATATATGACTATGGGGGTACACAGCAAAGAAAGACACAGGGGTTTGTGACTCAGATTTTAGTTTCAATGGCAAAAAGAAAAATAACGGTGCACTTTATTATTCAAATTGCATAAATATATATACATGTACATTACTTGACTCGCCACTGTTACAGGTAAACAATGTCTAATATTTACAAATAAGCTCTAAGATGTTTTTGTTATCAGAGAAATGTAATGGATAATTATTAAACTTTTATTTTGGGCCTCCAAGTATAAGAATTTTCCAAATCTAACCGGCGTCTAGCTTGTTAAGAGAAAAATTCTATTTCCAGCTTCCCAGTCTCGACATTCGTTTCCACGTCTGTTAATTCCGGCCTTGATATATACGAAGAGATTGATTCCTGGACTATTTACTTCAGGTCGCTCGCCCAAAATAATTATTAAGAAAATTTATATCATAGCAAGATCTATATTCTAATTAATTTGGACCTCTATTGGGGAATTCTCATATTCATACATATGGGTCAGTATAGGGACTTAATTAAATTCATATCGAGGTTTCCAGCGTCTATAGGCCTTGGCTATAGGCTTGTTTCCTGCGTCGGTTTACCTTTCCAAGTTTTCCAACGTCTTCCCCGTGGCAAGTCCTCTGCAGTCAGATTTCCGTTGTTGTGCCAGCCCTGCGACTAAACGTCTCTTATTTATATGGACAAGTTGCGGACGTAGGTGAAAACGGTGCGCCGAGCGAGTTTGGATAGCACACACACGTCTACGAGCAGCGTATAATGTACAGAGAACTCGAACTGTGTTTTATTGAAGCCAGTTTATTCACAATTTCTCGTTCATTACTACAAAACATTCAATAAGTCGATACGTTTCCAAAAGGATATATCTTTTTGCAATGAAATATATACAGAACCATTCATATCAATACTTAAAGAGATATGAATTCGTCAAAAATCTATCAAAACCTGCCAGCGCTGCGATCGGACGTGTGCACTCCAAACGCTCATCCGCACTTATGCAAATACGCCGGCTGCGCTCTTATGCAAATTACCATGTACGTACATAAACACAGCCAGTGATGAATTACCGGTATTCAATCTATATCTACACCAATTCGATCATACAAAACTGCAAAACAACTTATCTCCTAACATTTCTTCATTAAAAATTGAGGTCTCGTATTAAAACCTAATACATTGATCATTTTGGAATATGAAATCTTAAGTAATTTCTAATAATAGCCGAAAGACATAATACTCACGGTTGAATTAATTCTCGCAACAGCAATGAATAATGAGTAAACAATAGTCATGCACAGGGCTGATTGTTTACGTCATGATCCTAGTTGCAGGATCGTTACAGTATCATTAGTGGAATAATATCTACTTATATAATGACTAAAATGAAGCTCATAAAGTATAATGTTTTCAACAAACTTATAAAGTTATAGTAGGAAATAATTACATATGAAAATTTATAAAGTTGCAAATGTTGTAAGTGTTTTCGTTTTATTGTATCACCTGCATAGGTGAGCGAGACTCTAAGCTCCGCTTTTCCGACGACGGCGGCGGCATCAACATCAAATCTTAACAGAAGGTTAAGTTTTTTAAATGACAGCATAACTTAGAAAGTATATGGATCTAGTTCATGAAACTTGAACAAAAGGTCAATCGAGTATTACTGAACATCCTGCCTGAGTTTCAGGTCACATGACCAAGGTCAAAGGTCATTTAGGGTCAATGAATTTAGACCATATTAGGGGAATCAACATCAAAATCTTAAGCTAAGGTTAAGTTTTTGAAATTTCGTCATAACTTCGAAAGTTTATGGATCTGATTCATAAAGCTTAGACATAAGAGTAATCAAGTATCACTGAACATCCCTTGCGAGATTTAAGGTCACGTGAAAAAAGTCAAAGGTCATTTAAGGTCAATGATCTTTGACCATTTTGGGGGTATTTGTTGAATTACCATCATAACTCTGATATTGTATTTTGGTCTAGTTCATGAAACTTGCACATAAGGGCATTTTACACGGCACAATTTTACACACTTTTCATTGTGTGTATGATTATCTCAAAAAACAACTAAGATGGGAGTTTGCTTTTAAGCAAATTCCCATCATTTGGTGTTTTAAAGATAATCATACACAATGAAAAGTGTGTAAAATTGTGCCATGTAACTTACTGTGAAAGTGCCCATAAGAGTAATCAAGTATCACTGTACATCATGTGCGAGTTTCAGGTCACATGACCAAAGTCAAATGTTATGTAAAGTCAAAGAACTTTGGCCATGTTGAAGGTAATTATTAAATTGCTGTCATAACTTTAAAAGTTTATGGATATAGTTTATAAAATATGGACATAGGGGTAATCAAGTATCACTGACAAGTTATAGGTCACATGATCAAGGTCAAATGTCATTTAGGGTCAATGAACATAGTATTGTATCATTATATGAATGGTGTTTTTTGTGAATGATTTTTTTATGCTATATGGAATCACGTAATGCAGATGAGACTGCCAGAGGCACTCCACGTGTGTATAATCATGAATTGTTGTATTTATCATTTTGTTTCAGACTGGAGTTCTGGAATGTGTAATAATAACCCATGCAATAGTCAACTGTAACATAAAATGTAAAGGAATGCTGTTTTTCTTTATTGATCTATTTTGTCAGATGACACTGTGTGGTACTGCACCCCTGCATGCGAGAATTCAGATAATGGACTGTACTGCATCTGCAGGAAGAAAGGGGAATCCCTCACTTGGCAATGTGGAAATAAACATTGCGAACGCGGTCAAAGATTTCATCATCGATGTGTGAGAACAACATCGCCTGTTTCACAAGGTATTTTTTTTCTTTAAAAAATATTTCTGAGCTCTTGACCAATATGAAACCATTCATTGAACCAAATTTTCAAATGTTGCTTTCACTACAATATGTAAAAATGACCACCCGATCTCGACGTTTCGACAAGTTTCGATAATTGTGTACTTTCAGGACCAACATTTGCCCAAGAAAGATACATGGTGTACCGTGAAACCTACTACACTATTCTTCTTTGCCATGGAAACCTTCAGAAGTTACATGTAAAAATGCATAATTCATGAAAAAATACAAATGCAGTAACTAAGTGTTTGGTAGGCCTACAGCGAATCAAAAATTAGCCTTACAAATGGACATACTGAAGCTTTTCTAAGCTTTTTCTCCAATGAGTGATTGTCGAAAAATTTCAGTATGTCCATTCTTAAGGCTATATATACACACCTTCCAAGTCTTCTATCTGCTGTCATACCTATAATCTATCAATTTTTATGAATAATTTTTTTTTTAACTTTAAATTTAAAGGTAAAAGAAAGTAGTTGCAGCAAACAATTATTTCGTGACAGTTTTTAAAATAAAAGTTAATGGTCACAATATTACCATTGATCTACATGTGGTACATTTATGTAAGCTTATCTTTGTGAAATCATATCTTAGCTGAAAACTGATAATTCTGATGATCATCAACACAGAAAAGCATTTGTGGGACAGAGTATTAATTTTCCTTGGAAAAATACCCAATATTTACATGAAATTCTTTGCTTATTTTGCTAATTTCTCAGCAATTACACATTTTCTTCCAGAGCCTATTGGAACATATTATTTTTTATTCATATATACAAACACTTTGGTTGTAATTTATTGGAGTTTATTTGATCTTTACCACAACTAGCATTTATCTTTAATACAGGAAAGTGGTACTGTTCTGAGGAATGTTCCAAAGTGGCAGGAAAAAATAAAATAGAAGGTGATGAACTCTTGGACTACATCAAAAGGTGCACTTGGCAGTGTCTATACAGCGAGAGCATTCGAGATGCAGAGAGGGAGGCCGACGGCGTGGCACTAATGCGCCACTGGAGAATATCCATGCCTGAATTCTACCGCCTCGGGCATGACAAGCATTTTTCTGTTGGCCACCGCTTGCTATCTGGTAAGAAACTCATGAATAATTGTTACATTGTTTATTATTGCAGTGTTGTCAATCCGAGAAAAAAAACCCAATAGATTTGAATAAATCAAGAAAAATCAAACTAGCATGATTTCATCAAAATCAAATTAAAAATATATAATAAAGTTATCTACATGTATTTATAAAGTTTCCAGAATATTCCCAAAATAGTCTGGGTGTGCAGGTGTGTATATTACACTTTTAACCTCATTTATTCCCCGAAAGGGCACCTTGTGTTAAGGTCCACTTAAAAAAAAAAATTATTTTAGAACCCCTCCCTAAAAAATCATTGGCCTGGTAATTGAATGTCATTTTTTCATTCTCTTATTCCATTATACAGGTGTAGCTGGATGTTTCCCCTCCTCGCATTGGGAAGGAGATTGTTCACAATCGAATACCCCCCCCCCCCTGCAAAATCCTTGCTTACGGGCCTGGTATTTGAATTTCATTTTTTCATTCTCTTATTCCGTTATACAGGTGTAGCCGGATGTTTCCCCTCCTCGCATTGGGAAGGAGATTGTTCACAATCGAATACCCCCCCTGCAAAAATCCTTGCTTACGGGCCTGGTATTTGAATTTCATTTTTTCATTCTCTTATTCCGTTATACAGGTGTAGCCGGATGTTTTCCCCCTCGCATTGGGAGGGAGATTGTTCACAATCGAACAATAAATCTCTATGGAGGTTTAGGGCGGAACCTTGCTCTTGACTTCTTCATGGAGCAACTTCACCACAAAGCAAAGGGTAAGTCTTAAGTGCAAGAATGAATAGGCTAAGACGCCGCTACATCTTCAATCATCCTATTAAGAACTAAAAATGCTTCTCCCGTAGCATTGAGCGAGTATACCCTAGTTGAACTTGGACCGCACTTTAATGGAATTCGTTTTGTGCCGCACGTCAGTGAAAATCCATAAACTTCATCATGCAAGCCTATATCTATGACTTCAGTATGCGTAGGGCGATGCCCTGTGCAGGTCTAATACGGCCACACATCGAAACTTCATCAATTCAAGTTTCGAAAACGATCCATATTTTTGGACCCATTTGAACCCAAAATTCATAAAATGTGGTGAAACATAAAAAGAGCTATCAGATTCTCTGAATCATCGATAGATTTGAGCTTTTTAGGACCGGATTACGTTGGATTTCGAAGCTAAATTTGGTATCAAAATCTAGCTAAAATCCAGCCGGTTACAATGCCGCCTTAAGCATTGTAGTTTGTATGGGGTACAATCACAGAGAGGGAAATGGAGTATTCTTCCGCCCTGCCATAGACTTTTACGTTAGTGATATGCTGCGATGTTGACATGAAGTATTCTTCCACCCTGCCATAGATTTTTACGTTAGTGATACACAGCAATGTTGGCATCAGCGCATTGACAAGCCAACCGCACATCTATACAAATTTTTTGCACATCCGTGAGAGTGTGCTATGGCCGTGCCTACCATTGAAATAGAAAAAAAATATCATAAAAGTGTGAATTAGTTTCAATAAGTTTTTTTTACATTGCATTTTGTATGAATATGGAATGAGGAAGTTGTTCATATGGTCATGAAATGAAATGCAAAAGAAATAGTTGGTGACTTCATTTGTTCCGTCATTTCCAAACTTACCAGGATGTGCATGTATCTGTTCTCTGAAACTTTTCGAAAGTATTAAAGGTCATAACCTAATTATTTTATGTCAAATTTTCATGAATCTTTCAGTGTGATGCCTCTCAGTATTCACTGTTTATTTCAAAAAACTTTTTGCTGGGATGGAGTTGGCTTTTAGGCATCTCCTGCAAATGTGCCAAGTGCATGGCTACAGGGTAGATGGATGGCCATTCCTATCAATGAATTACGGGTTTGAGTCGAAAGGTCATCTATATTTTTCAGCCTCCATGACATTTGCTGCAGCGACAATTGCTTCACTGTAAATTCCACACACTAATGGAATGACCAACTTGAACCCTGGAATTAAAGCTATACCCTATCCTAAACCAAACATAAAACCCTAATGCAACCCTATCCCTATATTTTTGACGAAACAAAGCATCGATCAATTGTCGCAGGAGCAAATGTTGTGTCACCTTTCAGCCCTGTGCCCCTGCCCATGCCCGTCAAGTTTCATACAAACAAATGAAAATCTTGTTTTTATTTCTAGGAATGATCAAACACAGACTTGGTGGATACACAACAGGGTCTAAAGCTGCAAATGGGAAATTCGAGAGAACACGCAGAATGAGTCTGAACAGACTCTTTTCCCAGCAAATAAGTCTGATGCGACATGTTGATAGCGGTGCTTCGTCAAAGTCTATGAGAAATCCACGGTTCAAGCGGTATAAAGTGGATGTGAAAAAGTTTGCGAGCAAGTTTGGGGACCTCTTCAAGGAAGTGAAGGGTCGAAGCATCACATGCCATAAGTATGAAGAGCTCAGTACCGATCAGGCAATGGAAATGAAGAAGACACTTTGTGACTTGAACAAAAAAATTGACAAAGGGGCACTTTCTCAAACATAACATTCCCTCAGTTTCGCAATAAAAGGATGATGACCTTGAAACCTCTTGAACAGTACAAAAATAGTAACAGATGAATTAAAAAGATCAATGAAAGTTTGAGAAGATTTGGACTTGTAATGAGAATTTTGTAAGAAAACTTATTCTGACTTAACAACAAAAAAATGAGAAAGAGGCAATATTCTCAAACCTAACATTCTCTCAATTGTGCAATTAACGGAAATGAAACTCTTGAAACCAGTTGAAGTGTACAATAGTAATCTATAAATGATGAAACTGATTGATGAAAGTTTGACAAAAGGTGAGAGAAATTAAGCTGAATTAGTCATCACATGTAGAAAAGAAAAAGAAAGTATAATAATTTTGTTCAAAAACGAAATCCATATCATTTTTGGATGTATCATCGATTGGCATGTTGTTATAATGATTTCAACAATTATTATTTTTTTCTATAATGATTGTATGTAAATGTACTTGACAACAAGATTTGGTAATTCAATTCAAACAAATTCACATTAAACCTTGAAATCAGGTTAACCAGTTGAAAAAGAGATAGATCAATGGAATATAATGGATAAATATTGAACAAAAAATGAGACAGTTCTGAAGATCAGTGATAGTTTTATATGAAGTGAACAAATAAGAAAGGTCTGAGCATTTGGATGTCAAAATCACTATTGCTATTGAGATCCTATTAGCAACACAAGCAAAATGTGTGAGGTTACGCATCGTCAGTGATTTTATGAACTGGCTCAAACCTCGGCTGGACTCCACAACATGATTTCGAGTTAAAGTTTGGATTTTTTCAGACGCTCATAACTTCGCGCTTTGAATGAAACCTGATTAAATATTTATACCACTTTAAAGCATACATTTACATTCTATTTTTTTATAATAAACAAACTTTGTCTGCAATTCGTATTCATTCTTTCAATGTTTGCAATGAAGCGCATGTATGCATTTTAGAAGCAGCTAATTTTGACAATAACGGGTATGAGCCAGTTCATAAAATCATGCGCACTGTTTATTAGCGGCACAAACCCTGTGCAAACCACAGTTTGAGCCAGTTTGTAAAGTCATTCATGCTATGCGCATGTTTTTTAGAGGCACAAACCACATGCCGGGGTATGCGCCGTATACGCACAGCATCTAGGTCAAGTCTTTGACCTGTGAGACTTTATAGTACACAAAGAATGGTTTGAGCCAGTTCGTAATATCAAAGTAGGGGGTTGAGCTGGTTAGTAAGAAATATGAATATGCTCTTATTCTTTAAATAATACAAATTCTAATCTGAAATTTTGCAAATCAATAGAGTGAATCACAGGCTTTCAGAATATGAAAGAAATTTTTTTTTCGAAAAATTTGACCAAAAATTCGGTTTTAGCCGGTTCATAAAATTACTAACGACATGAGAAACTTTCTGATTACCTCTTTGCATATTTCATTTAAATTGCCTTTTATCAAATCTATTGGTACATGTATATCAGTTGTCCTTTTTAATGAGAGCACATTTAAGGTTTCTACAAATTTATTCTTGATGAAGAGTTCAATCATAAGGATGATCAAAACAAGACACATGTCTTAGTGGTATTGCCAACATGAGGATTTATTTATTTAATTCATTCATCATTTATGGCTTTTCAAAATTTATTCCAGCTCAAGAGTTTATTCAATCATAAGGATGATCAAAACAAGAATTTATTTTGGTATGTGTTTATCCATCAAAGGCAATGGGTGATTTCAAGTCCGGTGTTGGCCTTGGTGTTGGTGTTAGTGTTGAAGTTTGGATTGCTTCCCCTTGCCCCAAAACTTATTCAGAGTTTGTAAAACTAACCCAGATCACATTATTGACATCTCAACAACAAGTGAGTGACTTTTCGGGACCAACTTCATTTTATGTTTGGTGTTATAATCGTGTTAAAATTGACCTAACACCAACACCAAAAGGTCAACACTGAACTTGAAATCACCCAATGTGTGTGTGTGACATCACATGTCTTGGTGGTATTGCCAACATGAGGATCTCCAGTTTATTTTTTATTTTTTTTAAATTTATTTATTTATTCATTCATTCATTCATTCATATGCATTCATTCATTCATTCATTCATTCATTCATTCATTCATTCATTCATTCATTCATTCATTCATTCATTCATTCATTCATTCATTCATTCATTCATATATTTATTTATTTCATTTTGTTTACCCAGGGTAATCCCGTGAAGCACTGCTAAGCAGTAAGCACTGTCTAGAGCTTTAACATTCTCAACATTCAAATGTTCATGATTTTTAATATGGTTTGTTTAATTCAAGCTCATAATTTGATTGATTTTATACTTAATTATTTTTCTTTTTTCTCAGAAGCTTATCGTTTTCAAGGGATCCATTCCCTTTTTAATTTGTTGATTGGAATTTTGCCTTTTAATTTTGGATACTGTATCAGTTAACCACTGATAGAAATTGAAGTTTTTATGAGATTAAATAGGGTTGTTTTGAAAATATCAATAATTATGTAAGACAGGTTTATATTATTTGCTGATGATATACATGAAGATGAGCCAAGCAATTGGACAGAACAAAACGAGACCCAAATTTTTATATTTTTTAAAAAGAGGTCTTGGCAATTCTTCAAACTGTTTTATTAATGCATTAAGGTATCTTTTTTAAAACTTAAATGAGAGAGTATCTTGTTATGGAGAATATGTACTATATGTATATAGACAGATAGGTTGAATGATCAGTTACATGTATGCTGGAGTACAACATTCTACCTCACACAAGTGAACTCTGACTTGCATTTAAAATTAGAGTGTTGTGTTCTTTTGTAATTCATTCAATCAAAGCTTTCATTTTTATACAGAGATATCCAGTGGTGCTCAAAAGGTAGTGAACCCCACCAGAAAATGATCATATTCAAAGTATTCAAGTTCTGCCATGTCTTAGATATTTAATTGTAAAGTCAGGTGATAAAATATTACTTTCAATAAAGTTTGTTTCATTGGGCTCGCCAAACATTGTAGTGTTGTTGTCTACATTCAACACGCAGCATGAAAGAGTGGATTTTGTGATGGGGTTCACTAACTTTGAGCACAACTGTAATTGTAATTGTATTCTGTACTTCATCAAGGATGATATGGAAAACCAAATGAAAAAAAAGAAGATGTTTTATGTTTTGGTACATAATCTATAAAAATGAAAATTTGACATTTTTTTCATACTTCCAGATATGTTTTTTAGGACAGGTCCCGTTTTTAGGACAGGTCCCGTAAGGTGAAAACAAAATATGAAATATTAATGATGAATTGATGGTGATGATACTTCCCAAGATGGGGAGAGAATATTGTTTTTCCTGTTAAAAATAAAATAAATGAAAGTTTGTTTTTAAGAAACTCTGAATTGCCAGGTGCTCCTTAACCCTAATTCTCCCGAGGGGGGGGGGGGGGTGGGCCATAACTCGACAATTTTCGCGATATATCTGCTGCGAATTTTTTTTGGACCTCTACGCTCACTGAATTTTTACTTTCAAGTCAAAATTCATAAATGTATCCTTATTTCTACTTTTACTGATTACACTTAATTAATTTTGCCTTGTTTATGATCAGAATTAAGTCTGGAACGATTTCCATCGAAAAAACAATAAAAAACAAAGAAATACATAAGAAATTAAAAAAACAATAAAATACATAAGAAATCGGTCTTGGTACCAGAATTTTTTTCATTCACAATTATTATGAATGCTATAAAGAATATTTTCACCAAAAAATAGCATTCTAGGAGATTTATTTAGTGAATCAGAGCAAAAAGTATGATTTCATGAATAAATTAGCATAATTAATTCATATAAAATAAAAATATATGAATTCAGTGAAATTTACCAATGCAACTGCGTAGATTACGTCATTCTCTACCATCATGCAAATTTTTGTTGTGATCGCGCAATCCGCGGCTGAGATCTTAAGGGGGGCCATTATGGCCCCCCCCCCCCCCCAGAATGACAAGAATCAAAATACCCCAGGAGATTTAGGGTTAAAGGATCAAGAAGAAATTGAGTTCATGAAAAGAAATTAATTTTGATGTGAAAAGAACTGTGTATTTTGTTTGTGAATAGATTTTCACTTGATATTTTGCATCGGATTAGGAACAAAAACCATAATTTGCTCTTTTTTTAAATGTCACTCAAAGTCATAAGTACAAAACAGAAGAGGAAACATACCATCACTTATTTTTAGATGCAAAATATGATCCTATTGTATGGAATAATCATATTCAAACTACATCCAATAACATATTAAACTACATTCCTACTGAAAATGTAAATTTTGAGAAAATATTTTGGGAAATGGAAGTGCTTGACCATTTTCAAAGCCTTGAATGAAGGAAGAAAAATTTTTCATTTTATTGAGAAAAGATTAAAACTGAACAAAACAGATCATGTCTGAATGTGTGTAATGTCACTATTTTGAGTAGTGTGATTTGTGTGTGTATATATATAGAGAGAGAGAGAGATCTGATTTTTTTCTACTCTATTTTTCATATATACATATATATGTAATTCTAAGATTATATTTAAAAATAAAGTGTGACCAAAGTTGCATGAAATGCCAATTCCAGATAATTTTATTCTCAGAATTTTCTCCTTCTTCATCAGAAAAAAATGTAACCGTAACAGTCAAAATCACTTTACGGATTCCCTGATAAATGGGGAGGACCCCCAGAAATTTGGAGAATGAATTATTTGAAATTTGCATTCAATGCATTCAAGTTGTCTTCTATTGTTTCTTATCATCAATTGAAATATGTGGAACATAAACAGCTATCAGTGGGTGTGTTGGTTGTGTTTATGTCTTCACAAGTTGTTATAAATAGAAAGTAATTTTGTATTCTGAATTTCTACATTTAGTAGTAAGTTAAAGTTAATGATGACTTACAGGGTATAATAAGCAGGAAGAAGATAAAAGACACCTGTATATAGGTCCCTGCATCTTATCCATATTTTATTCTTTCATATGACACCTTATGCATAAAATAAGAATTACACATAGTCATGTAAAATGAAGACTTCCTTAATTTCTATTCGCTGGATCATTTAAAGAGAAGCATTTCATTTTCCAAACAATATATATATATATATACATATATAGTGTGTCAATAAAACAAAACATTTTAAATGGCTGCCAAATCAATAATTATGTCACCATGGGGGAAGGCCAATAAACTCAACTTTCAAATGATGCCAAAAAGATGGAAAACTATTTATGCTTGAGTGAGCTGTGAGGTATGAAAATTAGGCTGGGCAGGAATTAGCCTTCCAATTTCTTCAGTTTCTAAGATGGAGTCCTTTGGAACTTGCATATATAGTCAAGTTGTAAAATAAAGTGCCATTTTCAAAAAAAAAATATGGTGTTTATTGTACTTGCAGTAAACAGAAAAATTATTTGACCCCTGCTCCTGAAAGAAAAGGCGAAAAATACCACTAAGTGCAATATTTAGTAATTTCCACTGTTCTAATTTTTGTAGAATTTTATTTCTGTAAAGTGCATAATTACTATTATTATTGTTATTATTATTATTAATATTATCACAACCATTATAAACTTGATATTTATGCATTTTATACCCTTACATTTTATGTTACATAAATATTGGGCAGCTGCTCATATATGACGTCACAAATCAACAACTTCAAATTCTAATAACTTTCTAATCTTTCATGGATTTTCCTGAAACCTTCACCAATATTTTTCATTATTTTTTTTCTGGAACAGTATGTTTACAACATACCAAACTTATTCGGTGTGAAAAATAAAAATGCAAAATGTTACGCCCTCTACGTCCCTTGATTCCAATTAACAAAAGGTTGTGCACGCAAAAATCCCGACGGGCGGCCCGATGTGTACATTTTCATGTTATGTCAACATTTTTTACTTTTGAGACCTGATTACTTTAGATTTACCGATGATAGTGAAAGAATGCATTCTATCAATTTGAAAAAGTGGATTTCTGACCAGTAATGTGAGTATCTTAGACCTACTAATGACGTTTTAAAGTTGTTAGACCACGTTTCGTAAAAAAAGTGCCAGCACCGCAGCCAGACTGAGACTCAAACTCAAACTTAACCCAGGGTCAAGGAACTCCCGCCGCGCAGCGGGCGTGAGCCCAGGTGCTTACCGTGTATTTGACCATACTCACGGGACTAGCGTGATTTATGGTCTAAATATTTCTCCAAATGAATTGTGAAAACAGAAATTATGCACTTACCACGATTATATGGATGAAGGTCTAACGAGTGGCAGTTTCCTGACAACGAGGCACAGACTGGAACTTCAAAAAAACGAAAAGTTCTCTCCTACAAAAAGAGTCCTAGTTTAAATTTTACCCCAGTCTCGATCGGCCATTTTTGTTATGAATCGTAACAAAATGGCCGATCAAGACTGGGGTAGAAGGAGAGAACTTTTCGTTTTTTTGAAGTTCCAGTCTGTGCCTCGTTGTCAGGAAACTGCCACTCGTTAGACCTTCATCCATATAATCGTGGTAAGTGCATAATTTCTGTTTTCACAATTCATTTGGAGAAATATTTAGACCATAAATCACGCTAGTCCCGTGAGTATGGTCAAATTCACGGTAAGCCCCTTGGCTCCGGCCCGCACAGCGGGCCGGAGCTCCCTGGGTTAACTCAAACTAAGACCTAAGTCAAAGGCAGAGCACGGGCAGCTTTTTGCCATTGGGAATTGGCCATTGGCATACATGTAACGTTAGGACTTAGGTATATACATGTACCAGGGTGATCCAGATTTCACAAAATGAAATACGGGACAATCGACAAGGTACGCTGCACGACGGGTCGACCGAGCCAAGTCTAACATTGTCGTTAGTAGTAATAGTAGAAGGCTTCACCACATTGTTAGACTTGTATAAAAAAGAAATAAATAAAGAAAAGGAATGGAGGGTGAATGAAAGAATGATGGAGAGAAAGAAAAGAAATGAATTGAGAGGAAAGAAAGAAAAAATGAAGGGGAAAATGAATTAAAGAAAATGAAGGAAAAAAATAAAAGAAAGAATAAGGTATGAAAGAAAGAAAAAAGGTTTCCGTCATTCTTTGAAATGAACATAAACTTAAAGAAAGAGAAAAAGAAAAGAAGGGAAGATGGATGAATGTGTGAAAGAAAAAATAAAGGAGAGAAAGTTAAGAAAAAAAGGAGAAAGTATGAAGGAAAGAAAATGTTTCATGCCTAGAAAGAAAGAAAAACAGGAAGGGAGGAAGGGAAAGAAAGAATAAGGGAAAATAATTAGGAAAAAAATAAATAAAGAATGAAAGAAAGGTTGAAAGAGAGGGAGGAAAGAATGAAGGAGGAGAGAATGAAAAAAAAAGAAGAAAATAATGGAAGGAGAGAAAGAACGAGAAGAAAAAATAAAGGAAGGGAGAAGGAAGCAAAGAAAAGTTTAAGGAAAGAAAGAATGAAGGAAATAAATAAAAAAGAAATTAAAAGGAAAATAAGAGAAAGAACAATGAACAGAGTGAGAGAGAGGATCACGAAAGAAAGAGAGGAAATGAAGATAGTTGGAACAAATAAAAAGGTCAGCAGGAAAGATAAAAGGATAGAAAAGGATGAAAAATGAAAGAAAGAAAGAGGAAAAAATTTCAAACTTCAAGCAAACAAAAAAATCCAATCATCTAGCAAAAATCTTAATGATATTTGGGTTTTTTTTTATATATTTGTGAAATTAAAAGAACATTAAAATGTTTAAGAAATGAATAAAATTTCAAAGTGAAACATTGTCAAACTTAAAAATTAGGTGAAACATCGCGGCATCACACACAGGCATCTCTCATCCTATTACAAGTTCGCACGGATCACAACCAAACTCAAAACGAAAGCTGAAACAGCTAGATCTAGTTATGAAAACTCAATAACTTGCTCCTCTGATCATACTTCACCAAATCAGTAATTTGAGAATCCATAATATAATTATAAAAATTTCCCGCCGATTTTGTGATTATTTTGGTGGAAAACTGTTTATCATGTGAGAATGTGTGCACCATGGAGAATCTGCTCCAATCCTACATGTCTAGCTAGTAGCCTGCCACACACAGGCAGCAGGCCAGTTTGTTTGCAATGTATAGGGTGAAATAGGGTGAATGTATTGAGTAGCAAGAAAATCACTGCAGAACTTGCAAAATCTACAGTTATTGATTTTATTGTTGTTTCTGCTTCGTCACCTGTTAGTTATTCGATGAAAATACTTCACTTTTCTATGTATGAATTATATTTTGTTCAATATTCTGAAATATGGGACATATACCGTAGGCATCTCGGGAAGAGTTTGTCGAGACAAAGGAGCAAAATACGGGACAATCCCGGGAAATACGGTACGTCCGGTCACCCTGACATGTACCTACCTCCAGTGATGTTTGTGTAGGCTCCACTCCACTTCACTACCGCTACACCTACCCGAACATCAAGGTCCAAAACTCGCTCTGATGTTCCGAGTGACAAAGGTGGGATTTTATGGGGGAAAATATAAAATTAATGCCACGCAATTCGCATTCGCCATATTGGATTCGGCGGTGAATTAATACGTGTGGGGTACTGCGAACCAGCTTCAAATAACCGATTTTGAGATGTTTACAAGAAAAGGCAAAGAGTGGGTCTGTGTCCGATAGTAAGTTTAGTCACTGCAGAGTAAGCTGAATGTATGTTTTGGTCATGTTATGTTGCCTTTGTTACCATAAAGTGCCACAGTTTGTCACTGGTTTTTGTGAGTATTTGTCCCCCGAGGGTTCAGAGAGGTGGAGAGGAGGGTAGTGGTAGTGAAGTGTAGTGGAGCCTATATGAACCATCGCCCGAGGTAGCTTACAACAATAGATTGCGTGTAGCTATTAGGGAGGCAGCTGCGTGTATTTAATATTTGGTCTCCCAGATCCGGATAAATCCCTTGTCTGGATTGGACTCTAAGTCTACTTCATGAATGTGTATATTTATGCAAATAGTTCACCCTGTTTATATGAGAACCATGGGCAGATTCTCAAATTAATCCCATTTTGTCTTTGAAGCCATGTGAAAATTAAAAGCAGAAAAGGTGAGGGAACTCCATTCAGATGCGCCCAGTTCTATGTTACTATGATGGTTCAAGTTCAGAATGCTCAGAGAAAATGATATTGCCAAGGTTTTGACATTTGACCTGTCCAATTATGTGATTTGATAGAAAGTATCAATGTGACTCAGTGTCCTGCCATTGCACGTTGAAACAGAAATCATTGATTTGCTCAAGTACATGTGGCTGTTTTTCACTTGAAAAAGGAATGAGCAGTTTCATGGAGCAGAAAAAGAAAGAAAAATCATAATATTAGAAATAGAGATGAATCAATGAATTAGATTTCCATTTTAGAATGGTCAAGATTTTAGTAATTATATGTCGAGTCTTATTTGTCTTTTGTTTATATAATTATAATTGCTTCTTTCTTCACAGGTCTAGTGCTGTCTGAGAGAGGTATCAAGCTCTGGTATAATTATGGAGAAAGACATCACCAGTCAGCAAGAGTTGGATGTGGAGGATGCAAACAATGGCAGCTCCGGTCTTGATCAGAAAGATGAAGGCAGTCTACCTCAGTCGTCAGAGGATGCTGCACATCCTCAAAAGCCACATGATGATGAATCAAAGCAAGAAGGTGAAGAGCAGACAGGTTCCAAGGACACGGCAAGTGATGGTGTGAGCCATGTGGAAGACACAGCCTCAAAGGATGTAGGTGCCATTATCGATACTGCTGAATCAGGTTCTCCTGTAAAAGCATCAGAGGACACCGAGTCAAAGTCAGAACTGAAGGCAGCGGAGCATGAAGCTCTTTCAGATTTGGAGGATGAAGCAAAAGTTGATTCTGATCAAGCATTAGACACATTAGGAGAAGGTTCTCCTGTACCTGATTCTCTCAACCAAATGGAAAAGGAGGAGCCGCATACCTCAGCTGAAACTCCTGAAGAGCCAGTCAAAGATGTGAGAGATGATTTGCAGTTCAGTGCTGACAAGGATGCTACTGAAAGATGTTCCCCTCAGTCACCCTTGCCTGCTGTTGCAATAGATGATGAAGCGCAGATGATGTCTGTGCAGGAAGAGACAGAAACTGAACATGAGACAGAGAGAGGAGATGATGGTTGGTCAGAGGACATTGGCCAAGATGCGCCACCTGACCCTCAACAGCCTTGCAAAGACGAAGACTCTCTTCAGGAAGTTGATAAATCTTTAGATATAGAGATAGACACATCTGAAGCAAAAGAAATCCATTCTGATGGGGACCAAACAGACAGAAACAAAGAAATTGAGAATGTTGAAGGAAATGTAGAAACTCAAGAGGCAGGGGATGATGTGCCAAGGGTGGAAACTGTCACAGGATCTCAGGAAGCAGATGATGGGGGTCAGTTACAGACTGATTTGAGAATGGAAGATGACAGGATCCTTGGTCAGCATATTACCGATGATATTGAGGGTGGTTGCAAGGTAGATGAGGAGGGCATTGGTCATAGTGAGAGACAAATGACTACCGAAGAGGAGGATCAACTCCTTTCAGAAGACACTCAAAACAACCCTCATGAGTCCTCTGGCAACTCTGGAGAAACAACTGCAAATCGAGATGCAAATTTATCTCTGAATGACAACTTGGAAAGTGTTATGGAAACAGGCGATCAGGATATCAGTGAAGAAGGAAGAATTACTGATCAGGAAATGACTGGTGTTGCTGAGGGTGAAGTAAGGGAAGATGAAATTGATCGTAGCGAGAGGCCACTGACTTCACAAGAAGAGGATCATCTCCTTTCAGAGGACTCACAAAGAGACGCTAATCAGCCTCTTAATCAGGTGGGACAAAGCCTTGCAAATCAAGATTCAAATCTATCTTATGATGAACCTATGGACACAAGTGAAGGTGAAGTGGGAACAGGGTCAACTTGTAAAGGATCAGATAATAGCGAGGGAGCAAGTGCTATGGAAACGAGTGATCAAATTGTAATCAGTAATGTTCTTTCAGAATCCGAGGGCAGTGGTCTGCCAGCACCTTCTAGTGAGGTTCCTGCCAACGCGGAAGACACCGTGTCTGGTGCAGAAGCCCTTGTTAGAGGCAGTGAGCCTAACAGTGAATCCAGTGTGAAGATTAAGAAGGAAATCTTGACTGAAGTCATGACTGAAACTCATGCTACTCCTGATGGAGGCATAAGCCCCAGTTACCCTGTCCCAGAGAAAGACCAAGACATGAAGCCTTCCAAAGCAGAACTTGACAAAATTTTGAACCCGCCCTCAACCAACCAGACTTCTCTTGGGGATGCAGAGAGCACTCCTGTTTCTCAGGCAAAGAAAGGCAAGGGCAGCAGTATTACCAGCATCGTTGGAAGGCTCTTTAATAAGAAGGAAGAGGAGGCCAGGAAAAGAAAAGAGGTAAAGTAGAGAAAATATGATGACAGAAGTAGACTTGTTCCATTAGCAGTTGATAAGATGAAAATTTGGTACAGGAGCTGATAATTAATATAATCTTAGTAAATGTTCATATGTTTTATTTTTATGCTGGCAGAGATGCAAAACCAACAAGGATTCCTTTTTTTCAGATAGAGTGTACTTAAACCTATTTGCTCTGCACGGTAAGGTCAGGTCCATAGGTTATTTTTGTTAGTCTGAACATAATAGTGGGATCAATAACAAGATACACTGATATTCCCTGAAAATTTAGAGGTAACTTTGAATTTTTATCTCACCCATGTATATTTGTATTTTGGCAGTAAAATTGAGATTATATTTTAATTAGTTTCATCCCCTATTTTCTTTTAAGCTTTTAAAAGTATTGCTTGTTGTAGTCTAAGAATAAAACTTGAAAATAAGACTACTTACTAACCTAGAATTAACAAACAATTTATATCTAGGGTCATCATAAAATGCACCAGATTGGGTCATGTGATCTGAGTAACGCTGCTTTCCATCCAGCCTTGTCTGGCTGTGTTATTATAACACACTACTTTTAAGGAATTTAGGAATTAGTATTCTGTCATCCCATGACAAAAGGTAGCAACTTTGCAGCAAGATTTTCTTAGTAAATGAGAAAGATATGTCCTTGTTTAATGTGGAAATATATTGTGTCACTTGCTTTGAAACATCTTTATTTTAGAAAATGGGATGTATGGATCTAGCATCATGTAGAGCATTCAGAAAATATCCTAAATCAAGGGGGGGGGGGGGGGGAAATCGCAGTTGCTTCTTTTTGGGACAGCATTATTCAGTACTTACATGTATATAGAGGGTCCTCTTGAGACAAATTTTCTACTGTACAGGTAACTTTGCGGAAGACAAATCTTTTGGGACCACTGCTTGATTTAGCAGAGGTATAAAACACATGTTTTTCTGGTCTACAAAATTGTATCAACTTTGGCAAATATTTGACTTATGGAAAGTCAGCTTTTGCAAGTTTGTCTTTCATCATTTCATACACCAGACCTCCCCAGAGGAACCTCCGGATGAGATAGCCAATGTACCCTTCAAGATCTCAGGTGTTAAGTCTCTTGCTGCTCCAGAACAGGCAGCCAAACACCAACAAAGACAGGAAATGAGGCAGACTGCTGGCTCGCCTATCATCATAGCAAGTGTCACCTCGTTGGCGAAAGAGGTAACTTAATTTTTGGAGAAATGTTTGGGTGAAAGCTGATAAAAGGTTGTTGATAATCATGCATCCCCTCCTCCAAACGTCAAAGTTTTAATTAATGTATTTTGTTTTCTTAAAATCACTTCAAGAAATTGAAATATATATGCTATGTATATTAAACTATCGAATCATTACTATGATGATATCTAAACATTAGCAATAGATATGGGAAATTCCTGAATCTGTTGCCCATTATTATCAAAGATGTGTATATTTTCTCAGGTCGAGAAGTGCAGCAAGTGTAGCAAGCAGATCGAATCCGAGAGCTCAGCCTTCAAATGGCAGAAAGAACTCTTTTGCTCATTCTCCTGTCTGGACACAACAAGGATTACCTCAACAAAGACAGTGACCTGTGACTCCTGTACCGTCGTCCTGCACCCCAGGATCAGGAATGTCCACTTTGCCAAGGTCGGCAAGGAGATGCGGGAGTTCTGTTCCACACGCTGTTCCAAGAACTCGGAGGAGTCACCAAAGCTTTGTCCTGGATGCGGGAAGGATGTTTCCACTTCAAGCAATCCTATACTTGCCCAGGTGAGCATCATTCAAACGATGTCTGGAAGGACAAAAATTGTTCCCAAAAATATGAAGTTATTATTATTACTGATCTTTCTATCAAGTTTTGCCAAAAATATTTCATTGTTGTACATTTCTTATGAAGTCATCCAGATAAGAAAATAAAGAACGATAAACATGCAGTGAAATATTTTTTAAGAAGCATTTGTGTTTCACTTGAAACTGTGCTGCTAATTTTATACATTTACTTGCATCAGTTTCCTTGCATTGGTCAGTTCATGCCCAGTGGCCAAGTGAATCACTGGGCTAGCCACTTCAAGACCTTGGATGGTGTTTTTGCTCAAGTAATCCACACCATTATTATTATTTATATTATTTGTAAGTTGTAAATTGATTGTATGTTTCACTGATGAAAAACAAATTTCCCTAAACCGTCAATGAGTCATAACTTTCATTTCCTTCCTCTGCCTACAGACTGGTTCCGAGGGCATCTTCTTTGAGTTCTGTACCCAGAATTGTGTCAACCAGTACGAGGAAAGGATCTTGAATGATACCAACAAGGAAAAAGAAATCGCTATTTCTAGGCAAATCAAAGCAGCGTGTACAGAATGTGAAACCGTAACTGACGTAAGAAGCTTTAACCCATCTCAGGAAATGAGTGTAATGTTTCTAAGGAGGATTCACTAAAGCAGCTATAATCGATTCCTTAAAGCTATAGACTTTTGCAAGATTTATTGTACGTCACTGGAAAATAAATTGTAGCTGTCAGTGAATCACTTAATTCAAAATAATCTTAACTCAAAATTACAAATCATATGTATGTAAATTCACATTCTTGTGTGGACCATGGAAGGTTACTATGCTATCGTTAACATTTCATTGA
Source organism: Lytechinus pictus (assembly GCF_037042905.1). Taxonomy (NCBI): domain Eukaryota; kingdom Metazoa; phylum Echinodermata; class Echinoidea; order Temnopleuroida; family Toxopneustidae; genus Lytechinus; species Lytechinus pictus. Next base: position 6,951,231 of record NC_087248.1, on the reverse strand, counting down.
TTGTGGATTGCATGTAAATACAAAGATTTTGGCCCATATTTTTATCAATTTAGAACTTTTCCAAAATATACAAACATGTTTTGATTCTTCATGACATTTCTGGAGGAGTTTTCATTCATCTTTGAAATATATTAATTTGAATGTTGCAGTATGGGTAATGAATCTGGCCAGGCATGAGAAGTTAGGACTTGAGGTGGGTTGCTGGTTTGTATGCCCCTTTAAATTTGATTTTAAACATTCCTCAGATATTATATAGTGAAAAGGCTTCTTTGCTTGAAAGCTAGTATTACTTGCCAAGTACAACCTCAAGTTTGATCCATGTCCCAGTAATGCTTTTCAAATCTTCACTCAACACTCACCTTTTCTCAACAATAGCATATTTATTTATTTAAAAAAAATCTAATTGATGAATTTATTACTTTAGTCAGCCCACCTGTGCGATTTGAAACACCCGTATAAAGCGCCCTATAAATGTTATTATTGTTATTATTATCATTTTGTATCATTATCGATTCTGTTCCCTAGATTCGTTATGAGTTTGTTTTCCATCAAGTGAAGAAGCTCTTCTGCTCCGAGGCCTGCTTTGATTCTTTCCGCATGAAGTACAACGCCAAGATAGATCGATGTTCTGGTTGCAATTGCATGTGTTATAACGATCCCAGCGCTGGCTTGAGTACAACACTGGATGGAAAAATGTACCAGTTTTGTAATGAAAAGTAAGTGATCTCTCTCTCTCTTCTTATATCTAACTGTAATATTAGAGAACACAATGGTGTATATT